>NW_027288755.1:0-660411 GCF_037038585.1 Patagioenas fasciata | reverse complement strand
TTCTAACCCCAAATCTAAACCTAAAATCTAAACCTAACCCCAAATCTAAACCTAACCCCAAATCTAAACCTAAAATCTAAACCTAACCCCAAATCTAAACCGAAAATCTAAATCTAACCCCAAATCTAAACCTAAAATCTAAACCTAACCCCAAATCTAAACCTAACCCCAAATCTAAACCTAAAATCTAAACCTAACCCCAAATCTAAACCTAACCCCAAATCTAAACCTAACCCCAAATCTAACCCCAAATCTAAACCTAAAATCTAAACCTAACCCCAAATCTAAACCTAACCCCAAATCTAAACCTAAAATCTAAACCTAACCCCAAATCTAAACCTAACCCCAAATCTAAACCTAACCCAAATCTAACCCCAAATCTAAACCTAAAATCTAAACCTAACCCCAAATCTAAACCTAAAATCTAAACCTAACCCCAAATCTAAACCTAACCCCAAATCTAAACCTAAAATCTAAACCTAACCCCAAATCTAAACCTAAAATCTAAACCTAACCCCAAATCTAAACCTAAAATCTAAACCTAACCCCAAATATAAACCTAAAATCTAAACCTAACCCCAAATATAAACCTAAATCTAAACCTAACCGCAAATCTAAACCTAAAATCTAAACCTAAAATCTAAACCTAACCTAAAATCTAAACCTAACCCCAAATCTAAACCTAAAATCTAAACCTAACCCCAAATCTAAACCTAACCCCAAATCTAAACCTAAAATCTAAACCTAACCCCAAATCTAAACCTAAAATCTAAACCTAACCCCAAATCTAAACCTAAAATCTAAACCTAACCGCAAATCTAAACCGAAAATCTAAACCTAAAATCTAAACCTAACCTAAAATGTAAACCTAACTCCAAATCTAAACCTAAAATCTAAACCTAACCCCAAATCTAAACCTAACCCCAAATCTAAACCTAAAATCTAAACCTAACCCCAAATCTAAACCTAACCCCAAATCTAAACCTAAAATCTAAACCTAACCCCAAATCTAAACCTAACCCCAAATCTAACCCAAATCTAAACCTAAAATCTAAACCTAACCCCAAATCTAAACCTAACCCCAAATCTAAACCTAAAATCTAAACCTAACCCCAAATCTAAACCTAAAATCTAAAACCTAACCCCAAATCTAAACCTAAAATCTAAGCCTAACCCCAAATCTAAACCTAAATCTAAACCTAACCCCAAATCTAAACCTAACACCAAATCTAAACCTAACCTAAAATCTGAACCTAAAATCTAAACCTAACCCCAAATCTAAACCTGAAATCTAAACCTAACCCCAATCTAAACCTAACCCCAAATCTAAATCTAAAATCTAAACCTAACACCAAATCTAAACCTAACCCCAAATCTAAACCTAACCCCAAATCTAAACCTAAAATCTAAACCTAACCCCAAATCTATCCTAAAATTTAAGCCTAACCCAAATCAAACCTAAAATCTAAACCTAAGCCCAAATCTAAACCTAACCCCAAATCTAAACCGAAAATCTAAACCTAACCCCAAATCTAAACCTAAATCTAAACCTAACCTAAAATCTAACCCTAACCCCAAATCTAAACCTAAAATCTAAACCTAACCCCAAATCTAAACCTAACCCAAATCTAAACCTAAAATCTAAACCTAACCCCAAATCTAAACCTAACCCCAAATCTAAACCTAAAATCTAAACCTAACCCAAATCTAAACCTAAAATCTAAACCTAACCCCAAATCTAAACCGAAAATCTAAATCTAACCCCAAATCTAAACCGAAAATCTAAACCTAACCCCAAATCTAAACCTAACCCCAAATCTAAACCTAAATCTAAACCTAACCCCAAATCTAAACCTAACCCCAAATCTAAACCGAAAATCTAAATCTAACCCCAAATCTAAACCTAAAATCTAAACCTAACCCCAAATCTAAACCTAAAATCTAAACCTAACCCCAAATCTAAACCTAACCCCAAATCTAAACCTAACCCCAAATCTAACCCAAATCTAAACCTAAAATCTAAACCTAACCCCAAATCTAAACCTAACCCCAAATCTAAACCTAAAATCTAAACCTAACCCCAAATCTAAACCTAACCCCAAATCTAAACCTAAAATCTAAACCTAACCTAATATCTAACCTAACCCCAAATCTAAACCTAAAATCTAAACCTAACCCCAAATCTAACCTAACCCCAAATCTAAACCTAAAATCTAAACCTAACCCCAAATCTAAACCTAAAATCTAAACCTAACCGCAAATCTAAACCGAAAATCTAAACCTAAAATCTAAACCTAACCTAAATCTAAACCTAACTCCAAATCTAAACCTACAATCTAAACCTAACCCCAAATCTAAACCGAACCCCAAATCTAAACCTAAAATCTAAACCTAACCCCAAATCTAAACCTAAAATCTAAACCTAACCCCAAATCTAAACCTAACCCCAAATCTAAACCGAAAATCTAAACCTAACCCCAAATCTAAACCGAAAATCTAAACCTAACCCCAAATCTAAACCTAAAATCTAAACCTAAAATCTAAACCTAACCTAAAATCTAAACCTAACCCAAATCTAAACCTAACCCCAAATCTAAACCTAAAATCTAAACCTAACCCAAAATCTAAACCTAACCCCAAATCTAAACCTAAATCTAAACCTAACCCCAAATCTAAACCTAAAATCTAAGCCTAACCCCAAATCTAAACCTAAAATCTAAACCTAACCCCAAATCTAAACCTAACCCCAAATCTAAACCTAACCTCAAATCTAAACCTAAAATCTAAACCTAACCCCAAATCTAAACCTAAAATCTAAACCTAACCCCAAATCTAAACCTAACCCCAAATCTAAATCTAAAATCTAAACCTAACACCAAATCTAAACCTAACCCCAAATCTAAACCTAAAATCTAAACCTAACCCCAAATCTATCCTAAAATTTAAGCCTAACCCCAAATCTAAACCTAAAATCTAAACCTAAGCCCAAATCTAAACCTAACCCCAAATCTAAACCGAAAATCTAAACCTAACCCCAAATCTAAACCGAAAATCTAAACCTAACCCCAAATCTAAACCTAAAATCTAAACCTAACCTAAAATCTAAACCTAACCCCAAATCTAAACGTAAAATCTAAACCTAACCCCAAATCTAAACCTAACCCCAAATCTAAACCTAAAATCTAAACCTAACCCCAAATCTAAACCCCAAATCTAAACCTAAAATCTAAACCTAACCCCAAATCTAAACCTAAAATCTAAACCTAAAATCTAAACCTAAAATCTAAACCTAACCCAAAATCTAAACCTAACCCAAATCTAAACCTAAAATCTAAACCTAACCCCAAATCTAAACCTAAAATCTAAACCTAACCCCAAATCTAAACCTAAAATCTAAACCTAACCCCAAATCTAAACCTAAAATCTAAACCTAAAATCTAAACCTAACCTAAAATCTAAACCTAACCCCAAATCTAAACCCAAAATCTAAACCTAACCCCAAATCTAAACCTAACCCCAAATCTAAACCTAAAATCTAAACCTAACCCCAAATCTAAACCTAAAATCTAAACCTAACCCCAAATCTAAACCTAACCCCAAATCTAAACCTAAAATCTAAACCTAACCCCAAATCTGAACCTAAAATCTAAACCTAACCCCAAATCTAAACCTAAAATCTGAACCTAACCCCAAATCTAAACCTAACCCCAAATCTAAACCTAAAATCTAAACCTAACCCCAAATCTAAACCTAAAATCTAAACCTAACCCCAAATCTAAACCTAAAATGTAAACCTAAAATCTAAACCTAACCTAAAATCTAAACCTAACCCCAAATCTAAACCTAAAATCTAAACCTAACCCCAAATCTAAACCTAAAATCTAAACCTAACCCCAAATCTAAACCTAAAATCTAAACCTAACCCCAAATCTAAACCTAAAATCTAAACCTAACCGCAAATCTAAACTAAAATCTAAACCTAAAATCTAAACCTAACCTATAATCTAAACCTAACCCCAAATCTAAACCTAAAATCTAAACCTAACCCCAAATCTAAACCTAACCCCAAATCTAAACCTAAAATCTAAACCTAACCCCAAATCTAACCTAAAATCTAAACCTAACCCCAAATCTAAACCTAACCCCAAATCTAAACCTAAAATCTAAACCTAACCGCAAATCTAAACCTAAAATCTAAACCTAAAATCTAAACCTAACCTAAAATCTAAACCTAACCCCAAATCTAAACCTAAATCTAAACCTAACCCCAAATCTAAACCTAACCCCAAATCTAAACCTAAAATCTAAACCTAACCCCAAATCTAAACCGAAAATCTAAACCTAACCCCAAATCTAAACCGAAAATCTAAACCTAACCCCAAATCTAAACCAAAAATCTAAACCTAACCCCAAATCTAAACCTAACCCCAAATCTAAACCTAAATCTAAACCTAACCCCAAATCTAAACCTAACCCCAAATCTAACCCCAAATCTAAACCTAAAATCTAAACCTAATCCCAAATCTAAACCTAACCCCAAATCTAAACCGAAAATCTAAACCTAACCTCAAATCTAAACCTAAAATCTAAACCTAACCCCAAATCTAACCTAAAATCTAAACCTAACCCCAAATCTAAACCTAAAATCTAAACCTAACCCCAAATCTAAACCTAACCCCAAATCTAAACCTAAAATCTAAACCTAACCCCAAATCTAAACCTAAAATCTAAACCTAACCCCAAATCTAAACCTAACCCCAAATCTAAACCTAAAATCTAAACCTAACCCCAAATCTAAACCTAAGCCCAAATATAAACCTAAAATCTAAACCTAACCCCAAATCTAAACCTAACCCCAAATCTAACCCCAAATCTAAACCTAAAATCTAAAGCTAACCCCAAATCTAGACCTAAAATCTAAACCTAACCCCAAATCTAAACCTAAAACCTAAACCTAACCCAAATCTAAACCTAACCCAAATCTAAACCGAAAATCTAAACCTAACCCCAAATCTAAACCTAAAATCTAAACCTAACCCCAAATCTAAACCTAACCCAAATCTAACCCCAAATCTAAACCTAAAATCTAAAC
This sequence comes from Patagioenas fasciata, assembly GCF_037038585.1. Taxonomy (NCBI): domain Eukaryota; kingdom Metazoa; phylum Chordata; class Aves; order Columbiformes; family Columbidae; genus Patagioenas; species Patagioenas fasciata. Next base: position 655,319 of record NW_027288755.1, on the reverse strand, counting down.
CTAACCCCAAATCTAAACCTAAAATCTAAACCTAACCCCAAATCTAAACCTAACCCCAAATCTAAACCGAAAATCTAAACCTAACCCAAATTTAAACCGAAAATCTAAACCTAACCCCAAATCTAAACCTAAAATCTAAACCTAACCCCAAATCTAAACCTAAAATCTAAACCTAACCCCAAATCTAAACCTAAAATCTAAGCCTAACCCCAAATCTAAACCTAAAATCTAAACCTAACCCCAAATCTAAACCTAACGCCAAATCTAAACCTAACCTCAAATCTAAACCTAAAATCTAAACCTAACCCCAAATCTAAACCTAAAATCTAAACCTAACCCCAAATCTAAACCTAACCCCAAATCTAAATCTAAAATCTAAACCTAACACCAAATCTAAACCTAACCCCAAATCTAAACCTAAAATCTAACCTAACCCCAAATCTATCCTAAAATTTAAGCCTAACCCCAAATCTAAACCTAAAATCTAAACCTAAGCCCAAATCTAACCCTAACCCCAAATCTAAACCGAAAATCTAAACCTAACCCCAAATCTAAAACGGAAATCTAAACCTAACCCCAAATCTAAACCTAAAATCTAAACCTAACCTAAAATCTAAACATAACCCCAAATCTAAACCTAAAATCTAAACCTAACCCCAAATCTAAACCTAACCCCAAATCTAAACCTAAAATCTAAACCTAACTCCAAATCTAAACCCCAAATCTAAACCTAACCCCAAATCTAAACCTAAAATCTAAACCTAACCCCAAATCTAAACCTAACCCCAAATCTAAACCTAAAATCTAAACCTAACCCCAAATCTAAACCTAAAATCTAAACCTAAGCCCAAATCTAAACCTAACCCCAAATCTAAACCTAAAATCTAAACCTAACCCCAAATCTAAACCCCAAATCTAAACCTAACCCCAAATCTAAACCTAAAATCTAAACCTAACCCCAAATCTAAACCTAAAATCTAAACCTAACCCCAAATCTAAACCTAAATCTAAACCTAAAATCTAAACCTAACCCCAAATCTAAACCTAAAATCTAAACCTAACCCCAAATCTAAACCTAACCCCAAATCTAAACGTAAAATCTAAGCCTAACCCCAAATCTAAACCTAACCTCAAATCTAAACCTAAAATCTAAACCTAACCCCAAATCTAAACCTAAAATCTAAACCTAACCCCAAATCTAAACCTAACCCCAAATCTAAACCTAAAATCTAAACCTAACCCCAAATCTAAACCTAACCCCAAATCTAAACCGAAAATCTAAACCTAACCCCAAATCTAAACCGAAAATCTAAACCTAACCCCAAATCTAAACCTAAAATCTAAACCTAAAATCTAAACCTAACCTAAAATCTAAACCTAACCCCAAATCTAAACCTAACCCCAAATCTAAACCTAAAATCTAAACCTAACCCAAAATCTAAACCTAACCCCAAATCTAAACCTAAAATCTAAACCTAACCCCAAATCTAAACCTAAAATCTAAACCTAACCCCAAATCTAAACCTAAAATCTAAGCCTAACCCCAAATCTAAACCTAAAATCTAAACCTAACCCCAAATCTAAACCTAACCCCAAATCTAAACCTAACCTCAAATCTAAACCTAAAATCTAAACCTAACCCCAAATCTAAACCTAAAATCTAAACCTAACCCCAAATCTAAACCTAACCCCAAATCTAAATCTAAAATCTAAACCTAACACCAAATCTAAACCTAACCCCAAATCTAAACCTAAAATCTAAACCTAACCCCAAATCTATCCTAAAATTTAAGCCTAACCCCAAATCTAAACCTAAAATCTAAACCTAAGCCCAAATCTAAACCTAACCCCAAATCTAAACCGAAAATCTAAACCTAACCCCAAATCTAAACCGAAAATCTAAACCTAACCCCAAATCTAAACCTAAAATCTAAACCTAACCCCAAATCTAAACCTAAAATCTAAACCTAACCGCAAATCTAAACCTAAAATCTAAACCTAAAATCTAAACCTAACCTAAAATCTAAACCTAACCCCAAATCTAAACCTAAAAATCTAACCCTAACCCCAAATCTAAACCTAACCCCAAATCTAAACCTAAAATCTAAACCTAATCACAAATCTAAACCTAAAATCTAAACCTAACCCCAAATCTAAACCTAAAATCTAAACCTAACCTAAAATCTAAACCTAACCCCAAATCTAAAACTAAAATCTAAACCTAATCACAAATCTAAACCTAAAATCTAAACCTAACCCCAAATCTAAAACTAAAATCTAAACCTAACCGCAAATCTAAACCTAAAATCTAAACCTAAAATCTAAACCTAACCTAAAATCTAAACCTAACCCCAAATCTAAACCTAAAATCTAAACCTAACCCCAAATCTAAACCTAAAATCTAAACCTAAGCCCAAATCTAAACCTAAAATCTAAACCTAACCCCAAATCTAAACTTAAAATCTAAACCTAACCGCAAATTTAAACCTAAAATCTAAACCTAAAATCTAAACCTAACCTAAAATCTAAACAAAACCCCAAATCTAAACCTAAAATCTAAACCTAACCCCAAATCTAAACCTAACCCCAAATCTAAACCTAAAATCTAAACCTAACCCCAAATCTAAACCTAAAATCTAAACCTAACCCCAAATCTAAACCTAACCCCAAATCTAAACCGAAAATCTAAACCTAACCCCAAATCTAAACCTAACCCCAAATCTAAACCTAAAATCTAAACCTAACCCCAAATCTAAACCTAACCCCAAATCTAACCCCAAATCTAAACCGAAAATCTAAACCTAACCCCAAATCTAAACCTAACCCCAAATCTAAACCTAAAATCTAAACCTAACCCCAAATCTAAACCTAACCCCAAATCTAACCCCAAATCTAAACCTAAAATCTAAACCTAACCTAAAATCTAAACCTAAAATCTAAACCTAACCCCAAATCTAAACCTAACCCCAAATCTAAACCGAAAATCTAAACCTAACCCCAAATCTAAACCAAAAATCTAAACCTAACCCCAAATCTAAACCTAAAATCTAAGCCTAACCCCAAATCTAAACCTAAAATCTAAACCTAACCCCAAATCTAAACCTAACCCCAAATCTAAACCTAAAATCTAAACCTAACCCCAAATCTAAACCTAACCTCAAATCTAAACCTAAAATCTAAACCTAACCCCAAATCTAAACCTAACCCCAAATCTAAACCTAAAATCTAAACCTAACCCCAAATCTAAACCTAAAATCTAAACCTAACCCCAAATCTAAACCTAACCCCAAATCTAAACCTAAAATCTAAACCTAACCCCAAATCTAAACCGAAAATCTAAACCTAACCCCAAATCTAAACCTAAAATCTAAACCTAACCCCAAATCTAAACCTAACCCCAACTCTAAACCTAAAATCTAAACCTAACCCCAAATCTAAACCTAACCCCAAATCTAACCCCAAATCTAAACCTAAAATCTAAACCTAACCCCAAATCTAAACCTAACCCCAAATCTAAACCTAAAATCTAAACCTAACCCCAAATCTAAACCGAAAATCTAAATCTAACCCCAAATCTAAACCTAAAATCTAAACCTAACCCCAAATCTAAACCTAACCCCAAATCTAAACCTAAAATCTAAACCTAACCCCAAATCTAAACCTAACCCCAAATCTAAACCTAACCCCAAATCTAACCCCAAATCTAAACCTAAAATCTAAACCTAACCCCAAATCTAAACCTAACCCCAAATCTAAACCTAAAATCTAAACCTAACCCCAAATCTAAACCTAACCCCAAATCTAAACCTAACCCCAAATCTAACCCCAAATCTAAACCTAAAATCTAAACCTAACCCCAAATCTAAACCTAAAATCTAAACCTAACCCCAAATCTAAACCTAACCCCAAATCTAAACCTAAAATCTAAACCTAACCCCAAATCTAAACCTAAAATCTAAACCTAACCCCAAATCTAAACCTAAAATCTAAACCTAACCCCAAATATAAACCTAAAATCTAAACCTAACCCCAAATATAAACCTAAAATCTAAACCTAACCGCAAATCTAAACCTAAAATCTAAACCTAAAATCTAAACCTAACCTAAAATCTAAACCTAACCCCAAATCTAAACCTAAAATCTAAACCTAACCCCAAATCTAAACCTAACCCCAAATCTAAACCTAAAATCTAAACCTAACCCCAAATCTAAACCTAAAATCTAAACCTAACCCCAAATCTAAACCTAAAATCTAAACCTAACCGCAAATCTAAACCGAAAATCTAAACCTAAAATCTAAACCTAACCTAAAATGTAAACCTAACTCCAAATCTAAACCTAAAATCTAAACCTAACCCCAAATCTAAACCTAACCCCAAATCTAAACCTAAAATCTAAACCTAACCCCAAATCTAAACCTAACCCCAAATCTAAACCTAAAATCTAAACCTAACCCCAAATCTAAACCTAACCCCAAATCTAACCCCAAATCTAAACCTAAAATCTAAACCTAACCCCAAATCTAAACCTAACCCCAAATCTAAACCTAAAATCTAAACCTAACCCCAAATCTAAACCTAAAATCTAAACCTAACCCCAAATCTAAACCTAAAATCTAAGCCTAACCCCAAATCTAAACCTAAAATCTAAACCTAACCCCAAATCTAAACCTAACACCAAATCTAAACCTAACCTAAAATCTGAACCTAAAATCTAAACCTAACCCCAAATCTAAACCTGAAATCTAAACCTAACCCCAAATCTAAACCTAACCCCAAATCTAAATCTAAAATCTAAACCTAACACCAAATCTAAACCTAACCCCAAATCTAAACCTAACCCCAAATCTAAACCTAAAATCTAAACCTAACCCCAAATCTATCCTAAAATTTAAGCCTAACCCCAAATCTAAACCTAAAATCTAAACCTAAGCCCAAATCTAAACCTAACCCCAAATCTAAACCGAAAATCTAAACCTAACCCCAAATCTAAACCTAAAATCTAAACCTAACCTAAAATCTAACCCTAACCCCAAATCTAAACCTAAAATCTAAACCTAACCCCAAATCTAAACCTAACCCCAAATCTAAACCTAAAATCTAAACCTAACCCCAAATCTAAACCTAACCCCAAATCTAAACCTAAAATCTAAACCTAACCCCAAATCTAAACCTAAAATCTAAACCTAACCCCAAATCTAAACCGAAAATCTAAATCTAACCCCAAATCTAAACCGAAAATCTAAACCTAACCCCAAATCTAAACCTAACCCCAAATCTAAACCTAAAATCTAAACCTAACCCCAAATCTAAACCTAACCCCAAATCTAAACCGAAAATCTAAATCTAACCCCAAATCTAAACCTAAAATCTAAACCTAACCCCAAATCTAAACCTAAAATCTAAACCTAACCCCAAATCTAAACCTAACCCCAAATCTAAACCTAACCCCAAATCTAACCCCAAATCTAAACCTAAAATCTAAACCTAACCCCAAATCTAAACCTAACCCCAAATCTAAACCTAAAATCTAAACCTAACCCCAAATCTAAACCTAACCCCAAATCTAAACCTAAAATCTAAACCTAACCTAATATCTAAACCTAACCCCAAATCTAAACCTAAAATCTAAACCTAACCCCAAATCTAAACCTAACCCCAAATCTAAACCTAAAATCTAAACCTAACCCCAAATCTAAACCTAAAATCTAAACCTAACCGCAAATCTAAACCGAAAATCTAAACCTAAAATCTAAACCTAACCTAAAATCTAAACCTAACTCCAAATCTAAACCTACAATCTAAACCTAACCCCAAATCTAAACCGAACCCCAAATCTAAACCTAAAATCTAAACCTAACCCCAAATCTAAACCTAAAATCTAAACCTAACCCCAAATCTAAACCTAACCCCAAATCTAAACCGAAAATCTAAACCTAACCCCAAATCTAAACCGAAAATCTAAACCTAACCCCAAATCTAAACCTAAAATCTAAACCTAAAATCTAAACCTAACCTAAAATCTAAACCTAACCCCAAATCTAAACCTAACCCCAAATCTAAACCTAAAATCTAAACCTAACCCAAAATCTAAACCTAACCCCAAATCTAAACCTAAAATCTAAACCTAACCCCAAATCTAAACCTAAAATCTAAGCCTAACCCCAAATCTAAACCTAAAATCTAAACCTAACCCCAAATCTAAACCTAACCCCAAATCTAAACCTAACCTCAAATCTAAACCTAAAATCTAAACCTAACCCCAAATCTAAACCTAAAATCTAAACCTAACCCCAAATCTAAACCTAACCCCAAATCTAAATCTAAAATCTAAACCTAACACCAAATCTAAACCTAACCCCAAATCTAAACCTAAAATCTAAACCTAACCCCAAATCTATCCTAAAATTTAAGCCTAACCCCAAATCTAAACCTAAAATCTAAACCTAAGCCCAAATCTAAACCTAACCCCAAATCTAAACCGAAAATCTAAACCTAACCCCAAATCTAAACCGAAAATCTAAACCTAACCCCAAATCTAAACCTAAAATCTAAACCTAACCTAAAATCTAAACCTAACCCCAAATCTAAACGTAAAATCTAAACCTAACCCCAAATCTAAACCTAACCCCAAATCTAAACCTAAAATCTAAACCTAACCCCAAATCTAAACCCCAAATCTAAACCTAAAATCTAAACCTAACCCCAAATCTAAACCTAAAATCTAAACCTAAAATCTAAACCTAAAATCTAAACCTAACCCAAAATCTAAACCTAACCCCAAATCTAAACCTAAAATCTAAACCTAACCCCAAATCTAAACCTAAAATCTAAACCTAACCCCAAATCTAAACCTAAAATCTAAACCTAACCCCAAATCTAAACCTAAAATCTAAACCTAAAATCTAAACCTAACCTAAAATCTAAACCTAACCCCAAATCTAAACCCAAAATCTAAACCTAACCCCAAATCTAAACCTAACCCCAAATCTAAACCTAAAATCTAAACCTAACCCCAAATCTAAACCTAAAATCTAAACCTAACCCCAAATCTAAACCTAACCCCAAATCTAAACCTAAAATCTAAACCTAACCCCAAATCTGAACCTAAAATCTAAACCTAACCCCAAATCTAAACCTAAAATCTGAACCTAACCCCAAATCTAAACCTAACCCCAAATCTAAACCTAAAATCTAAACCTAACCCCAAATCTAAACCTAAAATCTAAACCTAACCCCAAATCTAAACCTAAAATGTAAACCTAAAATCTAAACCTAACCTAAAATCTAAACCTAACCCCAAATCTAAACCTAAAATCTAAACCTAACCCCAAATCTAAACCTAAAATCTAAACCTAACCCCAAATCTAAACCTAAAATCTAAACCTAACCCCAAATCTAAACCTAAAATCTAAACCTAACCGCAAATCTAAACCTAAAATCTAAACCTAAAATCTAAACCTAACCTATAATCTAAACCTAACCCCAAATCTAAACCTAAAATCTAAACCTAACCCCAAATCTAAACCTAACCCCAAATCTAAACCTAAAATCTAAACCTAACCCCAAATCTAAACCTAAAATCTAAACCTAACCCCAAATCTAAACCTAACCCCAAATCTAAACCTAAAATCTAAACCTAACCGCAAATCTAAACCTAAAATCTAAACCTAAAATCTAAACCTAACCTAAAATCTAAACCTAACCCCAAATCTAAACCTAAAATCTAAACCTAACCCCAAATCTAAACCTAACCCCAAATCTAAACCTAAAATCTAAACCTAACCCCAAATCTAAACCGAAAATCTAAACCTAACCCCAAATCTAAACCGAAAATCTAAACCTAACCCCAAATCTAAACCAAAAATCTAAACCTAACCCCAAATCTAAACCTAACCCCAAATCTAAACCTAAAATCTAAACCTAACCCCAAATCTAAACCTAACCCCAAATCTAACCCCAAATCTAAACCTAAAATCTAAACCTAATCCCAAATCTAAACCTAACCCCAAATCTAAACCGAAAATCTAAACCTAACCTCAAATCTAAACCTAAAATCTAAACCTAACCCCAAATCTAACCTAAAATCTAAACCTAACCCCAAATCTAAACCTAAAATCTAAACCTAACCCCAAATCTAAACCTAACCCCAAATCTAAACCTAAAATCTAAACCTAACCCCAAATCTAAACCTAAAATCTAAACCTAACCCCAAATCTAAACCTAACCCCAAATCTAAACCTAAAATCTAAACCTAACCCCAAATCTAAACCTAAGCCCAAATATAAACCTAAAATCTAAACCTAACCCCAAATCTAAACCTAACCCCAAATCTAACCCCAAATCTAAACCTAAAATCTAAAGCTAACCCCAAATCTAGACCTAAAATCTAAACCTAACCCCAAATCTAAACCTAAAACCTAAACCTAACCCCAAATCTAAACCTAACCCCAAATCTAAACCGAAAATCTAAACCTAACCCCAAATCTAAACCTAAAATCTAAACCTAACCCCAAATCTAAACCTAACCCAAATCTAACCCCAAATCTAAACCTAAAATCTAAACCTAACCCCAAATCTAAACCTAAAATCTAAACCTAACCCCAAATCTAAACCTAACCCCAAATCTAAACCGAAAATCTAAACCTAACCCCAAATTTAAACCGAAAATCTAAACCTAACCCCAAATCTAAACCTAAAATCTAAACCTAACCCCAAATCTAAACCTAAAATCTAAACCTAACCCCAAATCTAAACCTAAAATCTAAGCCTAACCCCAAATCTAAACCTAAAATCTAAACCTAACCCCAAATCTAAACCTAACGCCAAATCTAAACCTAACCTCAAATCTAAACCTAAAATCTAAACCTAACCCCAAATCTAAACCTAAAATCTAAACCTAACCCCAAATCTAAACCTAACCCCAAATCTAAATCTAAAATCTAAACCTAACACCAAATCTAAACCTAACCCCAAATCTAAACCTAAAATCTAAACCTAACCCCAAATCTATCCTAAAATTTAAGCCTAACCCCAAATCTAAACCTAAAATCTAAACCTAAGCCCAAATCTAACCCTAACCCCAAATCTAAACCGAAAATCTAAACCTAACCCCAAATCTAAAACGGAAATCTAAACCTAACCCCAAATCTAAACCTAAAATCTAAACCTAACCTAAAATCTAAACATAACCCCAAATCTAAACCTAAAATCTAAACCTAACCCCAAATCTAAACCTAACCCCAAATCTAAACCTAAAATCTAAACCTAACTCCAAATCTAAACCCCAAATCTAAACCTAACCCCAAATCTAAACCTAAAATCTAAACCTAACCCCAAATCTAAACCTAACCCCAAATCTAAACCTAAAATCTAAACCTAACCCCAAATCTAAACCTAAAATCTAAACCTAAGCCCAAATCTAAACCTAACCCCAAATCTAAACCTAAAATCTAAACCTAACCCCAAATCTAAACCCCAAATCTAAACCTAACCCCAAATCTAAACCTAAAATCTAAACCTAACCCCAAATCTAAACCTAAAATCTAAACCTAACCCCAAATCTAAACCTAAATCTAAACCTAAAATCTAAACCTAACCCCAAATCTAAACCTAAAATCTAAACCTAACCCCAAATCTAAACCTAACCCCAAATCTAAACGTAAAATCTAAGCCTAACCCCAAATCTAAACCTAACCTCAAATCTAAACCTAAAATCTAAACCTAACCCCAAATCTAAACCTAAAATCTAAACCTAACCCCAAATCTAAACCTAACCCCAAATCTAAACCTAAAATCTAAACCTAACCCCAAATCTAAACCTAACCCCAAATCTAAACCGAAAATCTAAACCTAACCCCAAATCTAAACCGAAAATCTAAACCTAACCCCAAATCTAAACCTAAAATCTAAACCTAAAATCTAAACCTAACCTAAAATCTAAACCTAACCCCAAATCTAAACCTAACCCCAAATCTAAACCTAAAATCTAAACCTAACCCAAAATCTAAACCTAACCCCAAATCTAAACCTAAAATCTAAACCTAACCCCAAATCTAAACCTAAAATCTAAACCTAACCCCAAATCTAAACCTAAAATCTAAGCCTAACCCCAAATCTAAACCTAAAATCTAAACCTAACCCCAAATCTAAACCTAACCCCAAATCTAAACCTAACCTCAAATCTAAACCTAAAATCTAAACCTAACCCCAAATCTAAACCTAAAATCTAAACCTAACCCCAAATCTAAACCTAACCCCAAATCTAAATCTAAAATCTAAACCTAACACCAAATCTAAACCTAACCCCAAATCTAAACCTAAAATCTAAACCTAACCCCAAATCTATCCTAAAATTTAAGCCTAACCCCAAATCTAAACCTAAAATCTAAACCTAAGCCCAAATCTAAACCTAACCCCAAATCTAAACCGAAAATCTAAACCTAACCCCAAATCTAAACCGAAAATCTAAACCTAACCCCAAATCTAAACCTAAAATCTAAACCTAACCCCAAATCTAAACCTAAAATCTAAACCTAACCGCAAATCTAAACCTAAAATCTAAACCTAAAATCTAAACCTAACCTAAAATCTAAACCTAACCCCAAATCTAAACCTAAAAATCTAACCCTAACCCCAAATCTAAACCTAACCCCAAATCTAAACCTAAAATCTAAACCTAACCCCAAATCTAAACCTAAAATCTAAACCTAACCCCAAATCTAAACCTAAAATCTAAACCTAACCCCAAATCTAAACCTAACCCCAAATCTAAACCTAAAATCTAAACCTAACCCCAAATCTAAACCTAAAATCTAAACCTAAAATCTAAACCTAACAAAAAATCTAAACCTAAAATCTAAACCTAACCTAAAATCTAAACCTAACCCCAAATCTAAACCCAAAATCTAAACCTAACCCCAAATCTAAACCTAACCCCAAATCTAAACCTAAAATCTAAACCTAACCCCAAATCTAAACCTAAAATCTAAACCTAACCCCAAATCTAAACCTAACCCCAAATCTAAACCTAAAATCTAAACCTAACCCCAAATCTGAACCTAAAATCTAAACCTAACCCCAAATCTAAACCTAAAATCTGAACCTAACCCCAAATCTAAACCTAACCCCAAATCTAAACCTAAAATCTAAACCTAACCCCAAATCTAAACCTAAAATCTAAACCTAACCCCAAATCTAAACCTAAAATGTAAACCTAAAATCTAAACCTAACCTAAAATCTAAACCTAACCCCAAATCTAAATCTAAAATCTAAACCTAACCCCAAATCTAAACCTAAAATCTAAACCTAACCCCAAATCTAAACCTAAAATCTAAACCTAACCCCAAATCTAAACCTAAAATCTAAACCTAACCCCAAATCTAAACCTATAATCTAAACCTAACCGCAAATCTAAACCTAAAATCTAAACCTAACCCCAAATCTAAACCTAACCCCAAATCTAAACCTAAAATCTAAACCTAACCCCAAATCTAAACCTAAAATCTAAACCTAAAATCTAAACCTAACAAAAAATCTAAACCTAAAATCTAAACCTAACCTAAAATCTAAACCTAACCCCAAATCTAAACCCAAAATCTAAACCTAAAATCTAAACCTAACCCCAAATCTAAACCTAACCCCAAATCTAAACCTAAAATCTAAACCTAACCCCAAATCTAAACCTAACCCCAAATCTAAACCTAAAATCTAAACCTAACCTAATATCTAAACCTAACCCCAAATCTAAACCTAAAATCTAAACCTAACCCCAAATCTAAACCTAACCCCAAATCTAAACCTAAAATCTAAACCTAACCCCAAATCTAAACCTAAAATCTAAACCTAACCGCAAATCTAAACCGAAAATCTAAACCTAAAATCTAAACCTAACCTAAAATCTAAACCTAACTCCAAATCTAAACCTACAATCTAAACCTAACCCCAAATCTAAACCGAACCCCAAATCTAAACCTAAAATCTAAACCTAACCCCAAATCTAAACCTAAAATCTAAACCTAACCCCAAATCTAAACCTAACCCCAAATCTAAACCGAAAATCTAAACCTAACCCCAAATCTAAACCGAAAATCTAAACCTAACCCCAAATCTAAACCTAAAATCTAAACCTAAAATCTAAACCTAACCTAAAATCTAAACCTAACCCCAAATCTAAACCTAACCCCAAATCTAAACCTAAAATCTAAACCTAACCCAAAATCTAAACCTAACCCCAAATCTAAACCTAAAATCTAAACCTAACCCCAAATCTAAACCTAAAATCTAAGCCTAACCCCAAATCTAAACCTAAAATCTAAACCTAACCCCAAATCTAAACCTAACCCCAAATCTAAACCTAACCTCAAATCTAAACCTAAAATCTAAACCTAACCCCAAATCTAAACCTAAAATATAAACCTAACCCCAAATCTAAACCTAACCCCAAATCTAAATCTAAAATCTAAACCTAACACCAAATCTAAACCTAACCCCAAATCTAAACCTAAAATCTAAACCTAACCCCAAATCTATCCTAAAATTTAAGCCTAACCCCAAATCTAAACCTAAAATCTAAACCTAAGCCCAAATCTAAACCTAACCCCAAATCTAAACCGAAAATCTAAACCTAACCCCAAATCTAAACCGAAAATCTAAACCTAACCCCAAATCTAAACCTAAAATCTAAACCTAACCTAAAATCTAAACCTAACCCCAAATCTAAACGTAAAATCTAAACCTAACCCCAAATCTAAACCTAACCCCAAATCTAAACCTAAAATCTAAACCTAACCCCAAATCTAAACCCCAAATCTAAACCTAAAATCTAAACCTAACCCCAAATCTAAACCTAAAATCTAAACCTAAAATCTAAACCTAAAATCTAAACCTAACCCAAAATCTAAACCTAACCCCAAATCTAAACCTAAAATCTAAACCTAACCCCAAATCTAAACCTAAAATCTAAACCTAACCCCAAATCTAAACCTAAAATCTAAACCTAACCCCAAATCTAAACCTAAAATCTAAACCTAAAATCTAAACCTAACCTAAAATCTAAACCTAACCCCAAATCTAAACCCAAAATCTAAACCTAACCCCAAATCTAAACCTAACCCCAAATCTAAACCTAAAATCTAAACCTAACCCCAAATCTAAACCTAAAATCTAAACCTAACCCCAAATCTAAACCTAACCCCAAATCTAAACCTAAAATCTAAACCTAACCCCAAATCTGAACCTAAAATCTAAACCTAACCCCAAATCTAAACCTAAAATCTGAACCTAACCCCAAATCTAAACCTAACCCCAAATCTAAACCTAAAATCTAAACCTAACCCCAAATCTAAACCTAAAATCTAAACCTAACCCCAAATCTAAACCTAAAATGTAAACCTAAAATCTAAACCTAACCTAAAATCTAAACCTAACCCCAAATCTAAACCTAAAATCTAAACCTAACCCCAAATCTAAACCTAAAATCTAAACCTAACCCCAAATCTAAACCTAAAATCTAAACCTAACCCCAAATCTAAACCTAAAATCTAAACCTAACCGCAAATCTAAACCTAAAATCTAAACCTAAAATCTAAACCTAACCTATAATCTAAACCTAACCCCAAATCTAAACCTAAAATCTAAACCTAACCCCAAATCTAAACCTAACCCCAAATCTAAACCTAAAATCTAAACCTAACCCCAAATCTAAACCTAAAATCTAAACCTAACCCCAAATCTAAACCTAACCCCAAATCTAAACCTAAAATCTAAACCTAACCGCAAATCTAAACCTAAAATCTAAACCTAAAATCTAAACCTAACCTAAAATCTAAACCTAACCCCAAATCTAAACCTAAAATCTAAACCTAACCCCAAATCTAAACCTAACCCCAAATCTAAACCTAAAATCTAAACCTAACCCCAAATCTAAACCGAAAATCTAAACCTAACCCCAAATCTAAACCGAAAATCTAAACCTAACCCCAAATCTAAACCAAAAATCTAAACCTAACCCCAAATCTAAACCTAACCCCAAATCTAAACCTAAAATCTAAACCTAACCCCAAATCTAAACCTAACCCCAAATCTAACCCCAAATCTAAACCTAAAATCTAAACCTAATCCCAAATCTAAACCTAACCCCAAATCTAAACCGAAAATCTAAACCTAACCTCAAATCTAAACCTAAAATCTAAACCTAACCCCAAATCTAACCTAAAATCTAAACCTAACCCCAAATCTAAACCTAAAATCTAAACCTAACCCCAAATCTAAACCTAACCCCAAATCTAAACCTAAAATCTAAACCTAACCCCAAATCTAAACCTAAAATCTAAACCTAACCCCAAATCTAAACCTAACCCCAAATCTAAACCTAAAATCTAAACCTAACCCCAAATCTAAACCTAAGCCCAAATATAAACCTAAAATCTAAACCTAACCCCAAATCTAAACCTAACCCCAAATCTAACCCCAAATCTAAACCTAAAATCTAAAGCTAACCCCAAATCTAGACCTAAAATCTAAACCTAACCCCAAATCTAAACCTAAAACCTAAACCTAACCCCAAATCTAAACCTAACCCCAAATCTAAACCGAAAATCTAAACCTAACCCCAAATCTAAACCTAAAATCTAAACCTAACCCCAAATCTAAACCTAACCCAAATCTAACCCCAAATCTAAACCTAAAATCTAAACCTAACCCCAAATCTAAACCTAAAATCTAAACCTAACCCCAAATCTAAACCTAACCCCAAATCTAAACCGAAAATCTAAACCTAACCCCAAATTTAAACCGAAAATCTAAACCTAACCCCAAATCTAAACCTAAAATCTAAACCTAACCCCAAATCTAAACCTAAAATCTAAGCCTAACCCCAAATCTAAACCTAAAATCTAAACCTAACCCCAAATCTAAACCTAACGCCAAATCTAAACCTAACCTCAAATCTAAACCTAAAATCTAAACCTAACCCCAAATCTAAACCTAAAATCTAAACCTAACCCCAAATCTAAACCTAACCCCAAATCTAAATCTAAAATCTAAACCTAACACCAAATCTAAACCTAACCCCAAATCTAAACCTAAAATCTAAACCTAACCCCAAATCTATCCTAAAATTTAAGCCTAACCCCAAATCTAAACCTAAAATCTAAACCTAAGCCCAAATCTAACCCTAACCCCAAATCTAAACCGAAAATCTAAACGTAACCCCAAATCTAAAACGGAAATCTAAACCTAACCCCAAATCTAAACCTAAAATCTAAACCTAACCTAAATCTAAACATAACCCCAAATCTAAACCTAAAATCTAAACCTAACCCCAAATCTAAACCTAACCCCAAATCTAAACCTAAAATCTAAACCTAACTCCAAATCTAAACCCCAAATCTAAACCTAACCCCAAATCTAAACCTAAAATCTAAACCTAACCCCAAATCTAAACCTAACCCCAAATCTAAACCTAAAATCTAAACCTAACCCCAAATCTAAACCTAAAATCTAAACCTAACCCCAAATCTAAACCTAACCCCAAATCTAAACCTAAAATCTAAACCTAACCCCAAATCTAAACCCCAAATCTAAACCTAACCCCAAATCTAAACCTAAAATCTAAACCTAACCCCAAATCTAAACCTAAAATCTAAACCTAACCCCAAATCTAAACCTAAATCTAAACCTAAAATCTAAACCTAACCCCAAATCTAAACCTAAAATCTAAACCTAACCCCAAATCTAAACCTAACCCCAAATCTAAACGTAAAATCTAAGCCTAACCCCAAATCTAAACCTAACCTCAAATCTAAACCTAAAATCTAAACCTAACCCCAAATCTAAACCTAAAATCTAAACCTAACCCCAAATCTAAACCTAACCCCAAATCTAAACCTAAAATCTAAACCTAACCCCAAATCTAAACCTAACCCCAAATCTAAACCGAAAATCTAAACCTAACCCCAAATCTAAACCGAAAATCTAAACCTAACCCCAAATCTAAACCTAAAATCTAAACCTAAAATCTAAACCTAACCTAAAATCTAAACCTAACCCCAAATCTAAACCTAACCCCAAATCTAAACCTAAAATCTAAACCTAACCCAAAATCTAAACCTAACCCCAAATCTAAACCTAAAATCTAAACCTAACCCCAAATCTAAACCTAAAATCTAAACCTAACCCCAAATCTAAACCTAAAATCTAAGCCTAACCCCAAATCTAAACCTAAAATCTAAACCTAACCCCAAATCTAAACCTAACCCCAAATCTAAACCTAACCTCAAATCTAAACCTAAAATCTAAACCTAACCCCAAATCTAAACCTAAAATCTAAACCTAACCCCAAATCTAAACCTAACCCCAAATCTAAATCTAAAATCTAAACCTAACACCAAATCTAAACCTAACCCCAAATCTAAACCTAAAATCTAAACCTAACCCCAAATCTATCCTAAAATTTAAGCCTAACCCCAAATCTAAACCTAAAATCTAAACCTAAGCCCAAATCTAAACCTAACCCCAAATCTAAACCGAAAATCTAAACCTAACCCCAAATCTAAACCGAAAATCTAAACCTAACCCCAAATCTAAACCTAAAATCTAAACCTAACCCCAAATCTAAACCTAAAATCTAAACCTAACCGCAAATCTAAACCTAAAATCTAAACCTAAAATCTAAACCTAACCTAAAATCTAAACCTAACCCCAAATCTAAACCTAAAAATCTAACCCTAACCCCAAATCTAAACCTAACCCCAAATCTAAACCTAAAATCTAAACCTAACCCCAAATCTAAACCTAACCCCAAATCTAAACCTAAAATCTAAACCTAACCCCAAATCTAAACCTAAAATCTAAACCTAAAATCTAAACCTAACAAAAAATCTAAACCTAAAATCTAAACCTAACCTAAAATCTAAACCTAACCCCAAATCTAAACCCAAAATCTAAACCTAACCCCAAATCTAAACCTAACCCCAAATCTAAACCTAAAATCTAAACCTAACCCCAAATCTAAACCTAAAATCTAAACCTAACCCCAAATCTAAACCTAACCCCAAATCTAAACCTAAAATCTAAACCTAACCCCAAATCTGAACCTAAAATCTAAACCTAACCCCAAATCTAAACCTAAAATCTGAACCTAACCCCAAATCTAAACCTAACCCCAAATCTAAACCTAAAATCTAAACCTAACCCCAAATCTAAACCTAAAATCTAAACCTAACCCCAAATCTAAACCTAAAATGTAAACCTAAAATCTAAACCTAACCTAAAATCTAAACCTAACCCCAAATCTAAATCTAAAATCTAAACCTAACCCCAAATCTAAACCTAAAATCTAAACCTAACCCCAAATCTAAACCTAAAATCTAAACCTAACCCCAAATCTAAACCTAAAATCTAAACCTAACCCCAAATCTAAACCTATAATCTAAACCTAACCGCAAATCTAAACCTAAAATCTAAACCTAAAATCTAAACCTAACCTATAATCTAAACCTAACCCCAAATCTAAACCTAAAATCTAAACCTAACCCCAAATCTAAACCTAACCCCAAATCTAAACCTAAAATCTAAACCTAACCCCAAATCTAAACCTCAAATCTAAACCTAACCCCAAATCTAAACCTAACCCCAAATCTAAACCTAAAATCTAAACCTAACCGCAAATCTAAACCTAAAATCTAAACCTAAAATCTAAACCTAACCTAAAATCTAAACCTAACCCCAAATCTAAACCTAAAATCTAAACCTAACCCCAAATCTAAACCTAACCCCAAATCTAAACCTAAAATCTAAACCTAACCCCAAATCTAAACCGAAAATCTAAACCTAACCCCAAATCTAAACCGAAAATCTAAACCTAACCCCAAATCTAAACCGAAAATCTAAACCTAACCCCAAATCTAAACCTAACCCCAAATCTAAACCTAAAATCTAAACCTAACCCCAAATCTAAACCTAACCCCAAATCTAACCCCAAATCTAAACCTAAAATCTAAACCTAATCCCAAATCTAAACCTAACCCCAAATCTAAACCTAAAATCTAAACCTAACCCCAAATCTAAACCTAAAATCTAAACCTAACCCCAAATCTAAACCTAACCCCAAATCTAAACCGAAAATCTAAACCTAACCTCAAATCTAAACCTAAAATCTAAACCTAACCCCAAATCTAACCTAAAATCTAAACCTAACCCCAAATCTAAACCTAACCCCAAATCTAAACCTAAAATCTAAACCTAACCCCAAATCTAAACCTAAAATCTAAACCTAACCCCAAATCTAAACCTAACCCCAAATCTAAACCTAAAATCTAAACCTAACCCCAAATCTAAACCTAAGCCCAAATATAAACCTAAAATCTAAACCTAACCCCAAATCTAAACCTAACCCCAAATCTAACCCCAAATCTAAACCTAAAATCTAAAGCTAACCCCAAATCTAGACCTAAAATCTAAACCTAACCCCAAATCTAAACCTAAAACCTAAACCTAACCCCAAATCTAAACCTAACCCCAAATCTAAACCGAAAATCTAAACCTAACCCCAAATCTAAACCTAAAATCTAAACCTAACCCCAAATCTAAACCTAACCCAAATCTAACCCCAAATCTAAACCTAAAATCTAAACCTAACCCCAAATCTAAACCTAAAATCTAAACCTAACCCCAAATCTAAACCTAACCCCAAATCTAAACCGAAAATCTAAACCTAACCCCAAATTTAAACCGAAAATCTAAACCTAACCCCAAATCTAAACCTAAAATCTAAACCTAACCCCAAATCTAAACCTAAAATCTAAACCTAACCCCAAATCTAAACCTAAAATCTAAGCCTAACCCCAAATCGAAACCTAAAATCTAAACCTAACCCCAAATCTAAACCTAACGCCAAATCTAAACCTAACCTCAAATCTAAACCTAAAATCTAAACCTAACCCCAAATCTAAACCTAAAATCTAAACCTAACCCCAAATCTAAACCTAACCCCAAATCTAAACCTAAAATCTAAACCTAACCCCAAATCTATCCTAAAATTTAAGCCTAACCCCAAATCTAAACCTAAAATCTAAACCTAAGCCCAAATCTAACCCTAACCCCAAATCTAAACCTAAAATCTAAACCTAACCCCAAATCTAAAACGGAAATCTAAACCTAACCCCAAATCTAAACCTAAAATCTAAACCTAACCTAAAATCTAAACATAACCCCAAATCTAAACCTAAAATCTAAACCTAACCCCAAATCTAAACCTAACCCCAAATCTAAACGTAAAATCTAAGCCTAACCCCAAATCTAAACCTAACCTCAAATCTAAACCTAAAATCTAAACCTAACCCCAAATCTAAACCTAAAATCTAAACCTAACCCCAAATCTAAACCTAAAATCTAAACCTAACCCCAAATCTAAACCTAAAATCTAAACCTAACCCCAAATAAATCCTAAAATTTAAGCCTAACCCCAAATCTAAACCTAAAATCTAAACCTAAGCCCAAATCTAAACCTAACCCCAAATCTAAACCGAAAATCTAAACCTAACCCCAAATCTAAACCTAAAATCTAAACCTAACCCCAAATCTAAACCTAAAATCTAAACCTAACCCCAAATCTAAACCGAAAATCTAAACCTAACCCCAAATCTAAACCGAAAATCTAAACCTAACCCCAAATCTAAACCTAAAATCTAAACCTAACCCCAAATCTAAACCTAAAATCTACACCTAAAATCTAAACCTAACCCCAAATCTAAACCTAAAATCTAAACCTAAAATCTAAACCTAACCTAAAATCTAAACCTAACCCCAAATCTAAACCTAAAATCTAAACCTAACCCCAAATCTAAACCTAACCCCAAATCTAATCCTAAAATCTAAACCTAACCCCAAATCTAAACCTAAAATCTAAACCTAAAATCTAAACCTAACCTAAAATCTAAACCTAACCCCAGATCTAAACCTAAAATCTAAACCTAACCCCAAATCTAAACCTAAAATCTAAACCTAAAATCTAAACCTAACCTAAAATCTAAACCTCACTCCAAATCTAAACCTAACCCCAAATCTAAACCTAAAATCTACACCTAAAATCTAAACCTAACCCCAAATCTAAACCTAAAATCTAAACCTAAAATCTAAACCTAACCGCAAATCTAAACCTAAAATCTAAACCTAAAATCTAAACCTAACCTAAAATCTAAACCTAACCCCAAATATAAACCTAAAATCTAAACCTAACCCCAAATCTAAACCTAACCCCAAATCTAAACCTAAAATCTAAACCTAACCCCAAATCTAAACCTAAAATCTAAACCTAACCCCAAATCTAAACCTAAAATCTAAACCTAACCGCAAATCTAAACCTAAAATCTAAAC
This sequence comes from Patagioenas fasciata, assembly GCF_037038585.1. Classification (NCBI taxonomy): domain Eukaryota; kingdom Metazoa; phylum Chordata; class Aves; order Columbiformes; family Columbidae; genus Patagioenas; species Patagioenas fasciata. Next base: position 634,943 of record NW_027288755.1, on the reverse strand, counting down.
CTAAAATCTAAACCTAACACCAAATCTAAACCTAACCCCAAATCTAAACCTAAAATCTAACCCTAACCCCAAATCTAAACCTAACCCCAAATCTAAACCTAAAATCTAAACCTAACCCCAAATCTAAACCTAAAATCTAAACCTAACCCCAAATCTAAACCTAAAATCTAAACCTAACCCCAAATCTAAACCTAACCCCAAATCTAAACCGAAAATCTAAACCTAACCCCAAATCTAAACCGAAAATCTAAACCTAACCCCAAATCTAAACCTAACCCCAAATCTAAACCTAAAATCTAAACCTAACCCCAAATCTAAACCTAAAATCTACACCTAAAATCTAAACCTAACCCCAAATCTAAACCTAAAATCTAAACCTAAAATCTAAACCTAACCTAAAATCTAAACCTAACCCCAAATCTAAACCTAAAATCTAAACCTAACCCCAAATCTAAACCTAACCCCAAATCTAATCCTAAAATCTAAACCTAACCCCAAATCTAAACCTAAAATCTAAACCTAAAATCTAAACCTAACCTAAAATCTAAACCTAACCCCAAATCTAAACCTAAAATCTAAACCTAAACCCAAATCTAAACCTAAAATCTAAACCTAAAATCTAAACCTAACCTAAAATCTAAACCTCACTCCAAATCTAAACCTAAAATCTAAACCTAACCCCAAATCTAAACCTAAAATCTAAACCTAACCCCAAATCTAAACCTAACCCCAATTCTAAACCTAAAATCTAAACCTAACCGCAAATCTAAACCTAAAATCTAAACCTAAAATCTAAACCTAACCTAAAATCTAAACCTAACCCCAAATATAAACCTAAAATCTAAACCTAACCCCAAATCTAAACCTAACCCCAAATCTAAACCTAAAATCTAAACCTAACCCCAAATCTAAACCTAAAATCTAAACCTAACCCCAAATCTAAACCTAAAATCTAAACCTAACCGCAAATCTAAACCTAAAATCTAAACCTAAAATCTAAACCTAACACCAAATCTAAACCTAACCCCAAATCTAAACCTAAAATCTAACCCTAACCCCAAATCTAAACCTAACCCCAAATCTAAACCTAAAATCTAAACCTAACCCCAAATCTAAACCTAAAATCTAAACCTAACCCCAAATCTAAACCTAAAATCTAAACCTAACCCCAAATCTAAACCTAACCCCAAATCTAAACCGAAAATCTAAACCTAACCCCAAATCTAAACCGAAAATCTAAACCTAACCCCAAATCTAAACCTAACCCCAAATCTAAACCTAACCCCAAATCTAACCCCAAATCTAAACCGAAAATCTAAACCTAACCCCAAATCTAAACCTAACCCCAAATCTAAACCTAAAATCTAAACCTAACCCCAAATCTAAACCTAACCCCAAATCTAACCCCAAATCTAAACCTAAAATCTAAACCTAACCCCAAATCTAAACCGAAAATCTAAACCTAACCCCAAATCTAAACCGAAAATCTAAACCTAACCCCAAATCTAAACCTAACCCCAAATCTAAACCTAAAATCTAAACCTAACCCCAAATCTAAACCTAACCCCAAATCTAAACCTAAAATCTAAACCTAACCCCAAATCTAAACCCCAAATCTAAACCTAACCCCAAATCTAAACCTAAAATCTAAACCTAACCCCAAATCTAAACCTAAAATCTAAACCTAACCCCAAATCTAAACCTAACCCCAAATCTAAACCTAAAATCTAAACCTAACCCCAAATCTAAACCTAAAATCTAAACCTAAAATCTAAACCTAACCTAAAATCTAAACCTAACCCCAAATCTAAACCTAAAATCTAAACCTAACCCCAAATCTAAACCTAAAATCTAAACCTAACCCCAAATCTAAACCTAACCCCAAATCTAAACCTAAAATCTAAACCTAACCCCAAATCTAAACCTAAAATCTAAACCTAAAATCTAAACCTAACCTAAAATCTAAACCTAACTCCAAATCTAAACCTAAAATCTAAACCTAACCCCAAATCTAAACCTAACCCCAAATCTAAACCTAAAATCTAAACCTAACCGCAAATCTAAACCTAAAATCTACACCTAAAATCTAAACCTAACACCAAATCTAAACCTAACCCCAAATCTAAACCTAAAATCTAAACCTAACCCCAAATCTATCCTAAAATTTAAGCCTAACCCCAAATCTAAACCTAAAATCTAAACCTAACCCCAAATCTAAACCTAAAATCTAAACCTAACCCCAAATCTAAACCTAACCCCAAATCTAAACCTAAAATCTAAACCTAACCCCAAATCTAAACCTAACCCCAAATCTAAACCTAAAATCTAAACCTAACCCCAAATCTAAACCCCAAATCTAAACCTAACCCCAAATCTAAACCCCAAATCTAAACCTAACCCCAAATCTAAACCTAAAATCTAAACCTAACCCCAAATCTAAACCTAACCCCAAATCTAAACCTAAAATCTAAACCTAACCCCAAATCTAAACCTAAAATCTAAACCTAAAATCTAAACCTAACCTAAAATCTAAACCTAACCCCAAATCTAAACCTAAAATCTAAACCTAACCCCAAATCTAAACCTGAAATCTAAACCTAACCCCAAATCTAAACCTAACCCCAAATCTAAACCTAAAATCTAAACCTAACCCCAAATCTAAACCTAAAATCTAAACCTAAAATCTAAACCTAACCTAAAATCTAAACCTAACTCCAAATCAAAACCTAAAATCTAAACCTAACCCCAAATCTAAACCTAACCCCAAATCTAAACCTAAAATCTAAACCTAACCCCAAATCTAAACCTAAAATCTAAACCTAACCCCAAATCTAAACCTAACCCCAAATCTAAACCTAAAATCTAAATCTAACCCCAAATCTAAACCTAAAATCTAAACCTAAAATCTAAACCTAACCTAAAATCTAAACCTAACCCCAAATCTAAACCTAAAATCTAAACCTAACCCCAAATCTAAACCTAACCCCAAATCTAAACCTAACCCCAAATCTAAACCTAAAATCTAAACCTAACCCCAAATCTAAAACTAAAATCTAAACCTAACCCCAAATCTAAACCTAACCCCAAATCTAAACCTAAAATCTAAACCTAACCCCAAATCTAAACCTAAAATCTAAACCTAACCCCAAATCTATCCTAAAATTTAAGCCTAACCCCAAATCTAAACCTAAAATCTAAACCTAACCCCAAATCTAAACCTAAAATCTAAACCTAACCCCAAATCTAAACCCCAAATCTAAACCTAACCCCAAATCTAAACCTAAAATCTAAACCTAACCCCAAATCTAAACCTAAAATCTAAACCTAACCCCAAATCTAAACCTAACCCCAAATCTAAACCTAAAATCTAAACCTAACCCCAAATCTAAACCTAAAATCTAAACCTAAAATCTAAACCTAACCTAAAATCTAAACCTAACCCCAAATCTAAACCTAAAATCTAAACCTAACCCCAAATCTAAACCTAAAATCTAAACCTAAAATCTAAACCTAACCTAAAATCTAAACCTAACTCCAAATCTAAACCTAAAATCTAAACCTAACCCCAAATCTAAACCTAAAATCTAAACCTAACCCCAAATCTAAACCTAACCCCAAATCTAAACCTAAAATCTAAACCTAACCCCAAATCTAAACCTAAAATCTAAACCTAAAATCTAAACCTAATCTAAAATCTAAACCTAACCCCAAATCTAAACCTAACCCCAAATCTAAACCTAAAATCTAAACCTAACCCCAAATCTAAACCTAACCCCAAATCTAAACCTAAAATCTAAACCTAACCCCAAATCTAAACCTAAAATCTAAACCTAACCCCAAATCTAAACCTAACCCCAAATCTAAACCTAAAATCTAAACCTAACCCCAAATCTAAACCTAACCCCAAATCTAAACCTAAAATCTAAACCTAACCCCAAATCTAAACCTAAAATCTAAACCTAACACCAAATCTAAACCTAACCCCAAATCTAAACCTAACCCCAAATCTAACCCCAAATCTAAACCTAAAATCTAAACCTAACCCCAAATCTAAACCTAACCCCAAATCTAAACCTAAAATCTAAACCTAACCCCAAATCTAAACCTAAAATCTAAACCTAACCCCAAATCTAAACCCCAAATCTAAACCTAACCCCAAATCTAAACCTAAAATCTAAACCTAACCCCAAATCTAAACCTAAAATCTAAAATTAAAATCTAAACCTAACCTAAAATCTAAACCTAACCCCAAATCTAAACCTAAAATCTAAACCTAAAATCTAAACCTAACCTAAAATCTAAACCTAACTCCAAATCTAAACCTAAAATCTAAACCTAACCCCAAATCTAAACCTAAAATCTAAACCTAACCCCAAATCTAAACCTAAAATCTAAACCTAACCCCAAATCTAAACCTAACCCCAAATCTAAACCTAAAATCTAAACCTAACCCCAAATCTAAACCTAAAATCTAAACCTAACCCCAAATCTAAACCTAACCCCAAATCTAAACCTAAAATCTAAACCTAACCCCAAATCTAAACCTAAAATCTAAACCTAAAATCTAAACCTAACCCCAAATCTAAACATAAAATCTAAACCTAACCGCAAATCTAAACCTAAAATCTAAACCTAAAATCTAAACCTAACCTAAAATCTAAACCTAACCCCAAATCTAAACCTAAAATCTAAACCTAACCCCAAATCTAAACCTAACCCCAAATCTAAACCGAAAATCTAAACCTAACCCCAAATCTAAACCTAAAATCTAAACCTAACCCCAAATCTAAACCTAACCCCAAATCTAAACCTAAAATCTAAACCTAACCCCAAATCTAAACCTAAAATCTAAACCTAACCCCAAATCTAAACCTAACCCCAAATCTAAACCTAAAATCTAAACCTAACCCCAAATCTAAACCTAAAATCTAAACCTAAAATCTAAACCTAACCTAAAATCTAAACCTAACCCCAAATCTAAACCTAAAATCTAAACCTAACCCCAAATCTAAACCTAAAATCTAAACCTAAAATCTAAACCTAACCTAAAATCTAAACCTAACTGCAAATCTAAACCTAAAATCTAAACCTAACCCCAAATCTAAACCTAAAATCTAAACCTAACCCCAAATCTAAACCTAAAATCTAAACCTAACCCCAAATCTAAACCTAACCCCAAATCTAAACCTAAAATCTAAACCTAACCCCAAATCTAAACCTAAAATCTAAACCTAACCCCAAATCTAAACCTAACCCCAAATCTAAACCTAAAATCTAAACCTAACCCCAAATCTAAACCTAAAATCTAAACCTAAAATCTAAACCTAATCTAAAATCTAAACCTAACCCCAAATCTAAACCTAACCCCAAATCTAAACCTAAAATCTAAACCTAACCCCAAATCTAAACCTAACCCCAAATCTAAACCTAAAATCTAAACCTAACCTCAAATCTAAACCTAAAATCTAAACCTAACCCCAAATCTAAACCTAAAATCTAAACCTAACCCCAAATCTAAACCTAAAATCTAAACCTAACACCAAATCTAAACCTAACCCCAAATCTAAACCTAACCCCAAATCTAACCCCAAATCTAAACCTAAAATCTAAACCTAACCCAAAATCTAAACCTAAAATCTAAACCTAACCCCAAATCTAAACCTAACCCCAAATCTAAACCTAAAATCTAAACCTAACCCCAAATCTAAACCCCAAATCTAAACCTAACCCCAAATCTAAACCTAAAATCTAAACCTAACCCCAAATCTAAACCTAACCCCAAATCTAAACCTAAAATCTAATCCTAACCTCAAATCTAAACCTAAAATCTAAACCTAACCCCAAATCTAAACCTAAAATCTAAACCTAACCCCAAATCTAAACCTAAAATCTAAACCTAACACCAAATCTAAACCTAACCCCAAATCTAAACCTAACCCCAAATCTAACCCCAAATCTAAACCTAAAATCTAAACCTAACCCCAAATCTAAACCTAAAATCTAAACCTAACCCCAAATCTAAACCTAACTCCAAATCTAAACCTAAAATCTAAACCTAACCCCAAATCTAAACCTAAAATCTAAACCTAAACCGAAATCTAAACCTAACCCCAAATCTAAACCTAAAATCTAAACCTAACCCCAAATCTAAACCTAAAATCTAAACCTAACCCCAAATCTAAACCTAAAATCTAAACCTAACCGCAAATCTAAACCTAAAATCTAAACCTAAAATCTAAACCTAACCTAAAATCTAAACCTAACCCCAAATCTAAACCTAAAATCTAAACCTAACCCCAAATCTAAACCTAACCCCAAATCTAAACCTAAAATCTAAACCTAAGCCCAAATCTAAACCTAAAATCTAAACCTAACCCCAAATCTAAACCTAAAATCTAAACCTAACCCCAAATCTAAACCTAAAATCTAAACCTAACCGCAAATCTAAACCTAAAATCTAAACCTAAAATCTAAACCTAACCTAAAATCTAAACCTAACCCCAAATCTAAACCTAAAATATAAACCTAACCCCAAATCTAAACCTAACCCCAAATCTAAACCTAAAATCTAAACCTAAGCCCAAATCTAAACCTAACCCCAAATCTAAACCTAACCCCAAATCTAAACCGAAAATCTAAATCTAACCCCAAATCTAAACCGAAAATCTAAACCTAACCCCAAATCTAAACCTAAAATCTAAACCTAACCCCAAATCTAAACCTAACCCCAAATCTAAACCTAAAATCTAAACCTAACCCCAAATCTAAACCTAAAATCTAAACCTAAAATCTAAACCTAACCTAAAATCTAAACCTAATCCCAAATCTAAACCTAACCCCAAATCTAAACCTAAAATCTAAACCTAAGCCCAAATCTAAACCTAAAATCTAAACCTAACCCCAAATCTAAACCTAAAATCTAAACCTAACCGCAAATCTAAACCAAAAATCTAAACCTAACCCCAAATCTAAACCTAACCCCAAATCTAAACCTAAAATCTAAACCTAACCCCAAATCTAAACCTAAAATCTAAACCTAACCCCAAATCTAAACCTAACCCCAAATCTAAACCGAAAATCTAAACCTAACCCCAAATCTAAACCTAAAATCTAAACCTAACCCCAAATCTAAACCTAACCCCAAATCTAAACCGAAAATCTAAACCTAACCCCAAATCTAAACCTAAAATCTAAGCCTAACCCCAAATATAAACCTAAAACCTAAACCTAACCCCAAATCTAAACCTCACCCCAAATCTAAACCTAACCTCAAATCTAAACCTAAAATCTAAACCTAACCCCAAATCTAAACCTAACCCCAAATCTAAACCTAAAATCTAAACCTAACCCCAAATCTAAACCTAAAATCTAAACCTAACCCCAAATCTAAACCTAAAATCTAAACCTAACCCCAAATCTATCCTAAAATTTAAGCCTAACCCCAAATCTATCCTAAAATTTAAGCCTAACCCCAAATCTAAACCTAAAATCTAAACCTAAGCCCAAATCTAAACCTAACCCCAAATCTAAACCTAAAATCTAAACCTAACCCCAAATCTAAACCTAAAATCTAAACCTAACCCCAAATCTAAACCTAACCCCAAATCTAAACCTAAAATCTAAACCTAACCCCAAATCTAAACCGAAAATCTAAACCTAACCCCAAATCTAAACCTAAAATCTAAACCTAACCTAAAATCTAAACCTAACCCCAAATCTAAACCTAACCCCAAATCTAAACCTAAAATCTAAACCTAACCCCAAATCTAAACCTAAAATCTAAACCTAACACCAAATCTAAACCTAACCCCAAATCTAAACCTAACCCCAAATCTAACCCCAAATCTAAACCTAAAATCTAAACCTAACTCCAAATCTAAACCTAAAATCTAAACCTAACCCCAAATCTAAACCTAACCCCAAATCTAAACCTAAAATCTAAACCTAACCCCAAATCTAAACCCCAAATCTAAACCTAACCCCAAATCTAAACCTAAACTCTAAACCTAACCCCAAATCTAAACCTAAAATCTAAACCTAAAACCTAAACCTAACCCCAAATCTAAACCTAAAATCTAAACCTAAAATCTAAACCTAACCTAATATCTAAACCTAACCCCAAATCTAAACCTAAAATCTAAACCTAACCCCAAATCTAAACCTAACCCCAAATCTAAACCTAAAATCTAAACCTAACCCCAAATCTAAACCTAACCCCAAATCTAAACCTAAAATCTAAACCTAACCCCAAATCTAAACCTAAAATCTAAACCTAACCCCAAATCTAAACCTAACCCCAAATCTAAACCTAAAATCTAAACCTAACCCCAAATCTATCCTAAAATTTAAGCCTAACTCCAAATCTAAACCTAAAATCTAAACCTAAAATCTGAACCTAACCTAAAATCTAAACCTAACTCCAAATCTAAACCTAAAATCTAAACCTAACCCCAAATCTAAACCTAAAATCTAAACCTAACCCCAAATCTAAACCTAAAATCTAAACCTAACCCCAAATCTAAACCTAACCCCAAATCTAAACCGAAAATCTAAACCTAACCCCAAATCTAAACCTAAAATCTAAACCTAACCCCAAATCTAAACCTAACCCCAAATCTAAACCGAAAATCTAAACCTAACCCCAAATCTAAACCTAACCCCAAATCTAAACCTAAAATCTAAACCTAACCCCAAATCTAAACCTAAAATCTAAACCTAACCCCAAATCTAAACCTAACCCCAAATCTAAACCGAAAATCTAAACCTAACCCCAAATCTAAACCTAAAATCTAAACCTAACCCCAAATCTAAACCTAACCCCAAATCTAAACCGAAAATCTAAACCTAACCCCAAATCTAAACCTAAAATCTAAGCCTAACCCCAAATATAAACCTAAAACCTAAACCTAACCTAAAATCTAAACCTAACCCCAAATCTAAACCTAACCCCAAATCTAAACCTAAAATCTAAACCTAACCCCAAATCTAAACCTAAAATCTAAACCTAACACCAAATCTAAGCCTAACCCCAAATATAAACCTAAAACCTAAACCTAACCTAAAATCTAAACCTAACCCCAAATCTAAACCTAACCCCAAATCTAAACCTAACCCCAAATCTAAACCTAAAATCTAAACCTAACCCCAAATCTAAACCTAAAATCTAAACCTAACACCAAATCTAAACCTAACCCCAAATCTAAACCTAACCCCAAATCTAACCCCAAATCTAAACCTAAAATCTAAACCTAACTCCAAATCTAAACCTAAAATCTAAACCTAACCCCAAATCTAAACCTAACCCCAAATCTAAACCTAAAATCTAAACCTAACCCCAAATCTAAACCCCAAATCTAAACCTAACCCCAAATCTAAACCTAAACTCTAAACCTAACCCCAAATCTAAACCTAAAATCTAAACCTAAAACCTAAACCTAACCCCAAATCTAAACCTAAAATCTAAACCTAAAATCTAAACCTAACCTAATATCTAAACCTAACCCCAAATCTAAACCTAAAATCTAAACCTAACCCCAAATCTAAACCTAACCCCAAATCTAAACCTAAAATCTAAACCTAACCCCAAATCTAAACCTAACCCCAAATCTAAACCTAAAATCTAAACCTAACCCCAAATCTAAACCTAAAATCTAAACCTAACCCCAAATCTAAACCTAACCCCAAATCTAAACCTAAAATCTAAACCTAACCCCAAATCTATCCTAAAATTTAAGCCTAACTCCAAATCTAAACCTAAAATCTAAACCTAAAATCTGAACCTAACCTAAAATCTAAACCTAACTCCAAATCTAAACCTAAAATCTAAACCTAACCCCAAATCTAAACCTAAAATCTAAACCTAACCCCAAATCTAAACCTAAAATCTAAACCTAACCCCAAATCTAAACCTAACCCCAAATCTAAACCGAAAATCTAAACCTAACCCCAAATCTAAACCTAAAATCTAAACCTAACCCCAAATCTAAACCTAACCCCAAATCTAAACCGAAAATCTAAACCTAACCCCAAATCTAAACCTAAAATCTAAACCTAACCCCAAATCTAAACCTAAAATCTAAACCTAACCCCAAATCTAAACCTAACCCCAAATCTAAACCGAAAATCTAAACCTAACCCCAAATCTAAACCTAAAATCTAAACCTAACCCCAAATCTAAACCTAACCCCAAATCTAAACCGAAAATCTAAACCTAACCCCAAATCTAAACCTAAAATCTAAGCCTAACCCCAAATATAAACCTAAAACCTAAACCTAACCCCAAATCTAAACCTCACCCCAAATCTAAACCTAACCTCAAATCTAAACCTAAAATCTAAACCTAACCCCAAATCTAAACCTAACCCCAAATCTAAACCTAAAATCTAAACCTAACCCCAAATCTAAACCTAAAATCTAAACCTAACCCCAAATCTAAACCTAAAATCTAAACCTAACCCCAAATCTATCCTAAAATTTAAGCCTAACCCCAAATCTATCCTAAAATTTAAGCCTAACCCCAAATCTAAACCTAAAATCTAAACCTAAGCCCAAATCTAAACCTAACCCCAAATCTAAACCTAAAATCTAAACCTAACCCCAAATCTAAACCTAAAATCTAAACCTAACCCCAAATCTAAACCTAACCCCAAATCTAAACCTAAAATCTAAACCTAACCCCAAATCTAAACCGAAAATCTAAACCTAACCCCAAATCTAAACCTAAAATCTAAACCTAACCTAAAATCTAAACCTAACCCCAAATCTAAACCTAACCCCAAATCTAAACCTAAAATCTAAACCTAACCCCAAATCTAAACCTAAAATCTAAACCTAACACCAAATCTAAACCTAACCCCAAATCTAAACCTAACCCCAAATCTAACCCCAAATCTAAACCTAAAATCTAAACCTAACTCCAAATCTAAACCTAAAATCTAAACCTAACCCCAAATCTAAACCTAACCCCAAATCTAAACCTAAAATCTAAACCTAACCCCAAATCTAAACCCCAAATCTAAACCTAACCCCAAATCTAAACCTAAAATCTAAACCTAACCCCAAATCTAAACCTAAAATCTAAACCTAAAACCTAAACCTAACCCCAAATCTAAACCTAAAATCTAAACCTAAAATCTAAACCTAACCTAATATCTAAACCTAACCCCAAATCTAAACCTAAAATCTAAACCTAACCCCAAATCTAAACCTAACCCCAAATCTAAACCTAAAATCTAAACCTAACCCCAAATCTAAACCTAACCCCAAATCTAAACCTAAAATCTAAACCTAACCCCAAATCTAAACCTAAAATCTAAACCTAACCCCAAATCTAAACCTAACCCCAAATCTAAACCTAAAATCTATACCTAACCCCAAATCTATCCTAAAATTTAAGCCTAACTCCAAATCTAAACCTAAAATCTAAACCTAAAATCTGAACCTAACATAAAATCTAAACCTAACTCCAAATCTAAACCTAAAATCTAAACCTAACCCCAAATCTAAACCTAAAATCTAAACCTAACCCCAAATCTAAACCTAACCCCAAATCTAAACCTAAAATCTAAACCTAACCCCAAATCTAAACCTAACCCCAAATCAAAACCTAACCCCAAATCTAAACCTAAAATCTAAACCTAACCCCAAATCTAAACCTAAAATCTAAACCTAAAATCTAAACCTAACCTAAAATCTAAACCTAACCCCAAATCTAAACCTAAAATCTAAACCTAACCCCAAATCTAAACCTAAAATCTAAACCTAAAATCTAAACCTAACCCAAAATCTAAACCTAACCCCAAATCTAAACCTAACCCCAAATCTAAACCTAAAATCTAAACCTAAGCCCAAATCTAAACCTAAAATCTAAACCTAACCGCAAATCTAAACCTAAAATCTAAACCTAAAATCTAAACCTAACCTAAAATCTAAACCTAACCCCAAATCTAAACCTAAAATCTAAACCTAACCCCAAATCTAAACCTAACCCCAAATCTAAACCTAAAATCTAAACCTAACCCCAAATCTAAACCTAAAATCTAAACCTAACCCCAAATCTAAACCTAACCCCAAATCTAAACCGAAAATCTAAACCTAACCCCAAATCTAAACCTAAAATCTAAACCTAACCCCAAATCTAAACCTAACCCCAAATCTAAACCTAAAATCTAAACCTAACCCCAAATCTAAACCTAAAATCTAAACCTAAAATCTAAACCTAACCTAAAATCTAAACCTAACCCCAAATCTAAACCTAAAATCTAAACCTAACCCCAAATCTAAACCGAAAATCTAAACCTAACCCCAAATCTAAACCGAAAATCTAAACCTAACCCCAAATCTAAACCTAAAATCTAAGCCTAACCCCAAATATAAACCTAAAATCTAAACCTAACCCCAAATCTAAACCTAACCCCAAATCTAAACCTAACCTCATATCTAAACCTAAAATCTAAACCTAACCCCAAATCTAAACCTAACCCCAAATCTAAACCTAAAATCTAAACCTAACCCCAAATCTAAACCTAACCCCAAATCTAAACCTAAAATCTAAACCTAACCCCAAATCTAAACCCCAAATCTAAACCTAACCCCAAATCTAAACCTAAAATCTAAACCTAACCCCAAATCTAAACCTAAAATCTAAACCTAAAATCTAAACCTAACCCCAAATCTAAACCTAAAATCTAAACCTAAAATCTAAACCTAAAATCTAAACCTAACCTAAAATCTAAACCTAACCCCAAATCTAAACCTAAAATCTAAACCTAACCCCAAATCTAAACCTAACCCCAAATCTAAACCTAAAATCTAAACCTAACCCCAAATCTAAACCTAACCCCAAATCTAAACCTAAAATCTAAACCTAACCCCAAATCTAAACCTAAAATCTAAACCTAACCCCAAATCTAAACCTAACCCCAAATCTAAACCTAAAATCTAAACCTAACCCCAAATCTAAACCTAAAATCTAAACCTAAAATCTGAACCTAACCTAAAATCTAAACCTAACTCCAAATCTAAACCTAAAATCTAAACCTAACCCCAAATCTAAACCTAAAATCTAAACCTAACCCCAAATCTAAACCTAACCCCAAATCTAAACTTAAAATCTAAACCTAACCCCAAATCTAAACCTAACCCCAAATCAAAACCTAACCCCAAATCTAAACCTAAAATCTGAACCTAAAATCTAAACCTAACCCCAAATCTAAACCTAAAATCTAAACCTAACCCCAAATCTAAACCTAACCCCAAATCTAAACCTAAAATCTAAACCTAACCCCAAATCTAAACCTAACCCCAAATCTAAACCGAAAATCTAAACCTAACCCCAAATCTAAACCGAAAATCTAAACCTAACCCCAAATCTAAACCTAAAATCTAAACCTAACCCCAAATCTAAACCTAAAATCTAAACCTAACCCCAAATCTAAACCTAAAATCTAAACCTAAAATCTAAACCTAACCTAAAATCTAAACCTAACCCCAAATCTAAACCTAACCCCAAATCTAAACCTAAAATCTAAACCTAAGCCCAAATCTAAACCTAAAATCTAAACCTAACCCCAAATCTAAACCTAACCCCAAATCAAAACCTAACCCCAAATCTAAACCTAAAATCTAAACCTAACCCCAAATCTAAACCTAAAATCTAAACCTAAAATCTAAACCTAACCTAAAATCTAAACCTAACCCCAAATCTAAACCTAAAATCTAAACCTAACCCCAAATCTAAACCTAAAATCTAAACCTAAAATCTAAACCTAACCCAAAATCTAAACCTAACCCCAAATCTAAACCTAACCCCAAATCTAAACCTAAAATCTAAACCTAAGCCCAAATCTAAACCTAAAATCTAAACCTAACCGCAAATCTAAACCTAAAATCTAAACCTAAAATCCAAACCTAACCTAAAATCTAAACCTAACCCCAAATCTAAACCTAAAATCTAAACCTAACCCCAAATCTAAACCTAACCCCAAATCTAAACCTAAAATCTAAACCTAACCCCAAATCTAAACCTAAAATCTAAACCTAACCCCAAATCTAAACCTAACCCCAAATCTAAACCGAAAATCTAAACCTAACCCCAAATCTAAACCTAAAATCTAAACCTAACCCCAAATCTAAACCTAACCCCAAATCTAAACCTAAAATCTAAACCTAACCCCAAATCTAAACCTAAAATCTAAACCTAAAATCTAAACCTAACCTAAAATCTAAACCTAACCCCAAATCTAAACCTAAAATCTAAACCTAACCCCAAATCTAAACCGAAAATCTAAACCTAACCCCAAATCTAAACCGAAAATCTAAACCTAACCCCAAATCTAAACCTAAAATCTAAGCCTAACCCCAAATATAAACCTAAAATCTAAACCTAACCCCAAATCTAAACCTAACCCCAAATCTAAACCTAACCTCAAATCTAAACCTAAAATCTAAACCTAACCCCAAATCTAAACCTAACCCCAAATCTAAACCTAAAATCTAAACCTAACCCCAAATCTAAACCTAACCCCAAATCTAAACCTAAAATCTAAACCTAACCCCAAATCTAAACCCCAAATCTAAACCTAACCCCAAATCTAAACCTAAAATCTAAACCTAACCCCAAATCTAAACCTAAAATCTAAACCTAAAATCTAAACCTAACCCCAAATCTAAACCTAAAATCTAAACCTAAAATCTAAACCTAAAATCTAAACCTAACCTAAAATCTAAACCTAACCCCAAATCTAAACCTAAAATCTAAACCTAACCCCAAATCTAAACCTAACCCCAAATCTAAACCTAAAATCTAAACCTAACCCCAAATCTAAACCTAACCCCAAATCTAAACCTAAAATCTAAACCTAACCCCAAATCTAAACCTAAAATCTAAACCTAACCCCAAATCTAAACCTAACCCCAAATCTAAACCTAAAATCTAAACCTAACCCCAAATCTAAACCTAAAATCTAAACCTAAAATCTGAACCTAACCTAAAATCTAAACCTAACTCCAAATCTAAACCTAAAATCTAAACCTAACCCCAAATCTAAACCTAAAATCTAAACCTAACCCCAAATCTAAAACTAACCCCAAATCTAAACTTAAAATCTAAACCTAACCCCAAATCTAAACCTAACCCCAAATCAAAACCTAACCCCAAATCTAAACCTAAAATCTGAACCTAAAATCTAAACCTAACCCCAAATCTAAACCTAAAATCTAAACCTAACCCCAAATCTAAACCTAACCCCAAATCTAAACCTAAAATCTAAACCTAACCCCAAATCTAAACCTAACCCCAAATCTAAACCGAAAATCTAAACCTAACCCCAAATCTAAACCGAAAATCTAAACCTAACCCCAAATCTAAACCTAAAATCTAAACCTAACCCCAAATCTAAACCTAACCCCAAATCTAAACCTAAAATCTAAACCTAACCCCAAATCTAAACCTAAAATCTAAACCTAACCTAAAATCTAAACCTAACCCCAAATCTAAACCTAACCCCAAATCTAAACCTAAAATCTAAACCTAACCCCAAATCTAAACCTAAAATCTAAACCTAACCCCAAATCTAAACCTAAAATCTAAACCTAACCCCAAATCCAAACCTAAAATCTAAACCTAAAATCTAAATCTAACCTAAAATCTAAACCTAACCCCAAATCTAAATCTAAAATCTAAACCTAACCCCAAATCTAAACCTAACCCCAAATCTAAACCTAATATCTAAACCTAACCCCAAATCTAAACCTAACCCCAAATCTAAACCTAACCTCAAATCTAAACCTAAAATCTAAACCTAACCCCAAATCTAAACCTAAAATCTAAACCTAACCCCAAATCTAAACCTAAAATCTAAACCTAACCCCAAATCTATCCTAAAATTTAAGCCTAACCCCAAATCTAAACCTAAAATCTAAACCTAAGCCCAAATCTAAACCTAACCCCAAATCTAAACCTAAAATCTAAACCTAACCCCAAATCTAAACCTAAAATCTAAACCTAACCCCAAATCTAAACCTAACCCCAAATCTAAACCTAAAATCTAAACCTAACCCCAAATCTAAACCGAAAATCTAAACCTAACCCCAAATCTAAACCTAAAATCTAAACCTAACCTAAAATCTAAACCTAACCCCAAATCTAAACCTAACCCCAAATCTAAACCTAAAATCTAAACCTAACCCCAAATCTAAACCGAAAATCTAAACCTAACCCCAAATCTAAACCTAAAATCTAAACCTAACCCCAAATCTAAACCTAACCCCAAATCTAAACCTAAAATCTAAACCTAACCCCAAATCTAAACCCCAAATCTAAACCTAACCCCAAATCTAAACCTAAAATCTAAACCTAACCCCAAATCTAAACCTAAAATCTAAACCTAATATCTAAACCTAACCCCAAATCTAAACCTAAAATCTAAACCTAACCCCAAATCTAAACCTAACCCCAAATCTAAACCTAAAATCTAAACCTAACCCCAAATCTAAACCTTACCTCAAATCTAAACCTAAAATCTAAACCTAACCCCAAATCTTAACCTAAAATCTAAACCTAACCCCAAATCTAAACCTTACCTCAAATCTAAACCTAAAATCTAAACCTAACCCCAAATCTAAACCTAAAATCTAAACCTAACCCCAAATCTAAACCTAACCCCAAATCTAAACCTAAAATCTAAACCTAACCCCAAATCTAAACCTAAAATCTAAACCTAACCCCAAATCTAAACCTAAAATCTAAACCTAAAATCTGAACCTAACCTAAAATCTAAACCTAACTCCAAATCTAAACCTAATATCTAAACCTAACCCCAAATCTAAACCTAAAATCTAAACCTAACCCCAAATCTAAACCTAACCCCAAATCTAAACCTAAAATCTAAACTTAACCCCAAATCTAAACCTAACCCCAAATCAAAACCTAACCCCAAATCTAAACCTAAAATCTGAACCTAAAATCTAAACCTAACCCCAAATCTAAACCTAAAATCTAAACCTAACCCCAAATCTAAACCTAAAATCTAAACCTAACCCCAAATCTAAACCTAACCCCAAATCTAAACCTAAAATCTAAACCTAACCCCAAATCTAAACCTAACCCCAAATCTAAACCGAAAATCTAAACCTAACCCCAAATCTAAACCGAAAATCTAAACCTAACCCCAAATCTAAACCTAAAATCTAAACCTAACCCCAAATCTAAACCTAACCCCAAATCTAAACCTAAAATCTAAACCTAACCCCAAATCTAAACCTAAAATCTAAACCTAAAATCTAAACCTAACCTAAAATCTAAACCTAACCCCAAATCTAAACCTAAAATCTAAACCTAAAATCTAAACCTAAAATCTAAACCTAACCTAATATCTAAACCTAACCCCAAATCTAAACCTAAAATCTAAACCTAACCCCAAATCTATCCTAAAATTTAAGCCTAACCCCAAATCTAAACCTAAAATCTAAACCTAAGCCAAAATCTAAACCTAACCCCAAATCTAAACCTAAAATCTAAACCTAACCCCAAATCTAAACCTAAAATCTAAACCTATCCCCAAATCTAAACCGAAAATCTAAACCTAACCCCAAATCTAAACCTAAAATCTAAACCTAACCCCAAATCTAAACCTAACCCCAAATCTAAACCTAAAATCTAAACCTAACCCCAAATCTAAACCGAAAATCTAAACCTAACCCCAAATCTAAACCTAAAATCTAAACCTAACCCCAAATCTAAACCTAACCCCAAATCTAAACCTAAAATCTAAACCTAACCCCAAATCTAAACCCCAAATCTAAACCTAACCCCAAATCTAAACCTAAAATCTAAACCTAACCCCAAATCTAAACCTAAAATCTAAACCTAATATCTAAACCTAACCCCAAATCTAAACCTAAAATCTAAACCTAACCCCAAATCTAAACCTAACCCCAAATCTAAACCTAAAATCTAAACCTAACCCCAAATCTAAACCTTACCTCAAATCTAAACCTAAAATCTAAACCTAACCCCAAATCTAAACCTAAAATCTAAACCTAACCCCAAATCTAAACCTAACCCCAAATCTAAACCTAAAATCTAAACCTAACCCCAAATCTAAACCTAAAATCTAAACCTAACCCCAAATCTAAACCTAAAATCTAAACCTAAAATCTGAACCTAACCTAAAATCTAAACCTAACTCCAAATCTAAACCTAAAATCTAAACCTAACCCCAAATCTAAACCTAAAATCTAAACCTAACCCCAAATCTAAACCTAACCCCAAATCTAAACCTAAAATCTAAACTTAACCCCAAATCTAAACCTAACCCCAAATCAAAACCTAACCCCAAATCTAAACCTAAAATCTGAACCTAAAATCTAAACCTAACCCCAAATCTAAACCTAAAATCTAAACCTAACCCCAAATCTAAACCTAAAATCTAAACCTAACCCCAAATCTAAACCTAACCCCAAATCTAAACCTAAAATCTAAACCTAACCCCAAATCTAAACCTAACCCCAAATCTAAACCGAAAATCTAAACCTAACCCCAAATCTAAACCGAAAATCTAAACCTAACCCCAAATCTAAACCTAAAATCTAAACCTAACCCCAAATCTAAACCTAACCCCAAATCTAAACCTAAAATCTAAACCTAACCCCAAATCTAAACCTAAAATCTAAACCTAAAATCTAAACCTAACCTAAAATCTAAACCTAACCCCAAATCTAAACCTAAAATCTAAACCTAAAATCTAAACCTAAAATCTAAACCTAACCTAATATCTAAACCTAACCCCAAATCTAAACCTAAAATCTAAACCTAACCCCAAATCTATCCTAAAATTTAAGCCTAACCCCAAA
The DNA here is from genome assembly GCF_037038585.1 of Patagioenas fasciata. Classification (NCBI taxonomy): domain Eukaryota; kingdom Metazoa; phylum Chordata; class Aves; order Columbiformes; family Columbidae; genus Patagioenas; species Patagioenas fasciata. Next base: position 616,091 of record NW_027288755.1, on the reverse strand, counting down.
TCTAAACCTAAAATCTAAACCTAAGCCAAAATCTAAACCTAACCCCAAATCTAAACCTAAAATCTAAACCTAACCCCAAATCTAAACCTAAAATCTAAACCTATCCCCAAATCTAAACCTAACCCCAAATCTAAACCTAAAATCTAAACCTAACCCCAAATCTAAACCGAAAATCTAAACCTAACCCCAAATCTAAACCTAAAATCTAAACCTAACCTAAAATCTAAACCTAACCCCAAATCTAAACCTAACCCCAAATCTAAACCTAAAATTTAACCTAACCCCAAATCTAAACCGAAAATCTAAACCTAACCCCAAATCTAAACCTAAAATCTAAACCTAACCCCAAATCTAAACCTAACCCCAAATCTAAACCTAAAATCTAAACCTAACCCCAAATCTAAACCCCAAATCTAAACCTAACCCCAAATCTAAACCTAAAATCTAAACCTAACCCCAAATCTAAACCTAAAATCTAAACCTAACCCCAAATCTAAACCTAAAATCTAAACCTATAATCTAAACCTAACCCCAAATCTAAACCTAAAATCTAAACCTAAAATCTAAACCTAAAATCTAAACCTAACCTAATATCTAAACCTAACCCCAAATCTAAACCTAAAATCTAAACCTAACCCCAAATCTAAACCTAAAATCTAAACCTAAAATCTGAACCTAACCTAAAATCTAAACCTAACTCCAAATCTAAACCTAAAATCTAAACCTAACCCCAAATCTAAACCTAAAATCTAAACCTAACCCCAAATCTAAACCTAACCCCAAATCTAAACCTAAAATCTAAACTTAACCCCAAATCTACACCTAACCCCAAATCAAAACCTAACCCCAAAACTAAACCTAAAATCTGAACCTAAAATCTAAACCTAACCCCAAATCTAAACCTAAAATCTAAACCTAACCCCAAATCTAAACCTAAAATCTAAACCTAACCCCAAATCTAAACCTAACCCCAAATCTAAACCTAAAATCTAAACCTAACCCCAAATCTAAACCTAACCCCAAATCTAAACCGAAAATCTAAACCTAACCCCAAATCTAAACCTAAAATCTAAACCTAACCCCAAATCTAAACCTAAAATCTAAACCTAACCCCAAATCTAAACCTAAAATCTATACCTAAAATCTAAACCTAACCTAAAATCTAAACCTAACCCCAAATCTAAACCTAACCCCAAATCTAAACCTAAAATCTAAACCTAAGCCCAAATCTAAACCTAAAATCTAAACCTAACCCCAAATCTAAACCTAAAATCTAAACCTAACCGCAAATCTAAACCTAAAATCTAAACCTAAAATCTAAACCTAACCTAAAATCTAAACCTAACCCCAAATCTAAACCTAAAATCTAAACCTAACCCCAAATCTAAACCTAAAATCTAAACCTAACCCCAAATCTAAACCTAACCCCAAATCTAAACCGAAAATCTAAACCTAACCCCAAATCTAAACCTAAAATCTAAACCTAACCCCAAATCTAAACCTAACCCCAAATCTAAACCTAAAATCTAAACCTAACCCCAAATCTAAACCTAAAATCTAAACCTAAAATCTAAACCTAACCTAAAATCTAAACCTAACCCCAAATCTAAACCTAAAATCTAAACCTAACCCCAAATCTAAACCTAACCCCAAATCTAAACCTAAAATCTAAACCTAACCCCAAATCTAAACCTAACCCCAAATCTAAACCTAAAATCTAAACCTAACCCCAAATCTAAACCGAAAATCTAAACCTAACCCCAAATCTAAACCGAAAATCTAAACCTAACCCCAAATCTAAACCTAAAATCTAAGCCTAACCCCAAATATAAACCTAAAATCTAAACCTAACCCCAAATCTAAACCTAACCCCAAATCTAAACCTAACCTCAAATCTAAAACTAAAATCTAAACCTAACCCCAAATCTAAACCTAACCCCAAATCTAAACCTAAAATCTAAACCTAACCCCAAATCTAAACCTAACCCCAAATCTAAACCTAAAATCTAAACCTAACCCCAAATCTAAACCCCAAATCTAAACCTAACCCCAAATCTAAACCTAAAATCTAAACCTAACCCCAAATCTAAACCTAAAATCTAAACCTAACCCCAAATCTAAACCTAAAATCTAAACCTAAAATCTAAACCTAACCCCAAATCTAAACCTAAAATCTAAACCTAAAATCTAAACCTAACCTAAAATCTAAACCTAACCCCAAATCTAAACCTAAAATCTAAACCTAACCCCAAATCTAAACCTAACCCCAAATCTAAACCTAAAATCTAAACCTAACCCCAAATCTAAACCTAAAATCTAAACCTAACCCCAAATCTAAACCTAAAATCTAAACCTAACCCCAAATCTAAACCTAACCCCAAATCTAAACCTAAAATCTAAACCTAACCCCAAATCTAAACCTAAAATCTAAACCTAACCCCAAATCTAAACCTAAAATCTAAACCTAAAATCTGAACATAACCTAAAATCTAAACCTAACTCCAAATCTAAACCTAAAATCTAAACCTAACCCCAAATCTAAACCTAAAATCTAAACCTAACCCCAAATCTAAACCTAACCCCAAATCTAAACTTAAAATCTAAACCTAACCCCAAATCTAAACCTAACCCCAAATCAAAACCTAACCCCAAATCTAAACCTAAAATCTAAACCTAACCCCAAATCTAAACCTAAAATCTAAACCTAAAATCTAAACCTAACCAAAAATCTAAACCTAACCCCAAATCTAAACCTAACCCCAAATCTAAACCTAAAATCTAAACCTAAGCCCAAATCTAAACCTAAAATCTAAACCTAACCCCAAATCTAAACCTAAAATCTAAACCTAACCCCAAATCTAAACCTAAAATCTAAACCTAAAATCTAAACCTAACCTAAAATCTAAACCTAACCCCAAATCTAAACCTAAAATCTAAACCTAACCCCAAATCTAAACCTAACCCCAAATCTAAACCTAAAATCTAAACCTAACCCCAAATCTAAACCTAAAATCTAAACCTAACCCCAAATCTAAACCTAAGTCCAAATCTAAACCGAAAATCTAAACCTAACCCCAAATCTAAACCTAAAATCTAAACCTAACCCCAAATCTAAACCTAACCCCAAATCTAAACCTAAAATCTGAACCTAAAATCTAAACCTAACCCCAAATCTAAACCTAACCCCAAATCTAAACCTAAAATCTAAACCTAACCCCAAATCTAAACCTAACCCCAAATCTAAACCGAAAATCTAAACCTAACCCCAAATCTAAACCTAAAATCTAAACCTAACCCCAAATCTAAACCTAACCCCAAATCTAAACCTAAAATCTAAACCTAACCCCAAATCTAAACCTAAAATCTAAACCTAAAATCTAAACCTAACCTAAAATCTAAACCTAACCCCAAATCTAAACCTAACCCCAAATCTAAACCTAAAATCTAAACCTAAGCCCAAATCTAAACCTAAAATCTAAACCTAACCCCAAATCTAAACCTAAAATCTAAACCTAACCCCAAATCTAAACCTAAAATCTAAACCTAACCGCAAATCTAAACCTAAAATCTAAACCTAAAATCTAAACCTAACCTAAAATCTAAACCTAACCCCAAATCTAAACCTAAAATCTAAACCTAACCCCAAATCTAAACCTAACCCCAAATCTAAACCGAAAATCTAAACCTAACCCCAAATCTAAACCTAAAATCTAAACCTAACCCCAAATCTAAACCTAACCCCAAATCTAAACCGAAAATCTAAACCTAACCCCAAATTTAAACCTAAAATCTAAGCCTAACCCCAAATATAAACCTAAAATCTAAAACTAACCCCAAATCTAAACCTAACCCCAAATCTAAACCTAACCTCAAATCTAAACCTAAAATCTAAACCTAACCCCAAATCTAAACCTAACCCCAAATCTAAACCTAAAATCTAAACCTAACCCCAAATCTAAACCTAACCCCAAATCTAAACCTAAAATCTAAACCTAACCCCAAATCTAAACCCCAAATCTAAACCTAACCCCAAATCTAAACCTAAAATCTAAACCTAACCCCAAATCTAAACCTAAAATCTAAACCTAACCCCAAATCTAAACCTAAAATCTAAACCTAAAATCTAAACCTAACCCCAAATCTAAACCTAAAATCTAAACCTAAAATCTAAACCTAACCTAAAATCTAAACCTAACCCCAAATCTAAACCTAAAATCTAAACCTAACCCCAAATCTAAACCTAACCCCAAATCTAAACCTAAAATCTAAACCTAACCCCAAATCTAAACCTAACCCCAAATCTAAACCTAAAATCTAAACCTAACCCCAAATCTAAACCTAAAATCTAAACCTAACCCCAAATCTAAACCTAACCCCAAATCTAAACCTAAAATCTAAACCTAACCCCAAATCTAAACCTAAAATCTAAACCTAACCCCAAATCTAAACCTAAAATCTAAACCTAAAATCTGAACCTAACCTAAAATCTAAACCTAACTCCAAATCTAAACCTAAAATCTAAACCTAACCCCAAATCTAAACCTAAAATCTAAACCTAACCCCAAATCTAAACCTAACCCCAAATCTAAACCTAAAATCTAAACCTAACCCCAAATCTAAACCTAACCCCAAATCTAAACCGAAAATCTAAACCTAACCCCAAATCTAAACCGAAAATCTAAACCTAACCCCAAATCTAAACCTAAAATCTAAACCTAACCCCAAATCTAAACCTAACCCCAAATCTAAACCTAAAATCTAAACCTAACCCCAAATCTAAACCTAAAATCTAAACCTAAAATCTAAACCTAACCTAAAATCTAAACCTAACCCCAAATCTAAACCTAAGCCCAAATCTAAACCTAAAATCTAAACCTAAGCCCAAATCTAAACCTAAAATCTAAACCTAACCCCAAATCTAAACCTAAAATCTAAACCTAACCCCAAATCTAAACCTAACCCCAAATCTAAACCGAAAATCTAAACCTAACCCCAAATCTAAACCTAAAATCTAAACCTAACCCCAAATCTAAACCTAACCCCAAATCTAAACCTAAAATCTAAACCTAACCCCAAATCTAAACCTAAAATCTAAACCTAACCCCAAATCTAAACCTAACCCCAAATCTAAACCTAACCCCAAATCTAAACCTAAAATCTAAACCTAACCCCAAATCTAAACCTAAAATCTAAACCTAAAATCTAAACCTAACCTAAAATCTAAACCTAACCCCAAATCTAAACCTAAAATCTAAACCTAACCCCAAATCTAAACCTAACCCCAAATCTAAACCTAAAATCTAAACCTAACCCCAAATCTAAACCTAAAATCTAAACCTAACCCCAAATCTAAACCTAACCCCAAATCAAAACCTAACCCCAAATCTAAACCTAAAATCTGAACCTAAAATCTAAACCTAACCCCAAATCTAAACCTAAAATCTAAACCTAACCCCAAATCTAAACCTAACCCCAAATCTAAACCTAAAATCTAAACCAAACCCCACATCTAAACCTAACCCCAAATCTAAACCGAAAATCTAAACCTAACCCCAAATCTAAACCGAAAATCTAAACCTAACCCCAAATCTAAACCTAAAATCTAAACCTAACCCCAAATCTAAACCTAACCCCAAATCTAAACCTAAAATCTAAACCTAACCCCAAATCTAAACCTAACCCCAAATCTAAACCGAAAATCTAAACCTAACCCCAAATCTAAACCTAAAATCTAAACCTAACCCCAAATCTAAACCTAACCCCAAATCTAAACCTAACCCCAAATCAAAACCTAACCCCAAATCTAAACCTAAAATCTGAACCTAAAATCTAAACCTAACCCCAAATCTAAACCTAACCCCAAATCTAAACCTAAAATCTAAACCTAACCCCAAATCTAAACCTAACCCCAAATCTAAACCGAAAATCTAAACCTAACCCCAAATCTAAACCGAAAATCTAAACCTAACCCCAAATCTAAACCTAAAATCTAAACCTAACCGCAAATCTAAACCTAAAATCTATACCTAAAATCTAAACCTAACCTAAAATCTAAACCTAACCCCAAATCTAAACCTAACCCCAAATCTAAACCTAAAATCTAAACCTAAGCCCAAATCTAAACCTAAAATCTAAACCTAACCCCAAATCTAAACCTAAAATCTAAACCTAACCCCAAATCTAAACCTAAAATCTAAACCTAACCGCAAATCTAAACCTAAAATCTAAACCTAAAATCTAAACCTAACCTAAAATCTAAACCTAACCCCAAATCTAAACCTAAAATCTAAACCTAACCCCAAATCTAAACCTAACCCCAAATCTAAACCTAAAATCTAAACCTAACCCCAAATCTAAACCTAAAATCTAAACCTAACCCCAAATCTAAACCTAACCCCAAATCTAAACCTAAAATCTAAACCTAACCCCAAATCTAAACCTAACCCCAAATCTAAACCTAAAATCTAAACCTAACCCCAAATCTAAACCTAAAATCTACACCTAAAATCTAAACCTAACCTAAAATCTAAACCTAACCCCAAATCTAAACCTAAAATCTAAACCTAACCCCAAATCTAAACCTAACCCCAAATCTAAACCTAAAATCTAAACCTAACCCCAAATCTAAACCTAACCCCAAATCTAAACCTAAAATCTAAACCTAACCCCAAATCTAAACCGAAAATCTAAACCTAACCCCAAATCTAAACCTAAAATCTAAGCCTAACCCCAAATATAAACCTAAAATCTAAACCTAACCCCAAATCTAAACCTAACCCCAAATCTAAACCTAACCTCAAATCTAAACCTAAAATCTAAACCTAACCCCAAATCTAAACCTAACCCCAAATCTAAACCTAAAATCTAAACCTAACCCCAAATCTAAACCTAACCCCAAATCTAAACCTAAAATCTAAACCTAACCCCAAATCTAAACCCCAAATCTAAACCTAACCCCAAATCTAAACCTAAAATCTAAACCTAACCCCAAATCTAAACCTAAAATCTAAACATAACCCCAAATCTAAACCTAAAATCTAAACCTAAAATCTAAACCTAACCCCAAATCTAAACCTAAAATCTAAACCTAAAATCTAAACCTAACCTAAAATCTAAACCTAACCCCAAATCTAAACCTAAAATCTAAACCTAACCCCAAATCTAAACCTAACCCCAAATCTAAACCTAAAATCTAAACCTAACACCAAATCTAAACCTAAAATCTAAACCTAACCCCAAATCTAAACCTAAAATCTAAACCTAACCCCAAATCTAAACCTAACCCCAAATCTAAACCTAAAATCTAAACCTAACCCCAAATCTAAACCTAAAATCTAAACCTAAAATCTGAACATAACCTAAAATCTAAACCTAACTCCAAATCTAAACCTAAAATCTAAACCTAACCCCAAATCTAAACCTAAAATCTAAACCTAACCCCAAATCTAAACCTAACCCCAAATCTAAACTTAAAATCTAAACCTAACCCCAAATCTAAACCTAACCCCAAATCAAAACCTAACCCCAAATCTAAACCTAAAATCTGAACCTAAAATCTAAACCTAACCCCAAATCTAAACCTAAAATCTAAACCTAACTCCAAATCTAAACCTAACCCCAAATCTAAACCTAAAATCTAAACCTAACCCCAAATCTAAACCTAACCCCAAATCTAAACCGAAAATCTAAACCTAACCCCAAATCTAAACCGAAAATCTAAACCTAACCCCAAATCTGAACCTAAAATCTAAACCTAACCCCAAATCTAAACCTAACCCCAAATCTAAACCTAAAATCTAAACCTAACCCCAAATCTAAACCTAAAATCTAAACCTAAAATCTAAACCTAACCAAAAATCTAAACCTAACCCCAAATCTAAACCTAACCCCAAATCTAAACCTAAAATCTAAACCTAAGCCCAAATCTAAACCTAAAATCTAAACCTAACCCCAAATCTAAACCTAAAATCTAAACCTAACCCCAAATCTAAACCTAAAATCTAAACCTAAAATCTAAACCTAACCTAAAATCTAAACCTAACCCCAAATCTAAACCTAAAATCTAAACCTAACCCCAAATCTAAACCTAACCCCAAATCTAAACCTAAAATCTAAACCTAACCCCAAATCTAAACCTAAAATCTAAACCTAACCCCAAATCTAAACCTAACCCCAAATCTAAACCGAAAATCTAAACCTAACCCCAAATCTAAACCTAAAATCTAAACCTAACCCCAAATCTAAACCTAACCCCAAATCTAAACCTAACCCCAAATCTAAACCTAAAATCTGAACCTAAAATCTAAACCTAACCCCAAATCTAAACCTAACCCCAAATCTAAACCTAAAATCTAAACCTAACCCCAAATCTAAACCTAACCCCAAATCTAAACCGAAAATCTAAACCTAAAATCTAAACCTAACCAAAAATCTAAACCTAACCCCAAATCTAAACCTAACCCCAAATCTAAACCTAAAATCTAAACCTAACCCCAAATCTAAACCTAAAATCTAAACCTAAAATCTAAACCTAACCTAAAATCTAAACCTAACCCCAAATCTAAACCTAACCCCAAATCTAAACCTAAAATCTAAACCTAAGCCCAAATCTAAACCTAAAATCTAAACCTAACCCCAAATCTAAACCTAACCCCAAATCTAAACCGAAAATCTAAACCTAACCCCAAATCTAAACCTAAAATCTAAACCTAACCCCAAATCTAAACCTAACCCCAAATCTAAACCTAAAATCTAAACCTAACCCCAAATCTAAACCTAAAATCTAAACCTAACCCCAAATCTAAACCTAACCCCAAATCTAAACCTAACCCCAAATCTAAACCTAAAATCTAAACCTAACCTAAAATCTAAACCTAACCCCAAATCTAAACCTAAAATCTAAACCTAACCCCAAATCTAAACCTAACCCCAAATCTAAACCTAAAATCTAAACCTAACCCCAAATCTAAACCTAACCCCAAATCTAAACCTAAAATCTAAACCTAACCCCAAATCTAAACCTAACCCCAAATCAAAACCTAACCCCAAATCTAAACCTAAAATCTGAACCTAAAATCTAAACCTAACCCCAAATCTAAACCTAAAATCTAAACCTAACCCCAAATCTAAACCTAACCCCAAATCTAAACCTAAAATCTAAACCAAACCCCACATCTAAACCTAACCCCAAATCTAAACCGAAAATCTAAACCTAACCCCAAATCTAAACCGAAAATCTAAACCTAACCCCAAATCTAAACCTAAAATCTAAACCTAACCCCAAATCTAAACCTAACCCCAAATCTAAACCTAAAATCTAAACCTAACCCCAAATCTAAACCTAACCCCAAATCTAAACCGAAAATCTAAACCTAACCCCAAATCTAAACCTAAAATCTAAACCTAACCCCAAATCTAAACCTAACCCCAAATCAAAACCTAACCCCAAATCTAAACCTAAAATCTGAACCTAAAATCTAAACCTAACCCCAAATCTAAACCTAACCCCAAATCTAAACCTAAAATCTAAACCTAACCCCAAATCTAAACCTAACCCCAAATCTAAACCGAAAATCTAAACCTAACCCCAAATCTAAACCGAAAATCTAAACCTAACCCCAAATCTAAACCTAAAATCTAAACCTAACCTAAAATCTAAACCTAACCCCAAATCTAAACCTAACCCCAAATCTAAACCTAAAATCTAAACCTAAGCCCAAATCTAAACCTAAAATCTAAACCTAACCCCAAATCTAAACCTAAAATCTAAACCTAACCGCAAATCTAAACCTAAAATCTAAACCTAAAATCTAAACCTAACCTAAAATCTAAACCTAACCCCAAATCTAAACCTAAAATCTAAACCTAACCCCAAATCTAAACCTAAATTCTAAACCTAACCCCAAATCTAAACCTAACCCCAAATCTAAACCGAAAATCTAAACCTAACCCCAAATCTAAACCTAAAATCTAAACCTAACCCCAAATCTAAACCTAACCCCAAATCTAAACCTAACCTCAAATCTAAACCTAAAATCTAAACCTAACCCCAAATCTAAACCTAACCCCAAATCTAAACCTAAAATCTAAACCTAACCCCAAATCTAAACCTAACCCCAAATCTAAACCTAAAATCTAAACCTAACCCCAAATCTAAACCTAAAATCTAAACCTAAAATCTAAACCTAACCTAAAATCTAAACCTAACCCCAAATCTAAACCTAACCCCAAATCTAAACCTAAAATCTAAACCTAACACCAAATCTAAACCTAAAATCTAAACCTAACCCCAAATCTAAACCTAAAATCTAAACCTAACCCCAAATCTAAACCTAACCCCAAATCTAAACCTAAAATCTAAACCTAACCCCAAATCTAAACCTAAAATCTAAACCTAAAATCTGAACATAACCTAAAATCTAAACCTAACTCCAAATCTAAACCTAAAATCTAAACCTAACCCCAAATCTAAACCTAAAATCTAAACCTAACCCCAAATCTAAACCTAACCCCAAATCTAAACTTAAAATCTAAACCTAACCCCAAATCTAAACCTAACCCCAAATCAAAACCTAACCCCAAATCTAAACCTAAAATCTGAACCTAAAATCTAAACCTAACCCCAAATCTAAACCTAAAATCTAAACCTAACTCCAAATCTAAACCTAACCCCAAATCTAAACCTAAAATCTAAACCTAACCCCAAATCTAAACCTAACCCCAAATCTAAACCGAAAATCTAAACCTAACCCCAAATCTAAACCGAAAATCTAAACCTAACCCCAAATCTGAACCTAAAATCTAAACCTAACCCCAAATCTAAACCTAACCCCAAATCTAAACCTAAAATCTAAACCTAACCCCAAATCTAAACCTAAAATCTAAACCTAAAATCTAAACCTAACCAAAAATCTAAACCTAACCCCAAATCTAAACCTAACCCCAAATCTAAACCTAAAATCTAAACCTAAGCCCAAATCTAAACCTAAAATCTAAACCTAACCCCAAATCTAAACCTAAAATCTAAACCTAACCCCAAATCTAAACCTAAAATCTAAACCTAAAATCTAAACCTAACCTAAAATCTAAACCTAACCCCAAATCTAAACCTAAAATCTAAACCTAACCCCAAATCTAAACCTAACCCCAAATCTAAACCTAAAATCTAAACCTAACCCCAAATCTAAACCTAAAATCTAAACCTAACCCCAAATCTAAACCTAACCCCAAATCTAAACCGAAAATCTAAACCTAACCCCAAATCTAAACCTAAAATCTAAACCTAACCCCAAATCTAAACCTAACCCCAAATCTAAACCTAACCCCAAATCTAAACCTAAAATCTGAACCTAAAATCTAAACCTAACCCCAAATCTAAACCTAACCCCAAATCTAAACCTAAAATCTAAACCTAACCCCAAATCTAAACCTAACCCCAAATCTAAACCGAAAATCTAAACCTAAAATCTAAACCTAACCAAAAATCTAAACCTAACCCCAAATCTAAACCTAACCCCAAATCTAAACCTAAAATCTAAACCTAACCCCAAATCTAAACCTAAAATCTAAACCTAAAATCTAAACCTAACCTAAAATCTAAACCTAACCCCAAATCTAAACCTAACCCCAAATCTAAACCTAAAATCTAAACCTAAGCCCAAATCTAAACCTAAAATCTAAACCTAACCCCAAATCTAAACCTAACCCCAAATCTAAACCGAAAATCTAAACCTAACCCCAAATCTAAACCTAAAATCTAAACCTAACCCCAAATCTAAACCTAACCCCAAATCTAAACCTAAAATCTAAACCTAACCCCAAATCTAAACCTAAAATCTAAACCTAACCCCAAATCTAAACCTAACCCCAAATCTAAACCTAACCCCAAATCTAAACCTAAAATCTAAACCTAACCTAAAATCTAAACCTAACCCCAAATCTAAACCTAAAATCTAAACCTAACCCCAAATCTAAACCTAACCCCAAATCTAAACCTAAAATCTAAACCTAACCCCAAATCTAAACCTAACCCCAAATCTAAACCTAAAATCTAAACCTAACCCCAAATCTAAACCTAACCCCAAATCAAAACCTAACCCCAAATCTAAACCTAAAATCTGAACCTAAAATCTAAACCTAACCCCAAATCTAAACCTAAAATCTAAACCTAACCCCAAATCTAAACCTAACCCCAAATCTAAACCTAAAATCTAAACCAAACCCCACATCTAAACCTAACCCCAAATCTAAACCGAAAATCTAAACCTAACCCCAAATCTAAACCGAAAATCTAAACCTAACCCCAAATCTAAACCTAAAATCTAAACCTAACCCCAAATCTAAACCTAACCCCAAATCTAAACCTAAAATCTAAACCTAACCCCAAATCTAAACCTAACCCCAAATCTAAACCTAAAATCTAAACCTAACCCCAAATCTAAACCTAAAATCTAAACCTAACCCCAAATCTAAACCTAACCCCAAATCAAAACCTAACCCCAAATCTAAACCTAAAATCTGAACCTAAAATCTAAACCTAACCCCAAATCTAAACCTAACCCCAAATCTAAACCTAAAATCTAAACCTAACCCCAAATCTAAACCTAACCCCAAATCTAAACCGAAAATCTAAACCTAACCCCAAATCTAAACCGAAAATCTAAACCTAACCCCAAATCTAAACCTAAAATCTAAACCTAACCTAAAATCTAAACCTAACCCCAAATCTAAACCTAACCCCAAATCTAAACCTAAAATCTAAACCTAAGCCCAAATCTAAACCTAAAATCTAAACCTAACCCCAAATCTAAACCTAAAATCTAAACCTAACCGCAAATCTAAACCTAAAATCTAAACCTAAAATCTAAACCTAACCTAAAATCTAAACCTAACCCCAAATCTAAACCTAAAATCTAAACCTAACCCCAAATCTAAACCTAAATTCTAAACCTAACCCCAAATCTAAACCTAACCCCAAATCTAAACCGAAAATCTAAACCTAACCCCAAATCTAAACCTAAAATCTAAACCTAACCCCAAATCTAAACCTAACCCCAAATCTAAACCTAACCTCAAATCTAAACCTAAAATCTAAACCTAACCCCAAATCTAAACCTAACCCCAAATCTAAACCTAAAATCTAAACCTAACCCCAAATCTAAACCTAACCCCAAATCTAAACCTAAAATCTAAACCTAACCCCAAATCTAAACCTAAAATCTAAACCTAAAATCTAAACCTAACCTAAAATCTAAACCTAACCCCAAATCTAAACCTAAAATCTAAACCTAACCCCAAATCTAAACCTAAGCCCAAATCTAAACCTAAAATCTAAACCTAACCCCAAATCTAAACCTAACCCCAAATCTAAACCTAAAATCTAAACCTAACCCCAAATCTAAACCTAACCCCAAATCTAAACCTAAAATCTAAACCTAACCCCAAATCTAAACCTAAAATCTAAACCTAACCCCAAATCTAAACCTAAAATCTAAACCTAAAATCTGAACCTAACCTAAAATCTAAACCTAAGTCCAAATCTAAACCTAAAATCTAAACCTAACCCCAAATCTAAACCTAAAATCTAAACCTAACCCCAAATCTAAACCTAACCCCAAATCTAAACCTAAAATCTAAACCTAACCCCAAATCTAAACCTAACCCCAAATCTAAACCTAAAATCTGAACCTAAAATCTAAACCTAACCCCAAATCTAAACCTAAAATCTAAACCTAACCCCAAATCTAAACCTAAAATCTAAACCTAACCCCAAATCTAAACCTAACCCCAAATCTAAACCTAAAATCTAAACCTAACCCCAAATCTAAACCTAACCCCAAATCTAAACCGAAAATCTAAACCTAACCCCAAATCTAAACCTAAAATCTAAACCTAACCCCAAATCTAAACCTAACCCCAAATCTAAACCTAAAATCTAAACCTAACCCCAAATCTAAACCTAAAATCTGAACCTAAAATCTAAACCTAACCTAAAATCTAAACCTAACCTAAAATCTAAACCTAACCCCAAATCTAAACCTAAAATCTAAACCTAACCCCAAATCTAAACCTAAAATCTAAACCTAACCGCAAATCTAAACCTAAAATCTAAACCTAACCTAAAATCTAAACCTAACCCCAAATCTAAACCTAAAATCTAAACCTAACCCCAAATCTAAACCTAACCCCAAATCTAAACCTAAAATCTAAACCTAACCCCAAATCTAAACCGAACCCCAAATCTAAACCGAAAATCTAAACCTAACCCCAAATCTAAACCTAAAATCTAAACCTAACCCCAAATCTAAACCTAACCCCAAATCTAAACCTAAAATCTAAACCTAACCCCAAATCTAAACCTAAAATCTAAACCTAACCCCAAATCTAAACCTAAAATCTAAACCTAACCCCAAATCTAAACCTAAAATCTAAGCCTAACCCCAAATATAAACCTAAAATCTAAACCTAAAATCTAAACCTAACCTAAAATCTAAACCTAACCCCAAATATAAACCTAAAATCTAAACCTAACCCCAAATCTAAACCTAACCCCAAATCTAAACCTAAAATCTAAACCTAACCCCAAATCTAAACCTAACCCCAAATCTAAACCTAAAATCTAAACCTAACCCCAAATCTAAACCTAACCCCAAATCAAAACCTAACCCCAAATCTAAACCTAAAATCTGAACCTAAAATCTAAACCTAACCCCAAATCTAAACCTAAAATCTAAACCTAACCCCAAATCTAAACCTAAAATCTAAACCTAACCCCAAATCTAAACCTAACCCCAAATCTAAACCTAAAATCTAAACCTAACCCCAAATCTAAACCTAACCCCAAATCTAAACCGAAAATCTAAACCTAACCCCAAATCTAAACCGAAAATCTAAACCTAACCCCAAATCTAAACCTAAAATCTAAACCTAACCTAAAATCTAAACCTAACCCCAAATCTAAACCTAAAATCTAAACCTAACCCCAAATCTAAACCTAACCCCAAATCTAAACCTAAAATCTAAACCTAACCCCAAATCTAAACCTAAAATCTAAACCTAACCCCAAATCTAAACCGAAAATCTAAACCTAACCCCAAATCTAAACCTAAAATCTAAGCCTAACCCCAAATATAAACCTAAAATCTAAACCTAACCCCAAATCTAAACCTAACCCCAAATCTAAACCTAACCTCAAATCTAAACCTAAAATCTAAACCTAACCCCAAATCTAAACCTAACCCCAAATCTAAACCTAAAATCTAAACCTAACCCCAAATCTAAACCTAACCCCAAATCTAAACCTAAAATCTAAACCTAACCCCAAATCTAAACCCCAAATCTAAACCTAACCCCAAATCTAAACCTAAAATCTAAACCTAACCCCAAATCTAAACCTAACCCCAAATCTAAACCGAAAATCTAAACCTAACCCCAAATCTAAACCTAAAATCTAAACCTAACCCCAAATCTAAACCTAACCCCAAATCTAAACCTAAAATCTAAACCTAACCCCAAATCTAAACCTAAAATCTAAACCTAACCCCAAATCTAAACCTAAAATCTAAACCTAACCCCAAATCTAAACCTAACCCCAAATCTAAACCTAACCCCAAATCTAAACCTAAAATCTAAACCTAACCCCAAATCTAAACCTAAAATCTAAACCTAAAATCTAAACCTAACCTAAAATCTAAACCTAACCCCAAATCTAAACCTAAAATCTAAACCTAACCCCAAATCTAAACCTAACCCCAAATCTAAACCTAAAATCTAAACCTAACCCCAAATCTAAACCTAACCCCAAATCTAAACCTAAAATCTAAACCTAACCCCAAATCTAAACCTAACCCCAAATCAAAACCTAACCCCAAATCTAAACCTAAAATCTGAACCTAAAATCTAAACCTAACCCCAAATCTAAACCTAACCCCAAATCTAAACCTAAAATCTAAACCTAACCCCAAATCTAAACCTAACCCCAAATCAAAACCTAACCCCAAATCTAAACCTAAAATCTGAACCTAAAATCTAAACCTAACCCCAAATCTAAACCTAAAATCTAAACCTAACCCCAAATCTAAACCTAACCCCAAATCTAAACCTAAAATCTAAACCAAACCCCACATCTAAACCTAACCCCAAATCTAAACCGAAAATCTAAACCTAACCCCAAATCTAAACCGAAAATCTAAACCTAACCCCAAATCTAAACCTAAAATCTAAACCTAACCCCAAATCTAAACCTAACCCCAAATCTAAACCTAAAATCTAAACCTAACCCCAAATCTAAACCTAACCCCAAATCTAAACCGAAAATCTAAACCTAACCCCAAATCTCAACCTAAAATCTAAACCTAACCCCAAATCTAAACCTAACCCCAAATCTAAACCTAACCCCAAATCAAAACCTAACCCCAAATCTAAACCTAAAATCTGAACCTAAAATCTAAACCTAACCCCAAATCTAAACCTAACCCCAAATCTAAACCTAAAATCTAAACCTAACCCCAAATCTAAACCTAACCCCAAATCTAAACCTAAAATCTAAACCTAACCAAAAATCTAAACCTAACCCCAAATCTAAACCGAAAATCTAAACCTAACCCCAAATCTGAACCTAAAATCTAAACCTAACCCCAAATCTAAACCTAACCCCAAATCTAAACCTAAAATCTAAACCTAACCCCAAATCTAAACCTAAAATCTAAACCTAAAATCTAAACCTAACCAAAAATCTAAACCTAACCCCAAATCTAAACCTAACCCCAAATCTAAACCTAAAATCTAAACCTAAGCCCAAATCTAAACCTAAAATCTAAACCTAACCCCAAATCTAAACCTAAAATCTAAACCTAACCCCAAATCTAAACCTAAAATCTAAACCTAAAATCTAAACCTAACCTAAAATCTAAACCTAACCCCAAATCTAAACCTAAAATCTAAACCTAACCCCAAATCTAAACCTAACCCCAAATCTAAACCTAAAATCTAAACCTAACCCCAAATCTAAACCTAAAATCTAAACCTAACCCCAAATCTAAACCTAACCCCAAATCTAAACCGAAAATCTAAACCTAACCCCAAATCTAAACCTAAAATCTAAACCTAACCCCAAATCTAAACCTAACCCCAAATCTAAACCTAACCCCAAATCTAAACCTAAAATCTGAACCTAAAATCTAAACCTAACCCCAAATCTAAACCTAACCCCAAATCTAAACCTAAAATCTAAACCTAACCCCAAATCTAAACCTAACCCCAAATCTAAACCGAAAATCTAAACCTAACCCCAAATCTAAACCTAAAATCTAAACCTAACCCCAAATCTAAACCTAACCCCAAATCTAAACCTAAAATCTAAACCTAACCCCAAATCTAAACCTAAAATCTAAACCTAAAATCTAAACCTAACCTAAAATCTAAACCTAACCCCAAATCTAAACCTAACCCCAAATCTAAACCTAAAATCTAAACCTAAGCCCAAATCTAAACCTAAAATCTAAACCTAACCCCAAATCTAAACCTAAAATCTAAACCTAACCCCAAATCTAAACCTAACCCCAAATCTAAACCGAAAATCTAAACCTAACCCCAAATCTAAACCTAAAATCTAAACCTAACCCCAAATCTAAACCTAAAATCTAAACCTAACCCCAAATCTAAACCTAACCCCAAATCTAAACCTAACCCCAAATCTAAACCTAAAATCTAAACCTAACCCCAAATCTAAACCTAAAATCTAAACCTAAAATCTAAACCTAACCTAAAATCTAAACCTAACCCCAAATCTAAACCTAAAATCTAAACCTAACCCCAAATCTAAACCTAACCCCAAATCTAAACCTAAAATCTAAACCTAACCCCAAATCTAAACCTAACCCCAAATCTAAACCTAAAATCTAAACCTAACCCCAAATCTAAACCTAACCCCAAATCAAAACCTAACCCCAAATCTAAACCTAAAATCTGAACCTAAAATCTAAACCTAACCCCAAATCTAAACCTAAAATCTAAACCTAACCCCAAATCTAAACCTAACCCCAAATCTAAACCTAAAATCTAAACCAAACCCCACATCTAAACCTAACCCCAAATCTAAACCGAAAATCTAAACCTAACCCCAAATCTAAACCGAAAATCTAAACCTAACCCCAAATCTAAACCTAAAATCTAAACCTAACCCCAAATCTAAACCTAACCCCAAATCTAAACCTAAAATCTAAACCTAACCCCAAATCTAAACCTAACCCCAAATCTAAACCGAAAATCTAAACCTAACCCCAAATCTAAACCTAAAATCTAAACCTAACCCCAAATCTAAACCTAACCCCAAATCTAAACCTAACCCCAAATCAAAACCTAACCCCAAATCTAAACCTAAAATCTGAACCTAAAATCTAAACCTAACCCCAAATCTAAACCTAACCCCAAATCTAAACCTAAAATCTAAACCTAACCCCAAATCTAAACCTAACCCCAAATCTAAACCGAAAATCTAAACCTAACCCCAAATCTAAACCGAAAATCTAAACCTAACCCCAAATCTAAACCTAAAATCTAAACCTAACCCCAAATCTAAACCTAAAATCTAAACCTAACCCCAAATCTAAACCTAAAATCTAAACCTAAAATCTAAACCTAACCTAAAATCTAAACCTAACCCCAAATCTAAACCTAACCCCAAATCTAAACCTAAAATCTAAACCTAAGCCCAAATCTAAACCTAAAATCTAAACCTAACCCCAAATCTAAACCTAAAATCTAAACCTAACCGCAAATCTAAACCTAAAATCTAAACCTAAAATCTAAACCTAACCTAAAATCTAAACCTAACCCCAAATCTAAACCTAAAATCTAAACCTAACCCCAAATCTAAACCTAAATTCTAAACCTAACCCCAAATCTAAACCTAACCCCAAATCTAAACCGAAAATCTAAACCTAACCCCAAATCTAAACCTAAAATCTAAACCTAACCCCAAATCTAAACCTAACCCCAAATCTAAACCTAACCTCAAATCTAAACCTAAAATCTAAACCTAACCCCAAATCTAAACCTAACCCCAAATCTAAACCTAAAATCTAAACCTAACCCCAAATCTAAACCTAAAATCTAAACCTAACCCCAAATCTAAACCTAAAATCTAAACCTAACCCCAAATCTAAACCTAAAATCTAAACCTAAAATCTAAACCTAACCTAAAATCTAAACCTAACCCCAAATCTAAACCTAAAATCTAAACCTAACCCCAAATCTAAACCTAAGCCCAAATCTAAACCTAAAATCTAAACCTAACCCCAAATCTAAACCTAACCCCAAATCTAAACCTAAAATCTAAACCTAACCCCAAATCTAAACCTAACCCCAAATCTAAACCTAAAATCTAAACCTAACCCCAAATCTAAACCTAAAATCTAAACCTAACCCCAAATCTAAACCTAAAATCTAAACCTAAAATCTGAACCTAACCTAAAATCTAAACCTAACTCCAAATCTAAACCTAAAATCTAAACCTAACCCCAAATCTAAACCTAACCCCAAATCTAAACCTAAAATCTAAACCTAACCCCAAATCTAAACCTAACCCCAAATCTAAACCTAAAATCTGAACCTAAAATCTAAACCTAACCCCAAATCTAAACCTAAAATCTAAACCTAACCCCAAATCTAAACCTAAAATCTAAACCTAACCCCAAATCTAAACCTAACCCCAAATCTAAACCTAAAATCTAAACCTAACCCCAAATCTAAACCTAACCCCAAATCTAAACCGAAAATCTAAACCTAACCCCAAATCTAAACCTAAAATCTAAACCTAACCCCAAATCTAAACCTAACCCCAAATCTAAACCTAAAATCTAAACCTAACCCCAAATCTAAACCTAAAATCTGAACCTAAAATCTAAACCTAACCTAAAATCTAAACCTAACCTAAAATCTAAACCTAACCCCAAATCTAAACCTAAAATCTAAACCTAACCCCAAATCTAAACCTAAAATCTAAACCTAACCGCAAATCTAAACCTAAAATCTAAACCTAACCTAAAATCTAAACCTAACCCCAAATCTAAACCTAAAATCTAAACCTAACCCCAAATCTAAACCTAACCCCAAATCTAAACCTAAAATCTAAACCTAACCCCAAATCTAAACCTAACCCCAAATCTAAACCGAAAATCTAAACCTAACCCCAAATCTAAACCTAAAATCTAAACCTAACCCCAAATCTAAACCTAACCCCAAATCTAAACCTAAAATCTAAACCTAACCCCAAATCTAAACCTAAAATCTAAACCTAACCCCAAATCTAAACCGAAAATCTAAACCTAACCCCAAATCTAAACCTAAAATCTAAGCCTAACCCCAAATATAAACCTAAAATCTAAACCTAAAATCTAAACCTAACCTAAAATCTAAACCTAACCCCAAATATAAACCTAAAATCTAAACCTAACCCCAAATCTAAACCTAACCCCAAATCTAAACCTAAAATCTAAACCTAACCCCAAATCTAAACCTAACCCCAAATCTAAACCTAAAATCTAAACCTAACCTAAAATCTAAACCTAACCCCAAATCTAAACCTAACCCCAAATCTAAACCTAAAATCTGAACCTAAAATCTAAACCTAACCCCAAATCTAAACCTAAAATCTAAACCTAACCCCAAATCTAAACCTAAAATCTAAACCTAACCCCAAATCTAAACCTAACCCCAAATCTAAACCTAAAATCTAAACCTAACCCCAAATCTAAACCTAACCCCAAATCTAAACCGAAAATCTAAACCTAACCCCAAATCTAAACCTAAAATCTAAACCTAACCTAAAATCTAAACCTAACCCCAAATCTAAACCTAAAATCTAAACCTAACCCCAAATCTAAACCTAACCCCAAATCTAAACCTAAAATCTAAACCTAACCCCAAATCTAAACCTAAAATCTAAACCTAACCCCAAATCTAAACCGAAAATCTAAACCTAACCCCAAATCTAAACCTAAAATCTAAGCCTAACCCCAAATATAAACCTAAAATCTAAACCTAACCCCAAATCTAAACCTAACCCCAAATCTAAACCTAACCTCAAATCTAAACCTAAAATCTAAACCTAACCCCAAATCTAAACCTAACCCCAAATCTAAACCTAAAATCTAAACCTAACCCCAAATCTAAACCTAACCCCAAATCTAAACCTAAAATCTAAACCTAACCCCAAATCTAAACCCCAAATCTAAACCTAACCCCAAATCTAAACCTAAAATCTAAACCTAACCCCAAATCTAAACCTAACCCCAAATCTAAACCGAAAATCTAAACCTAACCCCAAATCTAAACCGAAAATCTAAACCTAACCCCAAATCTAAACCTAAAATCTAAACCTAACCCCAAATCTAAACCTAACCCCAAATCTAAACCTAAAATCTAAACCTAACCCCAAATCTAAACCTAAAATCTAAACCTAACCCCAAATCTAAACCTAAAATCTAAACCTAACCCCAAATCTAAACCTAACCCCAAATCTAAACCTAACCCCAAATCTAAACCTAAAATCTAAACCTAACCCCAAATCTAAACCTAAAATCTAAACCTAAAATCTAAACCTAACCTAAAATCTAAACCTAACCCCAAATCTAAACCTAAAATCTAAACCTAACCCCAAATCTAAACCTAACCCCAAATCTAAACCTAAAATCTAAACCTAACCCCAAATCTAAACCTAAAATCTAAACCTAACCCCAAATCTAAACCTAACCCCAAATCAAAACCTAACCCCAAATCTAAACCTAAAATCTGAACCTAAAATCTAAACCTAACCCCAAATCTAAACCTAAAATCTAAACCTAACCCCAAATCTAAACCTAACCCCAAATCTAAACCTAAAATCTAAACCAAACCCCACATCTAAACCTAACCCCAAATCTAAACCGAAAATCTAAACCTAACCCCAAATCTAAACCGAAAATCTAAACCTAACCCCAAATCTAAACCTAAAATCTAAACCTAACCCCAAATCTAAACCTAACCCCAAATCTAAACCTAAAATCTAAACCTAACCCCAAATCTAAACCTAACCCCAAATCTAAACCGAAAATCTAAACCTAACCCCAAATCTAAACCTAAAATCTAAACCTAACCCCAAATCTAAACCTAACCCCAAATCTAAACCTAACCCCAAATCAAAACCTAACCCCAAATCTAAACCTAAAATCTGAACCTAAAATCTAAACCTAACCCCAAATCTAAACCTAACCCCAAATCTAAACCTAAAATCTAAACCTAACCCCAAATCTAAACCTAACCCCAAATCTAAACCGAAAATCTAAACCTAACCCCAAATCTAAACCTAAAATCTAAACCTAACCCCAAATCTAAACCTAAAATCTAAACCTAACCCCAAATCTAAACCTAAAATCTAAACCTAAAATCTAAACCTAACCTAAAATCTAAACCTAACCCCAAATCTAAACCTAACCCCAAATCTAAACCTAAAATCTAAACCTAAGCCCAAATCTAAACCTAAAATCTAAACCTAACCCCAAATCTAAACCTAAAATCTAAACCTAACCGCAAATCTAAACCTAAAATCTAAACCTAAAATCTAAACCTAACCTAAAATCTAAACCTAACCCCAAATCTAAACATAAAATCTAAACCTAACCCCAAATCTAAACCTAAATTCTAAACCTAACCCCAAATCTAAACCTAACCCCAAATCTAAACCGAAAATCTAAACCTAACCCCAAATCTAAACCTAAAATCTAAACCTAACCCCAAATCTAAACCTAACCCCAAATCTAAACCGAAAATCTAAACCTAACCCCAAATCTAAACCTAAAATCTAAGCCTAACCCCAAATATAAACCTAAAATCTAAACCTAACCCCAAATCTAAACCTAACCCCAAATCTAAACCTAACCTCAAATCTAAACCTAAAATCTAAACCTAACCCCAAATCTAAACCTAAAATCTAAACCTAACCCCAAATCTAAACCTAACCCCAAATCTAAACCTAAAATCTAAACCTAACCCCAAATCTAAACCTAAAATCTAAACCTAACCCCAAATCTAAACCTAAAATCTAAACCTAAAATCTAAACCTAACCTAAAATCTAAACCTAACCCCAAATCTAAACCTAAAATCTAAACCTAACCCCAAATCTAAACCTAACCCCAAATCTAAACCTAAAATCTAAACCTAACCCCAAATCTAAACCTAACCCCAAATCTAAACCTAAAATCTAAACCTAACCCCAAATCTAAACCTAAAATCTAAACCTAACCCCAAATCTAAACCTAACCCCAAATCTAAACCTAAAATCTAAACCTAACCCCAAATCTAAACCTAAAATCTAAACCTAACCCCAAATCTAAACCTAAAATCTAAACCTAAAATCTGAACCTAACCTAAAATCTAAACCTAACTCCAAATCTAAACCTAAAATCTAAACCTAACCCCAAATCTAAACCTAAAATCTAAACCTAACCCCAAATCTAAACCTAACCCCAAATCTAAACCTAAAATCTAAACCTAACCCCAAATCTAAACCTAACCCCAAATCTAAACCTAAAATCTGAACCTAAAATCTAAACCTAACCCCAAATCTAAACCTAAAATCTAAACCTAACCCCAAATCTAAACCTAAAATCTAAACCTAACCCCAAATCTAAACCTAACCCCAAATCTAAACCTAAAATCTAAACCTAACCCCAAATCTAAACCTAACCCCAAATCTAAACCTAAAATCTAAACCTAACCCCAAATCTAAACCTAAAATCTGAACCTAAAATCTAAACCTAACCTAAAATCTAAACCTAACCCCAAATCTAAACCTAAAATCTAAACCTAAGCCCAAATCTAAACCTAAAATCTAAACCTAACCCCAAATCTAAACCTAAAATCTAAACCTAACCGCAAATCTAAACCTAAAATCTAAACCTAACCTAAAATCTAAACCTAACCCCAAATCTAAACCTAAAATCTAAACCTAACCCCAAATCTAAACCTAACCCCAAATCTAAACCTAAAATCTAAACCTAACCCCAAATCTAAACCTAACCCCAAATCTAAACCGAAAATCTAAACCTAACCCCAAATCTAAACCTAAAATCTAAACCTAACCCCAAATCTAAACCTAACCCCAAATCTAAACCTAAAATCTAAACCTAACCCCAAATCTAAACCTAAAATCTAAACCTAACCCCAAATCTAAACCTAAAATCTAAGCCTAACCCCAAATATAAACCTAAAATCTAAACCTAAAATCTAAACCTAACCTAAAATCTAAACCTAACCCCAAATATAAACCTAAAATCTAAACCTAACCCCAAATCTAAACCTAACCCCAAATCTAAACCTAAAATCTAAACCTAACCCCAAATCTAAACCTAACCCCAAATCTAAACCTAAAATCTAAACCTAACCCCAACTCTAAACCTAACCCCAAATCAAAACCTAACCCCAAATCTAAACCTAAAATCTGAACCTAAAATCTAAACCTAACCCCAAATCTAAACCTAAAATCTAAACCTAACCCCAAATCTAAACCTAAAATCTAAACCTAACCCCAAATCTAAACCTAACCCCAAATCTAAACCTAAAATCTAAACCTAACCCCAAATCTAAACCTAACCCCAAATCTAAACCGAAAATCTAAACCTAACCCCAAATCTAAACCGAAAATCTAAACCTAACCCCAAATCTAAACCTAAAATCTAAACCTAACCTAAAATCTAAACCTAACCCCAAATCTAAACCTAAAATCTAAACCTAACCCCAAATCTAAACCTAACCCCAAATCTAAACCTAAAATCTAAACCTAACCCCAAATCTAAACCTAAAATCTAAACCTAACCCCAAATCTAAACCGAAAATCTAAACCTAACCCCAAATCTAAACCTAAAATCTAAGCCTAACCCCAAATCTAAACCTAAAATCTAAACCTAACCCCAAATCTAAACCTAACCCCAAATCTAAACCTAACCTCAAATCTAAACCTAAAATCTAAACCTAACCCCAAATCTAAACCTAACCCCAAATCTAAACCTAAAATCTAAACCTAACCCCAAATCTAAACCTAACCCCAAATCTAAACCTAAAATCTAAACCTAACCCCAAATCTAAACCCCAAATCTAAACCTAACCCCAAATCTAAACCTAAAATCTAAACCTAACCCCAAATCTAAACCTAACCCCAAATCTAAACCTAAAATCTAAACCTAAAATCTAAACCTAACCCCAAATCTAAACCTAAAATCTAAACCTAAAATCTAAACCTAACCTAAAATCTAAACCTAACCCCAAATCTAAACCTAAAATCTAAACCTAAGCCCAAATCTAAACCTAACCCCAAATCTAAACCTAAAATCTAAACCTAACCCCAAATCTAAACCTAACCCCAAATCTAAACCTAAAATCTAAACCTAACCCCAAATCTAAACCTAAAATCTAAACCTAACCCCAAATCTAAACCTAACCCCAAATCTAAACCTAAAATCTAAACCTAACCCCAAATCTAAACCTAAAATCTAACCCTAACCCCAAATCTAAACCTAAAATCTAAACCTAAAATCTGAACCTAACCTAAAATCTAAACCTAACTCCAAATCTAAACCTAAAATCTAAACCTAACCCCAAATCTAAACCTAAAATCTAAACCTAACCCCAAATCTAAACCTAACCCCAAATCTAAACTTAAAATCTAAACCTAACCCCAAATCTAAACCTAACCCCAAATCAAAAGCTAACCCCAAATCTAAACCTAAAATCTGAACCTAAAATCTAAACCTAACCCCAAATCTAAACCTAAAATCTAAACCTAACCCCAAATCTAAACCTAACCCCAAATCTAAACCTAAAATCTAAACCTAACCCCAAATCTAAACCTAACCCCAAATCTAAACCGAAAATCTAAACCTAACCCCAAATCTAAACCGAAAATCTAAACCTAACCCCAAATCTAAACCTAACCCCAAATCTAAACCTAAAATCTAAACCTAGCCCCAAATCTAAACCTAAAATCTAAACCTAAAATCTAAACCTAACCTAAAATCTAAACCTAACCCCAAATCTAAACCTAACCCCAAATCTAAACCTAAAATCTAAACCTAAGCCCAAATCTAAACCTAAAATCTAAACCTAACCCCAAATCTAAACCTAAAATCTAAACCTAAAATCTAAACCTAACCTAAAATCTAAACCTAACCCCAAATCTAAACCTAAAATCTAAACCTAACCCCAAATCTAAACCTAACCCCAAATCTAAACCTAAAATCTAAACCTAACCCCAAATCTAAACCTAAAATCTAAACCTAACCCCAAATCTAAACCTAACCCCAAATCTAAACCGAAAATCTAAACCTAACCCCAAATCTAAACCTAAAATCTAAACCTAACCCCAAATCTAAACCTAACCCCAAATCAAAACCTAAAATCTAAACCTAACCCCAAATCTAAACCTAACCCCAAATCTAAACCGAAAATCTAAACCTAACCCCAAATCTAAACCGAAAATCTAAACCTAACCCCAAATCTAAACCTAACCCCAAATCTAAACCTAAAATCTAAACCTAACCCCAAATCTAAACCTAAAATCTAAACCTAACGGCAAATCTAAACCTAAAATCTAAACCTAAAATCTAAACCTAACCTAAAATCTAAACCTAACCCCAAATCTAAACCTAAAATCTAAACCTAACCCCAAATCTAAACCTAACCCCAAATCTAAACCTAAAATCTAAACCTAACCCCAAATCTAAACCTAAAATTTAAGCCTAACCCCAAATCTAAACCTAAAATCTAAACCTAACCCCAAATCTAAACCTAACCCCAAATCTAAACCTAAAATCTAAACCTAACCCCAAATCTAAACCTAACCCCAAATCTAAACCTAAAATCTAAACCTAACCCCAAATCTAAACCGAAAATCTAAACCTAACCCCAAATCTAAACCTAAAATCTAAACCTAACCCCAAATCTAAACCTAAAATCTAAACCTAAAATCTAAACCTAACCCCAAATCTAAACCTAAAATCTAAACCTAAAATCTAAACCTAGCCTAAAATCTAAACCTAACCCCAAATCTAAACCTAACCCCAAATCTAAACCTCAAATCTAAACCTAAGCCCAAATCTAAACCTAAAATCTAAACCTAACCCCAAATCTAAACCTAAAATCTAAACCTAACCCCAAATCTAAACCTAAAATCTAAACCTAACCGCAAATCTAAACCTAAAATCTAAACCTAAAATCTAAACCTAACCTAAAATCTAAACCTAACCCCAAATCTAAACCTAAAATCTAAACCTAACCCCAAATCTAAACCTAACCCCAAATCTAAACCTAAAATCTAAACCTAACCCCAAATCTAAACCTAACCCCAAATCTAAACCGAAAATCTAAACCTAACCCCAAATCTAAACCTAAAATCTAAACCTAACCCCAAATCTAAACCTAACCCCAAATCTAAACCGAAAATCTAAACCTAACCCCAAATCTAAACCGAAAATCTAAACCTAACCCCAAATCTAAACCTAACCCCAAATCTAAACCTAAAATCTAAACCTAACCCCAAATCTAAACCTAAAATCTAAACCTAAAATCTAAACCTAACCTAAAATCTAAACCTAACCCCAAATCTAAACCTAACCCCAAATCTAAACCTAAAATCTAAACCTAAGCCCAAATCTAAACCTAAAATCTAAACCTAACCCCAAATCTAAACCTAAAATCTAAACCTAACCCCAAATCTAAACCTAAAATCTAAACCTAAAATCTAAACCTAACCTAAAATCTAAACCTAACCCCAAATCTAAACCTAAAATCTAAACCTAACCCCAAATCTAAACCTAACCCCAAATCTAAACCTAAAATCTAAACCTAACCCCAAATCTAAACCTAAAATCTAAACCTAACCCCAAATCTAAACCTAACCCCAAATCTAAACCGAAAATCTAAACCTAACCCCAAATCTAAACCTAAAATCTAAACCTAACCCCAAATCTAAACCTAACCCCAAATCTAAACCTAACCCCAAATCAAAACCTAAAATCTAAACCTAACCCCAAATCTAAACCTAACCCCAAATCTAAACCAAAAATCTAAACCTAACCCCAAATCTAAACCGAAAATCTAAACCTAACCCCAAATCTAAACCTAACCCCAAATCTAAACCTAAAATCTAAACCTAACCCCAAATCTAAACCTAAAATCTAAACCTAAAATCTAAACCTAACCTAAAATCTAAACCTAACCCCAAATCTAAACCTAAGCCCAAATCTAAACCTAAAATCTAAACCTAAGCCCAAATCTAAACCTAAAATCTAAACCTAACCCCAAATCTAAACCTAAAATCTAAACCTAACCGCAAATCTAAACCTAAAATCTAAACCGAAAATCTAAACCTAACCTAAAATCTAAACCTAACCCCAAATCTAAACCTAAAATCTAAACCTAACCCCAAATCTAAACCTAACCCCAAATCTAAACCTAAAATCTAAACCTAACCCCAAATCTAAACCTAAAATTTAACCCTTACCCCAAATCTAAACTTAAAATCTAAACCTAACCCCAAATCTAAACCTAACCCCAAATCTAAACCTAAAATCTAAACCTAACCCCAAATCTAAACCTAACCCAAAATCTAAACCGAAAATCTAAACCTAACCCCAAATCTAAACCGAAAATCTAAACCTAACCCCAAATCTAAACCTAAAATCTAAACCTAACCCCAAATCTAAACCTAACCCCAAATCTAAACCTAAAATCTAAACCTAACCCCAAATCTAAACCTAAAATCTAAACCTAAAATCTAAACCTAGCCTAAAATCTAAACCTAACCCCAAATCTAAACCTAACCCCAAATCTAAACCTCAAATCTAAACCTAAGCCCAAATCTAAACATAAAATCTAAACCTAACCCCAAATCTAAACCTAAAATCTAAACCTAACCCCAAATCTAAACCTAAAATCTAAACCTAACCGCAAATCTAAACCTAAAATCTAAACCTAAAATCTAAACCTAACCTAAAATCTAAACCTAACCCCAAATCTAAACCTAAAATCTAAACCTAACCCCAAATCTAAACCTAACCCCAAATCTAAACCGAAAATCTAAACCTAACCCCAAATCTAAACCTAAAATCTAAACCTAACCCCAAATCTAAACCTAACCCCAAATCTAAACCGAAAATCTAAACCTAACCCCAAATCTAAACCTAAAATCTAAGCCTAACCCCAAATCTAAACCTAAAATCTAAACCTAACCCCAAATCTAAACCTAACCCCAAATCTAAACCTAACCTCAAATCTAAACCTAAAATCTAAACCTAACCCCAAATCTAAACCTAACCCCAAATCTAAACCTAAAATCTAAACCTAACCCCAAATCTAAACCTAACCCCAAATCTAAACCTAAAATCTAAACCTAACCCCAAATCTAAACCCCAAATCTAAACCTAACCCCAAATCTAAACCTAAAATCTAAACCTAACCCCAAATCTAAACCTAAAATCTAAACCTAACCCCAAATCTAAACCTAAAATCTAAACCTAAAATCTAAACCTAACCCCAAATCTAAACCTAAAATCTAAACCTAAAATCTAAACCTAACCTAAAATCTAAACCTAACCCCAAATCTAAACCTAAAATCTAAACCTAACCCCAAATCTAAACCTAACCCCAAATCTAAACCTAAAATCTAAACCTAACCCCAAATCTAAACCTAACCCCAAATCTAAACCTAAAATCTAAACCTAACCCCAAATCTAAACCTAAAATCTAAACCTAACCCCAAATCTAAACCTAAAATCTAAACCTAACCCCAAATCTAAACCTAACCCCAAATCTAAACCTAAAATCTAAACCTAACCCCAAATCTAAACCTAAAATCTAAACCTAACCCCAAATCTAAACCTAAAATCTAAACCTAAAATCTGAACCTAACCTAAAATCTAAACCTAACTCCAAATCTAAACCTAAAATCTAAACCTAACCCCAAATCTAAACCTAAAATCTAAACCTAACCCCAAATCTAAACCTAACCCCAAATCTAAACCTAAAATCTAAACCTAACCCCAAATCTAAACCTAACCCCAAATCAAAACCTAACCCCAAATCTAAACCTAAAATCTGAACCTAAAATCTAAACCTAACCCCAAATCTAAACCTAAAATCTAAACCTAACCCCAAATCTAAACCTAACCCCAAAGCTAAACCTAAAATCTAAACCTAACCCCAAATCTAAACCTAACCCCAAATCTAAACCGAAAATCTAAACCTAACCCCAAATCTAAACCGAAAATCTAAACCTAACCCCAAATCTAAACCTAAAATCTAAACCTAACCTAAAATCTAAACCTAAACCCAAATCTAAACCTAACCCCAAATCTAAACCTAAAATCTAAACCTAAAATCTAAACCTAACCTAAAATCTAAACCTAACCCCAAATCTAAACCTAACCCCAAATCTAAACCTAAAATCTAAACCTAAGCCCAAATCTAAACCTAAAATCTAAACCTAACCCCAAATCTAAACCTAAAATCTAAACCTAACCGCAAATCTAAACCTAACCGCAAATCTAAACCTAAAATCTAAACCTAACCTAAAATCTAAACCTAACCCCAAATCTAAACCTAAAATCTAAACCTAACCCCAAATCTAAACCTAACCCCAAATCTAAACCTAAAATCTAAACCTAACCCCAAATCTAAACCTAAAATCTAAACCTAACCCCAAATTTAAACCTAACCCCAAATCTAAACCGAAAATCTAAACCTAACCCCAAATCTAAACCTAAAATCTAAACCTAACCCCAAATCTAAACCTAACCCCAAATCTAAACCTAAAATCTAAACCTAACCCAAAATCTAAACCTAAAATCTAAACCTAACCCCAAATCTAAACCTAAAATCTAAACCTAACCCCAAATCTAAACCTAACCCCAAATCTAAACCGAAAATCTAAACCTAACCCCAAATCTAAACCTAAAATCTAAGCCTAACCCCAAATATAAACCTAAAATCTAAACCTAAAATCTAAACCTAACCTAAAATCTAAACGTAACCCCAAATCTAAACCTAAAATCTAAACCTAACCCCAAATCTAAACCTAACCCCAAATCTAAACCTAAAATCTAAACCTAACCCCAAATCTAAACCTAACCCCAAATCTAAACCTAAAATCTAAACCTAACCCCAAATCAAAACCTAACCCCAAATCTAAACCTAAAATCTGAACCTAATCCCAAATCTAAACCTAAAATCTAAGCCTAACCCCAAATATAAACCTAAAATCTAAACCTAAAATCTAAACCTAACCCCAAATCTAAACCGAAAATCTAAACCTAACCCCAAATCTAAACCTAACCCCAAATCTAAACCTAAAATCTAAACCTAACCCCAAATCTAAACCTAAAATCTAAACCTAAAATCTAAACCTAACCTAAAATCTAAACCTAACCCCAAATCTAAACCTAACCCCAAATCTAAACCTAAAATCTAAACCTAAGCCCAAATCTAAACCTAAAATCTAAACCTAAGCCCAAATCTAAACCTAAAATCTAAACCTAACCCCAAATCTAAACCTAACCCCAAATCTAAACCTAAAATCTAAACCTAACCCCAAATCTAAACCTAACCCCAAATCTAAACCTAAAATCTAAACCTAACCCCAAATCTAAACCTAACCCCAAATCTAAACCTAAAATCTAAACCTAACCCCAAATCTAAACCTAACCCCAAATCAAAACCTAACCCCAAATCTAAACCTAAAATCTGAACCTAAAATCTAAACCTAACCCCAAATCTAAACCTAAAATCTAAACCTAACCCCAAATCTAAACCTAACCCCAAATCTAAACCTAAAATCTAAACCTAACCCCAAATCTAAACCTAACCCCAAATCTAAACCGAAAATCTAAACCTAACCCCAAATCTAAACCTAAAATCTAAACCTAACCCCAAATCTAAACCTAACCCCAAATCTAAACCTAAAATCTAAACCTAACCCCAAATCTAAACCTAAAATCTAAACCTAAAATCTAAACCTAACCTAAAATCTAAACCTAAAATCTAAACCTAACCTAAAATCTAAACCTAACCCCAAATCTAAACCTAAAATCTAAACCTAAAATCTAAACCTAGCCTAAAATCTAAACCTAACCCCAAATCTAAACCTAACCCCAAATCTAAACCTAAAATCTAAACCTAACCCCAAATCTAAACCTAACCCCAAATCTAAACCTAAAATCTAAACCTAAGCCCAAATCTAAACCTAAAATCTAAACCTAACCCCAAATCTAAACCTAAAATCTAAACCTAACCGCAAATCTAAACCTAAAATCTAAACCTAAAATCTAAACCTAACCTAAAATCTAAACCTAACCCCAAATCTAAACCTAAAATCTAAACCTAACCCCAAATCTAAACCTAAAATCTAAACCTAACCCCAAATCTAAACCTAACCCCAAATCTAAACCGAAAATCTAAACCTAACCCCAAATCTAAACCTAAAATCTAAACCTAACCCCAAATCTAAACCTAACCCCAAATCTAAACCGAAAATCTAAACCTAACCCCAAATTTAAACCTAAAATCTAAGCCTAACCCCAAATATAAACCTAAAATCTAAACCTAACCCCAAATCTAAACCTAACCCCAAATCTAAACCTAACCTCAAATCTAAACCTAAAATCTAAACCTAACCCCAAATCTAAACCTAACCCCAAATCTAAACCTAAAATCTAAACCTAACCCCAAATCTAAACCTAACCCCAAATCTAAACCTAAAATCTAAACCTAACCCCAAATCTAAACCTAAAATCTAAACCTAAAATCTAAACCTAACCCCAAATCTAAACCTAAAATCTAAACCTAAAATCTAAACCTAACCTAAAATCTAAACCTAACCCCAAATCTAAACCTAAAATCTAAACCTAACCCCAAATCTAAACCTAACCCCAAATCTAAACCTAAAATCTAAACCTAACCCCAAATCTAAACCTAACCCCAAATCTAAACCTAAAATCTAAACCTAACCCCAAATCTAAACCTAAAATCTAAACCTAACCCCAAATCTAAACCTAACCCCAAATCTAAACCTAAAATCTAAACCTAACCCCAAATCTAAACCTAAAATCTAAACCTAACCCCAAATCTAAACCTAAAATCTAAACCTAAAATCTGAACCTAACCTAAAATCTAAACCTAACTCCAAATCTAAACCTAAAATCTAAACCTAACCCCAAATCTAAACCTAAAATCTAAACCTAACCCCAAATCTAAACCTAACCCCAAATCAAAACCTAACCCCAAATCTAAACCTAAAATCTGAACCTAAAATCTAAACCTAACCCCAAATCTAAACCTAAAATCTAAACCTAACCCCAAATCTAAACGTAACCCCAAATCTAAACCTAAAATCTAAACCTAACCCCAAATCTAAACCTAACCCCAAATCTAAACCGAAAATCTAAACCTAACCCCAAATCTAAACCGAAAATCTAAACCTAACCCCAAATCTAAACCTAAAATCTAAACCTAACCCCAAATCTAAACCTAACCCCAAATCTAAACCTAAAATCTAAACCTAACCCCAAATCTAAACCTAAAATCTAAACCTAAAATCTAAACCTAACCTAAAATCTAAACCTAACCCCAAATCTAAACCTAACCCCAAATCTAAACCTAAAATCTAAACCTAAGCCCAAATCTAAACCTAAAATCTAAACCTAACCCCAAATCTAAACCTAAAATCTAAACCTAACCGCAAATCTAAACCTAAAATCTAAACCTAAAATCTAAACCTAACCTAAAATCTAAACCTAACCCCAAATCTAAACCTAAAATCTAAACCTAACCCCAAATCTAAACCTAACCCCAAATCTAAACCTAAAATCTAAACCTAACCCCAAATCTAAACCTAAAATCTAAACCTAACCCCAAATCTAAACCGAAAATCTAAACCTAACCCCAAATCTAAACCTAAAATCTAAACCTAACCCCAAATCTAAACCTAACCCCAAATCTAAACCTAAAATCTAAACCTAACCCCAAATCTAAACCTAACCCCAAATCTAAACCGAAAATCTAAACCTAACCCCAAATCTAAACCTAAAATCTAAGCCTAACCCCAAATATAAACCTAAAATCTAAACCTAAAATCTAAACCTAACCTAAAATCTAAACCTAACCCCAAATCTAAACCTAAAATCTAAACCTAACCCCAAATCTAAACCTAACCCCAAATCTAAACCTAAAATCTAAACCTAACCCCAAATCTAAACCTAACCCCAAATCTAAACCTAAAATCTAAACCTAACCCCAAATCTAAACCTAACCCCAAATCAAAACCTAACCCCAAATCTAAACCTAAAATCTGAACCTAACCCCAAATCTAAACCTAAAATCTAAGCCTAACCCCAAATATAAACCTAAAATCTAAACCTAAAATCTAAACCTAACCCCAAATCTAAACCTAACGCCAAATCTAAACCGAAAATCTAAACCTAACCCCAAATCTAAACCGAAAATCTAAACCTAACCCCAAATCTAAACCTAAAATCTAAACCTAACCCCAAATCTAAACCTAACCCCAAATCTAAACCTAAAATCTAAACCTAACCCCAAATCTAAACCTAAAATCTAAACCTAACCCCAAATCTAAACCTAACCCCAAATCTAAACCGAAAATCTAAACCTAACCCCAAATCTAAACCTAAAATCTAAACCTAAAATCTGAACCTAACCTAAAATCTAAACCTAACTCCAAATCTAAACCTAAAATCTAAACCTAACCCCAAATCTAAACCTAAAATCTAAACCTAACCCCAAATCTAAACCTAACCCCAAATCTAAACCTAAAATCTAAACCTAACCCCAAATCTAAACCTAACCCCAAATCAAAACCTAACCCCAAATCTAAACCTAAAATCTGAACCTAAAATCTAAACCTAACCCCAAATCTAAAACTAAAATCTAAACCTAACCCCAAATCTAAACGTAACCCCAAATCTAAACCTAAAATCTAAACCTAACCCCAAATCTAAACCTAACCCCAAATCTAAACCGAAAATCTAAACCTAACCCCAAATCTAAACCGAAAATCTAAACCTAACCCCAAATCTAAACCTAAAATCTAAACCTAAAATCTAAACCTAACCTAAAATCTAAACCTAACCCCAAATCTAAACCTAACCCCAAATCTAAACCTAAAATCTAAACCTAAGCCCAAATCTAAACCTAAAATCTAAACCTAACCCCAAATCTAAACCTAAAATCTAAACCTAACCGCAAATCTAAACCTAAAATCTAAACCTAAAATCTAAACCTAACCTAATATCTAAACCTAACCCCAAATCTAAACCTAAAATCTAAACCTAACCCCAAATCTAAACCTAACCCCAAATCTAAACCTAAAATCTAAACCTAACCCCAAATCTAAACCTAAAATCTAAACCTAACCCCAAATCTAAACCGAAAATCTAAACCTAACCCCAAATCTAAACCTAAAATCTAAACCTAACCCCAAATCTAAACCTAACCCCAAATCTAAACCTAAAATCTAAACCTAACCCCAAATCTAAACCTAAAATCTAAACCTAACCCCAAATCTAAACCTAAAATCTAAACCTAACCCCAAATCTAAACCTAACCCCAAATCTAAACCGAAAATCTAAACCTAACCCCAAATCTAAACCTAAAATCTAAGCCTAACCCCAAATATAAACCTAAAATCTAAACCTAAAATCTAAACCTAACCTAAAATCTAAACCTAACCCCAAATCTAAACCTAAAATCTAAACCTAACCCCAAATCTAAACCTAACCCCAAATCTAAACCTAAAATCTAAACCTAACCCCAAATCTAAACCTAACCCCAAATCTAAACCTATAATCTAAACCTAACCCCAAATCTAAACCTAACCCCAAATCAAAACCTAACCCCAAATCTAAACCTAAAATCTGAACCTAACCCCAAATCTAAACCTAAAATCTAAGCCTAACCCCAAATATAAACCTAAAATCTAAACCTAAAATCTAAACCTAACCCCAAATCTAAACCTAACGCCAAATCTAAACCGAAAATCTAAACCTAACCCCAAATCTAAACCGAAAATCTAAACCTAACCCCAAATCTAAACCTAAAATCTAAACCTAACCCCAAATCTAAACCTAACCCCAAATCTAAACCTAAAATCTAAACCTAACCCCAAATCTAAACCTAAAATCTAAACCTAACCCCAAATCTAAACCGAAAATCTAAACCTAACCCCAAATCTAAACCTAAAATCTAAACCTAACCCCAAATCTAAACCTAACCCCAAATCTAAACCTAACTCCAAATCAAAACCTAACCCCAAATCTAAACCTAAAATCTAAACCTAAAATCTAAACCTAACCCCAAATCTAAACCTAACCCCAAATCTAAACCTAAAATCTAAACCTAACCCCAAATCTAAACCTAACCCCAAATCTAAACCTAAAATCTAAACCTAACCCCAAATCTAAACCGAAAATCTAAACCTAACCCCAAATCTAAACCTAAAATCTAAACCTAACCCCAAATCTAAACCTAACCCCAAATCTAAACCTAAAATCTAAACCTAACCCCAAATCTAAACCTAAAATCTAAACGTAAAATCTAAACCTAACCTAAAATCTAAACCTAACCCCAAATCTAAACCTAACCCCAAATCTAAACCTAAAATCTTAACCTAAGCCCAAATCTAAACCTAAAATCTAAACGTAACCCCAAATCTAAACCTAAAATCTAAACCTAACCCCAAATCTAAACCTAAAATCTAAACCTAACCGCAAATCTAAACCTAAAATCTAAACCTAAAATCTAAACCTAACCTAAAATCTAAACCTAACCCCAAATCTAAACCTAAAATCTAAACCTAACCCCAAATCTAAACCTAACCCCAAATCTAAACCGAAAATCTAAACCTAACCCCAAATCTAAACCTAAAATCTAAACCTAACCCCAAATCTAAACCTAACCCCAAATCTAAACCGAAAATCTAAACCTAACCCCAAATCTAAACCTAAAATCTAAGCCTAACCCCAAATATAAACCTAAAATCTAAACCTAACCCCAAATCTAAACCTAACCCCAAATCTAAACCTAACCTCAAATCTAAACCTAAAATCTAAACCTAACCCCAAATCTAAACCTAACCCCAAATCTAAACCTAAAATCTAAACCTAACCCCAAATCTAAACCTAACCCCAAATCTAAACCTAAAATCTAAACCTAACCCCAAATCTAAACCCCAAATCTAAACCTAAAATCTAAACCTAACCCCAAATCTAAACCTAAAATCTAAACCTAACCCCAAATCTAAACCTAAAATCTAAACCTAACCCCAAATCTAAACCTAACCCCAAATCTAAACCGAAAATCTAAACCTAACCCCAAATCTAAACCTAAAATCTAAACCTAACCCCAAATCTAAACCTAACCCCAAATCTAAACCTAACCCCAAATCTAAACCTAACTCCAAATCAAAACCTAACCCCAAATCTAAACCTAAAATCTAAACCTAAAATCTAAACCTAACCCCAAATCTAAACCTAACCCCAAATCTAAACCTAAAATCTAAACCTAACCCCAAATCTAAACCTAACCCCAAATCTAAACCGAAAATCTAAACCTAACCCCAAATCTAAACCTAAAATCTAAACCTAACCCCAAATCTAAACCTAACCCCAAATCTAAACCTAAAATCTAAACCTAACCCCAAATCTAAACCTAAAATCTAAACCTAAAATCTAAACCTAACCTAAAATCTAAACCTAACCCCAAATCTAAACCTAAAATCTAAACCTAACCCCAAATCTAAACCTAACCCCAAATCTAAACCTAAAATCTAAACCTAACCCCAAATCTAAACCTAAAATCTAAACCTAACCCCAAATCTAAACCTAACCCCAAATCTAAACCGAAAATCTAAACCTAACCCCAAATCTAAACCTAAAATCTAAGCCTAACCCCAAATATAAACCTAAAATCTAAACCTAACCCCAAATCTAAACCTAACCCCAAATCTAAACCTAACCTCAAATCTAAACCTAAAATCTAAACCTAACCCCAAATCTAAACCTAACCCCAAATCAAAACCTAAAATCTAAACCTAACCCCAAATCTAAACCTAACCCCAAATCTAAACCTAAAATCTAAACCTAACCCCAAATCTAAACCCCAAATCTAAACCTAACCCCAAATCTAAACCTAAAATCTAAACCTAACCCCAAATCTAAACCTAAAATCTAAACCTAACCCCAAATCTAAACCTAAAATCTAAACCTAAAATCTAAACCTAACCCCAAATCTAAACCTAAAATCTAAACCTAAAATCTAAACCTAACCTAAAATCTAAACCTAACCCCAAATCTAAACCTAAAATCTAAACCTAACCCCAAATCTAAACCTAACTCCAAATCTAAACCTAAAATCTAAACCTAACCCCAAATCTAAACCTAACCCCAAATCTAAACCTAAAATCTAAACCTAACCCCAAATCTAAACCTAACATCTAAACCTAACCCCAAATCTAAACCTAACCCCAAATCTAAACCTAAAATCTAAACCTAACCCCAAATCTAAACCTAAAATCTAAACCTAAAATCTGAACCTAACCCCAAATCTAAACCTAAGTCCAAATCTAAACCTAAAATCTAAACCTAACCCCAAATCTAAACCTAAAATCTAAACCTAACCCCAAATCTAAACCTAACCCCAAATCAAAACCTAACCCCAAATCTAAACCTAAAATCTAAACCTAACCCCAAATCTAAACCTAACCCCAAATCTAAACCGAAAATCTAAACCTAACCCCAAATCTAAACCGAAAATCTAAACCTAACCCCAAATCTAAACCTAACCCCAAATCTAAACCTAAAATCTAAACCTAACCCCAAATCTAAACCTAAAATCTAAACCTAAAATCTAAACCTAACCCCAAATCTAAACCTAACCCCAAATCTAAACCTAACCCCAAATCTAAACCTAAAATCTAAACCTAAGCCCAAATCTAAACCTAAAATCTAAACCTAACCCCAAATCTAAACCTAAAATCTAAACCTAACCGCAAATCTAAACCTAAAATCTAAACCTAAAATCTAAACCTAACCTAAAATCTAAACCTAACCCCAAATCTAAACCTAAAATCTAAACCTAACCCCAAATCTAAACCTAACCCCAAATCTAAACCTAAAATCTAAACCTAACCCCAAATCTAAACCTAAAATCTAAACCTAACCCCAAATCTAAACCTAACCCCAAATCTAAACCGAAAATCTAAACCTAACCCCAAATCTAAACCTAAAATCTAAACCTAACCCCAAATCTAAACCTAACCCCAAATCTAAACCGAAAATCTAAACCTAACCCCAAATCTAAACCTAAAATCTAAGCCTAACCCCAAATCTAAACCTAAAATCTAAACCTAACCCCAAATCTAAACCTAACCCCAAATCTAAACCTAAAATCTAAACCTAACCCCAAATCTAAACCTAACCCCAAATCTAAACCTAAAATCTAAACCTAACCCCAAATCTAAACCTAACCCCAAATCTAAACCGAAAATCTAAACCTAACCCCAAATCTAAACCGAAAATCTAAACCTAACCCCAAATCTAAACCTAAAATCTAAACCTAACCCCAAACCTAAACCTAAAATCTAAACCTAAAATCTAAACCTAACCTAAAATCTAAACCTAACCCCAAATCTAAACCTAAAATCTAAACCTAACCGCAAATCTAAACCTAAAATCTAAACCTAAAATCTAAACCTAACCTAAAATCTAAACCTAACCCCAAATCTAAACCTAAAATCTAAACCTAACCCCAAATCTAAACCTAACCCCAAATCTAAACCTAAAATCTAAACCTAACCCCAAATCTAAACCTAAAATCTAAACCTAACCCCAAATCTAAACCTAACCCCAAATCTAAACCGAAAATCTAAACCTAACCCCAAATCTAAACCTAAAATCTAAACCTAACCCCAAATCTAAACCTAACCCCAAATCTAAACCTAAAATCTAAACCTAACCCCAAATCTAAACCTAAAATCTAAACCTAAAATCTAAACCTAACCTAAAATCTAAACCTAACCCCAAATCTAAACCTAACCTCAAATCTAAACCTAAAATCTAAACCTAACCCCAAATCTAAACCTAAAATCTAAACCTAACCCCAAATCTAAACCTAACCCCAAATCTAAACCTAAAATCTAAACCTAACCCCAAATCTAAACCTAACCCCAAATCTAAACCGAAAATCTAAACCTAACCCCAAATCTAAACCTAAAATCTAAGCCTAACCCCAAATATAAACCTAAAATCTAAACCTAACCCCAAATCTAAACCTAACCCCAAATCTAAACCTAACCTCAAATCTAAACCTAAAATCTAAACCTAACCCCAAATCTAAACCTAACCCCAAATCTAAACCTAAAATCTAAACCTAACCCCAAATCTAAACCTAACCCCAAATCTAAACCTAAAATCTAAACCTAACCCCAAATCTAAACCCCAAATCTAAACCTAACCCCAAATCTAAACCTAAAATCTAAACCTAACCCCAAATCTAAACCTAAAATCTAAACCTAAAATCTAAACATAACCCCAAATCTAAACCTAAAATCTAAACCTAAAATCTAAACCTAACCCCAAATCTAAACCTAAAATCTAAACCTAACCTAAAATCTAAACCTAACCCCAAATCTAAACCTAAAATCTAAACCTAACCCCAAATCTAAACCTAACCCCAAATCTAAACCGAAAATCTAAACCTAACCCCAAATCTAAACCTAACCCCAAATCTAAACCTAAAATCTAAACCTAACCCCAAATCTAAACCTAAAATCTAAACCTAACCCCAAATCTAAACCTAACCCCAAATCTAAACCTAAAATCTAAACCTAACCCCAAATCTAAACCTAAAATCTAAACCTAACCCCAAATCTAAACCTAACCCCAAATCTAAACCGAAAATCTAAACCTAACCCCAAATCTAAACCTAAAATCTAAACCTAACCCCAAATCTAAACCTAACCCCAAATCTAAATCGAAAATCTAAACCTAACCCCAAATCTAAACCTAAAATCTAAACCTAACCCCAAATCTAAACCTAACCCCAAATCTAAACCTAAAATCTAAACCTAACCCCAAATCTAAACCTAAAATCTAAACCTAACCCCAAATCTAAACCTAACCCCAAATCTAAACCGAAAATCTAAACCTAACCCCAAATCTAAACCTAAAATCTAAGCCTAACCCCAAATATAAACCTAAAATCTAAACCTAACCCCAAATCTAAACCTAACCCCAAATCTAAACCTAACCTCAAATCTAAACCTAAAATCTAAACCTAACCCCAAATCTAAACCTAACCCCAAATCTAAACCTAAAATCTAAGCCTAACCCCAAATATAAACCTAAAATCTAAACCTAACCCCAAATCTAAACCTAACCCCAAATCTAAACCTAACCCCAAATCTAAACCTAAAATCTAAACCTAACCCCAAATCTAAACCTAACCCCAAATCTAAACCTAAAATCTAAACCTAACCCCAAATCTAAACCTAAAATCTAAACCTAACCCCAAATCTAAACCTAACCCCAAATCTAAACCGAAAATCTAAACCTAACCCCAAAT
This sequence comes from Patagioenas fasciata, assembly GCF_037038585.1. Taxonomy (NCBI): domain Eukaryota; kingdom Metazoa; phylum Chordata; class Aves; order Columbiformes; family Columbidae; genus Patagioenas; species Patagioenas fasciata. The sequence continues at coordinate 574,432 of NW_027288755.1, read as the reverse complement.
CTAAACCTAAAATCTAAACCTAACCCCAAATCTAAACCTAACCCCAAATCTAAACCGAAAATCTAAACCTAACCCCAAATCTAAACCTAAAATCTAAACCTAACCCCAAATCTAAACCTAACCCCAAATCTAAACCTAAAATCTAAACCTAACCCCAAATCTAAACCTAAAATCTAAACCTAACCCCAAATCTAAACCTAAAATCTAAACCTAACCCCAAATCTAAACCTAACCCCAAATCTAAACCGAAAATCTAAACCTAACCCCAAATCTAAACCTAAAATCTAAGCCTAACCCCAAATATAAACCTAAAATCTAAACCTAACCCCAAATCTAAACCTAACCCCAAATCTAAACCTAACCTCAAATCTAAACCTAAAATCTAAACCTAACCCCAAATCTAAACCTAACCCCAAATCTAAACCTAAATTCTAAACCTAACCCCAAATCTAAACCTAACCCCAAATCTAAACCTAAAATCTAAACCTAACCCCAAATCTAAACCCCAAATCTAAACCTAACCCCAAATCTAAACCTAAAATCTAAACCTAACCCCAAATCTAAACCTAAAATCTAAACCTAACCCCAAATCTAAACCTAAAATCTAAACCTAAAATCTAAACCTAACCCCAAATCTAAACCTAAAATCTAAACCTAAAATCTAAACCTAACCTAAAATCTAAACCTAACCCCAAATCTAAACCTAAAATCTAAACCTAACCCCAAATCTAAACCTAACCCCAAATCTAAACCTAAAATCTAAACCTAACCCCAAATCTAAACCTAACCCCAAATCTAAACCTAAAATCTAAACCTAACCCCAAATCTAAACCTAAAATCTAAACCTAACCCCAAATCTAAACCTAACCCCAAATCTAAACCTAAAATCTAAACCTAACCCCAAATCTAAACCTAAAATCTAAACCTAACCCCAAATCTAAACCTAAAATCTAAACCTAAAATCTGAACCTAACCTAAAATCTAAACCTAACTCCAAATCTAAACCTAAAATCTAAACCTAACCCCAAATCTAAACCTAAAATCTAAACCTAACCCCAAATCTAAACCTAACCCCAAATCTAAACCTAAAATCTAAACCTAACCCCAAATCTAAACCTAACCCCAAATCAAAACCTAACCCCAAATCTAAACCTAAAATCTGAACCTAAAATCTAAACCTAACCCCAAATCTAAACCTAAAATCTAAACCTAACCCCAAATCTAAACCTAAAATCTAAACCTAACCCCAAATCTAAACCTAACCCCAAATCTAAACCTAAAATCTAAACCTAACCCCAAATCTAAACCGAAAATCTAAACCTAACCCCAAATCTAAACCGAAAATCTAAACCTAACCCCAAATCTAAACCTAAAATCTAAACCTAACCCCAAATCTAAACCTAACCCCAAATCTAAACCTAAAATCTAAACCTAACCCCAAATCTAAACCTAAAATCTAAACCTAAAATCTAAACCTAACCCCAAATCTAAACCTAACCCCAAATCTAAACCTAACCCCAAATATAAACCTAAAATCTAAACCTAACCCCAAATCTAAACCTAAAATCTAAACCTAACCCAAAATCTAAACCTAAAATCTAAACCTAACCCCAAATCTAAACCTAAAATCTAAACCTAACCCCAAATCTAAACCTAACCCCAAATCTAAACCGAAAATCTAAACCTAACCCCAAATCTAAACCTAAAATCTAAGCCTAACCCCAAATATAAACCTAAAATCTAAACCTAAAATCTAAACCTAACCTAAAATCTAAACGTAACCCCAAATCTAAACCTAAAATCTAAACCTAACCCCAAATCTAAACCGAAAATCTAAACCTAACCCCAAATCTAAACCTAAAATCTAAGCCTAACCCCAAATCTAAACCTAAAATCTAAACCTAACCCCAAATCTAAACCTAACCCCAAATCTAAACCTAACCCCAAATCTAAACCTAAAATCTAAACCTAACCCCAAATCTAAACCTAAAATCTAAACCTAACCCCAAATCTAAACCTAACCCCAAATCTAAACCTAAAATCTAAACCTAACCCCAAATCTAAACCTAAAATCTAAACCTAACCCCAAATCTAAACCTAAAATCTAAACCTAAAATCTGAACCTAACCTAAAATCTAAACCTAACTCCAAATCTAAACCTAAAATCTAAACCTAACCCCAAATCTAAACCTAAAATCTAAACCTAACCCCAAATCTAAACCTAACCCCAAATCTAAACCTAAAATCTAAACCTAACCCCAAATCTAAACCTAACCCCAAATCAAAACCTAACCCCAAATCTAAACCTAAAATCTGAACCTAAAATCTAAACCTAACCCCAAATCTAAACCTAAAATCTAAACCTAACCCCAAATCTAAACCTAACCCCAAATCTAAACCTAAAATCTAAACCTAACCCCAAATCTAAACCTAACCCCAAATCTAAACCTAAAATCTAAACCTAACCCCAAATCTAAACCTAACCCCAAATCTAAACCTAAAATCTAAACCTAACCCCAAATCTAAACCTAAAATCTAAACCTAACCCCAAATCTAAACCTAAAATCTAAACCTAAAATCTGAACCTAACCTAAAATCTAAACCTAACTCCAAATCTAAACCTAAAATCTAAACCTAACCCCAAATCTAAACCTAAAATCTAAACCTAACCCCAAATCTAAACCTAACCCCAAATCTAAACCTAAAATCTAAACCTAACCCCAAATCTAAACCTAACCCCAAATCAAAACCTAACCCCAAATCTAAACCTAAAATCTGAACCTAAAATCTAAACCTAACCCCAAATCTAAACCTAAAATCTAAACCTAACCCCAAATCTAAACCTAAAATCTAAACCTAACCCCAAATCTAAACCTAACCCCAAATCTAAACCTAAAATCTAAACCTAACCCCAAATCTAAACCGAAAATCTAAACCTAACCCCAAATCTAAACCGAAAATCTAAACCTAACCCCAAATCTAAACCTAAAATCTAAACCTAACCCCAAATCTAAACCTAACCCCAAATCTAAACCTAAAATCTAAACCTAACCCCAAATCTAAACCTAAAATCTAAACCTAAAATCTAAACCTAACCCCAAATCTAAACCTAACCCCAAATCTAAACCTAACCCCAAATCTAAACCTAAAATCTAAACCTAAGCCCAAATCTAAACCTAAAATCTAAACCCAACCCCAAATCTGAACCTAAAATCTAAACCTAACCCCAAATCTAAACCTAAAATCTAAACCTAACCCCAAATCTAAACCTAACCCCAAATCTAAACCGAAAATCTAAACCTAACCCCAAATCTAAACCTAAAATCTAAGCCTAACCCCAAATATAAACCTAAAATCTAAACCTAACCCCAAATCTAAACCTAACCCCAAATCTAAACCTAACCTCAAATCTAAACCTAAAATCTAAACCTAACCCCAAATCTAAACCTAACCCCAAATCTAAACCTAAAATCTAAACCTAACCCCAAATCTAAACCTAAAATCTAAACCTAACCCCAAATCTAAACCTAAAATCTAAACCTAACCCCAAATCTATCCTAAAATTTAAGCCTAACCCCAAATCTAAACCGAAAATCTAAACCTAACCCCAAATCTAAACCAAAAATCTAAACCTAACCCCAAATCTAAACCTAACCCCAAATCTAAACCTAAAATCTAAACCTAACCCCAAATCTAAACCTAAAATCTAAACCTAAAATCTAAACCTAACCTAAAATCTAAACCTAACCCCAAATCTAAACCTAAAATCTAAACCTAACCCCAAATCTAAACCTAACCCCAAATCTAAACCTAAAATCTAAACCTAACCCCAAATCTAAACCTAAAATCTAAACCTAACCCCAAATCTAAACCTAACCCCAAATCTAAACCGAAAATCTAAACCTAACCCCAAATCTAAACCTAAAATCTAAGCCTAACCCCAAATATAAACCTAAAATCTAAACCTAACCCCAAATCTAAACCTAACCCCAAATCTAAACCTAACCTCAAATCTAAACCTAAAATCTAAACCTAACCCCAAATCTAAACCTAACCCCAAATCTAAACCTAAATTCTAAACCTAACCCCAAATCTAAACCTAACCCCAAATCTAAACCTAAAATCTAAACCTAACCCCAAATCTAAACCCCAAATCTAAACCTAACCCCAAATCTAAACCTAAAATCTAAACCTAACCCCAAATCTAAACCTAAAATCTAAACCTAACCCCAAATCTAAACCTAAAATCTAAACCTAAAATCTAAACCTAACCCCAAATCTAAACCTAAAATCTAAACCTAAAATCTAAACCTAACCTAAAATCTAAACCTAACCCCAAATCTAAACCTAAAATCTAAACCTAACCCCAAATCTAAACCTAACCCCAAATCTAAACCTAAAATCTAAACCTAACCCCAAATCTAAACCTAACCCCAAATCTAAACCTAAAATCTAAACCTAACCCCAAATCTAAACCTAAAATCTAAACCTAACCCCAAATCTAAACCTAACCCCAAATCTAAACCTAAAATCTAAACCTAACCCCAAATCTAAACCTAAAATCTAAACCTAACCCCAAATCTAAACCTAAAATCTAAACCTAAAATCTGAACCTAACCTAAAATCTAAACCTAACTCCAAATCTAAACCTAAAATCTAAACCTAACCCCAAATCTAAACCTAAAATCTAAACCTAACCCCAAATCTAAACCTAACCCCAAATCTAAACCTAAAATCTAAACCTAACCCCAAATCTAAACCTAACCCCAAATCAAAACCTAACCCCAAATCTAAACCTAAAATCTGAACCTAAAATCTAAACCTAACCCCAAATCTAAACCTAAAATCTAAACCTAACCCCAAATCTAAACCTAAAATCTAAACCTAACCCCAAATCTAAACCTAACCCCAAATCTAAACCTAAAATCTAAACCTAACCCCAAATCTAAAACGAAAATCTAAACCTAACCCCAAATCTAAACCGAAAATCTAAACCTAACCCCAAATCTAAACCTAAAATCTAAACCTAACCCCAAATCTAAACCTAAACCCAAATCTAAACCTAAAATCTAAACCTAACCCCAAATCTAAACCTAAAATCTAAACCTAAAATCTAAACCTAACCCCAAATCTAAACCTAAAATCTAAACCTAAGCCCAAATCTAAACCTAAAATCTAAACCCAATCCCAAATCTAAACCTAAAATCTAAACCTAACCCCAAATCTAAACCTAAAATCTAAACCTAACCCCAAATCTAAACCTAAAATCTAAACCTAAAATCTAAACCTTACCTAAAATCTAAACCTAACTCCAAATCTAAACCTAAAATCTAAACCTAACCCCAAATCTAAACCTAAAATCTAAACCTAACCCCAAATCTAAACCTAAAATCTAAACCTAACCCCAAATCTAAACCTAACCCCAAAACTAAACCTAAAATCTAAACCTAACCCCAAATCTAAACCTAAAATCTAAACCTAACCCCAAATCTAAACCTAAAATCTAAACCTAAAATCTAAACCTAACCCCAAATCTAAACCTAAAATCTAAACCTAACCCCAAATCTAAACCTAACCCCAAATCTAACCCCAAATCTAAACCTAAAATCTAAACCTAACCCCAAATCTAAACCTAAAATCTAAACCTAACACCAAATCTAAACCTAACCCCAAATCTAAACCTAACCCCAAATCTAACCCCAAATCTAAACCTAAAATCTAAACCTAACCCCAAATCTAAACCTAAAATCTAAACCTAACCCCAAATCTAAACCTAACCCCAAATCTAAACCTAAAATCTAAACCTAACCCCAAATCTAAACCTAAAATCTAAACCTAACACCAAATCTAAACCTAACCCCAAATCTAAACCTAACCCCAAATCTAACCCCAAATCTAAACCTAAAATCTAAACCTAACCCCAAATCTAAACCTAACCCCAAATCTAAACCGAAAATCTAAACCTAACCCGAAATCTAAACCTAAAATCTAAACCTAACCCCAAATCTAAACCTAAAATCTAAACCTAACCCCAAATCTAAACCTAACCCCAAATCTAAACCTAAAATCTAAACCTAACCCCAAATCTAAACCTAAAATCTAAACCTAAAATCTAAACCTAACCTAAAATCTAAACCTAACCCCAAATCTAAACCTAACCCCAAATCTAAACCTAAAATCTAAACCTAACCCCAAATCTAAACCTAAAATCTAAACCTAACCCCAAATCTAAACCTAAAATCTAAACCTAACCGCAAATCTAAACCTAAAATCTAAACCTAAAATCTAAACCTAACCTAAAATCTAAACCTAACCCCAAATCTAAACCTAAAATCTAAACCTAACCCCAAATCTAAACCTAACCGCAAATCTAAACCTAAAATCTAAACCTAACCCCAAATCTAAACCTAAAATCTAAACCTAACCCCAAATCTAAACCTAACCCCAAATCTAAACCTAAAATCTAAACCTAACCCCAAATCTAAACCTAAAATCTAAACCTAACCCCAAATCTAAACCTAACCCCAAATCTAAACCGAAAATCTAAACCTAACCCCAAATCTAAACCTAAAATCTAAGCCTAACCCCAAATATAAACCTAAAATCTAAACCTAACCCCAAATCTAAACCTAACCCCAAATCTAAACCTAACCTCAAATCTAAACCTAAAATCTAAACCTAACCCCAAATCTAAACCTAACTGTGGAGAGTTTCTGGCTGTGTGCTGTGAACAAGCCAGGGCTTGATGCGGCTGTGCTACACGGAAGGATTTCCCTGAGACACCAGAGACAAAAGGACAGTAAACAGAAGCCGGTCTGCCCTCGACCCAGGCTGCAGGAGGGGCGTTGCCGCTGCGCATGAACAGTCTGTGAACAGTGCCCTGCAGCCAATCACCATAGTGGGGGGGGATGAGTGACTGTGAGTGTAACCAATTGTAGCCTGCACTTGCCGCATGGCCTTTTGGTATAGAGTATATAAGGCTTGGAAAAACGTGGTCTCGGGGACATTGATATTCAGTGTTGTTTAAGAGTTCATTAAAGAGTATGGATGGTAAATTCACATTGAATTAGACTCCTTACTCTCGCCCGGCCCGCCCGTTCGATCAAAGAGCTTATGCCGGCGTCTGGATTCGTCGAATTTGCTACCGCCACATTTGGTAGCAGAGGATGGTTCGTTAGCAGAGCATAACGCTTCGGATCTACATATGGTAGCAGATGGATGGATCGTTAGCAAAGCATATCGCTCCGGATCGAAATTACTGCGGTGAGCAGCGTTCATAAAAACGGAGCCAAGCCGGGGTGTGGGATAGTGTGCTTAGTCCGATATCAAAAGACGGGCACCAGTCGAGCTGGCCACTCGCATCCTACGTTAAGACCGCGCTGATAAGATAATGGATATTGAAACAGCCGCGGCACTGCTGACGACTATTCTCTCTAAGAGAGGTATTGAATCGTCACAGGAAAAGCTAATCACATTGATTTTTTTAGCTCAGAAGTGGGGACACTTTGGGGAAGTTCCACTTTTGTTTTCCCCAACGGAATGGAGATCAGTGGGGGACACTATGTGGGACAAAACTATCAGAGGGGAAGAAGAGAAAGAAATTAAATCTGTGAGAGAATTGTGGAAAACCGTATTAGAATCATTAGAAATTATGAAATCGGAACAACGTGCCGCCCTAAGAGCCGCGGAGGCGCTTGTCCCAGAACAAACCTGGACTGATAAAACTTGTCGTCCAAAACAAAAGAGGGGCCTGTGGGCTACTCTGTGGGGTCTGCCTGCCGTTCGGGGTGGTCGCGGGGTCCCGGCTCAGCCAATACTTTCACAATCCGATCTGCAACGCGGATTAGAAACTGCGCGGCTCGTAAACAAAGAACCGGAAGTTTCCCCCTCCGAGTCTCTGGGGCAATGTCCCAAGAAGGCGGAAGTGCAACTAGTCGACTGTCCGGATGTGGGAGGCCCTGAGTGCCGCCCTCCTCCTACCGCTCCGCCTCTGCCCTGCCCCGAGCCGGACGCCCCCCCTCCCTCCGAGAAAAGCATGGGGGCCGGGCCCGGACCGGCGGGGCCGGGGCCGCCTCAAACTTTGCCTCCGCAAGCACCCGCGGAAGTTTTTTGTGAGCCTCCTCCTACATCATTGGGCTCACCCCAAGCAGTAGAGCAGTTACTGCAAGTCATTACCAACAAGCTTGAACAACTTAAGAGTGTCAAATGTAGAGAAAAATAAGGAACAAATTGAGTTTCAAAAACCAGCTTGCCCTTCACAAACAATGCAATCAAAGGTGCCTATAGATTCTACTGACCAGCCGCAGCCCCGACGTGGCAGATGGTCAGGGGTCATCAAAGATGCCATTCTAGAAGGTGATTGGTCTCCAGCAAAATTAGCCCTACCGGTGATTCAAAATATGAACACTCGGACAACGGTATGGGAACCACACGATTGGAAAATTTTGCAGCAAGCAAAACAAACAATCATGAACTATGGTATACGTTCAGAAGCTACCAGACACAAAGAGCATCTCCGAACCTGTATCCCAATCAGCGACCAACCGTGAACCAGGCTTCTTTCACCTCAACAAGCCAAGCACCGCAGGAAGCCTCGGAGTTGATGTGAAGACAGCAGTAGATATAACATTGACCAATACTGCAATTCACAGAATACCAACAAATGCTAAAGGACCTTTATTTAGACAAGATAGTCTCATTGGAGGCCTATTGATTGGCCGTTCTTCTGCTAGTATCAAAGGTCTTATAGTAATACCAGGTATAATTGATGCAGATTTCACAGGAACTGTTCAAATCCTGGCCTACACTCTGCATCCGCCAATTTTTATTCCTTCTGGGAGTAGAATAGCTCAGGTAGTAGCACTGGAAAACTGCCTACCAATGCTTCCAGGAGTTCCTCCAGCATCCTCAACAGAAAGGCGTGATAAAGGATTTGGATCGACAGGTCCTGCAGTTTGCTTCACCTCATCAATGACTCAGCGTCCCATGTTACGTGTGCAACTATTTCAGTCTGATTCTACTGTTGTTGTAGAGGTAAATGCAATGCTTGATACTGGAGCTGATGTCTCCATCATTAGTCAATTCAAATGGCCACGAAATTGGAAACTTCAAAAATCAATCTCTTCCACTGTAGCTGGAGTAGGGGGTCAAACTACTCCAAATATAAGTGTTGATCCCATTTCGATTAGTTTCCCTGAAGGTCAATGTGTTACCCTTAGGGTGTATGTAATGGAATTGCCAAGCAGCCTTGAGGCGCTTATTGGCCGTGACGTCTTGGGGCAACTTGGTGCCGTGTTAACTACTTCACCTTTTCCTTAGTGGTCACTGGAAAGCAGTTGCCCAACCCTCCATTGACCTGGTTAACAGATAGCCCAGTTTGGGTTGACCAGTGGCCATTAACAGAAGAGCGACTGCAAAAGGCACGTGAATTAGTAGAAGAGCAATTAATTGCAGGCCATATCAAGCCTTCTACTGGTCCATGGAATACCCCAATTTTTGTAATACCAAAAAAGAGTGGAAAGTGGCGATTATTACATGACTTGCGAAAGGTAAATGATCAAATGCAAGCCATGGGTGCTTTACAGCCTGGATTACCATCACCTGTAATGTTACCAGAAAATTGGCATATTCTAATTATAGATTTAAAGGATTGTTTCTTTACCATTCCTTTACATGAGCAAGATACACAGCATTTTGCATTTACACTCCCTTCAGTAAACAAAGCGGAACCAGCTAAAAGGTATGAGTGGGTAGTGCTACCGCAAGGTATGAAAAATTCTCCTACACTGTGCCAAATGTATGTTGCATGGGCACTTCAACCTATTCGTGCATCATGGAAACAAACAATTATTTATCATTATATGGATGATATTCTGTTCTGTCAACAAGCTGAGTTCACAGAAAGTTACATAGTCCAAATTACGATCAAACTCAAAGAAAAGGGGTTGGTCATAGCTCCAGAGAAAGTTCAAAAGTCTGCACCTTGGAAATACCTTGGTTGGTCCATTTGTGATGCACAGATTCGTCCACAAAAAATTGAATTACATACTGATTTACAAACATTAAATGATGTCCAAAAATTGTTAGGGGACATACAATGGATTAGAAATTGCGTAGGCATTACTAACAATGATATAGCACCTCTTACTTCACTTCTAAAAGGAGGTGATCCAGCTAAGAAAATAAGCTTAGAGTCCGTGCATCTCAAATGTCTTTCTGATATTACACAAAAAGTACAGACAAATTGGTCTAGCCGAAGACTTTCTGATCGACCAATTTCCCTCCTTATTAGCAATCTAGAACATCCGTGTGCAATCATCTGCCAGTGGCAAAACAAAAACGGGGAATTCCCCATAGATGTTGCTACAGATTCTTCCTTTTGTGCCACTGTCAGATTGAAAACAGAAAATGATTTGCGATTATTAGAGTGGATTTTTCTCAGTGTCCAACCAAAATTCAGTATTCAAACGAGACCAGAAGCAATTGGAGAATTGATTCGAAAAGGAAGATCTCGAATATTAGAAATTAGCGGTCAGGAACCAGATGACATCAGTATTCCGATAAATGGAGCCGATTTAGAATGGTGGCTGAGACATTCGATGCCTATACAGAATGCATTATTAGGATTTATAGGCAAGGTACATTCACGACAACCAAAAGGTAAACTATGGCAATTCCTTAGAACAAATCAGTGGTTAGAGAGAAGCAAAGTAAAAGCAAAACCTGTTGAAGGCCTTACAGTATATACAGATGCAGGAAAACAAAGACACCAGGCAGCATGTGTCTGGCAAGAGAATAGTCAATGGAAACAGCATTTAATTGAAGGTTCAAAAGAGGATTCATTGCAGACTTTAGAGCTCACGGCAGTAATATGGGCCTTAAATAATTGGCTGAAATTTGCTTTAAATGTTGTCACAGATTCTTTGTATGTAGCAGGTGTAATACCCAGAATGGAAAATGCCCTGTTAAGACAATCGAATAATCCTCGATTAGGAAAATTGTTTGTACAATTGAGAGCTATTTTAAATCAAAGAAAAGAACCCTGTTGTGTGATTCACATCCGCAGTCATCAATGGAATCTTGGTCTAGGTGAAGGAAATCAAATTGCAGATAGTTTAGTAAGTTCAGTACAGCACATGCCTCCAACAGATAAATTCCAACAAGCGAGACAAAGTCATGAGAGCTTTCATCAAAATGCCAGAGGTCTCCAAAGACAATTTGATTTAACTTTAAATGAAGCAAGAAGTATTGTACAGGCATGTCCTCAGTGTGGAAGCCAGATGTTAGGTATAGGAATCGGTGTCAATCCTCGAGGTTTAAAAGCCTTAGAAGTATGGCAAATGGATGTGACACATGTGCCAGAATTCGGAAGACTTAAATATGTGCATGTCACAATTGATACTTTTTCAAAAATGATATGGGCTACTGCTTTACCAGGAGAAAAAGCACTACATGTATGTAAACATCTCACAGCTTGTTTTGCTGTAATGGGTGTCCCAGAAAAGATTAAGACAGACAATGGCCCTGCCTATGTTAGCCAGAAAGTTAGAACTTTTCTAATGAAATGGGGAGTGAAACACGTTACAGGTATACCTCATTCCCCAACAGGCCAAGGAATCATCGAGAGAGCACATCAAATGATTAAAGGGTATTTGAGCAAACAGAAGCAGGAAGAGTTAGATTGTCAACAGCGTTTAGCAAAGGTGTTGTTTACCTTGAATTATTTATGTCTAACTGGAGATCATGAGGAGCCTCCTGTGATCATTCATCATTATCAGATCAGACTAGGAAGGAAAAACACTTTACCGGAATTCATGGTGAGATATCGTGATCCCACCACTGGATTGTGGAAGGGACCAGTACCTGTTATTTTTAATGGTAGAGGGTATATGTGTCTCTCCACAGATCAAGGTCCATTGTGGGTTCCAAGCCGAGCAGTAAAGCTGGAGTTGAAACAAACTCAACCAAGTCAACTCCCTGCAGCAGAACCTTCGGAGGTCACAGAGTGAGGTGTAACCTTTGCATTGATTTAGCTGTGACATGTATGCGTACTATAGTTATATAAGTAGATCTTTAAACACCACTACCTCTTGAGTAAGTTTATCAACACCCAGCACATCGTTTGTTATAAGTTGAGTATCTTTAAACCAAAGTTCTTGGAATTTGTTTAATCAATCCATTGCGATATTTAAACGGCAATGGAATACCTCAGGTTTATTGCAAAGTGCACTGTTTATGTTGATTGTTGTTGTTATTTATATGTTATGTATAAGTTGTTCTTTTATCACATATCAAAGAAGGATTAGAACACACAGCTAATCAATCCTGGCTTGTCCAAAAGGAAAAAAAAAAAAAAAAGGAGGAATTGTGGAGAGTTTCTGGCTGTGTGCTGTGAACAAGCCAGGGCTTGATGCGGCTGTGCTACACGGAAGGATTTCCCTGAGACACCAGAGACAAAAGGACAGTAAACAGAAGCCGGTCTGCCCTCGACCCAGGCTGCAGGAGGGGCGTTGCCGCTGCGCATGAACAGTCTGTGAACAGTGCCCTGCAGCCAATCACCATAGTGGGGGGGGATGAGTGACTGTGAGTGTAACCAATTGTAGCCTGCACTTGCCGCATGGCCTTTTGGTATAGAGTATATAAGGCTTGGAAAAACGTGGTCTCGGGGACATTGATATTCAGTGTTGTTTAAGAGTTCATTAAAGAGTATGGATGGTAAATTCACATTGAATTAGACTCCTTACTCTCGCCCGGCCCGCCCGTTCGATCAAAGAGCTTATGCCGGCGTCTGGATTCGTCGAATTTGCTACCGCCACACCTAACCCCAAATCTAAACCTAAAATCTAAACCTAACCCCAAATCTAAACCTAAAATCTAAACCTAACCCCAAATCTAAACCTAACCCCAAAACTAAACCTAAAATCTAAACCTAACCCCAAATCTAAACCTAAAATCTAAACCTAACCCCAAATTTAAACCTAAAATCTAAACCTAAAATCTAAACCTAACCCCAAATCTAAACCTAAAATCTAAACCTAACCCCAAATCTAAACCTAACCCCAAATCTAAACCTAACCCCAAATCTAACCCCAAATCTAAACCTAAAATCTAAACCTAACCCCAAATCTAAACCTAAAATCTAAACCTAACACCAAATCTAAACCTAACCCCAAATCTAAACCTAACCCCAAATCTAAACCTAACCCCAAATCTAACCCCAAATCTAAACCTAAAATCTAAACCTAACCCCAAATCTAAACCTAAAATCTAAACCCAACCCCAAATCTAAACCTAACCCCAAATCTAAACCTAAAATCTAAACCTAACCCCAAATCTAAACCTAAAATCTAAACCTAACACCAAATCTAAACCTAACCCCAAATCTAAACCTAACCCCAAATCTAACCCCAAATCTAAACCTAAAATCTAAACCTAACCCCAAATCTAAACCTAACCCCAAATCTAAACCTAAAATCTAAACCTAACCCCAAATCTAAACCTAACCCCAAATCTAAACCGAAAATCTAAACCTAACCCCAAATCTAAACCGAAAATCTAAACCTAACCCCAAATCTAAACCTAAAATCTAAACCTAACCCCAAATCTAAACCTAACCCCAAATCTAAACCTAAAATCTAAACCTAACCCAAAATCTAAACCTAAAATCTAAACCTAAAATCTAAACCTAACCTAAAATCTAAACCTAACCCCAAATCTAAACCTAACCCCAAATCTAAACCTAAAATCTAAACCTAAGCCCAAATCTAAACCTAAAATCTAAACCTAACCCCAAATCTAAACCTAAAATCTAAACCTAACCGCAAATCTAAACCTAAAATCTAAACCTAAAATCTAAACCTAACCTAAAATCTAAACCTAACCCCAAATCTAAACCTAAAATCTAAACCTAACCCCAAATCTAAACCTAACCCCAAATCTAAACCTAAAATCTAAACCTAAGCCCAAATCTAAACCTAAAATCTAAACCTAACCCTAAATCTAAACCTAACCGCAAATCTAAACCGAAAATCTAAACCTAACCCCAAATCTAAACCTAAAATCTAAACCTAACCCCAAATCTAAACCTAACCCCAAATCTAAACCTAAAATCTAAACCTAACCCCAAATCTAAACCTAAAATCTAAACCTAACCCCAAATCTAAACCTAACCCCAAATCTAAACCGAAAATCTAAACCTAACCCCAAATCTAAACCTAAAATCTAAGCCTAACCCCAAATATAAACCTAAAATCTAAACCTAACCCCAAATCTAAACCTAACCCCAAATCTAAACCTAACCTCAAATCTAAACCTAAAATCTAAACCTAACCCCAAATCTAAACCTAACCCCAAATCTAAACCTAAAATCTAAACCTAACCCCAAATCTAAACCTAAAATCTAAACCTAACCCCAAATCTATCCTAAAATTTAAGCCTAACCCCAAATCTAAACCTAAAATCTAAACCTAAGCCCAAATCTAAACCTAACCCCAAATCTAAACCTAAAATCTAAACCTAACCCCAAATCTAAACCTAAAATCTAAACCTAACCCCAAATCTAAACCTAACCCCAAATCTAAACCTAAAATCTAAACCTAACCCCAAATCTAAACCGAAAATGTAAACCTAACCCCAAATCTAAACCTAAAATCTAAACCTAACCTAAAATCTAAACCTAACCCCAAATCTAAACCTAACCCCAAATCTAAACCTAAAATCTAAACCTAACCCCAAATCTAAACCGAAAATCTAAACCTAACCCCAAATCTAAACCTAAAATCTAAACCTAACCCCAAATCTAAACCTAAAATCTAAACCTAAAATCTAAACCTAACCCCAAATCTAAACCTAAAATCTAAACCTAAAATCTAAACCTAACCTAAAATCTAAACCTAACCCCAAATCTAAACCTAAAATCTAAACCTAACCCCAAATCTAAACCTAACCCCAAATCTAAACCTAAAATCTAAACCTAACCCCAAATCTAAACCTAACCCCAAATCTAAACCTAAAATCTAAACCTAACCCCAAATCTAAACCTAAAATCTAAACCTAACCCCAAATCTAAACCTAACCCCAAATCTAAACCTAAAATCTAAACCTAACCCCAAATCTAAACCTAAAATCTAAACCTAACCCCAAATCTAAACCTAAAATCTAAACCTAAAATCTAAACCTAACCTAAAATCTAAACCTAACTCCAAATCTAAACCTAAAATCTAAACCTAACCCCAAATCTAAACCTAAAATCTAAACCTAACCCCAAATCTAAACCTAACCCCAAATCTAAACCTAAAATCTAAACCTAACCCCAAATCTAAACCTAACCCCAAATCAAAACCTAACCCCAAATCTAAACCTAAAATCTGAACCTAAAATCTAAACCTAACCCCAAATCTAAACCTAAAATCTAAACCTAACCCCAAATCTAAACCTAACCCCAAATCTAAACCGAAAATCTAAACCTAACCCCAAATCTAAACCGAAAATCTAAACCTAACCCCAAATCTAAACCTAAAATCTAAACCTAAAATCTAAACCTAACCTAAAATCTAAACCTAACCCCAAATCTAAACCTAAAATCTAAACCTAACCCCAAATCTAAACCTAACCCCAAATCTAAACCTAAAATCTAAACCTAACCCCAAATCTAAACCTAAAATCTAAACCTAACCCCAAATCTAAACCTAAAATCTAAACCTAACCCCAAATTTAAACCTAACCCCAAATCTAAACCTAAAATCTAAACCTTACCTAAAATCTAAACCTAACTCCAAATCTAAACCTAAAATCTAAACCTAACCCCAAATCTAAACCTAAAATCTAAACCTAACCCCAAATCTAAACCTAAAATCTAAACCTAACCCCAAATCTAAACCTAACCCCAAAACTAAACCTAAAATCTAAACCTAACCCCAAATCTAAACCTAAAATCTAAACCTAACCCCAAATCTAAACCTAAAATCTAAACCTAAAATCTAAACCTAACCCCAAATCTAAACCTAAAATCTAAACCTAACCCCAAATCTAAACCTAACCCCAAATCTAAACCTAACCCCAAATCTAACCCCAAATCTAAACCTAAAATCTAAACCTAACCCCAAATCTAAACCTAAAATCTAAACCTAACCCCAAATCTAAACCTAAAATCTAAACCTAACACCAAATCTAAACCTAACCCCAAATCTAAACCTAACCCCAAATCTAAACCTAACCCCAAATCTAACCCCAAATCTAAACCTAAAATCTAAACCTAACCCCAAATCTAAACCTAAAATCTAAACCTAACCCCAAATCTAAACCTAACCCCAAATCTAAACCTAAAATCTAAACCTAACCCCAAATCTAAACCTAAAATCTAAACCTAACACCAAATCTAAACCTAACCCCAAATCTAAACCTAACCCCAAATCTAACCCCAAATCTAAACCTAAAATCTAAACCTAACCCCAAATCTAACCCCAAATCTAAACCTAAAATCTAAACCTAACACCAAATCTAAACCTAACCCCAAATCTAAACCTAACCCCAAATCTAACCCCAAATCTAAACCTAAAATCTAAACCTAACCCCAAATCTAAACCTAACCCCAAATCTAACCCCAAATCTAAACCTAAAATCTAAACCTAACCCCAAATCTAAACCTAACCCCAAATCTAAACCTAAAATCTAAACCTAACCCCAAATCTAAACCTAACCCCAAATCTAAACCGAAAATCTAAACCTAACCCCAAATCTAAACCGAAAATCTAAACCTAACCCCAAATCTAAACCTAAAATCTAAACCTAACCCCAAATCAAAACCTAACCCCAAATCTAAACCTAAAATCTAAACCTAACCCCAAATCTAAACCTAAAATCTAAACCTAAAATCTAAACCTAACCTAAAATCTAAACCTAACCCCAAATCTAAACCTAAAATCTAAACCTAACCCCAAATCTAAACCTAACCCCAAATCTAAACCTAAAATCTAAACCTAACCCCAAATCTAAACCTAAAATCTAAACCTAACCCCAAATCTAAACCTAACCCCAAATCTAAACCGAAAATCTAAACCTAACCCCAAATCTAAACCGAAAATCTAAACCTAACCCCAAATCTAAACCTAAAATCTAAGCCTAACCCCAAATATAAACCTAAAATCTAAACCTAACCCCAAATCTAAACCTAACCCCAAATCTAAACCTAACCTCAAATCTAAACCTAAAATCTAAACCTAACCCCAAATCTAAACCTAACCCCAAATCTAAACCTAAAATCTAAACCTAACCCCAAATCTAAACCTAAAATCTAAACCTAACCCCAAATCTATCCTAAAATTTAAGCCTAACCCCAAATCTAAACCTAAAATCTAAACCTAAGCCCAAATCTAAACCTAACCCCAAATCTAAACCTAAAATCTAAACCTAACCCCAAATCTAATCCTAAAATCTAAACCTAACCCCAAATCTAAACCTAACCCCAAATCTAAACCTAAAATCTAAACCTAACCCCAAATCTAAACCGAAAATCTAAACCTAACCCCAAATCTAAACCTAAAATCTAAACCTAACCTAAAATCTAAACCTAACCCCAAATCTAAACCTAAAATCTAAACCTAACCCCAAATCTAAACCTAACCCCAAATCTAAACCTAAAATCTAAACCTAACCCCAAATCTAAACCCCAAATCTAAACCTAACCCCAAATCTAAACCTAAAATCTAAACCTAACCCCAAATCTAAACCTAAAATCTAAACCTAACCCCAAATCTAAACCTAAAATCTAAACCTAAAATCTAAACCTAACCCCAAATCTAAACCTAAAATCTAAACCTAAAATCTAAACCTAACCTAAAATCTAAACCTAACCCCAAATCTAAACCTAAAATCTAAACCTAACCCCAAATCTAAACCTAAAATCTAAACCTAACCCCAAATCTAAACCTAACCCCAAATCTAAA
Source organism: Patagioenas fasciata (assembly GCF_037038585.1). Classification (NCBI taxonomy): domain Eukaryota; kingdom Metazoa; phylum Chordata; class Aves; order Columbiformes; family Columbidae; genus Patagioenas; species Patagioenas fasciata. Next base: position 556,490 of record NW_027288755.1, on the reverse strand, counting down.
CCTAAAATCTAAACCTAACCCCAAATCTAAACCTAACCCCAAATCTAAACCTAAAATCTAAACCTAACCCCAAATCTAAACCTAAAATCTAAACCTAACCCCAAATCTAAACCTAACCCCAAATCTAAACCTAAAATCTAAACCTAACCCCAAATCTAAACCCCAAATCTAAACCTAACCCCAAATCTAAACCTAAAATCTAAACCTAACCCCAAATCTAAACCTAAAATCTAAACCTAACCCCAAATCTAAACCTAAAATCTAAACCTAAAATCTAAACCTAACCCCAAATCTAAACCTAAAATCTAAACCTAAAATCTAAACCTAACCTAAAATCTAAACCTAACCCCAAATCTAAACCTAACCCCAAATCTAAACCTAAAATCTGAACCTAAAATCTAAACCTAACCCCAAATCTAAACCTAAAATCTAAACCTAACCCCAAATCTAAACCTAACCCCAAATCTAAACCTAAAATCTAAATCTAACCCCAAATCTAAACCTAACCCCAAATCTAAACCGAAAATCTAAACCTAACCCCAAATCTAAACGGAAAATCTAAACCTAACCCCAAATCTAAACCTAAAATCTAAACCTAAAATCTAAACCTAACCTAAAATCTAAACCTAACCCCAAATCTAAACCTAAAATCTAAACCTAACACCAAATCTAAACCTAACCCCAAATCTAAACCTAAAATCTAAACCTAACCCGAAATCTAAACCTAAAATCTAAACCTAACCCCAAATCTAAACCTAAAATCTAAACCCAACCCCAATGCTAAACCTAAAATCTAAACCTAACCCCAAATCTAAACCTAAAATCTAAACCTAACCCCAAATCTAAACCTAAAATCTAAACCTAAAATCTAAACCTAACCTAAAATCTAAACCTAACTCCAAATCTAAACCTAAAATCTAAACCTAACCCCAAATCTAAACCTAAAATCTAAACCTAACCCCAAATCTAAACCTAACCCGAAATCTAAACCTAAAATCTAAACCTAACCCCAAATCTAAACCTAAAATCTAAACCTAACCCCAAATCTAAACCTAAAATCTAAACCTAAAATCTAAACCTAACCCCAAATCTAAACCTAACCCCAAATCTAAACCTAACCCCAAATCTAACCCCAAATCTAAACCTAAAATCTAAACCTAACCCCAAATCTAAACCTAAAATCTAAACCTAACCCCAAATCTAAACCTAAAATCTAAACCTAACACCAAATCTAAACCTAACCCCAAATCTAAACCTAACCCCAAATCTAACCCCAAATCTAAACCTAAAATCTAAACCTAACCCCAAATCTAAACCTAAATTCTAAACCTAACCCCAAATCTAAACCTAACCCCAAATCTAAACCTAAAATCTAAACCTAACACCAAATCTAAACCTAACCCCAAATCTAAACCTAACCCCAAATCTAACCCCAAATCTAAACCTAAAATCTAAACCTAACCCCAAATCTAAACCTAAAATCTAAACCTAACCCCAAATCTAAACCTAAAATCTAAGCCTAACCCCAAATCTAAACCTAAAATCTAAACCTAACCCCAAATCTAAATCTAACCCCAAATCTAAACCTAAAATCTAAACCTAACCCCAAATCTAAACCTAACCCCAAATCTAAACCTAAAATCTAAACCTAACCCCAAATCTAAACCTAACCCCAAATCTAAACCGAAAATCTAAACCTAACCCCAAATCTAAACCTAAAATCTAAACCTAACCCCAAATCTAAACCTAAAATCTAAATCTAACCCCAAATCTAAACCTAACCCCAAATCTAAACCGAAAATCTAAACCTAACCCCAAATCTAAACGGAAAATCTAATCCTAACCCCAAATCTAAACCTAAAATCTAAACCTAAAATCTAAACCTAACCTAAAATCTAAACCTAACCCCAAATCTAAACCTAAAATCTAAACCTAACACCAAATCTAAACCTAACCCCAAATCTAAACCTAAAATCTAAACCTAACCCGAAATCTAAACCTAAAATCTAAACCTAACCCCAAATCTAAACCTAAAATCTAAACCCAACCCCAATGCTAAACCTAAAATCTAAACCTAACCCCAAATCTAAACCTAAAATCTAAACCTAACCCCAAATCTAAACCTAAAATCTAAACCTAAAATCTAAACCTAACCTAAAATCTAAACCTAACTCCAAATCTAAACCTAAAATCTAAACCTAACCCCAAATCTAAACCTAAAATCTAAACCTAACCCCAAATCTAAACCTAACCCGAAATCTAAACCTAAAATCTAAACCTAACCCCAAATCTAAACCTAAAATCTAAACCTAACCCCAAATCTAAACCTAACCCCAAATCTAAACCTAAAATCTAAACCTAACCCCAAATCTAAACCTAAAATCTAAATCTAACCCCAAATCTAAACCTAACCCCAAATCTAAACCTAACCCCAAATCTAACCCCAAATCTAAACCTAAAATCTAAACCTAACCCCAAATCTAAACCTAAAATCTAAACCTAACCCCAAATCTAAACCTAACCCGAAATCTAAACCTAACCCCAAATCTAACCCCAAATCTAAACCTAAAATCTAAACCTAACCCCAAATCTAAACCTAAATTCTAAACCTAACCCCAAATCTAAACCTAAAATCTAAACCTAACACCAAATCTAAACCTAACCCCAAATCTAAACCTAACCCCAAATCTAACCCCAAATCTAAACCTAAAATCTAAACCTAACCCCAAATCTAAACCTAAAATCTAAACCTAACCCCAAATCTAAACCTAAAATCTAAGCCTAACCCCAAATCTAAACCTAAAATCTAAACCTAACCCCAAATCTAAATCTAACCCCAAATCTAAACCTAAAATCTAAACCTAACCCCAAATCTAAACCTAACCCCAAATCTAAACCTAAAATCTAAACCTAACCCCAAATCTAAACCTAACCCCAAATCTAAACCGAAAATCTAAACCTAACCCCAAATCTAAACCGAAAATCTAAACCTAACCCCAAATCTAAACCGAAAATCTGAACCTAACCCCAAATCTAAACCTAAAATCTAAACCTAAAATCTAAACCTAACCCCAAATTTAAACCTAAAATCTAAACCTAAAATCTAAACCTAACCCCAAATCTAAACCTAAAATCTAAACCTAACCCCAAATCTAAACCTAACCCCAAATCTAAACCTAACCCCAAATCTAACCCCAAATCTAAACCTAAAATCTAAACCTAACCCCAAATCTAAACCTAAAATCTAAACCTAACACCAAATCTAAACCTAACCCCAAATCTAAACCTAACCCCAAATCTAAACCTAACCCCAAATCTAACCCCAAATCTAAACCTAAAATCTAAACCTAACCTAAAATCTAAACCTAACCCCAAATCTAAACCTAACCCCAAATCTAAACCTAAAATCTAAACCTAAGCCCAAATCTAAACCTAAAATCTAAACCTAACCCCAAATCTAAACCTAAAATCTAAACCTAACCGCAAATCTAAACCTAAAATCTAAACCTAAAATCTAAACCTAACCTAAAATCTAAACCTAACCCCAAATCTAAACCTAAAATCTAAACCTAACCCCAAATCTAAACCTAACCGCAAATCTAAACCTAAAATCTAAACCTAACCCCAAATCTAAACCTAAAATCTAAACCTAACCCCAAATCTAAACCTAACCCCAAATCTAAACCTAAAATCTAAACCTAACCCCAAATCTAAACCTAAAATCTAAACCTAACCCCAAATCTAAACCTAACCCCAAATCTAAACCGAAAATCTAAACCTAACCCCAAATCTAAACCTAAAATCTAAGCCTAACCCCAAATATAAACCTAAAATCTAAACCTAACCCCAAATCTAAACCTAACCCCAAATCTAAACCTAACCTCAAATCTAAACCTAAAATCTAAACCTAACCCCAAATCTAAACCTAACTGTGGAGAGTTTCTGGCTGTGTGCTGTGAACAAGCCAGGGCTTGATGCGGCTGTGCTACACGGAAGGATTTCCCTGAGACACCAGAGACAAAAGGACAGTAAACAGAAGCCGGTCTGCCCTCGACCCAGGCTGCAGGAGGGGCGTTGCCGCTGCGCATGAACAGTCTGTGAACAGTGCCCTGCAGCCAATCACCATAGTGGGGGGGGATGAGTGACTGTGAGTGTAACCAATTGTAGCCTGCACTTGCCGCATGGCCTTTTGGTATAGAGTATATAAGGCTTGGAAAAACGTGGTCTCGGGGACATTGATATTCAGTGTTGTTTAAGAGTTCATTAAAGAGTATGGATGGTAAATTCACATTGAATTAGACTCCTTACTCTCGCCCGGCCCGCCCGTTCGATCAAAGAGCTTATGCCGGCGTCTGGATTCGTCGAATTTGCTACCGCCACATTTGGTAGCAGAGGATGGTTCGTTAGCAGAGCATAACGCTTCGGATCTACATATGGTAGCAGATGGATGGATCGTTAGCAAAGCATATCGCTCCGGATCGAAATTACTGCGGTGAGCAGCGTTCATAAAAACGGAGCCAAGCCGGGGTGTGGGATAGTGTGCTTAGTCCGATATCAAAAGACGGGCACCAGTCGAGCTGGCCACTCGCATCCTACGTTAAGACCGCGCTGATAAGATAATGGATATTGAAACAGCCGCGGCACTGCTGACGACTATTCTCTCTAAGAGAGGTATTGAATCGTCACAGGAAAAGCTAATCACATTGATTTTTTTAGCTCAGAAGTGGGGACACTTTGGGGAAGTTCCACTTTTGTTTTCCCCAACGGAATGGAGATCAGTGGGGGACACTATGTGGGACAAAACTATCAGAGGGGAAGAAGAGAAAGAAATTAAATCTGTGAGAGAATTGTGGAAAACCGTATTAGAATCATTAGAAATTATGAAATCGGAACAACGTGCCGCCCTAAGAGCCGCGGAGGCGCTTGTCCCAGAACAAACCTGGACTGATAAAACTTGTCGTCCAAAACAAAAGAGGGGCCTGTGGGCTACTCTGTGGGGTCTGCCTGCCGTTCGGGGTGGTCGCGGGGTCCCGGCTCAGCCAATACTTTCACAATCCGATCTGCAACGCGGATTAGAAACTGCGCGGCTCGTAAACAAAGAACCGGAAGTTTCCCCCTCCGAGTCTCTGGGGCAATGTCCCAAGAAGGCGGAAGTGCAACTAGTCGACTGTCCGGATGTGGGAGGCCCTGAGTGCCGCCCTCCTCCTACCGCTCCGCCTCTGCCCTGCCCCGAGCCGGACGCCCCCCCTCCCTCCGAGAAAAGCATGGGGGCCGGGCCCGGACCGGCGGGGCCGGGGCCGCCTCAAACTTTGCCTCCGCAAGCACCCGCGGAAGTTTTTTGTGAGCCTCCTCCTACATCATTGGGCTCACCCCAAGCAGTAGAGCAGTTACTGCAAGTCATTACCAACAAGCTTGAACAACTTAAGAGTGTCAAATGTAGAGAAAAATAAGGAACAAATTGAGTTTCAAAAACCAGCTTGCCCTTCACAAACAATGCAATCAAAGGTGCCTATAGATTCTACTGACCAGCCGCAGCCCCGACGTGGCAGATGGTCAGGGGTCATCAAAGATGCCATTCTAGAAGGTGATTGGTCTCCAGCAAAATTAGCCCTACCGGTGATTCAAAATATGAACACTCGGACAACGGTATGGGAACCACACGATTGGAAAATTTTGCAGCAAGCAAAACAAACAATCATGAACTATGGTATACGTTCAGAAGCTACCAGACACAAAGAGCATCTCCGAACCTGTATCCCAATCAGCGACCAACCGTGAACCAGGCTTCTTTCACCTCAACAAGCCAAGCACCGCAGGAAGCCTCGGAGTTGATGTGAAGACAGCAGTAGATATAACATTGACCAATACTGCAATTCACAGAATACCAACAAATGCTAAAGGACCTTTATTTAGACAAGATAGTCTCATTGGAGGCCTATTGATTGGCCGTTCTTCTGCTAGTATCAAAGGTCTTATAGTAATACCAGGTATAATTGATGCAGATTTCACAGGAACTGTTCAAATCCTGGCCTACACTCTGCATCCGCCAATTTTTATTCCTTCTGGGAGTAGAATAGCTCAGGTAGTAGCACTGGAAAACTGCCTACCAATGCTTCCAGGAGTTCCTCCAGCATCCTCAACAGAAAGGCGTGATAAAGGATTTGGATCGACAGGTCCTGCAGTTTGCTTCACCTCATCAATGACTCAGCGTCCCATGTTACGTGTGCAACTATTTCAGTCTGATTCTACTGTTGTTGTAGAGGTAAATGCAATGCTTGATACTGGAGCTGATGTCTCCATCATTAGTCAATTCAAATGGCCACGAAATTGGAAACTTCAAAAATCAATCTCTTCCACTGTAGCTGGAGTAGGGGGTCAAACTACTCCAAATATAAGTGTTGATCCCATTTCGATTAGTTTCCCTGAAGGTCAATGTGTTACCCTTAGGGTGTATGTAATGGAATTGCCAAGCAGCCTTGAGGCGCTTATTGGCCGTGACGTCTTGGGGCAACTTGGTGCCGTGTTAACTACTTCACCTTTTCCTTAGTGGTCACTGGAAAGCAGTTGCCCAACCCTCCATTGACCTGGTTAACAGATAGCCCAGTTTGGGTTGACCAGTGGCCATTAACAGAAGAGCGACTGCAAAAGGCACGTGAATTAGTAGAAGAGCAATTAATTGCAGGCCATATCAAGCCTTCTACTGGTCCATGGAATACCCCAATTTTTGTAATACCAAAAAAGAGTGGAAAGTGGCGATTATTACATGACTTGCGAAAGGTAAATGATCAAATGCAAGCCATGGGTGCTTTACAGCCTGGATTACCATCACCTGTAATGTTACCAGAAAATTGGCATATTCTAATTATAGATTTAAAGGATTGTTTCTTTACCATTCCTTTACATGAGCAAGATACACAGCATTTTGCATTTACACTCCCTTCAGTAAACAAAGCGGAACCAGCTAAAAGGTATGAGTGGGTAGTGCTACCGCAAGGTATGAAAAATTCTCCTACACTGTGCCAAATGTATGTTGCATGGGCACTTCAACCTATTCGTGCATCATGGAAACAAACAATTATTTATCATTATATGGATGATATTCTGTTCTGTCAACAAGCTGAGTTCACAGAAAGTTACATAGTCCAAATTACGATCAAACTCAAAGAAAAGGGGTTGGTCATAGCTCCAGAGAAAGTTCAAAAGTCTGCACCTTGGAAATACCTTGGTTGGTCCATTTGTGATGCACAGATTCGTCCACAAAAAATTGAATTACATACTGATTTACAAACATTAAATGATGTCCAAAAATTGTTAGGGGACATACAATGGATTAGAAATTGCGTAGGCATTACTAACAATGATATAGCACCTCTTACTTCACTTCTAAAAGGAGGTGATCCAGCTAAGAAAATAAGCTTAGAGTCCGTGCATCTCAAATGTCTTTCTGATATTACACAAAAAGTACAGACAAATTGGTCTAGCCGAAGACTTTCTGATCGACCAATTTCCCTCCTTATTAGCAATCTAGAACATCCGTGTGCAATCATCTGCCAGTGGCAAAACAAAAACGGGGAATTCCCCATAGATGTTGCTACAGATTCTTCCTTTTGTGCCACTGTCAGATTGAAAACAGAAAATGATTTGCGATTATTAGAGTGGATTTTTCTCAGTGTCCAACCAAAATTCAGTATTCAAACGAGACCAGAAGCAATTGGAGAATTGATTCGAAAAGGAAGATCTCGAATATTAGAAATTAGCGGTCAGGAACCAGATGACATCAGTATTCCGATAAATGGAGCCGATTTAGAATGGTGGCTGAGACATTCGATGCCTATACAGAATGCATTATTAGGATTTATAGGCAAGGTACATTCACGACAACCAAAAGGTAAACTATGGCAATTCCTTAGAACAAATCAGTGGTTAGAGAGAAGCAAAGTAAAAGCAAAACCTGTTGAAGGCCTTACAGTATATACAGATGCAGGAAAACAAAGACACCAGGCAGCATGTGTCTGGCAAGAGAATAGTCAATGGAAACAGCATTTAATTGAAGGTTCAAAAGAGGATTCATTGCAGACTTTAGAGCTCACGGCAGTAATATGGGCCTTAAATAATTGGCTGAAATTTGCTTTAAATGTTGTCACAGATTCTTTGTATGTAGCAGGTGTAATACCCAGAATGGAAAATGCCCTGTTAAGACAATCGAATAATCCTCGATTAGGAAAATTGTTTGTACAATTGAGAGCTATTTTAAATCAAAGAAAAGAACCCTGTTGTGTGATTCACATCCGCAGTCATCAATGGAATCTTGGTCTAGGTGAAGGAAATCAAATTGCAGATAGTTTAGTAAGTTCAGTACAGCACATGCCTCCAACAGATAAATTCCAACAAGCGAGACAAAGTCATGAGAGCTTTCATCAAAATGCCAGAGGTCTCCAAAGACAATTTGATTTAACTTTAAATGAAGCAAGAAGTATTGTACAGGCATGTCCTCAGTGTGGAAGCCAGATGTTAGGTATAGGAATCGGTGTCAATCCTCGAGGTTTAAAAGCCTTAGAAGTATGGCAAATGGATGTGACACATGTGCCAGAATTCGGAAGACTTAAATATGTGCATGTCACAATTGATACTTTTTCAAAAATGATATGGGCTACTGCTTTACCAGGAGAAAAAGCACTACATGTATGTAAACATCTCACAGCTTGTTTTGCTGTAATGGGTGTCCCAGAAAAGATTAAGACAGACAATGGCCCTGCCTATGTTAGCCAGAAAGTTAGAACTTTTCTAATGAAATGGGGAGTGAAACACGTTACAGGTATACCTCATTCCCCAACAGGCCAAGGAATCATCGAGAGAGCACATCAAATGATTAAAGGGTATTTGAGCAAACAGAAGCAGGAAGAGTTAGATTGTCAACAGCGTTTAGCAAAGGTGTTGTTTACCTTGAATTATTTATGTCTAACTGGAGATCATGAGGAGCCTCCTGTGATCATTCATCATTATCAGATCAGACTAGGAAGGAAAAACACTTTACCGGAATTCATGGTGAGATATCGTGATCCCACCACTGGATTGTGGAAGGGACCAGTACCTGTTATTTTTAATGGTAGAGGGTATATGTGTCTCTCCACAGATCAAGGTCCATTGTGGGTTCCAAGCCGAGCAGTAAAGCCGGAGTTGAAACAAACTCAACCAAGTCAACTCCCTGCAGCAGAACCTTCGGAGGTCACAGAGTGAGGTGTAACCTTTGCATTGATTTAGCTGTGACATGTATGCGTACTATAGTTATATAAGTAGATCTTTAAACACCACTACCTCTTGAGTAAGTTTATCAACACCCAGCACATCGTTTGTTATAAGTTGAGTATCTTTAAACCAAAGTTCTTGGAATTTGTTTAATCAATCCATTGCGATATTTAAACGGCAATGGAATACCTCAGGTTTATTGCAAAGTGCACTGTTTATGTTGATTGTTGTTGTTATTTATATGTTATGTATAAGTTGTTCTTTTATCACATATCAAAGAAGGATTAGAACACACAGCTAATCAATCCTGGCTTGTCCAAAAGGAAAAAAAAAAAAAAAAGGAGGAATTGTGGAGAGTTTCTGGCTGTGTGCTGTGAACAAGCCAGGGCTTGATGCGGCTGTGCTACACGGAAGGATTTCCCTGAGACACCAGAGACAAAAGGACAGTAAACAGAAGCCGGTCTGCCCTCGACCCAGGCTGCAGGAGGGGCGTTGCCGCTGCGCATGAACAGTCTGTGAACAGTGCCCTGCAGCCAATCACCATAGTGGGGGGGGATGAGTGACTGTGAGTGTAACCAATTGTAGCCTGCACTTGCCGCATGGCCTTTTGGTATAGAGTATATAAGGCTTGGAAAAACGTGGTCTCGGGGACATTGATATTCAGTGTTGTTTAAGAGTTCATTAAAGAGTATGGATGGTAAATTCACATTGAATTAGACTCCTTACTCTCGCCCGGCCCGCCCGTTCGATCAAAGAGCTTATGCCGGCGTCTGGATTCGTCGAATTTGCTACCGCCACACCTAACCCCAAATCTAAACCTAAAATCTAAACCTAACCCCAAATCTAAACCTAAAATCTAAACCTAACCCCAAATCTAAACCTAACCCCAAAACTAAACCTAAAATCTAAACCTAACCCCAAATCTAAACCTAAAATCTAAACCTAACCCCAAATTTAAACCTAAAATCTAAACCTAAAATCTAAACCTAACCCCAAATCTAAACCTAAAATCTAAACCTAACCCCAAATCTAAACCTAACCCCAAATCTAAACCTAACCCCAAATCTAACCCCAAATCTAAACCTAAAATCTAAACCTAACCCCAAATCTAAACCTAAAATCTAAACCTAACACCAAATCTAAACCTAACCCCAAATCTAAACCTAACCCCAAATCTAAACCTAACCCCAAATCTAACCCCAAATCTAAACCTAAAATCTAAACCTAACCCCAAATCTAAACCTAAAATCTAAACCTAACCCCAAATCTAAACCTAACCCCAAATCTAAACCTAAAATCTAAACCTAACCCCAAATCTAAACCTAAAATCTAAACCTAACACCAAATCTAAACCTAACCCCAAATCTAAACCTAACCCCAAATCTAACCCCAAATCTAAACCTAAAATCTAAACCTAACCCCAAATCTAAACCTAACCCCAAATCTAAACCTAAAATCTAAACCTAACCCCAAATCTAAACCTAACCCCAAATCTAAACCGAAAATCTAAACCTAACCCCAAATCTAAACCGAAAATCTAAACCTAACCCCAAATCTAAACCTAAAATCTAAACCTAACCCCAAATCTAAACCTAACCCCAAATCTAAACCTAAAATCTAAACCTAACCCAAAATCTAAACCTAAAATCTAAACCTAAAATCTAAACCTAACCTAAAATCTAAACCTAACCCCAAATCTAAACCTAACCCCAAATCTAAACCTAAAATCTAAACCTAAGCCCAAATCTAAACCTAAAATCTAAACCTAACCCCAAATCTAAACCTAAAATCTAAACCTAACCGCAAATCTAAACCTAAAATCTAAACCTAAAATCTAAACCTAACCTAAAATCTAAACCTAACCCCAAATCTAAACCTAAAATCTAAACCTAACCCCAAATCTAAACCTAACCCCAAATCTAAACCTAAAATCTAAACCTAAGCCCAAATCTAAACCTAAAATCTAAACCTAACCCTAAATCTAAACCTAACCGCAAATCTAAACCGAAAATCTAAACCTAACCCCAAATCTAAACCTAAAATCTAAACCTAACCCCAAATCTAAACCTAACCCCAAATCTAAACCTAAAATCTAAACCTAACCCCAAATCTAAACCTAAAATCTAAACCTAACCCCAAATCTAAACCTAACCCCAAATCTAAACCGAAAATCTAAACCTAACCCCAAATCTAAACCTAAAATCTAAGCCTAACCCCAAATATAAACCTAAAATCTAAACCTAACCCCAAATCTAAACCTAACCCCAAATCTAAACCTAACCTCAAATCTAAACCTAAAATCTAAACCTAACCCCAAATCTAAACCTAACCGAAAATCTAAACCTAAAATCTAAACCTAACCCCAAATCTAAACCTAAAATCTAAACCTAACCCCAAATCTATCCTAAAATTTAAGCCTAACCCCAAATCTAAACCTAAAATCTAAACCTAAGCCCAAATCTAAACCTAACCCCAAATCTAAACCTAAAATCTAAACCTAACCCCAAATCTAAACCTAAAATCTAAACCTAACCCCAAATCTAAACCTAACCCCAAATCTAAACCTAAAATCTAAACCTAACCCCAAATCTAAACCGAAAATGTAAACCTAACCCCAAATCTAAACCTAAAATCTAAACCTAACCTAAAATCTAAACCTAACCCCAAATCTAAACCTAACCCCAAATCTAAACCTAAAATCTAAACCTAACCCCAAATCTAAACCGAAAATCTAAACCTAACCCCAAATCTAAACCTAAAATCTAAACCTAACCCCAAATCTAAACCTAAAATCTAAACCTAAAATCTAAACCTAACCCCAAATCTAAACCTAAAATCTAAACCTAAAATCTAAACCTAACCTAAAATCTAAACCTAACCCCAAATCTAAACCTAAAATCTAAACCTAACCCCAAATCTAAACCTAACCCCAAATCTAAACCTAAAATCTAAACCTAACCCCAAATCTAAACCTAACCCCAAATCTAAACCTAAAATCTAAACCTAACCCCAAATCTAAACCTAAAATCTAAACCTAACCCCAAATCTAAACCTAACCCCAAATCTAAACCTAAAATCTAAACCTAACCCCAAATCTAAACCTAAAATCTAAACCTAACCCCAAATCTAAACCTAAAATCTAAACCTAAAATCTAAACCTAACCTAAAATCTAAACCTAACTCCAAATCTAAACCTAAAATCTAAACCTAACCCCAAATCTAAACCTAAAATCTAAACCTAACCCCAAATCTAAACCTAACCCCAAATCTAAACCTAAAATCTAAACCTAACCCCAAATCTAAACCTAACCCCAAATCAAAACCTAACCCCAAATCTAAACCTAAAATCTGAACCTAAAATCTAAACCTAACCCCAAATCTAAACCTAAAATCTAAACCTAACCCCAAATCTAAACCTAACCCCAAATCTAAACCGAAAATCTAAACCTAACCCCAAATCTAAACCGAAAATCTAAACCTAACCCCAAATCTAAACCTAAAATCTAAACCTAAAATCTAAACCTAACCTAAAATCTAAACCTAACCCCAAATCTAAACCTAAAATCTAAACCTAACCCCAAATCTAAACCTAACCCCAAATCTAAACCTAAAATCTAAACCTAACCCCAAATCTAAACCTAAAATCTAAACCTAACCCCAAATCTAAACCTAAAATCTAAACCTAACCCCAAATTTAAACCTAACCCCAAATCTAAACCTAAAATCTAAACCTTACCTAAAATCTAAACCTAACTCCAAATCTAAACCTAAAATCTAAACCTAACCCCAAATCTAAACCTAAAATCTAAACCTAACCCCAAATCTAAACCTAAAATCTAAACCTAACCCCAAATCTAAACCTAACCGCAAAACTAAACCTAAAATCTAAACCTAACCCCAAATCTAAACCTAAAATCTAAACCTAACCCCAAATCTAAACCTAAAATCTAAACCTAAAATCTAAACCTAACCCCAAATCTAAACCTAAAATCTAAACCTAACCCCAAATCTAAACCTAACCCCAAATCTAAACCTAACCCCAAATCTAACCCCAAATCTAAACCTAAAATCTAAACCTAACCCCAAATCTAAACCTAAAATCTAAACCTAACCCCAAATCTAAACCTAAAATCTAAACCTAACACCAAATCTAAACCTAACCCCAAATCTAAACCTAACCCCAAATCTAAACCTAACCGCAAATCTAACCCCAAATCTAAACCTAAAATCTAAACCTAACCCCAAATCTAAACCTAAAATCTAAACCTAACCCCAAATCTAAACCTAACCCCAAATCTAAACCTAAAATCTAAACCTAACCCCAAATCTAAACCTAAAATCTAAACCTAACACCAAATCTAAACCTAACCCCAAATCTAAACCTAACCCCAAATCTAACCCCAAATCTAAACCTAAAATCTAAACCTAACCCCAAATCTAACCCCAAATCTAAACCTAAAATCTAAACCTAACACCAAATCTAAACCTAACCCCAAATCTAAACCTAACCCCAAATCTAACCCCAAATCTAAACCTAAAATCTAAACCTAACCCCAAATCTAAACCTAACCCCAAATCTAACCCCAAATCTAAACCTAAAATCTAAACCTAACCCCAAATCTAAACCTAACCCCAAATCTAAACCTAAAATCTAAACCTAACCCTAAATCTAAACCTAACCCCAAATCTAAACCGAAAATCTAAACCTAACCCCAAATCTAAACCGAAAATCTAAACCTAACCCCAAATCTAAACCTAAAATCTAAACCTAACCCCAAATCAAAACCTAACCCCAAATCTAAACCTAAAATCTAAACCTAACCCCAAATCTAAACCTAAAATCTAAACCTAAAATCTAAACCTAACCTAAAATCTAAACCTAACCCCAAATCTAAACCTAAAATCTAAACCTAACCCCAAATCTAAACCTAACCCCAAATCTAAACCTAAAATCTAAACCTAACCCCAAATCTAAACCTAAAATCTAAACCTAACCCCAAATCTAAACCTAACCCCAAATCTAAACCGAAAATCTAAACCTAACCCCAAATCTAAACCTAAAATCTAAGCCTAACCCCAAATATAAACCTAAAATCTAAACCTAACCCCAAATCTAAACCTAACCCCAAATCTAAACCTAACCTCAAATCTAAACCTAAAATCTAAACCTAACCCCAAATCTAAACCTAACCCCAAATCTAAACCTAAAATCTAAACCTAACCCCAAATCTAAACCTAAAATCTAAACCTAACCCCAAATCTATCCTAAAATTTAAGCCTAACCCCAAATCTAAACCTAAAATCTAAACCTAAGCCCAAATCTAAACCTAACCCCAAATCTAAACCTAAAATCTAAACCTAACCCCAAATCTAATCCTAAAATCTAAACCTAACCCCAAATCTAAACCTAACCCCAAATCTAAACCTAAAATCTAAACCTAACCCCAAATCTAAACCGAAAATCTAAACCTAACCCCAAATCTAAACCTAAAATCTAAACCTAACCTAAAATCTAAACCTAACCCCAAATCTAAACCTAAAATCTAAACCTAACCCCAAATCTAAACCTAACCCCAAATCTAAACCTAAAATCTAAACCTAACCCCAAATCTAAACCCCAAATCTAAACCTAACCCCAAATCTAAACCTAAAATCTAAACCTAACCCCAAATCTAAACCTAAAATCTAAACCTAACCCCAAATCTAAACCTAAAATCTAAACCTAAAATCTAAACCTAACCCCAAATCTAAACCTAAAATCTAAACCTAAAATCTAAACCTAACCTAAAATCTAAACCTAACCCCAAATCTAAACCTAAAATCTAAACCTAACCCCAAATCTAAACCTAAAATCTAAACCTAACCCCAAATCTAAACCTAACCCCAAATCTAAACCTAAAATCTAAACCTAACCCCAAATCTAAACCTAACCCCAAATCTAAACCTAAAATCTAAACCTAACCCCAAATCTAAACCTAAAATCTAAACCTAACCCCAAATCTAAACCTAACCCCAAATCTAAACCTAAAATCTAAACCTAACCCCAAATCTAAACCCCAAATCTAAACCTAACCCCAAATCTAAACCTAAAATCTAAACCTAACCCCAAATCTAAACCTAAAATCTAAACCTAACCCCAAATCTAAACCTAAAATCTAAACCTAAAATCTAAACCTAACCCCAAATCTAAACCTAAAATCTAAACCTAAAATCTAAACCTAACCTAAAATCTAAACCTAACCCCAAATCTAAACCTAACCCCAAATCTAAACCTAAAATCTGAACCTAAAATCTAAACCTAACCCCAAATCTAAACCTAAAATCTAAACCTAACCCCAAATCTAAACCTAACCCCAAATCTAAACCTAAAATCTAAATCTAACCCCAAATCTAAACCTAACCCCAAATCTAAACCGAAAATCTAAACCTAACCCCAAATCTAAACGGAAAATCTAAACCTAACCCCAAATCTAAACCTAAAATCTAAACCTAAAATCTAAACCTAACCTAAAATCTAAACCTAACCCCAAATCTAAACCTAAAATCTAAACCTAACACCAAATCTAAACCTAACCCCAAATCTAAACCTAAAATCTAAACCTAACCCGAAATCTAAACCTAAAATCTAAACCTAACCCCAAATCTAAACTTAAAATCTAAACCCAACCCCAATGCTAAACCTAAAATCTAAACCTAACCCCAAATCTAAACCTAAAATCTAAACCTAACCCCAAATCTAAACCTAAAATCTAAACCTAAAATCTAAACCTAACCTAAAATCTAAACCTAACTCCAAATCTAAACCTAAAATCTAAACCTAACCCCAAATCTAAACCTAAAATCTAAACCTAACCCCAAATCTAAACCTAACCCGAAATCTAAACCTAAAATCTAAACCTAACCCCAAATCTAAACCTAAAATCTAAACCTAACCCCAAATCTAAACCTAAAATCTAAACCTAAAATCTAAACCTAACCCCAAATCTAAACCTAAAATCTAAACCTAACCCCAAATCTAAACCTAACCCCAAATCTAAACCTAACCCCAAATCTAACCCCAAATCTAAACCTAAAATCTAAACCTAACCCCAAATCTAAACCTAAAATCTAAACCTAACCCCAAATCTAAACCTAAAATCTAAACCTAACACCAAATCTAAACCTAACCCCAAATCTAAACCTAACCCCAAATCTAACCCCAAATCTAAACCTAAAATCTAAACCTAACCCCAAATCTAAACCTAAATTCTAAACCTAACCCCAAATCTAAACCTAACCCCAAATCTAAACCTAAAATCTAAACCTAACACCAAATCTAAACCTAACCCCAAATCTAAACCTAACCCCAAATCTAACCCCAAATCTAAACCTAAAATCTAAACCTAACCCCAAATCTAAACCTAAAATCTAAACCTAACCCCAAATCTAAACCTAAAATCTAAGCCTAACCCCAAATCTAAACCTAAAATCTAAACCTAACCCCAAATCTAAATCTAACCCCAAATCTAAACCTAAAATCTAAACCTAACCCCAAATCTAAACCTAACCCCAAATCTAAACCTAAAATCTAAACCTAACCCCAAATCTAAACCTAACCCCAAATCTAAACCGAAAATCTAAACCTAACCCCAAATCTAAACCTAAAATCTAAACCTAACCCCAAATCTAAACCTAAAATCTAAATCTAACCCCAAATCTAAACCTAACCCCAAATCTAAACCGAAAATCTAAACCTAACCCCAAATCTAAACGGAAAATCTAATCCTAACCCCAAATCTAAACCTAAAATCTAAACCTAAAATCTAAACCTAACCTAAAATCTAAACCTAACCCCAAATCTAAACCTAAAATCTAAACCTAACACCAAATCTAAACCTAACCCCAAATCTAAACCTAAAATCTAAACCTAACCCGAAATCTAAACCTAAAATCTAAACCTAACCCCAAATCTAAACCTAAAATCTAAACCCAACCCCAATGCTAAACCTAAAATCTAAACCTAACCCCAAATCTAAACCTAAAATCTAAACCTAACCCCAAATCTAAACCTAAAATCTAAACCTAAAATCTAAACCTAACCTAAAATCTAAACCTAACTCCAAATCTAAACCTAAAATCTAAACCTAACCCCAAATCTAAACCTAAAATCTAAACCTAACCCCAAATCTAAACCTAACCCGAAATCTAAACCTAAAATCTAAACCTAACCCCAAATCTAAACCTAAAATCTAAACCTAACCCCAAATCTAAACCTAACCCCAAATCTAAACCTAAAATCTAAACCTAACCCCAAATCTAAACCTAAAATCTAAATCTAACCCCAAATCTAAACCTAACCCCAAATCTAAACCTAACCCCAAATCTAACCCCAAATCTAAACCTAAAATCTAAACCTAACCCCAAATCTAAACCTAAAATCTAAACCTAACCCCAAATCTAAACCTAACCCGAAATCTAAACCTAACCCCAAATCTAACCCCAAATCTAAACCTAAAATCTAAACCTAACCCCAAATCTAAACCTAAATTCTAAACCTAACCCCAAATCTAAACCTAAAATCTAAACCTAACACCAAATCTAAACCTAACCCCAAATCTAAACCTAACCCCAAATCTAACCCCAAATCTAAACCTAAAATCTAAACCTAACCCCAAATCTAAACCTAAAATCTAAACCTAACCCCAAATCTAAACCTAAAATCTAAGCCTAACCCCAAATCTAAACCTAAAATCTAAACCTAACCCCAAATCTAAATCTAACCCCAAATCTAAACCTAAAATCTAAACCTAACCCCAAATCTAAACCTAACCCCAAATCTAAACCTAAAATCTAAACCTAACCCCAAATCTAAACCTAACCCCAAATCTAAACCGAAAATCTAAACCTAACCCCAAATCTAAACCGAAAATCTAAACCTAACCCCAAATCTAAACCTAAAATCTAAACCTAACCCCAAATCTAAACCTAACCCCAAATCTAAACCTAAAATCTAAACCTAACCCCAAATCTAAACCTAAAATCTAAACCTAAAATTTAAACCTAAAATCTAAACCTAACCTAAAATCTAAACCTAACCCCAAATCTAAACCTAAAATCTAAACCTAACCCCAAATCTAAACCTAACCCCAAATCTAAACCTAAAATCTAAACCTAACCCCAAATCTAAACCTAAAATCTAAACCTAACCCCAAATCTAAACCTAACCCCAAATCTAAACCGAAAATCTAAACCTAACCCCAAATCTAAACCGAAAATCTAAGCCTAACCCCAAATATAAACCTAAAATCTAAACCTACCCCAAATCTAAACCTAACCCCAAATCTAAACCTAACCTCAAATCTAAACCTAAAATCTAAACCTAACCCCAAATCTAAACCTAACCCCAAATCTAAACCTAAAATCTAAACCTAACCCCAAATCTAAACCTAAAATCTAAACCTAACCCCAAATCTATCCTAAAATTTAAGCCTAACCCCAAATCTAAACCTAAAATCTAAACCTAAGCCCAAATCTAAACCGAAAATCTAAACCTAACCCCAAATCTAAACCTAAAATCTAAACCTAACCTAAAATCGAAACCTAACCCCAAATCTAAACCTAAAATCTAAACCTAACCCCAAATCTAAACCTAAAATCTAAACCTAACCGAAAATCTAAACCTAACCCCAAATCTAAACCTAAAATCTAAACCTAACCTAAAATCTAAACCTAACCCCAAATCTAATCCTAAAATCTAAACCTAACCCCAAATCTAAACCTAACCCCAAATCTAAACCTAAAATCTAAACCTAACCCCAAATCTAAACCGAAAATCTAAACCTAACCCCAAATCTAAACCTAAAATCTAAACCTAACCTAAAATCTAAACCTAACCCCAAATCTAAACCTAAAATCTAAACCTAACCCCAAATCTAAACCTAACCCCAAATCTAAACCTAACCCCAAATCTAAATCTAAAATCTAAACCTAACCCCAAATCTAAACCCCAAATCTAAACCTAACCCCAAATCTAAACCGAAAATCTAAACCTAACCCCAAATCTAAACCTAAAATCTAAACCTAACCCCAAATCTAAACCTAACCCCAAATCTAAACCGAAAATCTAAACCTAACCCCAAATCTAAACCGAAAATCTAAACCTAACCCCAAATCTAAACCTAAAATCTAAACCTAACCCCAAATCTAAACCTAACCCCAAATCTAAACCGAAAATCTAAACCTAACCCCAAATCTAAACCGAAAATCTAAACCTAACCCCAAATCTAAACCTAAAATCTAAGCCTAACCCCAAATCTAAACCTAAAATCTAAACCTAACCCCAAATCTAAACCTAACCCCAAATCTAAACCTAACCTCAAATCTAAACCTAAAATCTAAACCTAACCCCAAATCTAAACCTAACCCCAAATCTAAACCTAAAATCTAAACCTAACCCCAAATCTAAACCTAAAATCTAAACCTAACCCCAAATCTATCCTAAAATTTAAGCCTAACCCCAAATCTAAACCTAAAATCTAAACCTAAGCCCAAATCTAAACCTAACCCCAAATCTAAACCTAAAATCTAAACCTAACCCCAAATCTAATCCTAAAATCTAAACCTAACCCCAAATCTAAACCTAACCCCAAATCTAAACCTAAAATCTAAACCTAACCCCAAATCTAAACCGAAAATCTAAACCTAACCCCAAATCTAAACCTAAAATCTAAACCTAACCTAAAATCTAAACCTAACCCCAAATCTAAACCTAAAATCTAAACCTAACCCCAAATCTAAACCTAACCCCAAATCTAAACCTAAAATCTAAACCTAACCCCAAATCTAAACCCCAAATCTAAACCTAACCCCAAATCTAAACCTAAAATCTAAACCTAACCCCAAATCTAAACCTAAAATCTAAACCTAACCCCAAATCTAAACCTAAAATCTAAACCTAAAATCTAAACCTAACCCCAAATCTAAACCTAAAATCTAAACGTAAAATCTAAACCTAACCTAAAATCTAAACCTAACCCCAAATCTAAACCTAAAATCTAAACCTAACCCCAAATCTAAACCTAACCCCAAATCTAAACCTAAAATCTAAACCTAACCCCAAATCTAAACCTAACCCCAAATCTAAACCTAAAATCTAAACCTAACCCCAAATCTAAACCTAAAATCTAAACCTAACCCCAAATCTAAACCTAACCCCAAATCTAAACCTAAAATCTAAACCTAACCCCAAATCTAAACCTAACCCCAAATCTAAACCTAAAATCTAAACCTAACCCCAAATCTAAACCTAAAATCTAAACCTAACCCCAAATCTATCCTAAAATTTAAGCCTAACCCCAAATCTAAACCTAAAATCTAAACCTAAGCCCAAATCTAAACCGAAAATCTAAACCTAACCCCAAATCTAAACCTAAAATCTAAACCTAACCTAAAATCGAAACCTAACCCCAAATCTAAACCTAAAATCTAAACCTAACCCCAAATCTAAACCTAAAATCTAAACCTAACCGAAAATCTAAACCTAACCCCAAATCTAAACCTAAAATCTAAACCTAACCTAAAATCTAAACCTAACCCCAAATCTAATCCTAAAATCTAAACCTAACCCCAAATCTAAACCTAACCCCAAATCTAAACCTAAAATCTAAACCTAACCCCAAATCTAAACCGAAAATCTAAACCTAACCCCAAATCTAAACCTAAAATCTAAACCTAACCTAAAATCTAAACCTAACCCCAAATCTAAACCTAAAATCTAAACCTAACCCCAAATCTAAACCTAACCCCAAATCTAAACCTAACCCCAAATCTAAATCTAAAATCTAAACCTAACCCCAAATCTAAACCCCAAATCTAAACCTAACCCCAAATCTAAACCGAAAATCTAAACCTAACCCCAAATCTAAACCTAAAATCTAAACCTAACCCCAAATCTAAACCTAACCCCAAATCTAAACCGAAAATCTAAACCTAACCCCAAATCTAAACCGAAAATCTAAACCTAACCCCAAATCTAAACCTAAAATCTAAGCCTAACCCCAAATATAAACCTAAAATCTAAACCTAACCCCAAATCTAAACCTAACCCCAAATCTAAACCTAACCTCAAATCTAAACCTAAAATCTAAACCTAACCCCAAATCTAAACCTAACCCCAAATCTAAACCTAAAATCTAAACCTAACCCCAAATCTAAACCTAAAATCTAAACCTAACCCCAAATCTATCCTAAAATTTAAGCCTAACCCCAAATCTAAACCTAAAATCTAAACCTAAGCCCAAATCTAAACCTAACCCCAAATCTAAACCTAAAATCTAAACCTAACCCCAAATCTAATCCTAAAATCTAAACCTAACCCCAAATCTAAACCTAACCCCAAATCTAAACCTAAAATCTAAACCTAACCCCAAATCTAAACCGAAAATCTAAACCTAACCCCAAATCTAAACCTAAAATCTAAACCTAACCTAAAATCTAAACCTAACCCCAAATCTAAACCTAAAATCTAAACCTAACCCCAAATCTAAACCTAACCCCAAATCTAAACCTAAAATCTAAACCTAACCCCAAATCTAAACCCCAAATCTAAACCTAACCCCAAATCTAAACCTAAAATCTAAACCTAACCCCAAATCTAAACCTAAAATCTAAACCTAACCCCAAATCTAAACCTAAAATCTAAACCTAAAATCTAAACCTAACCCCAAATCTAAACCTAAAATCTAAACGTAAAATCTAAACCTAACCTAAAATCTAAACCTAACCCCAAATCTAAACCTAAAATCTAAACCTAACCCCAAATCTAAACCTAACCCCAAATCTAAACCTAAAATCTAAACCTAACCCCAAATCTAAACCTAACCCCAAATCTAAACCTAAAATCTAAACCTAACCCCAAATCTAAACCTAAAATCTAAACCTAACCCCAAATCTAAACCTAACCCCAAATCTAAACCTAAAATCTAAACCTAACCCCAAATCTAAACCTAAAATCTAAACCTAAAATCTAAACCTAACCTAAAATCTAAACCTAACTCCAAATCTAAACCTAAAATCTAAACCTAACCCCAAATCTAAACCTAAAATCTAAACCTAACCCCAAATCTAAACCTAACCCCAAATCTAAACCTAAAATCTAAACCTAACCCCAAATCTAAACCTAACCCCAAATCTAAACCTAACCCCAAATCTAAACCTAAAATCTGAACCTAAAATCTAAACCTAACCCCAAATCTAAACCTAAAATCTAAACCTAACCCCAAATCTAAACCTAAAATCTAAACCTAACCCCAAATCTAAACCTAAAATCTAAATCTAACCCCAAATCTAAACCTAACCCCAAATCTAAACCGAAAATCTAAACCTAACCCCAAATCTAAACCGAAAATCTAAACCTAACCCCAAATCTAAACCTAAAATCTAAACCTAACCCCAAATCTAAACCTAACCCCAAATCTAAACCTAAAATCTAAACCTAACACCAAATCTAAACCTAACCCCAAATCTAAACCTAAAATCTAAACCTAACCCGAAATCTAAACCTAAAATCTAAACCTAACCCCAAATCTAAACCTAAAATCTAAACCCAACCCCAATGCTAAACCTAAAATCTAAACCTAACCCCAAATCTAAACCTAAAATCTAAACCTAACCCCAAATCTAAACCTAAAATCTAAACCTAAAATCTAAACCTAACCTAAAATCTAAACCTAACTCCAAATCTAAACCTAAAATCTAAACCTAACCCCAAATCTAAACCTAACCCGAAATCTAAACCTAAAATCTAAATCTAAACCTAAAATCTAAACCTAACCCCAAATCTAAACCTAAAATCTAAACCTAACCCCAAATCTAAACCTAAAATCTAAACCTAAAATCTAAACCTAACCCCAAATCTAAACCTAAAATCTAAACCTAACCCCAAATCTAAACCTAACCCCAAATCTAAACCTAACCCCAAATCTAACCCCAAATCTAAACCTAAAATCTAAACCTAACCCCAAATCTAAACCTAACCCCAAATCTAAACCTAACCCCAAATCTAAACCTAAAATCTAAACCTAACCCCAAATCTAAACCTAACCCCAAATCTAAAACTAACCCCAAATCTAAACCTAAAATATAAACCTAACCACAAATCTAAACCTAAAATCTAAACCTAACCCCAAATCTAAACCTAACCCCAAATCTAAACCTAAAATTTAAACCTAACACCAAATCTAAACCTAACCCCAAATCTAAACCTAACCCCAAATCTAACCCCAAATCTAAACCTAAAATCTAAACCTAACCCCAAATCTAAACCTAAAATCTAAACCTAACCCCAAATCTAAATCTAAAATCTAAACCTAACCCCAAATCTAAATCTAACCCCAAATCTAAACCTAAAATCTAAACCTAACCCCAAATCTAAACCTAACCCCAAATCTAAACCTAAAATCTAAACCTAACCCCAAATCTAAACCTAAAATCTAAGCCTAACCCCAAATCTAAACCTAAAATCTAAACCTAACCCCAAATCTAAATCTAACCCCAAATCTAAACCTAAAATCTAAACCTAACCCCAAATCTAAACCTAACCCCAAATCTAAACCTAAAATCTAAACCTAACCCCAAATCTAAACCTAACCCCAAATCTAAACCGAAAATCTAAACCTAACCCCAAATCTAAACCGAAAATCTAAACCTAACCCCAAATCTAAACCTAAAATCTAAACCTAACCCCAAATCTAAACCTAACCCCAAATCTAAACCTAAAATCTAAACCTAACCCCAAATCTAAACCTAAAATCTAAACCTAAAATTTAAACCTAAAATCTAAACCTAACCTAAAATCTAAACCTAACCCCAAATCTAAACCTAAAATCTAAACCTAACCCCAAATCTAAACCTAACCCCAAATCTAAACCTAAAATCTAAACCTAACCCCAAATCTAAACCTAAAATCTAAACCTAACCCCAAATCTAAACCTAACCCCAAATCTAAACCGAAAATCTAAACCTAACCCCAAATCTAAACCGAAAATCTAAGCCTAACCCCAAATATAAACCTAAAATCTAAACCTACCCCAAATCTAAACCTAACCCCAAATCTAAACCTAACCTCAAATCTAAACCTAAAATCTAAACCTAACCCCAAATCTAAACCTAACCCCAAATCTAAACCTAAAATCTAAACCTAACCCCAAATCTAAACCTAAAATCTAAACCTAACCCCAAATCTATCCTAAAATTTAAGCCTAACCCCAAATCTAAACCTAAAATCTAAACCTAAGCCCAAATCTAAACCGAAAATCTAAACCTAACCCCAAATCTAAACCTAAAATCTAAACCTAACCTAAAATCTAAACCTAACCCCAAATCTAAACCTAAAATCTAAACCTAACCCCAAATCTAAACCTAAAATCTAAACCTAACCGAAAATCTAAACCTAACCCCAAATCTAAACCTAAAATCTAAACCTAACCTAAAATCTAAACCTAACCCCAAATCTAATCCTAAAATCTAAACCTAACCCCAAATCTAAACCTAACCCCAAATCTAAACCTAAAATCTAAACCTAACCCCAAATCTAAACCGAAAATCTAAACCTAACCCCAAATCTAAACCTAAAATCTAAACCTAACCTAAAATCTAAACCTAACCCCAAATCTAAACCTAAAATCTAAACCTAACCCCAAATCTAAACCTAACCCCAAATCTAAATCTAAAATCTAAACCTAACCCCAAATCTAAACCCCAAATCTAAACCTAACCCCAAATCTAAACCGAAAATCTAAACCTAACCCCAAATCTAAACCTAAAATCTAAACCTAACCCCAAATCTAAACCTAACCCCAAATCTAAACCGAAAATCTAAACCTAACCCCAAATCTAAACCGAAAATCTAAACCTAACCCCAAATCTAAACCTAAAATCTAAGCCTAACCCCAAATATAAACCTAAAATCTAAACCTAACCCCAAATCTAAACCTAACCCCAAATCTAAACCTAACCTCAAATCTAAACCTAAAATCTAAACCTAACCCCAAATCTAAACCTAACCCCAAATCTAAACCTAAAATCTAAACCTAACCCCAAATCTAAACCTAAAATCTAAACCTAACCCCAAATCTATCCTAAAATTTAAGCCTAACCCCAAATCTAAACCTAAAATCTAAACCTAAGCCCAAATCTAAACCTAACCCCAAATCTAAACCTAAAATCTAAACCTAACCCCAAATCTAATCCTAAAATCTAAACCTAACCCCAAATCTAAACCTAACCCCAAATCTAAACCTAAAATCTAAACCTAACCCCAAATCTAAACCGAAAATCTAAACCTAACCCCAAATCTAAACCTAAAATCTAAACCTAACCTAAAATCTAAACCTAACCCCAAATCTAAACCTAAAATCTAAACCTAACCCCAAATCTAAACCTAACCCCAAATCTAAACCTAAAATCTAAACCTAACCCCAAATCTAAACCCCAAATCTAAACCTAACCCCAAATCTAAACCTAAAATCTAAACCTAACCCCAAATCTAAACCTAAAATCTAAACCTAACCCCAAATCTAAACCTAAAATCTAAACCTAAAATCTAAACCTAACCCCAAATCTAAACCTAAAATCTAAACGTAAAATCTAAACCTAACCTAAAATCTAAACCTAACCCCAAATCTAAACCTAAAATCTAAACCTAACCCCAAATCTAAACCTAACCCCAAATCTAAACCTAAAATCTAAACCTAACCCCAAATCTAAACCTAACCCCAAATCTAAACCTAAAATCTAAACCTAACCCCAAATCTAAACCTAAAATCTAAACCTAACCCCAAATCTAAACCTAACCCCAAATCTAAACCTAAAATCTAAACCTAACCCCAAATCTAAACCTAAAATCTAAACCTAAAATCTAAACCTAACCTAAAATCTAAACCTAACTCCAAATCTAAACCTAAAATCTAAACCTAACCCCAAATCTAAACCTAAAATCTAAACCTAACCCCAAATCTAAACCTAACCCCAAATCTAAACCTAAAATCTAAACCTAACCCCAAATCTAAACCTAACCCCAAATCTAAACCTAACCCCAAATCTAAACCTAAAATCTGAACCTAAAATCTAAACCTAACCCCAAATCTAAACCTAAAATCTAAACCTAACCCCAAATCTAAACCTAAAATCTAAACCTAACCCCAAATCTAAACCTAAAATCTAAATCTAACCCCAAATCTAAACCTAACCCCAAATCTAAACCGAAAATCTAAACCTAACCCCAAATCTAAACCGAAAATCTAAACCTAACCCCAAATCTAAACCTAAAATCTAAACCTAACCCCAAATCTAAACCTAACCCCAAATCTAAACCTAAAATCTAAACCTAACACCAAATCTAAACCTAACCCCAAATCTAAACCTAAAATCTAAACCTAACCCGAAATCTAAACCTAAAATCTAAACCTAACCCCAAATCTAAACCTAAAATCTAAACCCAACCCCAATGCTAAACCTAAAATCTAAACCTAACCCCAAATCTAAACCTAAAATCTAAACCTAACCCCAAATCTAAACCTAAAATCTAAACCTAAAATCTAAACCTAACCTAAAATCTAAACCTAACTCCAAATCTAAACCTAAAATCTAAACCTAACCCCAAATCTAAACCTAACCCGAAATCTAAACCTAAAATCTAAATCTAAACCTAAAATCTAAACCTAACCCCAAATCTAAACCTAAAATCTAAACCTAACCCCAAATCTAAACCTAAAATCTAAACCTAAAATCTAAACCTAACCCCAAATCTAAACCTAAAATCTAAACCTAACCCCAAATCTAAACCTAACCCCAAATCTAAACCTAACCCCAAATCTAACCCCAAATCTAAACCTAAAATCTAAACCTAACCCCAAATCTAAACCTAACCCCAAATCTAAACCTAACCCCAAATCTAAACCTAACCCCAAATCTAAACCTAAAATCTAAACCTAACCCCAAATCTAAACCTAACCCCAAATCTAAAACTAACCCCAAATCTAAACCTAAAATATAAACCTAACCCCAAATCTAAACCTAAAATCTAAACCTAACCCCAAATCTAAACCTAACCCCAAATCTAAACCTAAAATTTAAACCTAACACCAAATCTAAACCTAACCCCAAATCTAAACCTAACCCCTAATCTAACCCCAAATCTAAACCTAAAATCTAAACCTAACCCCAAATCTAAACCTAAAATCTAAACCTAACCCCAAATCTAAACCTAATCACAAATCTAAACCTAAAATCTAAACCTAACCCCAAATCTAAACCTAAAATCTAAACCTAACCCCAAATCTAAACCTAAAATCTAAGCCTAACCCCAAATCTAAACCTAAAATCTAAACCTAACCCCAAATCTAAACCTAACCCCAAATCTAAACCTAAAATCTAAACCTAACCCCAAATCTAAACCTAAAATCTAAACCTAACCCGAAATCTAAACCTAACCCCAAACCTAAACCTAAAATCTAAACCTAACCCCAAATCTAAACCTAAAATCTAAACCTAACCCCAAATCTAAACCTAAAATCTAAACCTAACCGCAAATCTAAACCTAAAATCTAAACGTAAAATCTAAACCTAACCTAAAATCTAAACCTAACCCCAAATCTAAACCTAAAATCTAGACCTAACCCCAAATCTAAACCTAACCCCAAATCTAAACCTAAAATCTAAACCTAACCCCAAATCTAAACCTAAAATCTAAACCTAACCCCAAATCTAAACCTAAAATCTAAACCTAACCCCAAAACTAAACCTAAAATCTAAACCTAACACCAAATCTAAACCTAACCCCAAATCTAAACCTAAAATCTAAACCTAACCCCAAATCTAAACCTAAAATCTAAAACTAACCTAAAATCTAAACCTAACCCCAAATCTAAACCTAAAAACTAAACCTAACCCCAAATCTAAACCTAAAATCTAAACCTAACCGCAAATCTAAACCTAAAATCTAAACCTAAAATCTAAACCTAACCTAAAATCTAAACCTAACCCCAAATCTAAACCTAAAACCTAAACCTAACCCCAAATCTAAACCTAACCCCAAATCTAAACCTAACCCCAAAACTAAACCTAAAATCTAAACCTAAAATCTAAACCTAACCTAAAATCTAAACCTAACCCCAAATCTAAACCTAAAACCTAAACCTAACCCCAAATCTAAACCTAACCCCAAATCTAAACCTAACCCCAAATCTAAACCTAAAATCTAAACCTAACCCGAAATCTAAACCTAAAATCTAAACCTAACCCCAAATCTTAACCTAAAATCTAAACCTAACCCCAAATCTAAACCTAAAATCTAAACCTAACCTCAAATCTAAACCTAAAATCTAAACCCAACCCCAAATCTAAACCTAAAATCTAAACCTAAACCCAATTCTAAACCTAACCCCAAATCTAAACCGAAAATCTAAACCTAACCCCAAATCTAAACCGAAAATCTAAACCTAACCCCAAATCTAAACCGGAAATCTAAACCTAAAATCTAAACCTAACCTAAAATCTAACCCTAACCCCAAATCTAAACCTAAAATCTAAACCTAACCCCAAATCTAAATCTAAAATCTAAACCTAACCCCAAATGTAAACCTAACCCCAAATCTAAACCTAACCCCAAATCTAAACCTAACCCCAAATCTAAACCTAAAATCTAAACCTAACCCCAAATCTAAACCTAACCCCAAATCTAAACCTAAAATCTAAACCTAACCCCAAATGTAAACCTAACCCCAAATCTAAACCTAACCCCAAATCTAAACCTAACCCCAAATCTAAACCTAAAATCTAAACCTAACCCCAAATCTAAACACCAAATCTAAACCTAACCCCAAATCTAAACCTAACCTCAAATCTAAACCTAAAATCTAAACCTAACCCCAAATCTAAACCTAAAATCTAAACCTAACCCTAAATCTAAACCTAACCCCAAATCTAAACCTAAAATCTAAACCTAACCCCAAATCTAAACCTAAAATCTAAACCTAACCCCAAATCTCAACCTAAAATCTAAACCTAACCCCAAATCTAAACCTAAAATCTAAACCTAAAATCTAAACCTAACCTAAAATCTAAACCTAACCCCAAATCTAAACCTAAAATCTAAACCTAACCCCAAATCTAAACCTAACCCCAAATCTAAACCTAAAATCTAAACCTAACCCCAAATCTAAACCTAAAATCTAAACCTAACCCCAAATCTAAACCTAAAATCTAAACCTAACCGCAAATCTAAACCTAAAATCTAAACCTAAAATCTAAACCTAACCTAAAATCTAAACCTAACCCCAAATCTAAACCTAAAATCTAAACCTAATCGCAAATCTAAACCTAACCCCAAATCTAAACCTAAAATCTAAACCTAACCCCAAATCTAAACCAAAAATATAAACCTAACCCCAAATCTAAACCAAAAATCTAAACCTAACCCCAAATCTAAACCTAACCCCAAATCTAACACCAAATCTAAACCTAAAATCTAAACCTAACCCCAAATCTAAACCTAACCCCAAATCTAAACCTAAAATCTAAACCTAACCCCAAATCTAAACCTAACCCCAAATCTAAACCTAACCCCAAATCTAACCCCAAATCTAAACCTAAAATCTAAACCTAACCCCAAATCTGAACCTAAAATCTAAACCTAACCCCAAATCTAAACCTAAAATCTAAACCTAACCCCAAATCTAAACCTAAAATCTAAACCTAACCCCAAATCTAAACCTAACCCCAAATCTAAACCTAAAATCTAAACCTAACACCAAATCTAAACCTAAAATCTAAACCTAACCCCAAATCTAAACCTAAAATCTAAGCCTAACCCCAAATCTAAACCTAAAATCTAAACCTAACCCCAAATCTAAACCTAACCCCAAATCTAAACCTAAAATCTAAACCTAACCCCAAATCTAAATCTAAAATCTAAACCTAACCCCAAATCTAAACCTAATCCCAAATCTAAACCTAAAATCTAAACCTAACCCCAAATCTAAACCTAAAATCTAAACCTAACCCCAAATCTAAACCTAAAGTCTAAACCTAAGCCCAAATCTATCCTAAAATTTAAGCCTAACCCCAAATCTAAACCTAAAATCTAAACCTAAGCCCAAATCTAAACCTAACCCCAAATCTAAACCTAAAATCTAAACCTAACGCCAAATCTAAACCGAAAATCTAAACCTAACCCCAAATCTAAACCTAAAATCTAAACCTAAACTAAAATCTAAACCTAACCCCAAATCTAAACCTAAAATCTAAACCTAACCCCAAATCTAAAACTAAAATCTAAACCTAACCCCAAATCTAAACCTAAAATCTAAACCTAACCCCAAATCTAAACCTAACCCCAAATCTAAACCTAAAATCTAAACCTAACCCCAAATCTAAACCTATAATCTAAACCTAAAATCTAAACCTAACCTAAAATCTAAACCTAACCCCAAATCTAAACCTAAAATCTAAACCTAACCCCAAATCTAAACCTAACCCCAAATCTAAACCTATCCCCAAATCTAAACCTAAAATCTAAACCTAAAATCTAAACCTAACCTAAAATCTAAACCTAACCCCAAATCTAAACCTAAAATCTAAACCTAACCCCAAATCTAAACCTAACCCCAAATCTAAACCTAAAATCAAAACCTAACCCCAAATCTAAACCTAACCCCAAATCTAAACCTAACCCCAAATCTAAACCTAAAATCTAAACCGAACCCCAAATCTAAACCTAAAATCTAAACCTAACCCCAAATCTAAACCTAACCCCAAATCTAAACCTAAAATCTAAACATAACCCCAAATCTAAACCTAAAATCTAAACCTAACCCCAAATCCAAACCTAAAATCTAAACCTAAAATCTAAACCTAACCTAAAATCTAAACCTAACTCCAAATCTAAACCTAAAATCTAAACCTAAATCCCAAATCTAAACCTAAAATCTAAACCTAACCCCAAATCTAAACCTAACCCCAAATCTAAACCTAAAATCTAAACCTAACCCCAAATCTAAACCTAACCCCAAATCTAAACCTAAAATCTAAACCTAAAATCTAAACCTAACCCCAAATCTAAACCTAAAATCTAAACCTAACCCCAAATCTAAACCTAAAATCTAAACCTAAAATCTAAACCTAACCCCAAATCTAAACCTAAAATCTAAACCTAACCCCAAATCTAAACCTAAAATCTAAACCTAACCCCAAATCTAAACCTAACCCCAAATCTAACCCCAAATCTAAACCTAAAATCTAAACCTAACCCCAAATCTAAACCTAAAATCTAAACCTAACCCTAAATCTAAACCTAACCCCAAATCTAAACCTAAAATCTAAACCTAACCCCAAATCTAAACCTAACCCCAAATCTAAAGCTAACCCCAAATCTAAACCTAAAATCTAAACCTAAAATCTAAACCTAACCTAAAATCTAAACATAACCTAAAATCTAAACCTAACCCCAAATCTAAACCTAAAATCTAAACCTAACCCCAAATCTAAACCTAACCCCAAATCTAAACCTAACCCCAAATCTAAACCTAAAATCTAAACCTAACCCGAAATCTAAACCTAAAATCTAAACCTAACCCCAAATCTAAACCTAAAATCTAAACCCAACCCCAAATCTAAACCTAAAATCTAAACCTAACCCCAATTCTAAACCTAACCCCAAATCTAAACCGAAAATCTAAACCTAACCCCAAATCTAAACCGAAAATCTAAACCTAACCCCAAATCTAAACCGAAAATCTAAACCTAAAATCTAAACCTAACCTAAAATCTAACCCTAACCCCAAATCTAAACCTAAAATCTAAACCTAACCCCAAATCTAAACCTAAAATCTAAACCTAACCCCAAATGTAAACCTAACCCCAAATCTAAACCTAACCCCAAATCTAAAACTAAAATCTAAACCTAACCCCAAATCTAAACCTAACCCCAAATCTCAAACTAAAATCTAAACCTAACCCCAAATCTAAACCTAACCCCAAATCTAAACCTAAAATCTAAACCTAACCCCAAATGTAAACCTAACCCCAAATCTAAACCTAAGCCCAAATCTAAACCTAACCCCAAATCTAAACCTAAAATCTAAACCTAACCCCAAATCTAAACCTATCCCCAAATCTAAACCTAAAATCTAAACCTAACCCCAAATCTAAACCTAAAATCTAAACCTAATCCTAAATCTAAACCTAACCCCAAATCTAAACCTAAAATCTAAACCTAACCCCAAATCTAAACCTAAAATCTAAACCTAACCCCAAATCTAAACCTAAAATCTAAACCTAACCCCAAATCTAAACCTAAAATCTAAACCTAACCGCAAATCTAAACCTAAAATCTAAACCTAAAATCTAAACATAACCTAAAATATAAACCTAACCCCAAATCTAAACCTAAAATCTAAACCTAATCGCAAATCTAAACCTAACCCCAAATCTAAACCTAAAATCTAAACCTAACCCCAAATCTAAACCTAAAATCTAAACCTAACCCCAAATCTGAACCGAAAATCTAAACCTAACCCCAAATCTAAACCAAAAATCTAAACCTAACCCCAAATCTAAACCTAACCCCAAATCTAAACCTAAAATCTAAACCTAACCCCAAAACTAAACCTAACCCCAAATCTAAACCTAACCCCAAATCTAACCCCAAATCTAAACCTAAAATCTAAATCTAACCCCAAATCTAAACCTAAAATCTAAACCTAAAATCTGAACCTAACCCCAAATCTAAACCTAAAATCTAAACCTAACCCCAAATCTAAACCTAACCCCAAATCTAAACCGAAAATCTAAACCTAACCCCAAATCTAAACCAAAAATCTAAACCTAACCCCAAATCTAAACCTAACCCCAAATCTAAACCTAAAATCTAAACCTAACCCCAAATCTAAACCTAACCCCAAATCTAAACCTAACCCCAAATCTAACCCCAAATCTAAACCTAAAATCTAAATCTAACCCCAAATCTAAACCTAACCCCAAATCTAAACCTAAAATCTAAACCTAACCGCAAATCTAAACCTAAAATCTAAACATAACCTAAAATATAAACCTAACCCCAAATCTAAACCTAAAATCTAAACCTAATCGCAAATCTAAACCTAACCCCAAATCTAAACCTAAAATCTAAACCTAACCCCAAATCTAAACCTAAAATCTAAACCTAACCCCAAATCTAAACCTAACCCCAAATCTAAACCGAAAATCTAAACCTAACCCCAAATCTAAACCAAAAATCTAAACCTAACCCCAAATCTAAACCTAACCCCAAATCTAAACCTAAAATCTAAACCTAACCCCAAATCTAAACCTAACCCCAAATCTAAACCTAACCCCAAATCTAACCCCAAATCTAAACCTAAAATCTAAATCTAACCCCAAATCTAAACCTAAAATCTAAACCTAAAATCTAAACCTAACCCCAAATCTAAACCTAAAATCTAAACCTAACCCCAAATCTAAACCTAAAATGTAAACCTAACCCCAAATCTAAACCTAACCCCAAATCTAAACCGAAAATCTAAACCTAACCCCAAATCTAAACCAAAAATCTAAACCTAACCCCAAATCTAAACCTAACCCCAAATCTAAACCTAAAATCTGAACCTAACCCCAAATCTAAACCTAACCCCAAATCTAAACCGAAAATCTAAACCTAACCCCAAATCTAAACCAAAAATCTAAACCTAACCCCAAATCTAAACCTAACCCCAAATCTAAACCTAAAATCTAAACCTAACCCCAAATCTAAACCTAACCCCAAATCTAAACCTAACCCCAAATCTAACCCCAAATCTAAACCTAAAATCTAAATCTAACCCCAAATCTAAACCTAACCCCAAATCTAAACCTAAAATCTAAACCTAACCGCAAATCTAAACCTAAAATCTAAACATAACCTAAAATATAAACCTAACCCCAAATCTAAACCTAAAATCTAAACCTAATCGCAAATCTAAACCTAACCCCAAATCTAAACCTAAAATCTAAACCTAACCCCAAATCTAAACCTAAAATCTAAACCTAACCCCAAATCTAAACCTAACCCCAAATCTAAACCGAAAATCTAAACCTAACCCCAAATCTAAACCTAACCCCAAATCTAAACCTAAAATCTAAACCTAACCCCAAATCTAAACCTAACCCCAAATCTAACCCCAAATCTAAACCTAAAATCTAAATCTAACCCCAAATCTAAACCTAAAATCTAAACCTAAAATCTAAACCTAACCCCAAATCTAAACCTAAAATCTAAACCTAACCCCAAATCTAAACCTAACCCCAAATCTAAACCTAACCCCAAATCTAACCCCAAATCTAAACCTAAAATCTAAATCTAACCCCAAATCTAAACCTAACCCCAAATCTAAACCTAAAATCTAAACCTAACCCCAAATCTAAACCTAACCCCAAATCTAAACCTAACCCCAAATCTAACCCCAAATCTAAACCTAAAATCTAAACCTAACCCCAAATCTGAACCTAAAATCTAAACCTAACCCCAAATCTAAACCTAAAATCTAAACCTAACCCCAAATCTAAACCTAACCCCAAATCTAAACAGAAAATCTAAACCTAATCCCAAATCTAAACCTAAAATCTAAACCTAACCCCAAATCTAAACTTAAAATCTAAACCTAACCCCAAATCTAAACCTAAAATCTAAGCCTAACCCCAAATCTAAACCTAAAATCTAAACCTAACCCCAAATCTAAACCTAACCCCAAATCTAAACCTAAAATCTAAACCTAACCCCAAATCTAAACCTAATCCCAAATCTAAACCTAAAATCTAAACCTAACCCCAAATCTAAACCTAA
This sequence comes from Patagioenas fasciata, assembly GCF_037038585.1. NCBI lineage: Eukaryota > Metazoa > Chordata > Aves > Columbiformes > Columbidae > Patagioenas > Patagioenas fasciata. The sequence continues at coordinate 521,392 of NW_027288755.1, read as the reverse complement.
AATCTAAACCTAACCCCAAATCTAAACCTAAAGTCTAAACCTAACCCCAAATCTATCCTAAAATTTAAGCCTAACCCCAAATCTAAACCTAAAATCTAAACCTAAGCCCAAATCTAAACCTAACCCCAAATCTAAACCTAAAATCTAAACCTAAACTAAAATCTAAACCTAACCCCAAATCTAAACCTAAAATCTAAACCTAACCCCAAATCTAAACCTAAAATCTAAACCTAACCCCAAATCTAAACCTAAAATCTAAACCTAACCCCAAATCTAAACCTAACCCCAAATCTAAACCTAAAATCTAAACCTAACCCCAAATCTAAACCTAAAATCTAAACCTAAAATCTAAACCTAACCTAAAATCTAAACCTAACCCCAAATCTAAACCTAAAATCTAAACCTAACCCCAAATCTAAACCTAACCCCAAATCTAAACCTATCCCCAAATCTAAACCTAAAATCTAAACCTAAAATCTAAACCTAACCTAAAATCTAAACCAAACCCCAAATGTAAACCTAAAATCTAAACCTAAAATCTAAACCTAACCCCAAATCTAAACCTAAAATCAAAACCTAACCCCAAATCTAAACCTAACCCCAAATCTAAACCTAACCCCAAATCTAAACCTAAAATCTAAACCTAACCCCAAATCTAAACCTAAAATCTAAACCTAACCCCAAATCTAAACCTAACCCCAAATCTAAACCTAAAATCTAAACATAACCCCAAATCTAAACCTAAAATCTAAACCTAACCCCAAATCCAAACCTAAAATCTAAACCTAAAATCTAAACCTAACCTAAAATCTAAACCTAACTCCAAATCTAAACCTAAAATCTAAACCTAAATCCCAAATCTAAACCTAAAATCTAAACCTAACCCCAAATCTAAACCTAACCCCAAATCTAAACCTAAAATCTAAACCTAACCCCAAATCTAAACCTAACCCCAAATCTAAACCTAACCCCAAATCTAAAGCTAACCCCAAATCTAAACCTAAAATCTAAACCTAACCCCAAATCTAAACCTAACCCCAAATCTAAACCTAACCCCAAATCTAAACCTAAGCCCAAATCTAACCCCAAATCTAAACCTAAAATCTAAACCTAACCCCAAATCTAAACCTAAAATCTAAACCTAACCCCAAATCTAAACCTAAAATCTAAACCTAACACCAAATCTAAACCTAACCCCAAATCTAAACCTAACCCCAAATCTAAACCTAAGCCCAAATCTAACCCCAAATCTAAACCTAAAATCTAAACCTAACCCCAAATCTAAACCTAAAATCTAAACCTAACCCCAAATCTAAACCTAACCCCAAATCTAAACCTAAAATCTAAACCTAACCCCAAATCTAAACCTAACCCCAAATCTAAAGCTAACCCCAAATCTAAACCTAAAATCTAAACCTAAAATCTAAACCTAACCTAAAATCTAAACCTAACCCCAAATCTAAACCTAAAATCTAAACCTAACCCCAAATCTAAACCTAACCCCAAATCTAAACCTAACCCCAAATCTAAACCTAAAATCTAAACCTAACCCGAAATCTAAACCTAAAATCTAAACCTAACCCCAAATCTAAACCTAAAATCTAAACCCAACCCCAAATCTAAACCTAAAATCTAAACCTAACCCCAATTCTAAACCTAACCCCAAATCTAAACCGAAAATCTAAACCTAACCCCAAATCTAAACCGAAAATCTAAACCTAACCCCAAATCTAAACCGAAAATCTAAACCTAAAATCTAAACCTAACCTAAAATCTAACCCTAACCCCAAATCTAAACCTAAAATCTAAACCTAACCCCAAATCTAAACCTAAAATCTAAACCTAACCCCAAATGTAAACCTAACACCAAATCTAAACCTAACCCCAAATCTAAACCTAACCCCAAATCTAAACCTAAAATCTAAACCTAACCCCAAATCTAAACCTAACCCCAAATCTCAAACTAAAATCTAAACCTAACCCCAAATCTAAACCTAACCCCAAATCTAAACCGAAAATCTAAACCTAACCCCAAACGTAAACCTAACCCCAAATCTAAACCTAACCCCAAATCTAAACCTAAAATCTAAACCTAACCCCAAATCTAAACCTATCCCCAAATCTAAACCTAAAATCTAAACCTAACCCCAAATCTAAACCTAAAATCTAAACCTAACCCTAAATCTAAACCTAACCCCAAATCTAAACCTAAAATCTAAACCTAACCCCAAATCTAAACCTAAAATCTAAACCTAACCCCAAATCTAAACCTAACCCCAAATCTAAACCTAAAATCTAAACCTAACCCCAAATCTAAACCTAAAATCTAAACCTAACCCCAAATCTAAACCTAAAATCTAAACATAACCCCAAATCTAAACCTAAAATCTAAACCTAACCGCAAATCTAAACCTAAAATCTAAACCTAAAATCTAAACATAACCTAAAATATAAACCTAACCCCAAATCTAAACCTAACATCTAAACCTAATCGCAAATCTAAACCTAACCCCAAATCTAAACCTAAAATCTAAACCTAACCCCAAATCTAAACCTAAAATCTAAACCTAACCCCAAATCTAAACCGAAAATCTAAACCTAACTCCAAATCTAAACCAAAAATCTAAACCTAACCCCAAATCTAAACCTAACCCCAAATCTAAACCTAAAATCTAAACCTAACCCCAAATCTAAACCTAACCCCAAATCTAAACCTAAAATCTAAACCTAACCCCAAATCTAAACCTAAAATCTAAACCTAACCCCAAATCTAAACCTAACCCCAAATCTAAACCTAAAATCTAAACATAACCCCAAATCTAAACCTAAAATCTAAACCTAACCCCAAATCTAAACCTAAAATCTAAACCTAAAATCTAAACCTAACCTAAAATCTAAACCTAACTCCAAATCTAAACCTAAAATCTAAACCTAAATCCCAAATCTAAACCTAAAATCTAAACCTAACCCCAAATCTAAACCTAAAATCTAAACCTAAAATCTAAACCTAACCCCAAATCAAAACCTAACCCCAAATCTAAACCTAAAATCTAAACCTAAAATCTAAACCTAACCCCAAATGTAAACCTAAAATCTAAACCTAACCCCAAATCTAAACCTAAAATCTAAACCTAAAATCTAAACCTAACCCCAAATCTAAACCTAAAATCTAAACCTAACCCCAAATCTAAACCTAAAATCTAAACCTAACCCCAAATCTAAACCTAACCCCAAATCTAAACCTAACCCCAAATCTAACCCCAAATCTAAACCTAAAATCTAAACCTAACCCCAAATCTAAACCTAAAATCTAAACCTAACCGCAAATCTAAACCTAACCCCAAATCTAAACCTAAAATCTAAACCTAACCCCAAATCTAAACCTAAAATCTAAACCTAACCCCAAATCTAAACCCCAAATCTAAACCTAACCCCAAATCTAAACCTAAAATCTAAACCTAACACCAAATCTAAACCTAACCCCAAATCTAACCCCAAATCTAAACCTAAAATCTAAACCTAACCCCAAATCTAAACCTAAAATCTAAACCTAATCCCAAATCTAAACCTAACCCCAAATCTAAACCTAACCCCAAATCTAACCCCAAATCTAAACCTAAAATCTAAACCTAACCCCAAATCTAAACCTAAAATCTAAACCTAACCGCAAATCTAAACCTAACCCCAAATCTAAACCTAAAATCTAAACCTAACCCCAAATCTAAACCTAAAATCTAAACCTAACCCCAAATCTAAACCCCAAATCTAAACCTAACCCCAAATCTAAACCTAAAATCTAAACCTAACACCAAATCTAAACCTAACCCCAAATCTAACCCCAAATCTAAACCTAAAATCTAAACCTAACCCCAAATCTAAACCTAAAATCTAAACCTAACCCCAAATCTAAACCTAACCCCAAATCTAAACCTAAAATCTAAACCTAACCCCAAATCTAAACCTATCCCCAAATCTAAACCTAAAATCTAAACCTAACCCCAAATCTAAACCTAAAATCTAAACCTAACCCTAAATCTAAACCTAACCCCAAATCTAAACCTAAAATCTAAACCTAACCCCAAATCTAAACCTAAAATCTAAACCTAACCCCAAATCTAAACCTAACCCCAAATCTAAACCTAAAATCTAAACCTAACCCCAAATCTAAACCTAAAATCTAAACCTAACCCCAAATCTAAACCTAAAATCTAAACATAACCCCAAATCTAAACCTAAAATCTAAACCTAACCGCAAATCTAAACCTAAAATCTAAACCTAAAATCTAAACATAACCTAAAATATAAACCTAACCCCAAATCTAAACCTAACATCTAAACCTAATCGCAAATCTAAACCTAACCCCAAATCTAAACCTAAAATCTAAACCTAACCCCAAATCTAAACCTAAAATCTAAACCTAACCCCAAATCTAAACCGAAAATCTAAACCTAACTCCAAATCTAAACCAAAAATCTAAACCTAACCCCAAATCTAAACCTAACCCCAAATCTAAACCTAAAATCTAAACCTAACCCCAAATCTAAACCTAACCCCAAATCTAAACCTAAAATCTAAACCTAACCCCAAATCTAAACCTAAAATCTAAACCTAACCCCAAATCTAAACCTAACCCCAAATCTAAACCTAAAATCTAAACATAACCCCAAATCTAAACCTAAAATCTAAACCTAACCCCAAATCTAAACCTAAAATCTAAACCTAAAATCTAAACCTAACCTAAAATCTAAACCTAACTCCAAATCTAAACCTAAAATCTAAACCTAAATCCCAAATCTAAACCTAAAATCTAAACCTAACCCCAAATCTAAACCTAAAATCTAAACCTAAAATCTAAACCTAACCCCAAATCAAAACCTAACCCCAAATCTAAACCTAAAATCTAAACCTAAAATCTAAACCTAACCCCAAATGTAAACCTAAAATCTAAACCTAACCCCAAATCTAAACCTAAAATCTAAACCTAAAATCTAAACCTAACCCCAAATCTAAACCTAAAATCTAAACCTAACCCCAAATCTAAACCTAAAATCTAAACCTAACCCCAAATCTAAACCTAACCCCAAATCTAAACCTAACCCCAAATCTAACGCCAAATCTAAACCTAAAATCTAAACCTAACCCCAAATCTAAACCTAAAATCTAAACCTAACCGCAAATCTAAACCTAACCCCAAATCTAAACCTAAAATCTAAACCTAACCCCAAATCTAAACCCCAAATCTAAACCTAACCCCAAATCTAAACCTAAAATCTAAACCTAACACCAAATCTAAACCTAACCCCAAATCTAACCCCAAATCTAAACCTAAAATCTAAACCTAACCCCAAATCTAAACCTAAAATCTAAACCTAACCCCAAATCTAAACCTAATCACAAATCTAAACCTAAAATCTAAACCTAACCACAAATCTAAACCTAAAATCTAAACCTAACCCCAAATCTAAACCTAAAATCTAAGCCTAACCCCAAATCAAAACCTAAAATCTCAACCTAACCCCAAATCTAAACCTAACCCCAAATCTAAACCTAAAATCTAAACCTAACCCCAAATCTAAACCTAAAATCTAAACCTAACCCGAAATCTAAACCTAACCCCAAATCTAAACCTAAAATCTAAACCTAACCCCAAATCTAAACCTAAAATCTAAACCTAACCCCAAATCTAAACCTAAAATCTAAACCTAAAATCTAAACCTAACCTAAAATCTAAACCTAACCCCAAATCTAAACCTAAAATCTAAACCTAACCCCAAATCTAAACCTAACCCCAAATCTAAACCTAAAATCTAAACCTAACCCCAAATCTAAACCTAACCCCAAATCTAAACCTAAAATCTAAACCTAAAATCTAAACCTAACCCCAAATCTAAACCTAAAATCTAAACCTAACCCCAAATTTAAACCTTAAATCTAAACGTAACCCCAAATCTAACCCCAAATCTAAACCTAAAATCTAAACCTAACCCCAAATCTAAACCTAAAATCTAAACCTAACCCCAAATCTAACACCAAACCTAAACCTAAAATCTAAACCTAACTCCAAATCTAAACCTAAAATCTAAACCTAACCCCAAATCTAAACCTAACCCCAAATCTAACCCCAAATCTAAACCTAACCCCAAATCTAAACCCCAAATCTAAACCTAACCCCAAATCTAAACCTAAAATCTAAACCTAACCCCAAATCTAAACCTAAAATCTAAACCTAACCCCAAATCTAAACCTAAAATCTAAGCCTAACCCCAAATCTAAACCTAAAATCTAAACCTAACCCCAAATCTAAACCTAACCCCAAATCTAAACCTAAAATCTAAACCTCACCCCAAATCTAAACCTAAAATCTAAACCTAACCCGAAATCTAAACCTAAAATCTAAACCTAAAATCTAAACCTAACCTAAAATCTAAACCTAACCCCAAATCTAAACCTAACCCCAAATCTAAACCTAAAATCTAAACCTAACCCCAAATCTAAACCTAAAATCTAAACCTAAAATCTAAACCTAACCTAAAATCTAAACCTAACCCCAAATCTAAACCTAACCCCAAATCTAAACCTAAAATCTAAACCTAACCCCAAATCTTAACCGAAAATCTAAACCTAACCCCAAATCTAAACCTAAAATCTAAACCTAACGCCAAATCAAAAGCTAAAATCTAAACCTAACCCCAAATCTAAACCTAAAATCTAAACCTAACCCCAAATCTAAACCTAACCCCAAATCTACACCTAAAATCTAAACCTCACCCCAAATCTAAACCTAAAATCTAAACCTAACCCCAAATCTAAACCTAAAATCTAAACCTAAAATCTAAACCTAACCTAAAATCTAAACCTAACTCCAAAACTAAACCTAAAATCTAAACCTAACCCCAAATCCAAACCTAAAATCTAAACCTAACCCCAAATCTAAACCTAACCCCAAATCTAAACCTAAAATCTAAACCTAACCCCAAATCTAAACCTAAAATCTAAACCTAAAATCTAAACCTAACCCCAAATCTAAACCTAAAATCTAAACGTAACCCCAAATCTAAACCTAAAATCTAAACCTAAAATCTAAACCTAACCCGAAATCTAAACATAAAATATAAACCTAACCCCAAATCTAAACCTAAAATCTAAACCTAACCCCAAATCTAAACCTAAAATCTAAACCTAACCCCAAATCTAAACCTAAAATCTAAACCTAATCCCAAATCTAACCCCAAATCTAAACCTAAAATCTAAACCTAACCCCAAATCTAAACCTAAAATCTAAGCCTAACCCCAAATCTAAACCTAAAATCTCAACCTAACCCCAAATCTAAACCTAACCCCAAATCTAAACCTAAAATCTAAACCTAACCCCAAATCTAAACCTAAAATCTAAACCTAACCCGAAATCTAAACCTAACCCCAAATCTAAACCTAAAATCTAAACCTAACCCCAAATCTAAACCTAAAATCTAAACCTAACCCCAAATCTAAACCTAAAATCTAAACCTAAAATCTAAACCTAACCTAAAATCTAAACCTAACCCCAAATCTAAACCTAAAATCTAAACCTAACCCCAAATCTAAACCTAACCCCAAATCTAAACCTAACCCCAAATCTAAACCCCATATCTAAACCTAACCCCAAATCTAAACCCCAAATCTAAACCTAACCCCAAAACTAAACCTAAAATCTAAACCTAACCCCAAATCTAAACCTAACCTTAAATCTAAACCTAAAATCTAAACCTAACCCCAAATCTAAACCTAAAATCTAAACCTAATCCCAAATCTAAACCTAACCCCAAATCAAAACATAACCCCAAATCTAAACCTAAAATCTAAACCTAACCCCTAATCTAAACCTAAAATCTAAACCTAACCCCAAATCTAAACCTAACCCCAAATCTAAACCGAAAATCTAAACCTAACCCCAAATCTAAACCTAAAATCTAAACCTAACACCAAATCTAAACCTAAAATCTAAACCTAACCCCAAATCTAAACCCAAAATCTAAACCTAACCCCAAATCTAAACCCCAAATCTAAACCTAACCCCAAATCTAAACCCCAAATCTAAACCTAACCCCAAAACTAAACCTAAAATCTAAACCTAACCCCAAATCTAAACCTAACCCCAAATCTAAACCTAAAATCTAAACCTAACCCCAAATCTAAACCTAACCCCAAATCTAAACCTAAAATCCAAACCTAACCCCAAATCTAAACCTAAAATCTAAACCCCAAATCTAAACCTAACCCCAAATCTAAACCCCAAATCTAAACCTAACCCCAAAACTAAACCTAAAATCTAAACCTAACCCCAAATCTAAACCTAAAATCTAAACCTAACACCAAATCTAAACCTAAAATCTAAACCTAACACCAAATCTAAACCTAAAATCTAAACCTAACCCCAAATCTAAACCCCAAATCTAAACCTAACCCCAAATCTAAACCCCAAATCTAAACCTAACCCCAAAACTAAACCTAAAATCTAAACCTAACCCCAAATCTAAACCTAACCCCAAATCTAAACCTAAAATCTAAACCTAACCCCAAATCTAAACCTAAAATCTAAACCTAACCCCAAATCTAAACCTAAAATCTAAACCTAACCCCAAATCTAAACCTAACCCCAAATCAAAACCTAACCCCAAATCTAAACCTAAAAACTAAACCTAACCCCAAATCTAAACCTAAAATCTAAACCTAACCCCAAATCTAAACCTAAAATCTAAACCTAACCCTAAATCTAAACCTAAAATCTAAACCTACCACAAATCTAAACCTAACCACAAATCTAAACCTAAAATCTAAACCTAACCCCAAATCTAAACCTAACCCCAAATCTAAACCTAAAATCTAAACCTAACCCCAAATCTAAACCTAACCCCAAATCTGAACCTAAAATCTAAACCTAACCCCAAATCTAAACCTAAACCCCAAATCTAAACCTAAAATCTAAACCTAACCCCAAATCTAAACCTAAAATCTAAACCTAACCCCAAATCTAAACCCCAAATCTAAACCTAACCCCAAATCTAAACCTCAAATCTAAACCTAACCCCAAATCTAAACCTAACCCCAAATCCAAATCTAACCCCAAATCTAAACCTAACATCTAAACCTAACCCCAAATCTAAACCTAAAATCTAAACCTAACCCCAAATCTAAACCTAAAATCTAAACCTAACCCTAAATCTAAACCTAACCCCAAATCTAAACCTAAAATGTAAACCTAACCCCAAATCGAAACCTAATCCCAAATCTAAACCTAAAATCTAAACCTAACCCCAAATCTAAACCTAAAATCTAAACCTAACCCCAAATCTAAACTTAGCCCCAAATCTAAACCTAAAATCTAAACCTAACCCCAAATCTAAACCAAAAATCTAAACCTAACCCCAAATCTAAACCTAAAATCTAAACCTAACCCCGAATCTAAACCTAAAATCTAAACCTAACCCCAAATCTAAACCTAACCACAAATCTGAACCTAAAATCTAAACCTAACCCCAAATCTGAACCTAAAATCTAAACCTAACCCCAAATCTGAACCTAAAATCTAAACCTAACCCCAAATCTAAACCTAAAATCTAAACCTAACCCCAAATCTAAACCTAACCCCAAATCTAAACCTAAAATCTAAACCTAACCCCAAATCTAAACCTAAAATCTAAACCTAACCCCAAATCTAAACCTAACCCCAAATCTAAACCGTAAATCTAAACCTAACCCCAAATCTAAACCTAAAATCTAAACCTAACCCCAAATCTAAACCTAAAATCTAAACCTAACCTAAAATCTAAACCTAACCCCAAATCTAAACCTAAAATCTAAACCTAACCCCAAATGTAAACCTCACCCCAAATCTAAACCTAAAATCTAAACCTAACCCCAAATCTAAACCTAAAATCTAAACCTAACCCCAAATGTAAACCTAACCCCAAATCTAAACCTAAAATCTAAACCTAACCCCAAATCTAAACCAAAAATCTAAACCTAACCCCAAATCTAAACCAAAAATCTAAACCTAACCCCAAATCTAAACATAAAATCTAAACCTAACCCCAAATCTAAACCAAAAATCTAAACCTAACCCTAAATCTAAACCTAAAATCTAAACCTAATCCCAAATCTAAACCTAACCCCAAATCTAAACCTAAAATCTAAACCTAACCCCAAATCTAAACCTAAAATCTAAACCTAACCCCAAATCTAAACCAAAAATCTAAACCTAACCCTAAATCTAAACCTAAAATCTAAACCTAATCCCAAATCTAAACCTAACCCCAAATCTAAACCAAAAATCTAAACCTAACCCCAAATCTAAACCAAAAATCTAAACCTAACCCTAAATCTAAACCTAAAATCTAAACCGAATCCCAAATCTAAACCTAACCCCAAATCCAAACCTAACCCCAAATCTAAACCTAAAATCTAAACCTAACCCCAAATCTAAACCTAAAATCTAAACCTAACCCCAAATCTAAACCCCAAATCTAAACCTAACCCCAAAACTAAACCTAAAATCTAAACCTAACCCCAAATCTAAACCTAACCCCAAATCTAAACCTAAAATCTAAACCTAACCCCAAATCTAAACCTAACCCCAAATCTAAACCTAAAATCTAAACCTAACCCCAAATCTAAACCTAAAATCTAAACCCCAAATCTAAACCTAACCCCAAATCTAAACCCCAAATCTAAACCTAACCCCAAATCTAAACCTAAAATCTAAACCTAACCCCAAATCTAACCCTAAAATCTAAACCTAACACCAAATCTAAACCTAAAATCTAAACCTAACACCAAATCTAAACCTAAAATCTAAACCTAACCCCAAATCTAAACCCCAAATCTAAACCTAACCCCAAATCTAAACCCCAAATCTAAACCTAACCACAAAACTAAACCTAAAATCTAAACCTAACCCCAAATCTAAACCTAACCCCAAATCTAAACCTAAAATCTAAACCTAACCCCAAATCTAAACCTAAAATCTAAACCTAACCCCAAATCTAAACCTAACCCCAAATCAAAACCTAACCCCAAATCTAAACCTAAAATCTAAACCTAACCCCAAATCTAAACCTAAAATCTAAACCTAACCCCAAATCTAAACCTAAAATCTAAACCTAACCCTAAATCTAAACCTAAAATCTAAACCTAACCCCAAATCTAAACCTAACCACAAATCTAAACCTAAAATCTAAACCTAACCCCAAATCTAAACCTAACCCCAAATCTAAACCTAAAATCTAAACCTAACCCCAAATCTAAACCTAAAATCTAAACCTAACCCCAAATCTAAACCTAACCCCAAATCTGAACCTAAAATCTAAACCTAACCCCAAATCTAAACCTAAACCCCAAATCTAAACCTAAAATCTAAACCTAACCCCAAATCTAAACCTAAAATCTAAACCTAACCCCAAATCTAAACCCCAAATCTAAACCTAACCCCAAATCTAAACCTCAAATCTAAACCTAACCCCAAATCTAAACCTAACCCCAAATCCAAATCTAACCCCAAATCTAAACCTAACATCTAAACCTAACCCCAAATCTAAACCTAAAATCTAAACCTAACCCCAAATCTAAACCTAAAATCTAAACCTAACCCTAAATCTAAACCTAACCCCAAATCTAAACCTAAAATGTAAACCTAACCCCAAATCTAAACCTAATCCCAAATCTAAACCTAAAATCTAAACCTAACCCCAAATCTAAACGTAAAACCTAAACCTAACCCCAAATCTAAACTTAGCCCCAAATCTAAACCTAAAATCTAAACCTAACCCCAAATCTAAACCAAAAATCTAAACCTAACCCCAAATCTAAACCTAAAATCTAAACCTAACCCCGAATCTAAACCTAAAATCTAAACCTAACCCCAAATCTAAATCTAACCACAAATCTGAACCTGAAATCTAAACCTAACCCCAAATCTGAACCTAAAATCTAAACCTAACCCCAAATCTGAACCTAAAATCTAAACCTAACCCCAAATCTAAACCTAAAATCTAAACCTAACCCGAAATCTAAACCTAACCCCAAATCTAAACCTAAAATCTAAACCTAACCCCAAATCTAAACCTAAAATCTAAACCTAACCCCAAATCTAAACCTAAAATCTAAACCTAAAATCTAAACCTAACCTAAAATCTAAACCTAACCCCAAATCTAAACCTAAAATCTAAACCTAACCCCAAATCTAAACCTAACCCCAAATCTTAACCGAAAATCTAAACCTAACCCCAAATCTAAACCTAAAATCTAAACCTAACCCCAAATCTAAAGCTAAAATCTAAACCTAACCCCAAATCTAAACCTAGAATCTAAACCTAACCCCAAATCTAAAGCTAAAATCTAAACCTATCCCCAAATCTAAACCTAACCCCAAATCTAAACCTAAAATCTAAACCTAACCCCATATCTAAACCTAAAATCTAAACCTAACCCCAAATCTAAACCTAAAATCTAAACCTAAAATCTAAACCTAACCTAAAATCTAAACCTAACTCCAAAACTAAACCTAAAATCTAAACCTAACCCCAAATCTAAACCTAAAATCTAAACCTAACCCCAAATCTAAACCTAACCCCAAATCTAAACCTAAAATCTAAACCTAACCCCAAATCTAAACCTAACCCCAAATCTAAACCTAACCCCAAATCTAAACCTAAAATCTAAACCTAAAATCTAAACCTAACCCCAAATCTAAACTAAAATCTAAACCTAACCCCTAATTTAACCCTTAAATCTAAACGTAACCCCAAATCTAACCCCAAATCTAAACCTAAAATCTAAACCTAACCCCAAATCTAAACCTAAAATCTAAACCTAACCCCAAATCTAACCCCAAATCTAAACCTAAAATCTAAACCTAACTCCAAATCTAAACCTAAAATCTAAACCTAACCCCAAATCTAAACCTAACCCCAAATCTAAACCTAACCCCAAATCTAACCCCAAATCTAAACCTAACCCCAAATCTAAACCTAAAATCTAAACCTAACCCCAAATCTAAACCCCAAATCTAAACCTAACCCCAAATCTAAACCTAAAATCTAAACCTAACCCCAAATCTAAACCTAAAATCTAAACCTAACCCCAAATCTAAACCTAACCCCAAATCTAAACCTAAAATCTAAACCTAACCCCAAATCTAAACCTAAAATCTAAACCTAACCCCAAATCTAAACCTGAAATCTAAGCCTAACCCCAAATCTAAACCTAAAATCTAAACCTAACCCCAAATCTAAACCTAACCCCAAATCTAAACCTAAAATCTAAACCTCACCCCAAATCTAAACCTAAAATCTAAACCTAACCCGAAATCTAAACCTAACCCCAAATCTAAACCTAAAATCTAAACCTAACCCCAAATCTAAACCTAAAATCTAAACCTAACCCCAAATCTAAATCTAAAATCTAAACCTAAAATCTAAACCTAACCTAAAATCTAAACCTAACCCCAAATGTAAACCTAACCCCAAATCTAAACCTAAAATCTAAACCTAACCCCAAATCTTAAGCTAAAATCTAAACCTAACCCCAAATCTAAACCTAAAATCTAAACCTAACGCCAAATCTAAAGCTAAAATCTAAACCTAACCCCAAATCTAAACCTAAATCTAAACCTAACCCCAAATCTAAACCTAACCCCAAATCTACACCTAAAATCTAAACCTAACCCCAAATCTAAACTTAAAATCTAAACCTAACCCCAAATCTAAACCTAAAATCTAAACCTAAAATCTAAACCTAACCTAAAATCTAAACCTAACTCCAAAACTAAACCTAAAATCTAAATCTAACCCCAAATCTAAACCTAAAATCTAAACCTAACCCCAAATCTAAACCTAACCCCAAATCTAAACCTAAAATCTAAACCTAACCCCAAATCTAAACCTAAGCCCAAATCTAAACCTAAAATCTAAACCTAAAATCTAAACCTAACCCCAAATCTAAACCTAAAATCTAAACGTAACCCGAAATCTAAACCTAAAATCTAAACCTAAAATCTAAACCTAACCCGAAATCTAAACCTAAAATCTAAACCTAACCCCAAATCTAAACCTAATCCCAAATCTAACCCCAAATCTAAACCTAAAATCTAAACCTAACTCCAAATCTAAACCTAAAATCTAAACCTAACCCCAAATCTTAACCTAACCCCAAATCTAAACCTAACCCCAAATCTAAACCCCATATCTAAACCTAACCCCAAATCTAAACCCCAAATCTAAACCTAACCCCAAAACTAAACCTAAAATCTAAACCTAACCCCAAATCTAAACCTAACCCCAAATCTAAACCTAAAATCTAAACCTAACCCTAAATCTAAACCTAAAATCTAAACCTAATCCCAAATCTAAACCTAACCCCAAATCAAAACATAACCCCAAATCTAAACCTAAAATCTAAACCTAACCCCAAATCTAAACCTAAAATCTAAACCTAACCCCAAATCTAAACCTAAAATCTAAACCTAATCCCAAATCTAAACCTAACCCCAAATCAAAACCTAACCCCAAATCTAAACCTAAAATCTAAACCTAACCCCAAATCTAAACCTAAAATCTAAACCTAACCCCAAATCTAAACCTAACCCCAAATCTAAACCGAAAATCTAAACCTAACCCCAAATCTAAACCTAAAATCTAAACCTAACCCCAAATCTAAACCTAAAATCTAAACCTAACACCAAATCTAAACCTAAAATCTAAACCTAACCCCAAATCTAAACCCAAAATCTAAACCTAACCGCAAATCTAAACCCCAAATCTAAACCTAACCCCAAATCTAAACCCCAAATCTAAACCTAACCCCAAAACTAAACCTAAAATCTAAACCTAACCCCAAATCTAAACCTAACCCCAAATCTAAACCTAAAATCTAAACCTAACCCCAAATCTAAACCTAACCCCAAATCTAAACCTAAAATCTAAACCTAACCCCAAATCTAAACCTAAAATCTAAACCCCAAATCTAAACCTAACCCCAAATCTAAACCCCAAATCTAAACCTAACCCCAAAACTAAACCTAAAATCTAAACCTAACCCCAAATCTAAACCTAAAATCTAAACCTAACACCAAATCTAAACCTAAAATCTAAACCTAACACCAAATCTAAACCTAAAATCTAAACCTAACCCCAAATCTAAACCCCAAATCTAAACCTAACCCCAAAACTAAACCTAAAATCTAAACCTAACCCCAAATCTAAACCTAACCCCAAATCTAAACCTAAAATCTAAACCTAACCCCAAATCTAAACTTAAAATCTAAACCTAACCCCAAATCAAAACCTAACCCCAAATCTAAACCTAAAATCTAAACCTAACCCCAAATCTAAACCTAAAATCTAAACCTAACCCCAAATCTATACCTAAAATCTAAACCTAACCCTAAATCTAAACCTAAAATCTAAACCTAACCCCAAATCTAAACCTAACCACAAATCTAAACCTAAAATCTAAACCTAACCCCAAATCTAAACCTAACCCCAAATCTAAACCTAAAATCTAAACCTAACCCCAAATCTACACCTAAAATCTAAACCTAACCCCAAATCTAAACCTAACCCCAAATCTGAACCTAAAATCTAAACCTAACCCCAAATCTAAACCTAAACCCCAAATCTAAACCTAAAATCTAAACCTAACCCCAAATCTAAACCTAAAATCTAAACCTAACCCCAAATCTAAACCCCAAATCTAAACCTAACCCCAAATCTAAACCTCAAATCTAAACCTAACCCCAAATCTAAACCTAACCCCAAATCCAAATCTAACCCCAAATCTAAACCTAACATCTAAACCTAACCCCAAATCTAAACCTAAAATCTAAACCTAACCCCAAATCTAAACCTAAAATGTAAACCTAACCCTAAATCTAAACCTAACCCCAAATCTAAACCTAAAATCTAAACCTAACCCCAAATCTAAACCTAACCCCAAATCTAAACCTAAATCTAAACCTAAAATCTAAACCTAACCCCAAATCTAAACCTAAAATCTAAACCTAACCCCAAATCTAAACCAAAAATCTAAACCTAACCCCAAATCTAAACCTAAATCTAAACCTAACCCCGAATCTAAACCTAAAATCTAAACCTAACCCCAAATCTAAACCTAACCACAAATCTGAACCTAAAATCTAAACCTAACCCCAAATCTGAACCTAAAATCTAAACCTAACCCCAAATCTGAACCTAAAATCTAAACCTAACCCCAAATCTAAACCTAAAATCTAAACCTAACCCCAAATCTAAACCTAACCCCAAATCTAAACCTAAAATCTAAACCTAACCCCAAATCTAAACCTAAAATCTAAACCTAACCCCAAATCTAAAACTAACCCCAAATCTAAACCGTAAATCTAAACCTAACCCCAAATCTAAACCTAAAATCTAAACCTAACCCCAAATCTAAACCTAAAATCTAAACCTAACCTAAAATCTAAACCTAACCCCAAATCTAAACCTAAAATCTAAACCTAACCCCAAATGTAAACCTCACCCCAAATCTAAACCTAAAATCTAAACCTAACCCCAAATCTAAACCTAAAATCTAAACCTAACCCCAAATGTAAACCTAACCCCAAATCTAAACCTAAAATCTAAAACTAACCCCAAATGTAAACCTCACCCCAAATCTAAACCTAAAATCTAAACCTAACCCCAAATCTAAACCTAAAATCTAAACCTAACCCCAAATGTAAACCTAACCCCAAATCTAAACCTAAAATCTAAACCTAACCCCAAATCTAAACCAAAAATCTAAACCTAACCCCAAATCTAAACATAAAATCTAAACCTAACCCCAAATCTAAACCAAAAATCTAAACCTAACCCTAAATCTAAACCTAAAATCTAAACCTAATCCCAAATCTAAACCTAACCCCAAATCTAAACCTAAAATCTAAACCTAACCCCAAATCTAAACCTAAAATCTAAACCTAACCCCAAATCTAAACCAAAAATCTAAACCTAACCCTAAATCTAAACCTAAAATCTAAACCTAATCCCAAATCTAAACCTAACCCCAAATCTAAACCAAAAATCTAAACCTAACCCCAAATCTAAACCAAAAATCTAAACCTAACCCCAAATCTAAACCTAAAATCTAAACCTAACCCCAAATCTAAACCAAAAATCTAAACCTAACCCTAAATCTAAACCTAAAATCTAAACCTAATCCCAAATCTAAACCTAACCCCAAATCTAAACCAAAAATCTAAACCTAACCCCAAATCTAAACCTAAAATCTAAACCTAACCCCAAATCTAAACCAAAAATCTAAACCTAACCCTAAATCTAAACCTAAAATCTAAACCGAATCCCAAATCTAAACCTAACCCCAAATCCAAACCTAACCCCAAATCTAAACCTGAAATCTAAACCTAACCCCAAATCTAAACCTAAAATCTAAACCTAACCCCAAATCTAAACCCCAAATCTAAACCTAACCCCAAAACTAAACCTAAAATCTAAACCTAACCCCAAATCTAAACCCCAAATCTAAACCTAACCCCAAAACTAAACCTAAAATCTAAACCTAACCCCAAATCTAAACCTAACCCCAAATCTAAACCTAAAATCTAAACCTAACCCCAAATCTAAACCTAACCCCAAATCTAAACCTAAAATCTAAACCTAACCCCAAATCTAAACCTAAAATCTAAACCCCAAATCTAAACCTAACCCCAAATCTAAACCCCAAATCTAAACCTAACCCCAAATCTAAACCTAAAATCTAAACCTAACCCCAAATCTAAACCTAAAATCTAAACCTAACACCAAATCTAAACCTAAAATCTAAACCTAACACCAAATCTAAACCTAAAATCTAAACCTAACCCCAAATCTAAACCCCAAATCTAAACCTAACCCCAAATCTAAACCCCAAATCTAAACCTAACCACAAAACTAAACCTAAAATCTAAACCTAACCCCAAATCTAAACCTAACCCCAAATCTAAACCTAAAATCTAAACCTAACCCCAAATCTAAACCTAAAATCTAAACCTAAACCCAAATCTAAACCCCAAATCTAAACCTAACCACAAAACTAAACCTAAAATCTAAACCTAACCCCAAATCTAAACCTAACCCCAAATCTAAACCTAAAATCTAAACCTAACCCCAAATCTAAACCTAAAATCTAAACCTAACCCCAAATCTAAACCTAACCCCAAATCAAAACCTAACCCCAAATCTAAACCTAAAATCTAAACCTAACCCCAAATCTAAACCTAAAATCTAAACCTAACCCCAAATCTAAACCTAACCCCAAATCTGAACCTAAAATCTAAACCTAACCCCAAATCTAAACCTAAACCCCAAATCTAAACCTAAAATCTAAACCTAACCCCAAATCTAAACCCCAAATCTAAACCTAACCCCAAATCTAAACCTCAAATCTAAACCTAACCCCAAATCTAAACCTAACCCCAAATCCAAATCTAACCCCAAATCTAAACCTAACATCTAAACCTAACCCCAAATCTAAACCTAAAATCTAAACCTAACCCCAAATCTAAACCTAAAATCTAAACCTAACACCAAATCTAAACCTAAAATCTAAACCTAACCCCAAATCTAAACCCCAAATCTAAACCTAACCCCAAATCTAAACCCCAAATCTAAACCTAACCCCAAATCAAAACCTAACCCCAAATCTAAACCTAAAATCTAAACCTAACCCCAAATCTAAACCTAAAATCTAAACCTAACCCCAAATCTAAACCTAACCCCAAATCTGAACCTAAAATCTAAACCTAACCCCAAATCTAAACCTAAACCCCAAATCTAAACCTAAAATCTAAACCTAACCCCAAATCTAAACCTAAAATCTAAACCTAACCCCAAATCTAAACCCCAAATCTAAACCTAACCCCAAATCTAAACCTAAAATCTAAACCTAACCCCGAATCTAAACCTAAAATCTAAACCTAACCCCAAATCTAAACCTAACCACAAATCTGAACCTAAAATCTAAACCTAACCCCAAATCTGAACCTAAAATCTAAACCTAACCCCAAATCTGAACCTAAAATCTAAACCTAACCCCAAATCTAAACCTAAAATCTAAACCTAACCCCAAATCTAAACCTAACCCCAAATCTAAACCTAAAATCTAAACCTAACCCCAAATCTAAACCTAAAATCTAAACCTAACCCCAAATCTAAACCTAACCCCAAATCTAAACCGTAAATCTAAACCTAACCCCAAATCTAAACCTAAAATCTAAACCTAACCCCAAATCTAAACCCCAAATCTAAACCTAACCCCAAAACTAAACCTAAAATCTAAACCTAACCCCAAATCTAAACCTAACCCCAAATCTAAACCTAAAATCTAAACCTAACCCCAAATCTAAACCTAACCCCAAATCTAAACCTAAAATCTAAACCTAACCCCAAATCTAACCCTAAAATCTAAACCTAACACCAAATCTAAACCTAAAATCTAAACCTAACACCAAATCTAAACCTAAAATCTAAACCTAACCCCAAATCTAAACCCCAAATCTAAACCTAACCTTAAATCTAAACCCCAAATCTAAACCTAACCACAAAACTAAACCTAAAATCTAAACCTAACCCCAAATCTAAACCTAACCCCAAATCTAAACCTAAAATCTAAACCTAACCCCAAATCTAAACCTAAAATCTAAACCTAACCCCAAATCTAAACCTAACCCCAAATCAAAACCTAACCCCAAATCTAAACCTAAAATCTAAACCTAACCCCAAATCTAAACCTAAAATCTAAACCTAACCCCAAATCTAAACCTAAAATCTAAACCTAACCCTAAATCTAAACCTAAAATCTAAACCTAACCCCAAATCTAAACCTAACCACAAATCTAAACCTAAAATCTAAACCTAACCCCAAATCTAAACCTAACCCCAAATCTAAACCTAAAATCTAAACCTAACCCCAAATCTAAACCTAAAATCTAAACCTAACCCCAAATCTAAACCTAACCCCAAATCTGAACCTAAAATCTAAACCTAACCCCAAATCTAAACCTAAACCCCAAATCTAAACCTAAAATCTAAACCTAACCCCAAATCTAAACCTAAAATCTAAACCTAACCCCAAATCTAAACCCCAAATCTAAACCTAACCCCAAATCTAAACCTCAAATCTAAACCTAACCCCAAATCTAAACCTAACCCCAAATCCAAATCTAACCCCAAATCTAAACCTAACATCTAAACCTAACCCCAAATCTAAACCTAAAATCTAAACCTAACCCCAAATCTAAACCTAAAATCTAAACCTAACCCTAAATCTAAACCTAACCCCAAATCTAAACCTAAAATGTAAACCTAACCCCAAATCTAAACCTAATCCCAAATCTAAACCTAAAATCTAAACCTAACCCCAAATCTAAACCTAAAATCTAAACCTAACCCCAAATCTAAACCAAAAATCTAAACCTAACCCCAAATCTAAACCTAAAATCTAAACCTAACCCCGAATCTAAACCTAAAATCTAAACCTAACCCCAAATCTAAACCTAACCACAAATCTGAACCTAAAATCTAAACCTAACCCCAAATCTGAACCTAAAATCTAAACCTAACCCCAAATCTGAACCTAAAATCTAAACCTAACCCCAAATCTAAACCTAAAATCTAAACCTAACCCGAAATCTAAACCTAACCCCAAATCTAAACCTAAAATCTAAACCTAACCCCAAATCTAAACCTAAAATCTAAACCTAAAATCTAAACCTAACCTAAAATCTAAACCTAACCCCAAATCTAAACCTAAAATCTAAACCTAACCCCAAATCTAAACCTAAACCCAAATCTTAACCAAAAATCTAAACCTAAACCCAAATCTAAACCTAAAATCTAAACCTAACCCCAAATCTAAAGCTAAAATCTAAACCTAACCCCAAATCTAAACCTAGAATCTAAACCTAACCCCAAATCTAAAGCTAAAATCTAAACCTATCCCCAAATCTAAACCTAACCCCAAATCTAAACCTAAAATCTAAACCTAACCCCATATCTAAACCTAAAATCTAAACCTAACCCCAAATCTAAACCTAAAATCTAAACCTAAAATCTAAACCTAACCTAAAATCTAAACCAAACTCCAAAACTAAACCTAAAATCTAAACCTAACCCCAAATCTAAACCTAAAATCTAAACCTAACCCCAAATCTAAACCTAACCCCAAATCTAAACCTAAAATCTAAACCTAACCCCAAATCTAAACCTAACCCCAAATCTAAACCTAACCCCAAATCTAAACCTAAAATCTAAACCTAAAATCTAAACCTAACCCCAAATCTAAACTAAAATCTAAACCTAACCCCTAATTTAACCCTTAAATCTAAACGTAACCCCAAATCTAACCCCAAATCTAAACCTAAAATCTAAACCTAACCCCAAATCTAAACCTAAAATCTAAACCTAACCCCAAATCTAACCCCAAATCTAAACCTAAAATCTAAACCTAACTCCAAATCTAAACCTAAAATCTAAACCAAACCCCAAATCTAAACCTAACCCCAAATCTAACCCCAAATCTAAACCTAACCCCAAATCTAAACCTAAAATCTAAACCTAACCCCAAATCTAAACCCCAAATCTAAACCTAACCCCAAATCTAAACCTAAAATCTAAACCTAACCCCAAATCTAAACCTAATCACAAATCTAAACCTAAAATCTAAACCTAACCCCAAATCTAAACCTAAAATCTAAACCTAACCCCAAATCTAAACCTAAAATCTAAGCCTAACCCCAAATCTAAACCTAAAATCTAAACCTAACCCCAAATCTAAACCTAACCCCAAATCTAAACCTAAAATCTAAACCTCACCCCAAATCTAAACCTAAAATCTAAACCTAACCCGAAATCTAAACCTAACCCCAAATCTAAACCTAAAATCTAAACCTAACCCCAAATCTAAACCTAAAATCTAAACCTAACCCCAAATCTAAACCTAAAATCTAAACCTAAAATCTAAACCTAACCTAAAATCTAAACCTAACCCCAAATGTAAACCTAACCCCAAATCTAAACCTAAAATCTAAACCTAACCCCAAATCTTAAGCTAAAATCTAAACCTAACCCCAAATCTAAACCTAAAATCTAAACCTAACGCCAAATCTAAAGCTAAAATCTAAACCTAACCCCAAATCTAAACCTAAAATCTAAACCTAACCCCAAATCTAAACCTAACCCCAAATCTACACCTAAAATCTAAACCTAACCCCAAATCTAAACCTAAAATCTAAACCTAACCCCAAATCTAAACCTAAAATCTAAACCTAAAATCTAAACCTAACCTAAAATCTAAACCTAACTCCAAAACTAAACCTAAAATCTAAACCTAACCCCAAATCTAAACCTAAAATCTAAACCTAACCCCAAATCTAAACCTAACCCCAAATCTAAACCTAAAATCTAAACCTAACCCCAAATCTAAACCTAACCCCAAATCTAAACCTAAAATCTAAACCTAAAATCTAAACCTAACCCCAAATCTAAACCTAAAATCTAAACGTAACCCGAAATCTAAACCTAAAATCTAAACCTAAAATCTAAACCTAACCCGAAATCTAAACCTAAAATCTAAACCTAACCCCAAATCTAAACCTAAAATCTCAACCTAATCCCAAATCTAACCCCAAATCTAAACCTAAAATATAAACCTAACTCCAAATCTAAACCTAAAATCTAAACCTAACCCCAAATCTAAACCTAACCCCAAATCTAAACCCCAAATCTAAACCTAACCCCAAAACTAAACCTAAAATCTAAACCTAACCCCAAATCTAAACCTAACCCCAAATCTAAACCTAAAATCTAAACCTAACCCCAAATCTAAACCTAAAATCTAAACCTAATCCCAAATCTAAACCTAACCCCAAATCAAAACATAACCCCAAAACTAAACCTAAAATCTAAACCTAACCCCAAATCTAAACCTAACCCCAAATCAAAACATAACCCCAAAACTAAACCTAAAATCTAAACCTAACCCCAAATCTAAACCTAACCCCAAATCTAAACCTAAAATCTAAACCTAACCCCAAATCTAAACCTAACCCCAAATCTAAACCTAAAATCTAAACCTAACCCCAAATCTAACCCTAAAATCTAAACCTAACACCAAATCTAAACCTAAAATCTAAACCTAACACCAAATCTAAACCTAAAATCTAAACCTAACCCCAAATCTAAACCCCAAATCTAAACCTAACCCCAAATCTAAACCCCAAATCTAAACCTAACCACAAAACTAAACCTAAAATCTAAACCTAACCCCAAATCTAAACCTAAAATCTAAACCTAACCCCAAATCTAAACCTAAAATCTAAACCTAACCCCAAATCTAAACCTAACCCCAAATCAAAACCTAACCCCAAATCTAAACCTAAAATCTAAACCTAACCCCAAATCTAAACCTAAAATCTAAACCTAACCCCAAATCTAAACCTAAAATCTAAACCTAACCCTAAATCTAAACCTAAAATCTAAACCTAACCCCAAATCTAAACCTAACCACAAATCTAAACCTAAAATCTAAACCTAACCCCAAATCTAAACCTAACCCCAAATCTAAACCTAAAATCTAAACCTAACCCCAAATCTAAACCTAAAATCTAAACCTAACCCCAAATCTAAACCTAACCCCAAATCTGAACCTAAAATCTAAACCTAACCCCAAATCTAAACCTAAACCCCAAATCTAAACCTAAAATCTAAACCTAACCCCAAATCTAAACCTAAAATCTAAACCTAACCCCAAATCTAAACCCCAAATCTAAACCTAACCCCAAATCTAAACCTCAAATCTAAACCTAACCCCAAATCTAAACCTAACCCCAAATCCAAATCTAACCCCAAATCTAAACCTAACATCTAAACCTAACCCCAAATCTAAACCTAAAATCTAAACCTAACCCTAAATCTAAACCTAACCCCAAATCTAAACCTAAAATGTAAACCTAACCCCAAATCTAAACCTAATCCCAAATCTAAACCTAAAATCTAAACCTAACCCCAAATCTAAACGTAAAACCTAAACCTAACCCCAAATCTAAACTTAGCCCCAAATCTAAACCTAAAATCTAAACCTAACCCCAAATCTAAACCAAAAATCTAAACCTAACCCCAAATCTAAACCTAAAATCTAAACCTAACCCCGAATCTAAACCTAAAATCTAAACCTAACCCCAAATCTAAACCTAACCACAAATCTGAACCTAAAATCTAAACCTAACCCCAAATCTGAACCTAAAATCTAAACCTAACCCCAAATCTGAACCTAAAATCTAAACCTAACCCCAAATCTAAACCTAAAATCTAAACCTAACCCGAAATCTAAACCTAACCCCAAATCTAAACCTAAAATCTAAACCTAACCCCAAATCTAAACCTAAAATCTAAACCTAAAATCTAAACCTAACCTAAAATCTAAACCTAACCCCAAATCTAAACCTAAAATCTAAACCTAACCCCAAATCTAAACCTAACCCCAAATCTTAACCGAAAATCTAAACCTAAACCCAAATCTAAACCTAAAATCTAAACCTAACCCCAAATCTAAAGCTAAAATCTAAACCTAACCCCAAATCTAAACCTAGAATCTAAACCTAACCCCAAATCTAAAGCTAAAATCTAAACCTATCCCCAAATCTAAACCTAACCCCAAATCTAAACCTAAAATCTAAACCTAACCCCATATCTAAACCTAAAATCTAAACCTAACCCCAAATCTAAACCTAAAATCTAAACCTAAAATCTAAACCTAACCTAAAATCTAAACCTAACTCCAAAACTAAACCTAAAATCTAAACCTAACCCCAAATCTAAACCTAAAATCTAAACCTAACCCCAAATCTAAACCTAACCCCAAATCTAAACCTAAAATCTAAACCTAACCCCAAATCTAAACCTAACCCCAAATCTAAACCTAACCCCAAATCTAAACCTAAAATCTAAACCTAAAATCTAAACCTAACCCCAAATCTAAACTAAAATCTAAACCTAACCCCTAATTTAACCCTTAAATCTAAACGTAACCCCAAATCTAACCCCAAATCTAAACCTAAAATCTAAACCTAACCCCAAATCTAAACCTAAAATCTAAACCTAACCCCAAATCTAACCCCAAATCTAAACCTAAAATCTAAACCTAACTCCAAATCTAAACCTAAAATCTAAACCTAACCCCAAATCTAAACCTAACCCCAAATCTAACCCCAAATCTAAACCTAACCCCAAATCTAAACCTAAAATCTAAACCTAACCCCAAATCTAAACCC
Organism: Patagioenas fasciata; assembly: GCF_037038585.1. NCBI lineage: Eukaryota > Metazoa > Chordata > Aves > Columbiformes > Columbidae > Patagioenas > Patagioenas fasciata. The sequence goes on along the minus strand of NW_027288755.1, from coordinate 496,076 downwards.
CAAATCTAAACCTAAAATCTAAACCTAACCCCAAATCTAAACCTAATCACAAATCTAAACCTAAAATCTAAACCTAACCCCAAATCTAAACCTAAAATCTAAACCTAACCCCAAATCTAAACCTAAAATCTAAGCCTAACCCCAAATCTAAACCTAAAATCTAAACCTAACCCCAAATCTAAACCTAACCCCAAATCTAAACCTAAAATCTAAACCTCACCCCAAATCTAAACCTAAAATCTAAACCTAACCCGAAATCTAAACCTAACCCCAAATCTAAACCTAAAATCTAAACCTAACCCCAAATCTAAACCTAAAATCTAAACCTAACCCCAAATCTAAACCTAAAATCTAAACCTAAAATCTAAACCTAACCTAAAATCTAAACCTAACCCCAAATGTAAACCTAACCCCAAATCTAAACCTAAAATCTAAACCTAACCCCAAATCTTAAGCTAAAATCTAAACCTAACCCCAAATCTAAACCTAAAATCTAAACCTAACGCCAAATCTAAAGCTAAAATCTAAACCTAACCCCAAATCTAAACCTAAAATCTAAACCTAACCCCAAATCTAAACCTAACCCCAAATCTACACCTAAAATCTAAACCTAACCCCAAATCTAAACCTAAAATCTAAACCTAACCCCAAATCTAAACCTAAAATCTAAACCTAAAATCTAAACCTAACCTAAAATCTAAACCTAACTCCAAAACTAAACCTAAAATCTAAACCTAACCCCAAATCTAAACCTAAAATCTAAACCTAACCCCAAATCTAAACCTAACCCCAAATCTAAACCTAAAATCTAAACCTAACCCCAAATCTAAACCTAACCCCAAATCTAAACCTAAAATCTAAACCTAAAATCTAAACCTAACCCCAAATCTAAACCTAAAATCTAAACGTAACCCGAAATCTAAACCTAAAATCTAAACCTAAAATCTAAACCTAACCCGAAATCTAAACCTAAAATCTAAACCTAACCCCAAATCTAAACCTAAAATCTCAACCTAATCCCAAATCTAACCCCAAATCTAAACCTAAAATCTAAACCTAACTCCAAATCTAAACCTAAAATCTAAACCTAACCCCAAATCTAAACCTAACCCCAAATCTAAACCCCAAATCTAAACCTAACCCCAAAACTAAACCTAAAATCTAAACCTAACCCCAAATCTAAACCTAACCCCAAATCTAAACCTAAAATCTAAACCTAACCCCAAATCTAAACCTAAAATCTAAACCTAATCCCAAATCTAAACCTAACCCCAAATCAAAACATAACCCCAAATCTAAACCTAAAATCTAAACCTAATCCCAAATCTAAACCTAACCCCAAATCAAAACATAACCCCAAATCTAAACCTAAAATCTAAACCTAACCCCAAATCTAAACCTAAAATCTAAACCTAACCCCAAATCTAAACCTAACCCCAAATCTAAACCGAAAATCTAAACCTAACCCCAAATCTAAACCTAAAATCTAAACCTAACCCCAAATCTAAACCTAAAATCTAAACCTAACACCAAATCTAAACCTAAAATCTAAACCTAACCCCAAATCTAAACCCAAAATCTAAACCTAACCCCAAATCTAAACCCCAAATCTAAACCTAACCCCAAATCTAAACCCCAAATCTAAACCTAACCCCAAAACTAAACCTAAAATCTAAACCTAACCCCAAATCTAAACCTAACCCCAAATCTAAACCTAAAATCTAAACCTAACCCCAAATCTAAACCTAACCCCAAATCTAAACCTAAAATCTAAACCTAACCCCAAATCTAAACCTAAAATCTAAACCCCAAATCTAAACCTAACCCCAAATCTAAACCCCAAATCTAAACCTAACCCCAAAACTAAACCTAAAATCTAAACCTAACCCCAAATCTAAACCTAAAATCTAAACCTAACACCAAATCTAAACCTAAAATCTAAACCTAACACCAAATCTAAACCTAAAATCTAAACCTAACCCCAAATCTAAACCCCAAATCTAAACCTAACCCCAAATCTAAACCCCAAATCTAAACCTAACCCCAAAACTAAACCTAAAATCTAAACCTAACCCCAAATCTAAACCTAACCCCAAATCTAAACCTAAAATCTAAACCTAACCCCAAATCTAAACCTAAAATCTAAACCTAACCCCAAATCTAAACCTAACCCCAAATCAAAACCTAACCCCAAATCTAAACCTAAAATCTAAACCTAACCCCAAATCTAAACCTAAAATCTAAACCTAACCCCAAATCTAAACCTAAAATCTAAACCTAACCCTAAATCTAAACCTAAAATCTAAACCTAACCCCAAATCTAAACCTAACCACAAATCTAAACCTAAAATCTAAACCTAACCCCAAATCTAAACCTAACCCCAAATCTAAACCTAAAATCTAAACCTAACCCCAAATCTAAACCTAACCCCAAATCTAAACCTAAAATCTAAACCTAACCCCAAATCTAAACCTAAAATCTAAACCTAACCCCAAATCTAAACCTAACCCCAAATCTAAACCGTAAATCTAAACCTAACCCCAAATCTAAACCTAAAATCTAAACCTAACCCCAAATCTAAACCTAAAATCTAAACCTAACCTAAAATCTAAACCTAACCCCAAATCTAAACCTAAAATCTAAACCTAACCCCAAATGTAAACCTCACCCCAAATCTAAACCTAAAATCTAAACCTAACCCCAAATCTAAACCTAAAATCTAAACCTAACCCCAAATGTAAACCTAACCCCAAATCTAAACCTAAAATCTAAACCTAACCCCAAATCTAAACCAAAAATCTAAACCTAACCCCAAATCTAAACATAAAATCTAAACCTAACCCCAAATCTAAACCAAAAATCTAAACCTAACCCTAAATCTAAACCTAAAATCTAAACCTAATCCCAAATCTAAACCTAACCCCAAATCTAAACCTAAAATCTAAACCTAACCCCAAATCTAAACCTAAAATCTAAACCTAACCCCAAATCTAAACCAAAAATCTAAACCTAACCCTAAATCTAAACCTAAAATCTAAACCTAATCCCAAATCTAAACCTAACCCCAAATCTAAACCAAAAATCTAAACCTAACCCCAAATCTAAACCAAAAATCTAAACCTAACCCCAAATCTAAACCTAAAATCTAAACCTAACCCCAAATCTAAACCAAAAATCTAAACCTAACCCTAAATCTAAACCTAAAATCTAAACCTAATCCCAAATCTAAACCTAACCCCAAATCTAAACCAAAAATCTAAACCTAACCCCAAATCTAAACCTAAAATCTAAACCTAACCCCAAATCTAAACCAAAAATCTAAACCTAACCCTAAATCTAAACCTAAAATCTAAACCGAATCCCAAATCTAAACCTAACCCCAAATCCAAACCTAACCCCAAATCTAAACCTAAAATCTAAACCTAACCCCAAATCTAAACCCCAAATCTAAACCTAACCCCAAAACTAAACCTAAAATCTAAACCTAACCCCAAATCTAAACCTAACCCCAAATCTAAACCTAAAATCTAAACCTAACCCCAAATCTAAACCTAACCCCAAATCTAAACCTAAAATCTAAACCTAACCCCAAATCTAAACCTAAAATCTAAACCCCAAATCTAAACCTAACCCCAAATCTAAACCCCAAATCTAAACCTAACCCCAAATCTAAACCTAAAATCTAAACCTAACCCCAAATCTAAACCTAAAATCTAAACCTAACACCAAATCTAAACCTAAAATCTAAACCTAACACCAAATCTAAACCTAAAATCTAAACCTAACCCCAAATCTAAACCCCAAATCTAAACCTAACCCCAAATCTAAACCCCAAATCTAAACCTAACCACAAAACTAAACCTAAAATCTAAACCTAACCCCAAATCTAAACCTAACCCCAAATCTAAACCTAAAATCTAAACCTAACCCCAAATCTAAACCTAAAATCTAAACCTAACCCCAAATCTAAACCTAACCCCAAATCAAAACCTAACCCCAAATCTAAACCTAAAATCTAAACCTAACCCCAAATCTAAACCTAAAATCTAAACCTAACCCCAAATCTAAACCTAAAATCTAAACCTAACCCTAAATCTAAACCTAAAATCTAAACCTAAGCCCAAATCTAAACCTAACCACAAATCTAAACCTAAAATCTAAACCTAACCCCAAATCTAAACCTAACCCCAAATCTAAACCTAAAATCTAAACCTAACCCCAAATCTAAACCTAAAATCTAAACCTAACCCCAAATCTAAACCTAACCCCAAATCTGAACCTAAAATCTAAACCTAACCCCAAATCTAAACCTAAACCCCAAATCTAAACCTAAAATCTAAACCTAACCCCAAATCTAAACCTAAAATCTAAACCTAACCCCAAATCTAAACCCCAAATCTAAACCTAACCCCAAATCTAAACCTCAAATCTAAACCTAACCCCAAATCTAAACCTAACCCCAAATCCAAATCTAACCCCAAATCTAAACCTAACATCTAAACCTAACCCCAAATCTAAACCTAAAATCTAAACCTAACCCCAAATCTAAACCTAAAATCTAAACCTAACCCTAAATCTAAACCTAACCCCAAATCTAAACCTAAAATGTAAACCTAACCCCAAATCTAAACCTAATCCCAAATCTAAACCTAAAATCTAAACCTAACCCCAAATCTAAACCTAAACCCCAAATCTAAACCTAAAATCTAAACCTAACCCCAAATCTAAACCTAAAATCTAAACCTAACCCCAAATCTAAACCCCAAATCTAAACCTAACCCCAAATCTAAACCTCAAATCTAAACCTAACCCCAAATCTAAACCTAACCCCAAATCCAAATCTAACCCCAAATCTAAACCTAACATCTAAACCTAACCCCAAATCTAAACGTAAAACCTAAACCTAACCCCAAATCTAAACTTAGCCCCAAATCTAAACCTAAAATCTAAACCTAACCCCAAATCTAAACCAAAAATCTAAACCTAACCCCAAATCTAAACCTAAAATCTAAACCTAACCCCGAATCTAAACCTAAAATCTAAACCTAACCCCAAATCTAAACCTAACCACAAATCTGAACCTAAAATCTAAACCTAACCCCAAATCTGAACCTAAAATCTAAACCTAACCCCAAATCTAAACCTAAAATCTAAACCTAACCCCAAATCTAAACCTAACCCCAAATCTAAACCTAAAATCTAAACCTAACCCCAAATCTAAACCTAAAATATAAACCTAACCCCAAATCTAAACCTAACCCCAAATCTAAACCGTAAATCTAAACCTAACCCCAAATCTAAACCTAAAATCTAAACCTAACCCCAAATCTAAACCTAAAATCTAAACCTAACCTAAAATCTAAACCTAACCCCAAATCTAAACCTAAAATCTAAACCTAACCCCAAATGTAAACCTCACCCCAAATCTAAACCTAAAATCTAAACCTAACCCCAAATCTAAACCTAAAATCTAAACCTAACCCCAAATCTAAACCTAAAATCTAAACCTAACCCCAAATCTAAACCAAAAATCTAAACCTAACCCCAAATCTAAACCAAAAATCTAAACCTAACCCCAAATCTAAACATAAAATCTAAACCTAACCCCAAATCTAAACCAAAAATCTAAACCTAACCCTAAATCTAAACCTAAAATCTAAACCTAATCCCAAATCTAAACCTAACCCCAAATATAAACCTAAAATCTAAACCTAACCCCAAATCTAAACCAAAAATCTAAACCTAACCCTAAATCTAAACCTAAAATCTAAACCCCAAATCTAAACCTAACACCAAATCTAAACCAAAAATCTAAACCTAACCCCAAATCTAAACAAAAAATCTAAACCTAACCCCAAATCTAAACCTAAAATCTAAACCTAACCCCAAATCTAAACCTAAAATCTAAACCTAACCCCAAATCTAAACCAAAAATCTAAACCTAACCCTAAATCTAAACCTAAAATCTAAACCTAATCCCAAATCTAAACCTAACCCCAAATCTAAACCAAAAATCTAAACCTAACCCCAAATCTAAACCTAAAATCTAAACCTAACCCCAAATCTAAACCAAAAATCTAAACCTAACCCTAAATCTAAACCTAAAATCTAAACCTAATCCCAAATCTAAACCTAACCCCAAATCCAAACCTAACCCCAAATCTAAACCTAAAATCTAAACCTAACCCCAAATCTAAACCTAAAATCTAAACCTAACCCCAAATCTAAACCCCAAATCTAAACCTAACCCCAAAACTAAACCTAAAATCTAAACCTAACCCCAAATCTAAACCTAACCCCAAATCTAAACCTAAAATCTAAACCTAACCCCAAATCTAAACCTAACCCCAAATCTAAACCTAAAATCTAAACCTAACCCCAAATCTAAACCTAAAATCTAAACCCCAAATCTAAACCTAACCCCAAATCTAAACCCCAAATCTAAACCTAACTCCAAATCTAACCCTAAATCTAAATCTAACCCTAAATCTAAACCTAACCCCAAATCTAAACCTAAAATCTAAACCTAACCCCAAATCTAAACCTAAAATCTAAACCTAACCCCAAATCTAAACCAAAACTCTAAACCTAACCCCAAATCTAAACCTAAAATCTAAACCTAACCCCAAATCTAAACCAAAAATCTAAACCTAACCCCAAATCTAAACCTAAAATCTAAACCTAACCCCAAATCTAAACCAAAAATCTAAACCTAACCCTAAATCTAAACCTAAAATCTAAACCTAATCCCAAATCTAAACCTAACCCCAAATCCAAACCTAACCCCAAATCTAAACCTAAAATCTAAACCTAACCCCAAATCTAAACCTAAAATCCAAACCTAACCCCAAATCTAAACCTAAAATCTAAACCTAACCCCAAATCTAAACCTAAAATCTAAACCTAACCCCAAATCTAAACCAAAAATCTAAACCTAACCCCAAATCTAAACCTAAAATCTAAACCTAACCTCAAATCTAAACCTAACTCCAAATCTAACCCTAAATCTAAACCTAACCCCAAATCTAAAACTAAAATCTAAACCTAACCCCAAATCTAAACCTAAAATCTAAACCTAACCCCTAATCTAAACCTAGCACCAAATCTAAACCTAAAATCTAAACCTAACCCCAAATCTAAACCTAAAATCTAAACCTAACCTCAAATCTAAACCTAACCCCAAATCTAAACCTAAAATCTAAACCTAACACCAAATCTAAACCTAACCCCAAATCTAAACCTAAAATCTAAACCTAACCCCAAATCTAAACCTAACCCCAAATCTAAACCTAAAATCTAAACCTAACCTAAAATCTGAACCTAAAATCTAAACCTAACCCCAAATCTAAACCTAAAATCTAAACCTAACCCCAAATCTAAACCTAATCCCAAATCTAAACCTAAAATCTAAACCTAACACCAAATCTAAACCTAACCCCAAATCTAAACCTAAAATCTAAACCTAACACCAAATCTAAACCTAACCCCAAATCTAAACCTAAAATCTAAACCTAACCCCAAATCTAAACCAAAAATCTAAACCTAACCTAAAATCTAAACCTAACTCCAAATCTCACCTAAAATCTAAACCTAACCCCAAATCTAAACCTAAAATCTAAACCTAACCCCAAATCTAAACCTAAAATCTAAACCTAACCCCAAATCTAAACCTAACCCCAAATCTAAACCTAAAATCTAAACCTAACCCCAAATCTAAACCTAAAATCTAAACCTAACCCCAAATCTAAACCTAACCCCAAATCTAAACCGTAAATCTAAACCTAACCCCAAATCTAAACCTAAAATCTAAACCTAACCCCAAATCTAAACCTAAAATCTAAACCTAACCTAAAATCTAAACCTAACCCCAAATCTAAACCTAAAATCTAAACCTAACCCCAAATGTAAACCTCACCCCAAATCTAAACCTAAAATCTAAACCTAACCCCAAATCTAAACCTAAAATCTAAACCTAACCCCAAATGTAAACCTAACCCCAAATCTAAACCTAAAATCTAAACCTAACCCCAAATCTAAACCAAAAATCTAAACCTAACCCCAAATCTAAACATAAAATCTAAACCTAACCCCAAATCTAAACCAAAAATCTAAACCTAACCCTAAATCTAAACCTAAAATCTAAACCTAATCCCAAATCTAAACCTAACCCCAAATCTAAACCTAAAATCTAAACCTAACCCCAAATCTAAACCTAAAATCTAAACCTAACCCCAAATCTAAACCAAAAATCTAAACCTAACCCTAAATCTAAACCTAAAATCTAAACCTAATCCCAAATCTAAACCTAACCCCAAATCTAAACCAAAAATCTAAACCTAACCCCAAATCTAAACCAAAAATCTAAACCTAACCCCAAATCTAAACCTAAAATCTAAACCTAACCCCAAATCTAAACCAAAAATCTAAACCTAACCCTAAATCTAAACCTAAAATCTAAACCTAATCCCAAATCTAAACCTAACCCCAAATCTAAACCAAAAATCTAAACCTAACCCCAAATCTAAACCTAAAATCTAAACCTAACCCCAAATCTAAACCAAAAATCTAAACCTAACCCTAAATCTAAACCTAAAATCTAAACCGAATCCCAAATCTAAACCTAACCCCAAATCCAAACCTAACCCCAAATCTAAACCTAAAATCTAAACCTAACCCCAAATCTAAACCCCAAATCTAAACCTAACCCCAAAACTAAACCTAAAATCTAAACCTAACCCCAAATCTAAACCTAACCCCAAATCTAAACCTAAAATCTAAACCTAACCCCAAATCTAAACCTAACCCCAAATCTAAACCTAAAATCTAAACCTAACCCCAAATCTAAACCTAAAATCTAAACCCCAAATCTAAACCTAACCCCAAATCTAAACCCCAAATCTAAACCTAACCCCAAATCTAAACCTAAAATCTAAACCTAACCCCAAATCTAAACCTAAAATCTAAACCTAACACCAAATCTAAACCTAAAATCTAAACCTAACACCAAATCTAAACCTAAAATCTAAACCTAACCCCAAATCTAAACCCCAAATCTAAACCTAACCCCAAATCTAAACCCCAAATCTAAACCTAACCACAAAACTAAACCTAAAATCTAAACCTAACCCCAAATCTAAACCTAACCCCAAATCTAAACCTAAAATCTAAACCTAACCCCAAATCTAAACCTAACCCCAAATCAAAACCTAACCCCAAATCTAAACCTAAAATCTAAACCTAACCCCAAATCTAAACCTAAAATCTAAACCTAACCCTAAATCTAAACCTAAAATCTAAACCTAAGCCCAAATCTAAACCTAACCACAAATCTAAACCTAAAATCTAAACCTAACCCCAAATCTAAACCTAACCCCAAATCTAAACCTAAAATCTAAACCTAACCCCAAATCTAAACCTAAAATCTAAACCTAACCCCAAATCTAAACCTAACCCCAAATCTGAACCTAAAATCTAAACCTAACCCCAAATCTAAACCTAAACCCCAAATCTAAACCTAAAATCTAAACCTAAAATCTAAACCTAACCCCAAATCTAAACCTAAAATCTAAACCTAACCCCAAATCTAAACCCCAAATCTAAACCTAACCCCAAATCTAAACCTCAAATCTAAACCTAACCCCAAATCTAAACCTAAAATCTAAACCTAACCCCAAATCTAAACCAAAAATCTAAACCTAACCCTAAATCTAAACCTAAAATCTAAACCTAATCCCAAATCTAAACCTAACCCCAAATCTAAACCAAAAATCTAAACCTAACCCCAAATCTAAACCTAAAATCTAAACCTAACCCCAAATCTAAACCAAAAATCTAAACCTAACCCTAAATCTAAACCTAAAATCTAAACCTAATCCCAAATCTAAACCTAACCCCAAATCCAAACCTAACCCCAAATCTAAACCTAAAATCTAAACCTAACCCCAAATCTAAACCTAAAATCTAAACCTAACCCCAAATCTAAACCCCAAATCTAAACCTAACCCCAAAACTAAACCAAAAATCTAAACCTAACCCCAAATCTAAACCTAACCCCAAATCTAAACCTAAAATCTAAACCTAACCCCAAATCTAAACCTAACCCCAAATCTAAACCTAAAATCTAAACCTAACCCCAAATCTAAACCTAAAATCTAAACCCCAAATCTAAACCTAACCCCAAATCTAAACCCCAAATCTAAACCTAACTCCAAATCTAAACCTAAATCTAAATCTAACCCTAAATCTAAACCTAACCCCAAATCTAAACCTAAAATCTAAACCTAACCCCAAATCTAAACCTAAAATCTAAACCTAACCCCAAATCTAAACCAAAACTCTAAACCTAACCCCAAATCTAAACCTAAAATCTAAACCTAACCCCAAATCTAAACCAAAAATCTAAACCTAACCCCAAATCTAAACCTAAAATCTAAACCTAACCCCAAATCTAAACCAAAAATCTAAACCTAACCCTAAATCTAAACCTAAAATCTAAACCTAATCCCAAATCTAAACCTAACCCCAAATCCAAACCTAACCCCAAATCTAAACCTAAAATCTAAACCTAACCCCAAATCTAAACCTAAAATCCAAACCTAACCCCAAATCTAAACCTAAAATCTAAACCTAACCCCAAATCTAAACCTAAAATCTAAACCTAACCCCAAATCTAAACCAAAAATCTAAACCTAACCCCAAATCTAAACCTAAAATCTAAACCTAACCTCAAATCTAAACCTAACTCCAAATCTAACCCTAAATCTAAACCTAACCCCAAATCTAAAACTAAAATCTAAACCTAACCCCAAATCTAAACCTAACTCCAAATCTAACCCTAAATCTAAACCTTACCCCAAATCTAAACCTAAAATCTAAACCTAACCCCTAATCTAAACCTAGCACCAAATCTAAACCTAAAATCTAAACCTAACCCCAAATCTAAACCTAAAATCTAAACCTAACCTCAAATCTAAACCTAACCCCAAATCTAAACCTAAAATCTAAACCTAACCCCAAATCTAAACCTAAAATCTAAACCTAACACCAAATCTAAACCTAACCCCAAATCTAAACCTAAAATCTAAACCTAACCCCAAATCTAAACCTAACCCCAAATCTAAACCTAAAATCTAAACCTAACCTAAAATCTGAACCTAAAATCTAAACCTAACCCCAAATCTAAACCTAAAATCTAAACCTAACCCCAAATCTAAACCTAATCCCAAATCTAAACCTAAAATCTAAACCTAACACCAAATCTAAACCTAACCCCAAATCTAAACCTAAAATCTAAACCTAACACCAAATCTAAACCTAACCCCAAATCTAAACCTAAAATCTAAACCTAACCCCAAATCTAAACCAAAAATCTAAACCTAACCTAAAATCTAAACCTAACTCCAAATCTAACCTAAAATCTAAACCTAACCCCAAATCTAAACCTAAAATCTAAACCTAACCACAAATCTAAACCTAAAATCTAAACCTAAGCCCAAATCTAAACCTAACCCCAAATCTAAACCTAAAATCTAAACCTAACCCCAAATCTAAACCTAAAATCTAAACCTAACCCCAAATCTAAACCTAACCCCAAATCTAAACCGTAAATCTAAACCTAACCCCAAATCTAAACCTAAAATCTAAACCTAACCCCAAATCTAAACCTAAAATCTAAACCTAACCTAAAATCTAAACCTAACCCCAAATCTAAACCTAAAATCTAAACCTAACCCCAAATGTAAACCTCACCCCAAATCTAAACCTAAAATCTAAACCTAACCCCAAATCTAAACCTAAAATCTAAACCTAACCCCAAATGTAAACCTAACCCCAAATCTAAACCTAAAATCTAAACCTAACCCCAAATCTAAACCAAAAATCTAAACCTAACCCCAAATCTAAACATAAAATCTAAACCTAACCCCAAATCTAAACCAAAAATCTAAACCTAACCCTAAATCTAAACCTAAAATCTAAACCTAATCCCAAATCTAAACCTAACCCCAAATCTAAACCTAAAATCTAAACCTAACCCCAAATCTAAACCTAAAATCTAAACCTAACCCCAAATCTAAACCAAAAATCTAAACCTAACCCTAAATCTAAACCTAAAATCTAAACCTAATCCCAAATCTAAACCTAACCCCAAATCTAAACCAAAAATCTAAACCTAACCCCAAATCTAAACCAAAAATCTAAACCTAACCCCAAATCTAAACCTAAAATCTAAACCTAACCCCAAATCTAAACCAAAAATCTAAACCTAACCCTAAATCTAAACCTAAAATCTAAACCTAATCCCAAATCTAAACCTAACCCCAAATCTAAACCAAAAATCTAAACCTAACCCTAAATCTAAACCTAAAATCTAAACCGAATCCCAAATCTAAACCTAACCCCAAATCCAAACCTAACCCCAAATCTAAACCTAAAATCTAAACCTAACCCCAAATCTAAACCCCAAATCTAAACCTAACCCCAAAACTAAACCTAAAATCTAAACCTAACCCCAAATCTAAACCTAACCCCAAATCTAAACCTAAAATCTAAATCTAACCCCAAATCTAAACCTAACCCCAAATCTAAACCTAAAATCTAAACCTAACCCCAAATCTAAACCTAAAATCTAAACCCCAAATCTAAACCTAACCCCAAATCTAAACCCCAAATCTAAACCTAACCCCAAATCTAAACCTAAAATCTAAACCTAACCCCAAATCTAAACCTAAAATCTAAACCTAACACCAAATCTAAACCTAAAATCTAAACCTAACCCCAAATCTAAACCTAAAATCTAAACCTAACCCCAAATCTAAACCCCAAATCTAAACCTAACCCCAAATCTAAACCCCAAATCTAAACCTAACCACAAAACTAAACCTAAAATCTAAACCTAACCCCAAATCTAAACCTAACCCCAAATCTAAACCTAAAATCTAAACCTAACCCCAAATCTAAACCTAAAATCTAAACCTAACCCCAAATCTAAACCTAACCCCAAATCAAAACCTAACCCCAAATCTAAACCTAAAATCTAAACCTAACCCCAAATCTAAACCTAAAATCTAAACCTAACCCTAAATCTAAACCTAAAATCTAAACCTAAGCCCAAATCTAAACCTAACCACAAATCTAAACCTAAAATCTAAACCTAACCCCAAATCTAAACCTAAAATCTAAACCTAACCCCAAATCTAAACCTAACCCCAAATCTAAACCTAAAATCTAAACCTAACCCCAAATCTAAACCTAAAATCTAAACCTAACCCCAAATCTAAACCTAACCCCAAATCTAAACCTAAACCCCAAATCTAAACCTAAAATCTAAACCTAAAATCTAAACCTAACCCCAAATCTAAACCTAAAATCTAAACCTAACCCCAAATCTAAACCCCAAATCTAAACCTAACCCCAAATCTAAACCTCAAATCTAAACCTAACCCCAAATCTAAACCTAACCCCAAATCCAAATCTAACCCCAAATCTAAACCTAACATCTAAACCTAACCCCAAATCTAAACCTAAAATCTAAACCTAACCCCAAATCTAAACCTAAAATCTAAACCTAACCCTAAATCTAAACCTAACCCCAAATCTAAACCTAAAATGTAAACCTAACCCCAAATCTAAACCTAATCCCAAATCTAAACCTAAAATCTAAACCTAACCCCAAATCTAAACCTAAACCCCAAATCTAAACCTAAAATCTAAACCTAACCCCAAATCTAAACCTAAAATCTAAACCTAACCCCAAATCTAAACCCCAAATCTAAACCTAACCCCAAATCTAAACCTCAAATCTAAACCTAACCCCAAATCTAAACCTAACCCCAAATCCAAATCTAACCCCAAATCTAAACCTAACATCTAAACCTAACCCCAAATCTAAACGTAAAACCTAAACCTAACCCCAAATCTAAACTTAGCCCCAAATCTAAACCTAAAATCTAAACCTAACCCCAAATCTAAACCAAAAATCTAAACCTAACCCCAAATCTAAACCTAAAATCTAAACCTAACCCCGAATCTAAACCTAAAATCTAAAAATAACCCCAAATCTAAACCTAACCACAAATCTGAACCTAAAATCTAAACCTAACCCCAAATCTGAACCTAAAATCTAAACCTAACCCCAAATCTAAACCTAAAATCTAAACCTAACCCCAAATCTAAACCTAACCCCAAATCTAAACCTAAAATCTAAACCTAACCCCAAATCTAAACCTAAAATCTAAACCTAACCCCAAATCTAAACCTAACCCCAAATCTAAACCGTAAATCTAAACCTAACCCCAAATCTAAACCTAAAATCTAAACCTAACCCCAAATCTAAACCTAAAATCTAAACCTAACCTAAAATCTAAACCTAACCCCAAATCTAAACCTAAAATCTAAACCTAACCCCAAATGTAAACCTCACCCCAAATCTAAACCTAAAATCTAAACCTAACCCCAAATCTAAACCTAAAATCTAAACCTAACCCCAAATCTAAACCAAAAATCTAAACCTAACCCCAAATCTAAACCAAAAATCTAAACCTAACCCCAAATCTAAACATAAAATCTAAACCTAACCCCAAATCTAAACCAAAAATCTAAACCTAACCCTAAATCTAAACCTAAAATCTAAACCTAATCCCAAATCTAAACCTAACCCCAAATCTAAACCTAAAATCTAAACCTAACCCCAAATATAAACCTAAAATCTAAACCTAACCCCAAATCTAAACCAAAAATCTAAACCTAACCCTAAATCTAAACCTAAAATCTAAACCCCAAATCTAAACCTAACACCAAATCTAAACCAAAAATCTAAACCTAACCCCAAATCTAAACAAAAAATCTAAACCTAACCCCAAATCTAAACCTAAAATCTAAACCTAACCCCAAATCTAAACCTAAAATCTAAACCTAACCCCAAATCTAAACCAAAAATCTAAACCTAACCCTAAATCTAAACCTAAAATCTAAACCTAATCCCAAATCTAAACCTAACCCCAAATCTAAACCAAAAATCTAAACCTAACCCCAAATCTAAACCTAAAATCTAAACCTAACCCCAAATCTAAACCAAAAATCTAAACCTAACCCTAAATCTAAACCTAAAATCTAAACCTAATCCCAAATCTAAACCTAACCCCAAATCCA
Organism: Patagioenas fasciata; assembly: GCF_037038585.1. NCBI lineage: Eukaryota > Metazoa > Chordata > Aves > Columbiformes > Columbidae > Patagioenas > Patagioenas fasciata. The sequence continues at coordinate 480,928 of NW_027288755.1, read as the reverse complement.
AACCTAACCCCAAATCTAAACCTAAAATCTAAACCTAACCCCAAATCTAAACCTAAAATCTAAACCTAACCCCAAATCTAAACCCCAAATCTAAACCTAACCCCAAAACTAAACCTAAAATCTAAACCTAACCCCAAATCTAAACCTAACCCCAAATCTAAACCTAAAATCTAAACCTAACCCCAAATCTAAACCTAACCCCAAATCTAAACCTAAAATCTAAACCTAACCCCAAATCTAAACCTAAAATCTAAACCCCAAATCTAAACCTAACCCCAAATCTAAACCCCAAATCTAAACCTAACTCCAAATCTAACCCTAAATCTAAATCTAACCCTAAATCTAAACCTAACCCCAAATCTAAACCTAAAATCTAAACCTAACCCCAAATCTAAACCTAAAATCTAAACCTAACCCCAAATCTAAACCAAAACTCTAAACCTAACCCCAAATCTAAACCTAAAATCTAAACCTAACCCCAAATCTAAACCAAAAATCTAAACCTAACCCCAAATCTAAACCTAAAATCTAAACCTAACCCCAAATCTAAACCAAAAATCTAAACCTAACCCTAAATCTAAACCTAAAATCTAAACCTAATCCCAAATCTAAACCTAACCCCAAATCCAAACCTAACCCCAAATCTAAACCTAAAATCTAAACCTAACCCCAAATCTAAACCTAAAATCCAAACCTAACCCCAAATCTAAACCTAAAATCTAAACCTAACCCCAAATCTAAACCTAAAATCTAAACCTAACCCCAAATCTAAACCAAAAATCTAAACCTAACCCCAAATCTAAACCTAAAATCTAAACCTAACCTCAAATCTAAACCTAACTCCAAATCTAACCCTAAATCTAAACCTAACCCCAAATCTAAAACTAAAATCTAAACCTAACCCCAAATCTAAACCTAACTCCAAATCTAACCCTAAATCTAAACCTTACCCCAAATCTAAACCTAAAATCTAAACCTAACCCCTAATCTAAACCTAGCACCAAATCTAAACCTAAAATCTAAACCTAACCCCAAATCTAAACCTAAAATCTAAACCTAACCTCAAATCTAAACCTAACCCCAAATCTAAACCTAAAATCTAAACCTAACCCCAAATCTAAACCTAAAATCTAAACCTAACACCAAATCTAAACCTAACCCCAAATCTAAACCTAAAATCTAAACCTAACCCCAAATCTAAACCTAACCCCAAATCTAAACCTAAAATCTAAACCTAACCTAAAATCTGAACCTAAAATCTAAACCTAACCCCAAATCTAAACCTAAAATCTAAACCTAACCCCAAATCTAAACCTAATCCCAAATCTAAACCTAAAATCTAAACCTAACACCAAATCTAAACCTAACCCCAAATCTAAACCTAAAATCTAAACCTAACACCAAATCTAAACCTAACCCCAAATCTAAACCTAAAATCTAAACCTAACCCCAAATCTAAACCAAAAATCTAAACCTAACCTAAAATCTAAACCTAACTCCAAATCTAACCTAAAATCTAAACCTAAACCCAAATCTAAACCTAAAATCTAAACCTAACCCCAAATCTAAACCTAAAATCTAAACCTAACCCCAAATCTAAACCAAAAATCTAAACCTAACCCCAAATCTAAACCAAAAATCTAAACCTAACCTAAAATCTAAACCTAACTCCAAATCTAACCCTAAATCTAAACCTAACCCCAAATCTAAAACTAAAATCTAAACATAACCCCAAATCTAAACCTAAAATCTAAACCTAACACCAAATCTAAACCTAACCCCAAATCTAAACCTAAAATCTAAACCTAACCCCAAATCTAAACCTAACCCCAAATCTAAACCTAAAATCTAAACCTAACCCCAAATCTAAACCTAAAATCTAAACCTAACCCCAAATCTAAACCAAAAATCTAAACCTAACCTAAAATCTAAACCTAACTCCAAATCTAACCCTAAATCTAAACCTAACCCCAAATCTAAAACTAAAATCTAAACCTAACCCCAAATCTAAACCAAAAATCTAAACCTAACCCCGAATCTAAACCTAAAATCTAAACCTAACCCCAAATCTAAACCTAAAATCTAAACCTGACCCCAAATCTAAACCAAAAATCTAAACCTAACCCTAAATCTAAACCTAAAATCTAAACCTAATCCCAAATCCAAACCTAACCCCAAATCTAAACCTAAAATCTAAACCTAACCCCAAATCTAAACCTAAAATCTAAACCTAACCCCAAATCTAAACCAAAAATCTAAACCTAACCCCAAATCTAAACCTAAAATCTAAACCTAACCCCAAATCTAAACCAAAAATCTAAACCTAACCCCAAATCTAAACCTAAAATCTAAACCTAACCCCAAATCTAAACCAAAAATCTAAATCTAACCCTAAATCTAAACCTAAAATCTAAACCTAACCCTAAATCTAAACCTAAAATCTAAACCTAATCCCAAATCTAATCCTAACCCCAAATCCAAACCTAACCCCAAATCTAAACCTAAAATCTAAACCTAACCCCAAATCTAAACCTAAAATCCAAACCTAACCCCAAATCTAAACCTAAAATCTAAACCTAACCCCAAATCTAAACCTAAAATCTAAACCTAACCCCAAATCTAAACCAAAAATCTAAACCTAACCCCAAATCTAAACCTAATCCCAAATCTAAACCAAAAATCTAAACCTAACACCAAATCTAAACCTAACCCCAAATCTAAACCTAAAATCTAAACCTAACCCCAAATCTAAACCTAACCCCAAATCTAAACCTAAAATCTAAACCTAACCCCAACTCTAAACCAAAAATCTAAACCTAACCCCAAATCTAAACCTAACTCCAAATCTAACCCTAAATCTAAACCTAACCCCAAATCTAAACCTAAAATCTAAACCTGACCCCAAATCTAAACCTAACCCCAAATCTAAACCTTAAATCTAAACCTAACCCCAAATCTAAACCAAAAACCTAAACCTAACCTAAAATCTAAACCTAACTCCAAATCTAACCCTAAATCTAAACCTAACCCCAAATCTAAACCTAAAATCTAAACCTAACCACAAATCTAAACCTAGCCCCAAATCTAAACCTAAAATCTAAACCTAACCCCAAATCTAAACCAAAAATCTAAACCTAACCCCAAATCTAAACCTAAAATCTAAACCTAACCCCAAATCTAAACCTAACCCCAAATCTAAACCTAAAATCTAAACCTAACCCCAAATCTAAACCTAAAATCTAAACCTAACACCAAATCTAAACCTAACCCCAAATCTAAACCTAAAATCTAAACCTAAAATCTAAACCTAACCCCAAATCTAAACCTAAAATCTAAACCTAACCCCAAATCTGAACCTAAAATCTAAACCTAACCCCAAATCTGAATCTAAAATCTAAACCTAACCCCAAATCTAAACCAAAAATCTAAACCTAACCCCAAATCTAAACCTAAAATCTAAACCTAACCCCAAATCTAAACCTAAAATCTAAACCTAACCCCAAATCTAAACCGAACCCCAAATCTAAACCTAACCCCAAATCTAAACCTAAAATCTAAACCTAACCACAAATCTAAACCTAATCCCAAATCTAAACCTAAAATCTAAACCTAAAATCTAAACCTAACCCCAAATCTAAACCTAAAATCTAAACCTAACCCCAAATCTGAACCTAAAATCTAAACCTAACCCCAAATCTGAATCTAAAATCTAAACCTAACCCCAAATCTAAACCTAAAATCTAAACCTAACCCCAAATCTAAACCAAAAATCTAAACCTAACCCCAAATCTAAACATAAAATCTAAACCTAACCCCAAATCTAAACCAAAAATCTAAACCTAACCCTAAATCTAAACCTAAAATCTAAACCTAATCCCAAATCTAAACCTAACCCCAAATCTAAACCTAAAATCTAAACCTAACCCCAAATATAAACCTAAAATCTAAACCTAACCCCAAATCTAAACCAAAAATCTAAACCTAACCCTAAATCTAAACCTAAAATCTAAACCCCAAATCTAAACCTAACACCAAATCTAAACCAAAAATCTAAACCTAACCCCAAATCTAAACAAAAAATCTAAACCTAACCCCAAATCTAAACCTAAAATCTAAACCTAACCCCAAATCTAAACCTAAAATCTAAACCTAACCCCAAATCTAAACCAAAAATCTAAACCTAACCCTAAATCTAAACCTAAAATCTAAACCTAATCCCAAATCTAAACCTAACCCCAAATCTAAACCAAAAATCTAAACCTAACCCCAAATCTAAACCTAAAATCTAAACCTAACCCCAAATCTAAACCAAAAATCTAAACCTAACCCTAAATCTAAACCTAAAATCTAAACCTAATCCCAAATCTAAACCTAACCCCAAATCCAAACCTAACCCCAAATCTAAACCTAAAATCTAAACCTAACCCCAAATCTAAACCTAAAATCTAAACCTAACCCCAAATCTAAACCCCAAATCTAAACCTAACCCCAAAACTAAACCTAAAATCTAAACCTAACCCCAAATCTAAACCTAACCCCAAATCTAAACCTAAAATCTAAACCTAACCCCAAATCTAAACCTAACCCCAAATCTAAACCTAAAATCTAAACCTAACCCCAAATCTAAACCTAAAATCTAAACCCCAAATCTAAACCTAACCCCAAATCTAAACCCCAAATCTAAACCTAACTCCAAATCTAACCCTAAATCTAAATCTAACCCTAAATCTAAACCTAACCCCAAATCTAAACCTAAAATCTAAACCTAACCCCAAATCTAAACCTAAAATCTAAACCTAACCCCAAATCTAAACCAAAACTCTAAACCTAACCCCAAATCTAAACCTAAAATCTAAACCTAACCCCAAATCTAAACCAAAAATCTAAACCTAACCCCAAATCTAAACCTAAAATCTAAACCTAACCCCAAATCTAAACCAAAAATCTAAACCTAACCCTAAATCTAAACCTAAAATCTAAACCTAATCCCAAATCTAAACCTAACCCCAAATCCAAACCTAACCCCAAATCTAAACCTAAAATCTAAACCTAACCCCAAATCTAAACCTAAAATCCAAACCTAACCCCAAATCTAAACCTAAAATCTAAACCTAACCCCAAATCTAAACCAAAAATCTAAACCTAACCCCAAATCTAAACCTAAAATCTAAACCTAACCTCAAATCTAAACCTAACTCCAAATCTAACCCTAAATCTAAACCTAACCCCAAATCTAAAACTAAAATCTAAACCTAACCCCAAATCTAAACCTAACTCCAAATCTAACCCTAAATCTAAACCTTACCCCAAATCTAAACCTAAAATCTAAACCTAACCCCTAATCTAAACCTAGCACCAAATCTAAACCTAAAATCTAAACCTAACCCCAAATCTAAACCTAAAATCTAAACCTAACCTCAAATCTAAACCTAACCCCAAATCTAAACCTAAAATCTAAACCTAACCCCAAATCTAAACCTAAAATCTAAACCTAACACCAAATCTAAACCTAACCCCAAATCTAAACCTAAAATCTAAACCTAACCCCAAATCTAAACCTAACCCCAAATCTAAACCTAAAATCTAAACCTAACCTAAAATCTGAACCTAAAATCTAAACCTAACCCCAAATCTAAACCTAAAATCTAAACCTAACCCCAAATCTAAACCTAATCCCAAATCTAAACCTAAAATCTAAACCTAACACCAAATCTAAACCTAACCCCAAATCTAAACCTAAAATCTAAACCTAACACCAAATCTAAACCTAACCCCAAATCTAAACCTAAAATCTAAACCTAACCCCAAATCTAAACCAAAAATCTAAACCTAACCTAAAATCTAAACCTAACTCCAAATCTAACCTAAAATCTAAACCTAACCCCAAATCTAAACCTAAAATCTAAACCTAACCCCAAATCTAAACCTAAAATCTAAACCTAACCCCAAATCTAAACCTAACCCCAAATCTAAACCTAAAATCTAAACCTAACCCCAAATCTAAACCTAAAATCTAAACCTAACCCCAAATCTAAACCAAAAATCTAAACCTAACCCCAAATCTAAACCAAAAATCTAAACCTAACCTAAAATCTAAACCTAACTCCAAATCTAACCCTAAATCTAAACCTAACCCCAAATCTAAAACTAAAATCTAAACATAACCCCAAATCTAAACCTAAAATCTAAACCTAACACCAAATCTAAACCTAACCCCAAATCTAAACCTAAAATCTAAACCTAACCCCAAATCTAAACCTAACCCCAAATCTAAACCTAAAATCTAAACCTAACCCCAAATCTAAACCTAAAATCTAAACCTAACCCCAAATCTAAACCAAAAATCTAAACCTAACCTAAAATCTAAACCTAACTCCAAATCTAACCCTAAATCTAAACCTAACCCCAAATCTAAAACTAAAATCTAAACCTAACCCCAAATCTAAACCAAAAATCTAAACCTAACCCCAAATCTAAACCTAAAATCTAAACCTAACCCCAAATCTAAACCTAAAATCTAAACCTGACCCCAAATCTAAACCAAAAATCTAAACCTAACCCTAAATCTAAACCTAAAATCTAAACCTAATCCCAAATCCAAACCTAACCCCAAATCTAAACCTAAAATCTAAACCTAACCCCAAATCTAAACCTAAAATCTAAACCTAACCCCAAATCTAAACCAAAAATCTAAACCTAACCCCAAATCTAAACCTAAAATCTAAACCTAACCCCAAATCTAAACCAAAAATCTAAACCTAACCCCAAATCTAAACCTAAAATCTAAACCTAACCCCAAATCTAAACCAAAAATCTAAATCTAACCCTAAATCTAAACCTAAAATCTAAACCTAACCCTAAATCTAAACCTAAAATCTAAACCTAATCCCAAATCTAATCCTAACCCCAAATCCAAACCTAACCCCAAATCTAAACCTAAAATCTAAACCTAACCCCAAATCTAAACCTAAAATCCAAACCTAACCCCAAATCTAAACCTAAAATCTAAACCTAACCCCAAATCTAAACCTAAAATCTAAACCTAACCCCAAATCTAAACCAAAAATCTAAACCTAACCCCAAATCTAAACCTAATCCCAAATCTAAACCAAAAATCTAAACCTAACACCAAATCTAAACCTAACCCCAAATCTAAACCTAAAATCTAAACCTAACCCCAAATCTAAACCTAACCCCAAATCTAAACCTAAAATCTAAACCTAACCCCAACTCTAAACCAAAAATCTAAACCTAACCCCAAATCTAAACCTAACTCCAAATCTAACCCTAAATCTAAACCTAACCCCAAATCTAAACCTAAAATCTAAACCTGACCCCAAATCTAAACCTAACCCCAAATCTAAACCTTAAATCTAAACCTAACCCCAAATCTAAACCAAAAACCTAAACCTAACCTAAAATCTAAACCTAACTCCAAATCTAACCCTAAATCTAAACCTAACCCCAAATCTAAACCTAAAATCTAAACCTAACCACAAATCTAAACCTAGCCCCAAATCTAAACCTAAAATCTAAACCTAACCCCAAATCTAAACCAAAAATCTAAACCTAACCCCAAATCTAAACCTAAAATCTAAACCTAACCCCAAATCTAAACCTAACCCCAAATCTAAACCTAAAATCTAAACCTAACCCCAAATCTAAACCTAAAATCTAAACCTAACACCAAATCTAAACCTAACCCCAAATCTAAACCTAAAATCTAAACCTAAAATCTAAACCTAACCCCAAATCTAAACCTAAAATCTAAACCTAACCCCAAATCTGAACCTAAAATCTAAACCTAACCCCAAATCTGAATCTAAAATCTAAACCTAACCCCAAATCTAAACCAAAAATCTAAACCTAACCCCAAATCTAAACCTAAAATCTAAACCTAACCCCAAATCTAAACCTAAAATCTAAACCTAACCCCAAATCTAAACCTAAAATCTAAACCTAACCACAAATCTAAACCTAACCCCAAATCTAAACCTAAAATCTAAACCTAAAATCTAAACCTAACCCCAAATCTAAACCTAAAATCTAAACCTAACCCCAAATCTGAACCTAAAATCTAAACCTAACCCCAAATCTGAATCTAAAATCTAAACCTAACCCCAAATCTAAACCAAAAATCTAAACCTAACCCCAAATCTAAACCTAAAATCTAAACCTAACCCCAAATCTAAACCTAAAATCTAAACCTAACCCCAAATCTAAACCGAACTCCAAATCTAAACCTAACCACAAATCTAAACCAAAAATCTAAACCTAATACGAAATCTAAACCTAACCCCAAATCTAAACCTAAAATCTAAATTTAACCCCAAATCTAAACCTAACCCCAAATCTAACCCCAAATCTAAACCTAACCCCAAATCTAAACCTAAAATCTAAACCAAACCCCAAATCTAAACGTAAAATCTAAACCTAACCCCAAATCTAAACCTAACTCCAAATCTAAACCTACATCTAAACCTAACCCCAAATCTAAACCTAAAATCTAAACCTAACCCCAAATCAAAACCTAACCCCAAATCTAAACCTAAAATCTAAACCTAACCCCAAATCTAAACCTAAAATCTAAACCTAACCCCAAATCTAAACCTAAAATCTAAACCTAACCCCAAATCTAAACCTAACCCCAAATCTAAACCTAAAATCTAAACCTAACCCCAAATCTAAACCAAAAATCTAAACCTAACCCCAAATCTAAACCAAAAATCTAAACCTAACCCCAAATCTGAACCTAAAATCTAAACCTAACCGCAAATCTGAATCTAAAATCTAAACCTAACCCCAAATCTAAACCTAAAATCTAAACCTAAAATCTAAACCTAACCCCAAATCTAAACCTAACCCCAAATCTAAACCTAAAATCTAAACCTAACCCCAAATCTAAACCTAACCCCAAATCCAAACCTAACCCCAAATCTAAACCTAAAATCTAAACCCAACCCCAAATCTAAACCTAAAATCTAAACCTAACCCCAAATCTAAACCTAAAATCTAAACCTAGCCCCAAATCTAAACCTAAAATCTAAACCTAACCCCAAATCTAAACCAAAAATCTAAACCTAACCCCAAATCTAAACCTAAAATCTAAACCTAACCCCAAATCTAAACCTAACCCCAAATCTAAACCTAAAATCTAAACCTAACCCCAAATCTAAACCTAAAATCTAAACCTGACACCAAATCTAAACCTAACCCCAAATCTAATCCTAACTCCAAATCTAACCCTAAATCTAAACCTAACACCAAATCTAAACCTAAAATCTAAACCTAACCCCAAATCAAAACCTAACCCCAAATCTAAACCTAAAATCTAAACCTAACCCCAAATCTAAACCTAAAATCTAAACCTAACCCCAAGTCTGAACCTAAAATCTAAACCTAACCCCAAATCTAAACCCCAAATCTAAACCTAACCCCAAATATAAACACCAAATCTAAACCTAACCCCAAATCTAAACCAAAAATCTAAACCTAACCCCAAATCTAAACCTAAAATCTAAACCTAACCCCAAATCTAAACCTAACCCCAAATCTAAACCTAAAATCTAAACCTAACCCCAAATCTAAACCTAACCCCAAATCTAAACCTAACCCCAAATCTAAACCTAAAATCTAAACCTAACCCCAAATCTAAAACTAAAATCTAAACCTAACCCCAAATCTAAACCTAACCCCAAATCTAATCCTAACTCCAAATCTAACCCTAAATCTAAACCTAACCCCAAATCTAAACCTAAAATCTAAACCTAACCCCAAATCTAAACCTAACCCCAAATCTAAACCTAAAATCTAAACCTAACCCCAAATCTAAACCTAAAATCTAAACCTAACCCCAAATCTAAACCTAACCCCAAATCTAAACCTAAAATCTAAACCTAACCCCAAATCTGAACCTAAAATCTAAACCTAACCCCAAATCTAAACCTAATCCCAAATCTAAACCTAAAATCTAAACCTAACACCAAATCTAAACCTAACCCCAAATCTAAACCTAAAATCTAAACCTAACCCCAAATCTAAACCTAACCCCAAATCTAAACCTAAAATCTAAACCTAACCCCAAATCTAAACCTAACTCCAAATCTAAACCTAACCCCAAATCTAAACCGAACTCCAAATCTAAACCTAACCACAAATCTAAACCAAAAATCTAAACCTAATACGAAATCTAAACCTAACCCCAAATCTAAACCTAAAATCTAAATTTAACCCCAAATCTAAACCTAACCCCAAATCTAACCCCAAATCTAAACCTAACCCCAAATCTAAACCTAAAATCTAAACCAAACCCCAAATCTAAACGTAAAATCTAAACCTAACCCCAAATCTAAACCTAACTCCAAATCTAAACCTACATCTAAACCTAACCCCAAATCTAAACCTAAAATCTAAACCTAACCCCAAATCAAAACCTAACCCCAAATCTAAACCTAAAATCTAAACCTAACCCCAAATCTAAACCTAAAATCTAAACCTAACCCCAAATCTAAACCTAAAATCTAAACTTAACCCCAAATCTAAACCTAACCCCAAATCTAAACCTAAAATCTAAACCTAACCCCAAATCTAAACCTAACCCCAAATCTAAACCTAAAATCTAAACCTAACCCCAAATCTAAACCAAAAATCTAAACCTAACCCCAAATCTAAACCAAAAATCTAAACCTAACCCCAAATCTGAACCTAAAATCTAAACCTAACCGCAAATCTGAATCTAAAATCTAAACCTAACCCCAAATCTAAACCTAAAATCTAAACCTAAAATCTAAACCTAACCCCAAATCTAAACCTAACCCCAAATCTAAACCTAAAATCTAAACCTAACCCCAAATCTAAACCTAACCCCAAATCCAAACCTAACCCCAAATCTAAACCTAAAATCTAAACCCAACCCCAAATCTAAACCTAAAATCTAAACCTAACCCCAAATCTAAACCTAAAATCTAAACCTAGCCCCAAATCTAAACCTAAAATCTAAACCTAACCCCAAATCTAAACCAAAAATCTAAACCTAACCCCAAATCTAAACCTAAAATCTAAACCTAACCCCAAATCTAAACCTAACCCCAAATCTAAACCTAAAATCTAAACCTAACCCCAAATCTAAACCTAAAATCTAAACCTGACACCAAATCTAAACCTAACCCCAAATCTAATCCTAACTCCAAATCTAACCCTAAATCTAAACCTAACACCAAATCTAAACCTAAAATCTAAACCTAACCCCAAATCAAAACCTAACCCCAAATCTAAACCTAAAATCTAAACCTAACCCCAAATCTAAACCTAAAATCTAAACCTAACCCCAAGTCTGAACCTAAAATCTAAACCTAACCCCAAATCTAAACCCCAAATCTAAACCTAACCCCAAATATAAACACCAAATCTAAACCTAACCCCAAATCTAAACCAAAAATCTAAACCTAACCCCAAATCTAAACCTAAAATCTAAACCTAACCCCAAATCTAAACCTAACCCCAAATCTAAACCTAAAATCTAAACCTAACCCCAAATCTAAACCTAACCCCAAATCTAAACCTAACCCCAAATCTAAACCTAAAATCTAAACCTAACCCCAAATCTAAAACTAAAATCTAAACCTAACCCCAAATCTAAACCTAACCCCAAATCTAATCCTAACTCCAAATCTAACCCTAAATCTAAACCTAACCCCAAATCTAAACCTAAAATCTAAACCTAACCCCAAATCTAAACCTAACCCCAAATCTAAACCTAAAATCTAAACCTAACCCCAAATCTAAACCTAAAATCTAAACCTAACCCCAAATCTAAACCTAACCCCAAATCTAAACCTAAAATCTAAACCTAACCCCAAATCTGAACCTAAAATCTAAACCTAACCCCAAATCTAAACCTAATCCCAAATCTAAACCTAAAATCTAAACCTAACACCAAATCTAAACCTAACCCCAAATCTAAACCTAAAATCTAAACCTAACCCCAAATCTAAACCTAACCCCAAATCTAAACCTAAAATCTAAACCTAACCCCAAATCTAAACCTAACCCCAAATCTAAACCTAACCCCAAATCTAAACCTAAAATCTAAACCTAACCCCAAATCTAAACCTAACCCCAAATCTAAACCTAAAATCTAAACCTAACCCCAAATCTAAACCTAAAATCTAAACCTAACACCAAATCTAAACCTAACCCCAAATCTAAACCTAAAATCTAAACCTAAAATCTAAACCTAACCCCAAATCTAAACCTAAAATCTAAACCTAACCCCAAATCTGAACCTAAAATCTAAACCTAACCCCAAATCTGAATCTAAAATCTAAACCTAACCCCAAATCTAAACCAAAAATCTAAACCTAACCCCAAATCTAAACCTAAAATCTAAACCTAACCCCAAATCTAAACCTAAAATCTAAACCTAACCCCAAATCTAAACCTAAAATCTAAACCTAACCACAAATCTAAACCTAACCCCAAATCTAAACCTAAAATCTAAACCTAAAATCTAAACCTAACCCCAAATCTAAACCTAAAATCTAAACCTAACCCCAAATCTGAACCTAAAATCTAAACCTAACCCCAAATCTGAATCTAAAATCTAAACCTAACCCCAAATCTAAACCAAAAATCTAAACCTAACCCCAAATCTAAACCTAAAATCTAAACCTAACCCCAAATCTAAACCTAAAATCTAAACCTAACCCCAAATCTAAACCGAACTCCAAATCTAAACCTAACCACAAATCTAAACCAAAAATCTAAACCTAATACGAAATCTAAACCTAACCCCAAATCTAAACCTAAAATCTAAATTTAACCCCAAATCTAAACCTAACCCCAAATCTAACCCCAAATCTAAACCTAACCCCAAATCTAAACCTAAAATCTAAACCAAACCCCAAATCTAAACGTAAAATCTAAACCTAACCCCAAATCTAAACCTAACTCCAAATCTAAACCTACATCTAAACCTAACCCCAAATCTAAACCTAAAATCTAAACCTAACCCCAAATCAAAACCTAACCCCAAATCTAAACCTAAAATCTAAACCTAACCCCAAATCTAAACCTAAAATCTAAACCTAACCCCAAATCTAAACCTAAAATCTAAACTTAACCCCAAATCTAAACCTAACCCCAAATCTAAACCTAAAATCTAAACCTAACCCCAAATCTAAACCTAACCCCAAATCTAAACCTAAAATCTAAACCTAACCCCAAATCTAAACCAAAAATCTAAACCTAACCCCAAATCTAAACCAAAAATCTAAACCTAACCCCAAATCTGAACCTAAAATCTAAACCTAACCGCAAATCTGAATCTAAAATCTAAACCTAACCCCAAATCTAAACCTAAAATCTAAACCTAAAATCTAAACCTAACCCCAAATCTAAACCTAACCCCAAATCTAAACCTAAAATCTAAACCTAACCCCAAATCTAAACCTAACCCCAAATCCAAACCTAACCCCAAATCTAAACCTAAAATCTAAACCCAACCCCAAATCTAAACCTAAAATCTAAACCTAACCCCAAATCTAAACCTAAAATCTAAACCTAGCCCCAAATCTAAACCTAAAATCTAAACCTAACCCCAAATCTAAACCAAAAATCTAAACCTAACCCCAAATCTAAACCTAAAATCTAAACCTAACCCCAAATCTAAACCTAACCCCAAATCTAAACCTAAAATCTAAACCTAACCCCAAATCTAAACCTAAAATCTAAACCTGACACCAAATCTAAACCTAACCCCAAATCTAATCCTAACTCCAAATCTAACCCTAAATCTAAACCTAACACCAAATCTAAACCTAAAATCTAAACCTAACCCCAAATCAAAACCTAACCCCAAATCTAAACCTAAAATCTAAACCTAACCCCAAATCTAAACCTAAAATCTAAACCTAACCCCAAGTCTGAACCTAAAATCTAAACCTAACCCCAAATCTAAACCCCAAATCTAAACCTAACCCCAAATATAAACACCAAATCTAAACCTAACCCCAAATCTAAACCAAAAATCTAAACCTAACCCCAAATCTAAACCTAAAATCTAAACCTAACCCCAAATCTAAACCTAACCCCAAATCTAAACCTAAAATCTAAACCTAACCCCAAATCTAAACCTAACCCCAAATCTAAACCTAACCCCAAATCTAAACCTAAAATCTAAACCTAACCCCAAATCTAAAACTAAAATCTAAACCTAACCCCAAATCTAAACCTAACCCCAAATCTAATCCTAACTCCAAATCTAACCCTAAATCTAAACCTAACCCCAAATCTAAACCTAAAATCTAAACCTAACCCCAAATCTAAACCTAACCCCAAATCTAAACCTAAAATCTAAACCTAACCCCAAATCTAAACCTAAAATCTAAACCTAACCCCAAATCTAAACCTAACCCCAAATCTAAACCTAAAATCTAAACCTAACCCCAAATCTGAACCTAAAATCTAAACCTAACCCCAAATCTAAACCTAATCCCAAATCTAAACCTAAAATCTAAACCTAACACCAAATCTAAACCTAACCCCAAATCTAAACCTAAAATCTAAACCTAACCCCAAATCTAAACCTAACCCCAAATCTAAACCTAAAATCTAAACCTAACCCCAAATCTAAACCTAACTCCAAATCTAAACCTAAATCTAAACCTAACCCCAAACCTAAACCTAAAATCTAAACCTAACCCCAAATCTAAACCTAAAATCTAAATCTAACCCCAAATCTAAACCTAACCCCAAATCTAAACCTAAAATCTAAACCTAACCCCAAATCTAAACCTAAAATCTAAACCAAACCCCAAATCTAAACGTAAAATCTAAACCTAACCCCAAATGTAAACCTAACTCCAAATCTAACCCTAAATCTAAACCTAACCCCAAATCTAAACCTAAAATCTAAACCTAACCCCAAATCAAAACCTAACCCCAATTCTAAACCCCAAATCTAAACCTAACCCCAAATCTAAACCGAAAATCTAAACCTAACCCCAAATCTAAACCTAACCCCAAATCTAAACCTAAAATCTAAACCTAGCCCCAAATCTAAACCTAAAATCTAAACCTAAGCCCAAATCTAAACCTAAAATCTAAACCTAACCCCAAATCTAAACCTAAAATCTAAACCTTACCCCAAATATAAACCTAAAATCTAAACCTAACCCCAAATCTAAACCTAACCCCAAATCTAAACCTAAAATCTAAACCTAACCCCAAATTTAAACCTAAAATCTAAACCTAACACCAAATCTATACCTAACCCCAAATCTAAACCTAACCCCAAATCTGAATCTAAAATCTAAACCTAACCCCAAATCTAAACCAAAAATCTAAACCTAACCCCAAATCTAAACCTAAAATCTAAACCTAACCCCAAATCTAAACCTAAAATCTAAACCTAACCCCAAATCTAAACCGAACCCCAAATCTAAACCTAACCCCAAATCTAAACCAAAAATCTAAACCTAACCACAAATCTAAACCAAAAATCTAAACCTAATACGAAATCTAAACCTAACCCCAAATCTAAACCTAAAATCTAAATTTAACCCCAAATCTAAACCTAACCCCAAATCTAACCCCAAATCTAAACCTAACCCCAAATCTAAACCTAAAATCTAAACCAAACCCCAAATCTAAACGTAAAATCTAAACCTAACCCCAAATCTAAACCTAACTCCAAATCTAAACCTACATCTAAACCTAACCCCAAATCTAAACCTAAAATCTAAACCTAACCCCAAATCAAAACCTAACCCCAAATCTAAACCTAAAATCTAAACCTAACCCCAAATCTAAACCTAAAATCTAAACCTAACCCCAAATCTAAACCTAAAATCTAAACTTAACCCCAAATCTAAACCTAACCCCAAATCTAAACCTAAAATCTAAACCTAACCCCAAATCTAAACCTAACCCCAAATCTAAACCTAAAATCTAAACCTAACCCCAAATCTAAACCAAAAATCTAAACCTAACCCCAAATCTAAACCAAAAATCTAAACCTAACCCCAAATCTGAACCTAAAATCTAAACCTAACCGCAAATCTGAATCTAAAATCTAAACCTAACCCCAAATCTAAACCTAAAATCTAAACCTAAAATCTAAACCTAACCCCAAATCTAAACCTAACCCCAAATCTAAACCTAAAATCTAAACCTAACCCCAAATCTAAACCTAACCCCAAATCCAAACCTAACCCCAAATCTAAACCTAAAATCTAAACCCAACCCCAAATCTAAACCTAAAATCTAAACCTAACCCCAAATCTAAACCTAAAATCTAAACCTAGCCCCAAATCTAAACCTAAAATCTAAACCTAAGCCTAAATCTAAACCAAAAATCTAAACCTAACCCCAAATCTAAACCTAAAATCTAAACCTAACCCCAAATCTAAACCTAACCCCAAATCTAAACCTAAAATCTAAACCTAACCCCAAATCTAAACCTAAAATCTAAACCTGACACCAAATCTAAACCTAACCCCAAATCTAATCCTAACTCCAAATCTAACCCTAAATCTAAACCTAACACCAAATCTAAACCTAAAATCTAAACCTAACCCCAAATCAAAACCTAACCCCAAATCTAAACCTAAAATCTAAACCTAACCCCAAATCTAAACCTAAAATCTAAACCTAACCCCAAGTCTGAACCTAAAATCTAAACCTAACCCCAAATCTAAACCCCAAATCTAAACCTAACCCCAAATATAAACACCAAATCTAAACCTAACCCCAAATCTAAACCAAAAATCTAAACCTAACCCCAAATCTAAACCTAAAATCTAAACCTAACCCCAAATCTAAACCTAACCCCAAATCTAAACCTAAAATCTAAACCTAACCCCAAATCTAAACCTAACCCCAAATCTAAACCTAACCCCAAATCTAAACCTAAAATCTAAACCTAACCCCAAATCTAAAACTAAAATCTAAACCTAACCCCAAATCTAAACCTAACCCCAAATCTAATCCTAACTCCAAATCTAACCCTAAATCTAAACCTAACCCCAAATCTAAACCTAAAATCTAAACCTAACCCCAAATCTAAACCTAACCCCAAATCTAAACCTAAAATCTAAACCTAACCCCAAATCTAAACCTAAAATCTAAACCTAACCCCAAATCTAAACCTAACCCCAAATCTAAACCTAAAATCTAAACCTAACCCCAAATCTGAACCTAAAATCTAAACCTAACCCCAAATCTAAACCTAATCCCAAATCTAAACCTAAAATCTAAACCTAACACCAAATCTAAACCTAACCCCAAATCTAAACCTAAAATCTAAACCTAACCCCAAATCTAAACCTAAAATCTAAACCTAACCCCAAATCTAAACCTAACTCCAAATCTAAACCTAAATCTAAACCTAACCCCAAACCTAAACCTAAAATCTAAACCTAACCCCAAATCTAAACCTAAAATCTAAATCTAACCCCAAATCTAAACCTAACCCCAAATCTAAACCTAAAATCTAAACCTAACCCCAAATCTAAACCTAAAATCTAAACCAAACCCCAAATCTAAACGTAAAATCTAAACCTAACCCCAAATCAAAACCTAACCCCAATTCTAAACCCCAAATCTAAACCTAACCCCAAATCTAAACCGAAAATCTAAACCTAACCCCAAATCTAAACCTAAAATCTAAACCTAGCCCCAAATCTAAACCTAAAATCTAAACCTAAGCCCAAATCTAAACCTAAAATCTAAACCTAACCCCAAATCTAAACCTAAAATCTAAACCTTACCCCAAATATAAACCTAAAATCTAAACCTAACCCCAAATCTAAACCTAACCCCAAATCTAAACCTAAAATCTAAACCTAACCCCAAATTTAAACCTAAAATCTAAACCTAACACCAAATCTATACCTAACCCCAAATCTAAACCTAACCCCAAATCTAAACCTAAAATCTAAACCTAACCCTAAATCAAAACCTAACCCCAAATCTAAACCTAAAATCTAAACCTAACCCCAAATCTAAACCTAAAATCTAAACCTAACCCCAAGTCTGAACCTAAAATCTAAACCTAACCCCAAATCTAAACCTAAAATCTAAACCTAACCCCAAATCTAAACACCAAATCTAAACCTAACCCCAAATCTAAACCTAAAATCTAAACCTAACCCCAAATCTAAACCTAACCCCAAATCTAAACCTAACCCCAAATCTAAACCTAAAATCTAAACCTAACCCCAAATCTAAACCTAAAATCTAAACCTAACCCCAAATCTAAACCTAACCCCAAATCTAAACCTTAAATCTAAACCTAACCCCAAATCTAAACCAAAAACCTAAACCTAACCTAAAATCTAAACCTAACTCCAAATCTAACCCTAAATCTAAACCTAACCCCAAATCTAAACCTAAAATCTAAACCTAACCACAAATCTAAACCTAGCCCCAAATCTAAACCTAAAATCTAAACCTAACCCCAAATCTAAACCAAAAATCTAAACCTAACCCCAAATCTAAACCTAAAATCTAAACCTAAAATCTAAACCTAACCCCAAATCTAAACCTAAAATCTAAACCTAACCCCAAATCTGAACCTAAAATCTAAACCTAACCCCAAATCTAAACCAAAAATCTAAACCTAACCCCAAATCTAAACCTAAAATCTAAACCTAACCCCAAATCTAAACCGAACCCCAAATCTAAACCTAACCCCAAATCTAAACCTAAAATCTAAACCTAACCACAAATCTAAACCTAACCCCAAATCTAAACCTAAAATCTAAACCTAACCCCAAATCTAAACCTAAAATCTAAACCTGACACCAAATCTAAACCTAACCCCAAATCTAATCCTAACTCCAAATCTAACCCTAAATCTAAACCTAACCCCAAATCTAAACGTAAAATCTAAACCTAACCCCAAATGTAAACCTAACTCCAAATCTAACCCTAAATCTAAACCTAACCCCAAATCTAAACCTAAAATCTAAACCTAACCCCAAATCAAAACCTAACCCCAATTCTAAACCCCAAATCTAAACCTAACCCCAAATCTAAACCGAAAATCTAAACCTAACCCCAAATCTAAACCTAACCCCAAATCTAAACCTAAAATCTAAACCTAGCCCCAAATCTAAACCTAAAATCTAAACCTAAGCCCAAATCTAAACCTAAAATCTAAACCTAACCCCAAATCTAAACCTAAAATCTAAACCTTACCCCAAATATAAACCTAACCCCAAATCTAAACCTAACCCCAAATCTAAACCTAAAATCTAAACCTAACCCCAAATTTAAACCTAAAATCTAAACCTAACACCAAATCTATACCTAACCCCAAATCTAAACCTAACCCCAAATCTAAACCTAAAATCTAAACCTAACCCCAAATCAAAACCTAACCCCAAATCTAAACCTAAAATCTAAACCTAACCCCAAATCTAAACCTAAAATCTAAACCTAACCCCAAGTCTGAACCTAAAATCTAAACCTAACCCCAAATCTAAACCTAAAATCTAAACCTAACCCCAAATCTAAACACCAAATCTAAACCTAACCCCAAATCTAAACCTAAAATCTAAACCTAACCACAAATCTAAACCTAACCTAAAATCTAAACCTAACTCCAAATCTAACCCTAAATCTAAACCTAACCCCAAATCTAAACCTAAAATCTAAACCTAACCACAAATCTAAACCTAGCCCCAAATCTAAACCTAAAATCTAAACCTAACCCCAAATCTAAACCAAAAATCTAAACCTAACCCCAAATCTAAACCTAACCCCAAATCTAAACCTAAAATCTAAACCTAACCCCAAATCTAAACCTAAAATCTAAACCTAAAATCTAAACCTAACCCCAAATCTAACCCCAAATCAAAACCTAACCCCAAATCTAAACCTAAAATCTAAACCTAACCCCAAATCTAAACCTAAAATCTAAACCTAACCCCAAGTCTGAACCTAAAATCTAAACCTAACCCCAAATCTAAACCCCAAATCTAAACCTAACCCCAAATCTAAACACCAAATCTAAACCTAACCCCAAATCTAAACCAAAAATCTAAACCTAACCCCAAATCTAAACCTAAAATCTAAACCTAACCCCAAATCTAAACCTAACCCCAAATCTAAACCTAAAATCTAAACCTAACCCCAAATCTAAACCTAAAATCTAAACCTGACACCAAATCTAAACCTAACCCCAAATCTAATCCTAACTCCAAATCTAACCCTAAATCTAAACCTAACCCCAAATCTAAACCTAAAATCTAAACCTAACCCCAAATCAAAACCTAACCCCAAATCTAAACCTAAAATCTAAACCTAACCCCAAATCTAAACCTAAAATCTAAACCTAACCCCAAGTCTGAACCTAAAATCTAAACCTAACCCCAAATCTAAACCCCAAATCTAAACCTAACCCCAAATCTAAACACCAAATCTAAACCTAACCCCAAATCTAAACCAAAAATCTAAACCTAACCCCAAATCTAAACCTAAAATCTAAACCTAACCCCAAATCTAAACCTAACCCCAAATCTAAACCTAAAATCTAAACCTAACCCCAAATCTAAAACTAAAATCTAAACCTAACCCCAAATCTAAACCTAACCCCAAATCTAATCCTAACTCCAAATCTAACCCTAAATCTAAACCTAACCCCAAAACTAAACCTAAAATCTAAACCTAACCCCAAATCTAAACCTAACCCCAAATCTAAACCTAAAATCTAAACCTAACCCCAAATCTAAACCTAAAATCTAAACCTAACCCCAAATCTAAACCTAACCCCAAATCTAAACCTAAAATCTAAACCTAACCCCAAATCTGAACCTAAAATCTAAACCTAACCCCAAATCTAAACCTAATCCCAAATCTAAACCTAAAATCTAAACCTAACACCAAATCTAAACCTAACCCCAAATCTAAACCTAAAATCTAAACCTAACCCCAAATCTAAACCTAACCCCAAATCTAAACCTAAAATCTAAACCTAACCCCAAATCTAAACCTAACTCCAAATCTAAACCTAAATCTAAACCTAACCCCAAACCTAAACCTAAAATCTAAACCTAACCCCAAATCTAAACCTAAAATCTAAATCTAACCCCAAATCTAAACCTAACCCCAAATCTAAACCTAAAATCTAAACCTAACCCCAAATCTAAACCTAAAATCTAAACCAAACCCCAAATCTAAACGTAAAATCTAAACCTAACCCCAAATGTAAACCTAACTCCAAATCTAACCCTAAATCTAAACCTAACCCCAAATCTAAACCTAAAATCTAAACCTAACCCCAAATCAAAACCTAACCCCAATTCTAAACCCCAAATCTAAACCTAACCCCAAATCTAAACCGAAAATCTAAACCTAACCCCAAATCTAAACCTAACCCCAAATCTAAACCTAAAATCTAAACCTAACCCCAAATTTAAACCTAAAATCTAAACCTAACACCAAATCTATACCTAACCCCAAATCTAAACCTAACCCCAAATCTAAACCTAAAATCTAAACCTAACCCCAAATCAAAACCTAACCCCAAATCTAAACCTAAAATCTAAACCTAACCCCAAATCTAAACCTAAAATCTAAACCTAACCCCAAGTCTGAACCTAAAATCTAAACCTAACCCCAAATCTAAACCTAAAATCTAAACCTAACCCCAAATCTAAACACCAAATCTAAACCTAACCCCAAATCTAAACCTAAAATCTAAACCTAACCCCAAATCTAAACCTAACCCCAAATCTAAACCTAAAATCTAAACCTAACCCCAAATCTAAACCTAAAATCTAAACCTAACCCCAAATCTAAACCTAACCCCAAATCTAAACCTTAAATCTAAACCTAACCCCAAATCTAAACCAAAAACCTAAACCTAACCTAAAATCTAAACCTAACTCCAAATCTAACCCTAAATCTAAACCTAACCCCAAATCTAAACCTAAAATCTAAACCTAACCACAAATCTAAACCTAGCCCCAAATCTAAACCTAAAATCTAAACCTAACCCCAAATCTAAACCAAAAATCTAAACCTAACCCCAAATCTAAACCTAAAATCTAAACCTAACCCCAAATCTAAACCTAACCCCAAATCTAAACCTAAAATCTAAACCTAACCCCAAATCTAAACCTAAAATCTAAACCTAACACCAAATCTAAACCTAACCCCAAATCTAAACCTAAAATCTAAACCTAAAATCTAAACCTAACCCCAAATCTAAACCTAAAATCTAAACCTAACCCCAAATCTGAACCTAAAATCTAAACCTAACCCCAAATCTGAATCTAAAATCTAAACCTAACCCCAAATCTAAACCAAAAATCTAAACCTAACCCCAAATCTAAACCTAAAATCTAAACCTAACCCCAAATCTAAACCGAACCCCAAATCTAAACCTAACCCCAAATCTAAACCTAAAATCTAAACCTAACCACAAATCTAAACCTAACCCCAAATCTAAACCTAAAATCTAAACCTAAAATCTAAACCTAACCCCAAATCTAAACCTAAAATCTAAACCTAACCCCAAATCTGAACCTAAAATCTAAACCTAACCCCAAATCTGAATCTAAAATCTAAACCTAACCCCAAATCTAAACCAAAAATCTAAACCTAACCCCAAATCTAAACCTAAAATCTAAACCTAACCCCAAATCTAAACCGAACCCCAAATCTAAACCTAACCCCAAATCTAAACCTAAAATCTAAACCTAACCACAAATCTAAACCAAAAATCTAAACCTAATACGAAATCTAATCCTAACCCCAAATCTAAACCTAAAATCTAAATTTAACCCCAAATCTAAACCTAACCCCAAATCTAACCCTAAATCTAAACCTAACCCCAAATCTAAACCTAAAATCTAAACCAAACCCCAAATCTAAACGTAAAATCTAAACCTAACCCCAAATCTAAACCTAACTCCAAATCTAAACCTAAATCTAAACCTAACCCCAAATCTAAACCTAAAATCTAAACCTAACCCCAAATCAAAACCTAACCCCAAATCTAAACCTAAAATCTAAACCTAACCCCAAATCTAAACCTAAAATCTAAACCTAACCCCAAATCTAAACCTAAAATCTAAACTTAACCCCAAATCTAAACCTAACCCCAAATCTAAACCTAAAATCTAAACCTAACCCCAAATCTAAACCTAACCCCAAATCTAAACCTAAAATCTAAACCTAACCCCAAATATAAACCAAAAATCTAAACCTAACCCCAAATCTAAACCTAAAATCTAAACCTAACCCCAAATCTGAACCTAAAATCTAAACCTAACCCCAAATCTGAATCTAAAATCTAAACCTAACCCCAAATCTAAACCTAAAATCTAAACCTAAAATCTAAACCTAACCCCAAATCTAAACCTAACCCCAAATCTAAACCTAAAATCTAAACCTAACCCCAAATCTAAACCTAAAATCTAAACCTAACCCCAAATCTAAACCTAACCCCAAATCTAAACCTAAAATCTAAACCTAACCCCAAATCTAAACCTAACCCCAAATCTAAACCTAAAATCTAAACCTAACCCCAAATCTAAACCTAACTCCAAATCTAAACCTAAATCTAAACCTAACCCCAAACCTAAACCTAAAATCTAAACCTAACCCCAAATCTAAACCGAAAATCTAAATCTAACCCCAAATCTAAACCTAACCCCAAATCTAAACCTAAAATCTAAACCTAACCCCAAATCTAAACCTAAAATCTAAACCAAACCCCAAATCTAAACGTAAAATCTAAACCTAACCCCAAATGTAAACCTAACTCCAAATCTAACCCTAAATCTAAACCTAACCCCAAATCTAAACCTAAAATCTAAACCTAACCCCAAATCAAAACCTAACCCCAATTCTAAACCCCAAATCTAAACCTAACCCCAAATCTAAACCGAAAATCTAAACCTAACCCCAAATCTAAACCTAACCCCAAATCTAAACCTAAAATCTAAACCTAGCCCCAAATCTAAACCTAAAATCTAAACCTAAGCCCAAATCTAAACCTAAAATCTAAACCTAACCCCAAATCTAAACCTAAAATCTAAACCTTACCCCAAATATAAACCTAACCCCAAATCTAAACCTAACCCCAAATCTAAACCTAAAATCTAAACCTAACCCCAAATTTAAACCTAAAATCTAAACCTAACACCAAATCTATACCTAACCCCAAATCTAAACCTAACCCCAAATCTAAACCTAAAATCTAAACCTAACCCCAAATCAAAACCTAACCCCAAATCTAAACCTAAAATCTAAACCTAACCCCAAATCTAAACCTAAAATCTAAACCTATCCCCAAGTCTGAACCTAAAATCTAAACCTAACCCCAAATCTAAACCTAAAATCTAAACCTAACCCCAAATCTAAACACCAAATCTAAACCTAACCCCAAATCTAAACCTAAAATCTAAACCTAACCCCAAATCTAAACCTAAAATCTAAACCTAACCTAAAATCTAAACCTAAAATCTAAACCTAACCCCAAATCTAAACCTAAAATCTAAACCTAACCCCAAATCTAAACCTAACCCCAAATCTAAACCTTAAATCTAAACCTAACCCCAAATCTAAACCAAAAACCTAAACCTAACCTAAAATCTAAACCTAACTCCAAATCTAACCCTAAATCTAAACCTAACCCCAAATCTAAACCTAAAATCTAAACCTAACCACAAATCTAAACCTAGCCCCAAATCTAAACCTAAAATCTAAACCTAACCCCAAATCTAAACCAAAAATCTAAACCTAACCCCAAATCTAAACCTAAAATCTAAACCTAACCCCAAATCTAAACCTAACCCCAAATCTAAACCTAAAATCTAAACCTAACCCCAAATCTAAACCTAAAATCTAAACCTAACACCAAATCTAAACCTAACCCCAAATCTAAACCTAAAATCTAAACCTAAAATCTAAACCTAACCCCAAATCTAAACCTAAAATCTAAACCTAACCCCAAATCTGAACCTAAAATCTAAACCTAACCCCAAATCTGAATCTAAAATCTAAACCTAACCCCAAATCTAAACCAAAAATCTAAACCTAACCCCAAATCTAAACCTAAAATCTAAACCTAACCCCAAATCTAAACCGAACCCCAAATCTAAACCTAACCCCAAATCTAAACCTAAAATCTAAACCTAACCACAAATCTAAACCTAACCCCAAATCTAAACCTAAAATCTAAACCTAAAATCTAAACCTAACCCCAAATCTAAACCTAAAATCTAAACCTAACCCCAAATCTAAACCTAAAATCTAAACCTAACCCCAAATCTGAATCTAAAATCTAAACCTAACCCCAAATCTAAACCAAAAATCTAAACCTAACCCCAAATCTAAACCTAAAATCTAAACCTAACCCCAAATCTAAACCTAAAATCTAAACCTAACCCCAAATCTAAACCGAACCCCAAATCTAAACCTAACCCCAAATCTAAACCTAAAATCTAAACCTAACCACAAATCTAAACCAAAAATCTAAACCTAATACGAAATCAAAACCTAACCCCAAATCTAAACCTAAAATCTAAATTTAACCCCAAATCTAAACCTAACCCCAAATCTAACCCCAAATCTAAACCTAACCCCAAATCTAAACCTAAAATCTAAACCAAACCCCAAATCTAAACGTAAAATCTAAACCTAACCCCAAATCTAAACCTAACTCCAAATCTAAACCTAAATCTAAACCTAACCCCAAATCTAAACCTAAAATCTAAACCTAACCCCAAATCAAAACCTAACCCCAAATCTAAACCTAAAATCTAAACCTAACCCCAAATCTAAACCTAAAATCTAAACCTAACCCCAAATCTAAACCTAAAATCTAAACTTAACCCCAAATCTAAACCTAACCCCAAATCTAAACCTAAAATCTAAACCTAACCCCAAATCTAAACCTAACCCCAAATCTAAACCTAAAATCTAAACCTAACCCCAAATATAAACCAAAAATCTAAACCTAACCCCAAATCTAAACCTAAAATCTAAACCTAACCCCAAATCTGAACCTAAAATCTAAACCTAACCCCAAATCTGAATCTAAAATCTAAACCTAACCCCAAATCTAAACCTAAAATCTAAACCTAAAATCTAAACCTAACCCCAAATCTAAACCTAACCCCATATCTAAACCTAAAATCTAAACCTAACCCCAAATCTAAACCTAAAATCTAAACCTAACCCCAAATCTAAACCTAACCCCAAATCCAAACCTAACCCCAAATCTAAACCTAAAATCTAAACCCAACACCAAATCTAAACCTAACCCCAAATCTAAACCTAAAATCTAAACCTAAAATCTAAACCTAACCCCAAATCTAAACCTAAAATCTAAACCTAACCCCAAATCTGAACCTAAAATCTAAACCTAACCCCAAATCTGAATCTAAAATCTAAACCTAACCCCAAATCTAAACCAAAAATCTAAACCTAACCCCAAATCTAAACCTAAAATCTAAACCTAACCCCAAATCTAAACCGAACCCCAAATCTAAACCTAACCCCAAATCTAAACCTAAAATCTAAACCTAACCACAAATCTAAACCTAACCCCAAATCTAAACCTAAAATCTAAACCTAAAATCTAAACCTAACCCCAAATCTAAACCTAAAATCTAAACCTAACCCCAAATCTGAACCTAAAATCTAAACCTAACCCCAAATCTGAATCTAAAATCTAAACCTAACCCCAAATCTAAACCAAAAATCTAAACCTAACCCCAAATCTAAACCTAAAATCTAAACCTAACCCCAAATCTAAACCTAAAATCTAAACCTAACCCCAAATCTAAACCGAACCCCAAATCTAAACCTAACCCCAAATCTAAACCTAAAATCTAAACCTAACCACAAATCTAAACCAAAAATCTAAACCTAATACGAAATCTAAACCTAACCCCAAATCTAAACCTAACCCCAAATCTAAACCTAAAATCTAAACCTAACCCCAAATCTAACCCCAAATCTAAACCTAACCCCAAATCTAAACCTAAAATCTAAACCAAACCCCAAATCTAAACGTAAAATCTAAACCTAACCCCAAATCTAAACCTAACTCCAAATCTAAACCTAAATCTAAACCTAACCCCAAATCTAAACCTAAAATCTAAACCTAACCCCAAATCAAAACCTAACCCGAAATCTAAACCTAAAATCTAAACCTAACCCCAAATCTAAACCTAAAATCTAAACCTAACCCCAAATCTAAACCTAAAATCTAAACTTAACCCCAAATCTAAACCTAACCCCAAATCTAAACCTAAAATCTAAACCTAACCCCAAATCTAAACCTAACCCCAAATCTAAACCTAAAATCTAAACCTAACCCCAAATATAAACCAAAAATCTAAACCTAACCCCAAATCTAAACCTAAAATCTAAACCTAACCCCAAATCTGAACCTAAAATCTAAACCTAACCCCAAATCTGAATCTAAAATCTAAACCTAACCCCAAATCTAAACCTAAAATCTAAACCTAAAATCTAAACCTAACCCCAAATCTAAACCTAACCCCAAATCTAAACCTAAAATCTAAACCTAACCCCAAATCTAAACCTAAAATCTAAACCTAACCCCAAATCTAAACCTAACCCCAAATCCAAACCTAACCCCAAATCTAAACCTAAAATCTAAACCCAACCCCAAATCTAAACCTAAAATCTAAACCTAACCCCAAATCTAAACCTAAAATCTAAACCTAGCCCCAAATCTAAACCTAAAATCTAAACCTAAGCCTAAATCTAAACCAAAAATCTAAACCTAACCCCAAATCTAAACCTAAAATCTAAACCTAACCCCAAATCTAAACCTAACCCCAAATCTAAACCTAAAATCTAAACCTAACCCCAAATCTAAACCTAAAATCTAAACCTGACACCAAATCTAAACCTAACCCCAAATCTAATCCTAACTCCAAATCTAACCCTAAATCTAAACCTAACCCCAAATCTAAACCTAAAATCTAAACCTAACCCCAAATCAAAACCTAACCCCAAATCTAAACCTAAAATCTAAACCTAACCCCAAATCTAAACCTAAAATCTAAACCTAACCCCAAGTCTGAACCTAAAATCTAAACCTAACCCCAAATCTAAACCCCAAATCTAAACCTAACCCCAAATCTAAACACCAAATCTAAACCTAACCCCAAATCTAAACCAAAAATCTAAACCTAACCCCAAATCTAAACCTAACCCCAAATCTAAACCTAAAATCTAAACCTAACCCCAAATCTAAAACTAAAATCTAAACCTAACCCCAAATCTAAACCTAACCCCAAATCTAATCCTAACTCCAAATCTAACCCTAAATCTAAACCTAACCCCAAATCTAAACCTAAAATCTAAACCTAACCCCAAATCTAAACCTAACCCCAAATCTAAACCTAAAATCTAAACCTAACCCCAAATCTAAACCTAATCCCAAATCTAAACCTAAAATCTAAACCTAAAATCTAAACCTAACCCCAAATCTAAACCTAACCCCAAATCTAAACCTAAAATCTAAACCTAACCCCAAATCTAAACCTAACTCCAAATCTAAACCTAAATCTAAACCTAACCCCAAACCTAAACCTAAAATCTAAACCTAACCCCAAATCTAAACCTAAAATCTAAATCTAACCCCAAATCTAAACCTAACCCCAAATCTAAACCTAAAATCTAAACCTAACCCCAAATCTAAACCTAACCCCAAATCTAAACCTAAAATCTAAACCTAACCCCAAATATAAACCAAAAATCTAAACCTAACCCCAAATCTAAACCTAAAATCTAAACCTAACCCCAAATCTGAACCTAAAATCTAAACCTAACCCCAAATCTGAATCTAAAATCTAAACCTAACCCCAAATCTAAACCTAAAATCTAAACCTAAAATCTAAACCTAACCCCAAATCTAAACCTAACCCCAAATCTAAACCTAAAATCTAAACCTAACCCCAAATCTAAACCTAAAATCTAAACCTAACCCCAAATCTAAACCTAACCCCAAATCCAAACCTAACCCCAAATCTAAACCTAAAATCTAAACCCAACCCCAAATCTAAACCTAAAATCTAAACCTAACCCCAAATCTAAACCTAAAATCTAAACCTAGCCCCAAATCTAAACCTAAAATCTAAACCTAAGCCTAAATCTAAACCAAAAATCTAAACCTAACCCCAAATCTAAACCTAAAATCTAAACCTAACCCCAAATCTAAACCTAACCCCAAATCTAAACCTAAAATCTAAACCTAACCCCAAATCTAAACCTAAAATCTAAACCTGACACCAAATCTAAACCTAACCCCAAATCTAATCCTAACTCCAAATCTAACCCTAAATCTAAACCTAACCCCAAATCTAAACCTAAAATCTAAACCTAACCCCAAATCAAAACCTAACCCCAAATCTAAACCTAAAATCTAAACCTAACCCCAAATCTAAACCTAAAATCTAAACCTAACCCCAAGTCTGAACCTAAAATCTAAACCTAACCCCAAATCTAAACCCCAAATCTAAACCTAACCCCAAATCTAAACACCAAATCTAAACCTAACCCCAAATCTAAACCAAAAATCTAAACCTAACCCCAAATCTAAACCTAACCCCAAATCTAAACCTAAAATCTAAACCTAACCCCAAATCTAAAACTAAAATCTAAACCTAACCCCAAATCTAAACCTAACCCCAAATCTAATCCTAACTCCAAATCTAACCCTAAATCTAAACCTAACCCCAAATCTAAACCTAAAATCTAAACCTAACCCCAAATCTAAACCTAACCCCAAATCTAAACCTAAAATCTAAACCTAACCCCAAATCTGAACCTAAAATCTAAACCTAACCCCAAATCTAAACCTAAAATCTAAACCTAACCCCAAATCTAAACCTAATCCCAAATCTAAACCTAAAATCTAAACCTAACACCAAATCTAAACCTAACCCCAAATCTAAACCTAAAATCTAAACCTAACCCCAAATCTAAACCTAACCCCAAATCTAAACCTAAAATCTAAACCTAACCCCAAATCTAAACCTAACTCCAAATCTAAACCTAAATCTAAACCTAACCCCAAACCTAAACCTAAAATCTAAACCTAACCCCAAATCTAAACCTAAAATCTAAATCTAACCCCAAATCTAAACCTAACCCCAAATCTAAACCTAAAATCTAAACCTAACCCCAAATCTAAACCTAAAATCTAAACCAAACCCCAAATCTAAACGTAAAATCTAAACCTAACCCCAAATGTAAACCTAACTCCAAATCTAACCCTAAATCTAAACCTAACCCCAAATCTAAACCTAAAATCTAAACCTAACCCCAAATCAAAACCTAACCCCAATTCTAAACCCCAAATCTAAACCTAACCCCAAATCTAAACCTAAAATCTAAACCTAACCCCAAATCTAAACCTAAAATCTAAACCTAGCCCCAAATCTAAACCGAAAATCTAAACCTAACCCCAAATCTAAACCTAACCCCAAATCTAAACCTAAAATCTAAACCTAGCCCCAAATCTAAACCTAAAATCTAAACCTAAGCCCAAATCTAAACCTAAAATCTAAACCTAACCCCAAATCTAAACCTAAAATCTAAACCTTACCCCAAATATAAACCTAACCCCAAATCTAAACCTAACCCCAAATCTAAACCTAAAATCTAAACCTAACCCCAAATTTAAACCTAAAATCTAAACCTAACACCAAATCTATACCTAACCCCAAATCTAAACCTAACCCCAAATCTAAACCTAAAATCTAAACCTAACCCCAAATCAAAACCTAACCCCAAATCTAAACCTAAAATCTAAACCTAACCCCAAATCTAAACCTAAAATCTAAACCTAACCCCAAGTCTGAACCTAAAATCTAAACCTAACCCCAAATCTAAACCTAAAATCTAAACCTAACCCCAAATCTAAACACCAAATCTAAACCTAACCCCAAATCTAAACCTAAAATCTAAACCTAACCCCAAATCTAAACCTAACCCCAAATCTAAACCTAACCCCAAATCTAAACCTAAAATCTAAACCTAACCCCAAATCTAAACCTAAAATCTAAACCTAACACCAAATCTGAACCTAACCCCAAATCTAATCCTAACTCCAAATGTAACCCTAAATCTAAACCTAACCCCAAATCTAAACCTAAAATCTAAACCTAACCCCAAATCTAAACCTAACCTTAAATCTAAACCTAAAATCTAAACCTAACCCCAAATCTAAACCTAAAATCTAAACCTAACCCCAAATCTAAACCCCAAATCTAAACCTAACCCCAAATCTAAACCTAAAATCTAAACCTAACCCCAAATCTAAACCTAACCCCAAATCCAAACCTAACCCCAAATCTAAACCTAAAATCTAAACCTAACCCCAAATCTAAACCTAAAATCTAAACCAAACCCCAAATCTAAACCTAAAATCTAAACCTAACCCCAAATCTAAACCTAAAATCTAAACCTAACCCTAAATCTAAACCTAACCCCAAATCTAAACCTAAAATGTAAACCTAACCCCAAATCTAAACCTAATCCCAAATCTAAACCTAAAATCTAAACCTAACACCAAATCTAAACCTAACCCCAAATCTAAACCTAAAATCTAAACCTAACCCCAAATCTAAACCTAACCCCAAATCTAAACCTAAAATCTAAACCTAACCCCAAATCTAAACCTAACTCCAAATCTAACCCTAAATCTAAACCTAACCCCAAATCTAAACCTAAAATCTAAACCTAACCCCAAATCTAAACCTAGCCCCAAATCTAAACCTAAAATCTAAACCTAACCCCAAATCTAAACCTAAAATCTAAACCTAACCCCAAATCTAGACCTAAAATCTAAACCTAACCCCAAATCTAAACCAAAAATCTAAACCTAACCCCAAATCTAAACCTAACTCCAAATCTAAACCTAGCCCCAAATCTAAACCTAAAATCTAAACCTAACCCCAAATCTAAACCTAAAATCTAAACCTAACCCCAAATCTAAACCTAGCCCCAAATCTAAACCTAAAATCTAAACCTAACCCCAAATATAAACCTAAAATCTAAACCTAATCCCAAATCTAAACCTAAAATCTAAACCTAACCCCAAATCTAAACCTAAAATCTAAACCTAACCCCAAATCTAAACCTAACCCCAAATCTAAACCTAAAATCTAAACCTAACTCCAAATCTAAACCTAAAATCTAAACCTAACAACAAATCTAAACCTAACCCCAAATCTAAACCTAAAATCTAATCCTAACCCCAAATCTAAACCTAAAATCTAAACCTAACCCCAAATCAAAACCTAACCCCAAATCTAAACCTAAAATCTAAACCTAACCCCAAATCTAAACCTAAAATCTAAACCTAACCCCAAGTCTGAACCTAAAATCTAAACCTAACCCCAAATCTAAACCTAAAATCTAAACCTAACCCCAAATCTAAACACCAAATCTAAACCTAACCCCAAATCTAAACCTAAAATCTAAACCTAACCCCAAATCTAAACCTAACCCCAAATCTAAACCTAAAATCTAAACCTAACCCCAAATCTAAACCTAAAATCTAAACCTAACACCAAATCTGAACCTAACCCCAAATCTAATCCTAACTCCAAATGTAACCCTAAATCTAAACCAAACCCCAAATCTAAACCTAAAATCTAAACCTAACCCCAAATCTAAACCTAACCTTAAATCTAAACCTAAAATCTAAACCTAACCCCAAATCTAAACCTAAAATCTAAATCTAACCCCAAATC
Source organism: Patagioenas fasciata (assembly GCF_037038585.1). Lineage (NCBI taxonomy): Eukaryota > Metazoa > Chordata > Aves > Columbiformes > Columbidae > Patagioenas > Patagioenas fasciata. The sequence continues at coordinate 448,172 of NW_027288755.1, read as the reverse complement.
TAAACCCCAAATCTAAACCTAACCCCAAATCTAAACCCCAAATCTAAACCTAACCCCAAATCTAAACCTAAAATCTAAACCTAACCCCAAATCTAAACCTAACCCCAAATCCAAACCTAACCCCAAATCTAAACCTAAAATCTAAACCTAACCCCAAATCTAAACCTAAAATCTAAACCAAACCCCAAATCTAAACCTAAAATCTAAACCTAACCCCAAATCTAAACCTAAAATCTAAACCTAACCCTAAATCTAAACCTAACCCCAAATCTAAACCTAAAATGTAAACCTAACCCCAAATCTAAACCTAATCCCAAATCTAAACCTAAAATCTAAACCTAACACCAAATCTAAACCTAACCCCAAATCTAAACCTAAAATCTAAACCTAACCCCAAATCTAAACCTAACCCCAAATCTAAACCTAAAATCTAAACCTAACCCCAAATCTAAACCTAACTCCAAATCTAACCCTAAATCTAAACCTAACCCCAAATCTAAACCTAAAATCTAAACCTAACCCCAAATCTAAACCTAGCCCCAAATCTAAACCTAAAATCTAAACCTAACCCCAAATCTAAACCTAAAATCTAAACCTAACCCCAAATCTAGACCTAAAATCTAAACCTAACCCCAAATCTAAACCAAAAATCTAAACCTAACCCCAAATCTAAACCTAACTTCAAATCTAACCCTAAATCTAAACCTAACCCCAAATCTAAACCTAAAATCTAAACCTAACCCCAAATCTAAACCTAGCCCCAAATCTAAACCTAAAATCTAAACCTAACCCCAAATATAAACCTAAAATCTAAACCTAACCCCAAATCTAAACCTAAAATCTAAACCTAACTCCAAATCTAAACCTAAAATCTAAACCTAACACCAAATCTAAACCTAACCCCAAATCTAAACCTAAAATCTAAACCTAACCCCAAATCTAAACCTAAAATCTAAACCTAACCCCAAATCTAAACCTAACCCCAAATCTAAACCTAAAATCTAAACCTAACCCCAAATCTAAACCTAAAATCTAAACCTAACCCCAAATCTAAACCTAACTCCAAATCTAACCCTAAATCTAAACCTAACCCCAAATCTAAACCTAAAATCTAAACCTAACCCCAAATCTAAACCTAGCCCCAAATCTAAACCTAAAATCTAAACCTAACCCCAAATCTAAACCTAACCCCAAATCTAAACCTAAAATCTAAACCTAACCCCAAATCTAAACCTAAAATCTAAACCTAACACCAAATCTAAACCTAACCCCAAATCTAAACCTAAAATCTAAACCTAACCCCAAATCTAAACCTAAAATCTAAAAATAACCCCAAATCTAAACCTAACCCCAAATCTAAACCTGAATTCTAAACCTAACCCCAAATCTAAACCTAACCCCAAATATAAACCTAAAATCTAAACCTAACCCCAAATCTAAACCTAAAATCTAAACCTAACCCCAAATCTAAACCTAACCCCAAATCTAAACCGAAAATCTAAACCTAACCCCAAATCTAAACCTAAAATCTAAACCTAACCCCAAATCTAAACCTAACCCCAAATCTAAACCTAAAATCTAAACCTAACCCCAAATCTAAACCTAAAATCTAAACCTAACCCCAAATCTAAACCTAACCCCAAATCTAAACCGTAAATCTAAACCTAACCCCAAATCTAAACCTAAAATCTAAACCTAACCCCAAATCTAAACCTAAAATCTAAACCTAACCCCAAATCTAAACCAAAAATCTAAACCTAACCCCAAATCTAAACCTAAAATCTAAACCAAAAATCTAAACCTAACCCCAAATCTAAACCTAAAATCTAAACCTAACCCCAAATGTAAACCAAAAATCTAAACCTAACCCTAAATCTAAACCTAAAATCTAAACCTAATCCCAAATCTAAACCTAACCCCAAATCTAAACCAAAAATCTAAACCTAAGCCCAAATCTAAACCTAAAATCTAAACCTAACCCCAAATCTAAACCTAAAATCTAAACCTAACCCCAAATCTAAACCAAAAATCTAAACCTAACCCTAAATCTAAACCTAAAATCTAAACCTAATCCCAAATCTAAACCTAACCCCAAATCCAAACCTAACCCCAAATCTAAACCTAAAATCTAAACCTAACCCAAAATCTAAATCTAATCCCAAATCTAAACCTAACCCCAAATCCAAACCTAACCCCAAATCTAAACCTAAAATCTAAACCTAACCCCAAATCTAAACCAAAACTCTAAACCTAACCCCAAATCTAAACCTAAAATCTAAACCTAACCCCAAATCTAAACCAAAAATCTAAACCTAACCCCAAATCTAAACCTAAAATCTAAACCTAACCCCAAATCTAAACCAAAAATCTAAACCTAACCCTAAATCTAAACCTAAAATCTAAACCTAATCCCAAATCTAAACCTAACCCCAAATCCAAACCTAACCCCAAATCTAAACCTAAAATCTAAACCTAACCCCAAATCTAAACCTAAAATCCAAACCTAACCCCAAATCTAAACCTAAAATCTAAACCTAACCCCAAATCTAAACCAAAAATCTAAACCTAACCCCAAATCTAAACCTAGCCCCAAATCTTAACCAAAAATCTAAACCTAACACCAAATCTAAACCTAACCCCAAATCTAAACCTAAAATCTAAACCTAACCCCAAATCTAAACCTAACCCCAAATCTAAACCTAAAATCTAAACCTAACCCCAAATCTAAACCAAAAATCTAAACCTAACCCCAAATCTAAACCTAACTCCAACTCTAACCCTAAATCTAAACCTTACCCCAAATCTAAACCTAAAATCTAAACCTAACCCCTAATCTAAACCTAGCCCCAAATCTAAACCTAAAATCTAAACCTAACCCCAAATCTAAACCAAAAATCTAAACCTAACCCCAAATCTAAACCTAAAATCTAAACCTAACCCCAAATCTAAACCTAACCCCAAATCTAAACCTAAAATCTAAACCTAACCCCAAATCTAAACCTAAAATCTAAACCTAACACCAAATCTAAACCTAACCCCAAATCTAAACCTAAAATCTAAACCTAACCCCAAATCTAAACCTAACCCCAAATCTAAACCTAAAATCTAAACCTAACCCCAAATCTAAACCTAAAATCTAAACCAAACCCCAAATCTAAACGTAAAATCTAAACCTAACCCCAAATGTAAACCTAACTCCAAATCTAACCCTAAATCTAAACCTAACCCCAAATCTAAACCTAAAATCTAAACCTAACCCCAAATCAAAACCTAACCCCAATTCTAAACCCCAAATCTAAACCTAACCCCAAATCTAAACCTAAAATCTAAACCTAACCCCAAATCTAAACCTAAAATCTAAACCTAGCCCCAAATCTAAACCTAAAATCTAAACCTAAGCCCAAATCTAAACCTAAAATCTAAACCTAACCCCAAATCTAAACCTAAAATCTAAACCTTACCCCAAATATAAACCTAACCCCAAATCTAAACCTAACCCCAAATCTAAACCTAAAATCTAAACCTAACCCCAAATCTAAACCTAAAATCTAAACCTAACCCCAAATCAAAACCTAACCCCAAATCTAAACCTAAAATCTAAACCTAACCCCAAATCTAAACCTAAAATCTAAACCTAACCCCAAGTCTGAACCTAAAATCTAAACCTAACCCCAAATCTAAACCTAAAATCTAAACCTAACCCCAAATCTAAACACCAAATCTAAACCTAACCCCAAATCTAAACCTAAAATCTAAACCTAACCCCAAATCTAAACCTAACCCCAAATCTAAACCTAACCCCAAATCTAAACCTAACCTTAAATCTAAACCTAAAATCTAAACCTAACCCCAAATCTAAACCTAAAATCTAAACCTAACCCCAAATCTAAACCCCAAATCTAAACCTAACCCCAAATCTAAACCTAAAATCTAAACCTAACCCCAAATCTAAACCTAACCCCAAATCCAAACCTAACCCCAAATCTAAACCTAAAATCTAAACCTAACCCCAAATCTAAACCTAAAATCTAAACCAAACCCCAAATCTAAACCTAAAATCTAAACCTAACCCCAAATCTAAACCTAAAATCTAAACCTAACCCTAAATCTAAACCTAACCCCAAATCTAAACCTAAAATGTAAACCTAACCCCAAATCTAAACCTAATCCCAAATCTAAACCTAAAATCTAAACCTAACACCAAATCTAAACCTAACCCCAAATCTAAACCTAAAATCTAAACCTAACCCCAAATCTAAACCTAACCCCAAATCTAAACCTAAAATCTAAACCTAACCCCAAATCTAAACCTAACTCCAAATCTAACCCTAAATCTAAACCTAACCCCAAATCTAAACCTAAAATCTAAACCTAACCCCAAATCTAAACCTAGCCCCAAATCTAAACCTAAAATCTAAACCTAACCCTAAATCTAAACCTAAAATCTAAACCTAAAATCTAAACCTAACCCCAAATCTAGACCTAAAATCTAAACCTAACCCCAAATCTAAACCAAAAATCTAAACCTAACCCCAAATCTAAACCTAACTCCAAATCTAACCCTAAATCTAAACCTAACCCCAAATCTAAACCTAAAATCTAAACCTAACCCCAAATCTAAACCTAGCCCCAAATCTAAACCTAAAATCTAAACCTAACCCCAAATCTAAACCTAAAATCTAAACCTAACCCCAAATCTAAACCTAACCCCAAATCTAAACCTAAAATCTAAACCTAACTCCAAATCTAAACCTAAAATCTAAACCTAACACCAAATCTAAACCTAACCCCAAATCTAAACCTAAAATCTAAACCTAACCCCAAATCTAAACCTAAAATCTAAACCTAACCCCAAATCTAAACCTAACCCCAAATCTAAACCTAAAATCTAAACCTAACCCCAAATCTAAACCTAGCCCCAAATCTAAACCTAAAATCTAAACCTAACCCCAAATCTAAACCAAAAATCTAAACCTAACCCCAAATCTAAACCTAAAATCTAAACCTATCCCCAAATCTAAACCTAAAATCTAAACCTAAACCCAAATCTAAACCTAACCCCAAATCTAAACCTAAAATCTAAACCTAACCCCAAATCTAAACCTAATCCCAAATCTAAACCTAACCCCAAATCCAAACCTAACCCCAAATCTAAACCTAAAATCTAAACCTAACCCCAAATCTAAACCTAAAATCTAAAAATAACCCCAAATCTAAACCTAACCCCAAATCTAAACCTGAATTCTAAACCTAACCCCAAATCTAAACCTAACCCCAAATCTAAACCTAAAATCTAAACCTAACCCCAAATCTAAACCTAAAATCTAAACCTAACCCCAAATCTAAACCTAACCCCAAATCTAAACCGAAAATCTAAACCTAACCCCAAATCTAAACCTAAAATCTAAACCTAACCCCAAATCTAAACCTAACCCCAAATCTAAACCTAAAATCTAAACCTAACCCCAAATCTAAACCTAAAATCTAAACCTAACACCAAATCTAAACCTAAAATCTAAACCTAACCCCAAATCTAAACCTAAAATCTAAACCTAACCCCAAATCTAAACCTAACCCCAAAACTAAACCTAAAATCTAAACCTAACCCCAAATCTAAACCTAACCCCAAATCTAAACCTAAAATCTAAACCTAACCCCAAATCTAAACCAAAAATCTAAACCTAACCCCAAATCTAAACCTAAAATCTAAACCAAAAATCTAAACCTAACCCCAAATCTAAACCAAAAATCTAAACCTAACCCCAAATCTAAACCAAAAATCTAAACCTAACCCTAAATCTAAACCTAAAATCTAAACCTAATCCCAAATCTAAACCTAACCCCAAATCTAAACCAAAAATCTAAACCTAACCCCAAATCTAAACCTAAAATCTAAACCTAACCCCAAATCTAAACCTAAAATCTAAACCTAACCCCAAATCTAAACCAAAAATCTAAACCTAACCCTAAATCTAAACCTAAAATCTAAACCTAATCCCAAATCTAAACCTAACCCCAAATCCAAACCTAACCCCAAATCTAAACCTAAAATCTAAACCTAACCCAAAATCTAAACCTAATCCCAAATCTAAACCTAACCCCAAATCCAAACCTAACCCCAAATCTAAACCTAAAATCTAAACCTAACCCCAAATCTAAACCTAAAATCTAAACCTAACCCCAAATCTAAACCAAAACTCTAAACCTAACCCCAAATCTAAACCTAAAATCTAAACCTAACCCCAAATCTAAACCAAAAATCTAAACCTAACCCGAAATCTAAACCTAAAATCTAAACCTAACCCCAAATCTAAACCAAAAATCTAAACCTAACCCTAAATCTAAACCTAAAATCTAAACCTAACCCCAAATCTAAACCTAAAATCTAAACCTAACACCAAATCTGAACCTAACCCCAAATCTAATCCTAACTCCAAATGTAACCCTAAATCTAAACCTAACCCCAAATCTAAACCTAAAATCTAAACCTAACCCCAAATCTAAACCTAACCTTAAATCTAAACCTAAAATCTAAACCTAACCCCAAATCTAAACCTAAAATCTAAACCTAACCCCAAATCTAAACCCCAAATCTAAACCTAACCCCAAATCTAAACCTAAAATCTAAACCTAACCCCAAATCTAAACCTAACCCCAAATCCAAACCTAACCCCAAATCTAAACCTAAAATCTAAACCTAACCCCAAATCTAAACCTAAAATCTAAACCAAACCCCAAATCTAAACCTAAAATCTAAACCTAACCCCAAATCTAAACCTAAAATCTAAACCTAACCCTAAATCTAAACCTAACCCCAAATCTAAACCTAAAATGTAAACCTAACCCCAAATCTAAACCTAATCCCAAATCTAAACCTAAAATCTAAACCTAACACCAAATCTAAACCTAACCCCAAATCTAAACCTAAAATCTAAACCTAACCCCAAATCTAAACCTAACCCCAAATCTAAACCTAAAATCTAAACCTAACCCCAAATCTAAACCTAACTCCAAATCTAACCCTAAATCTAAACCTAACCCCAAATCTAAACCTAAAATCTAAACCTAACCCCAAATCTAAACCTAGCCCCAAATCTAAACCTAAAATCTAAACCTAACCCCAAATCTAAACCTAAAATCTAAACCTAACCCCAAATCTAAACCTAACCCCAAATCTAAACCTAAAATCTAAACCTAACTCCAAATCTAAACCTAAAATCTAAACCTAACAACAAATCTAAACCTAACCCCAAATCTAAACCTAAAATCTAATCCTAACCCCAAATCTAAACCTAAAATCTAAACCTAACCCCAAATCAAAACCTAACCCCAAATCTAAACCTAAAATCTAAACCTAACCCCAAATCTAAACCTAAAATCTAAACCTAACCCCAAGTCTGAACCTAAAATCTAAACCTAACCCCAAATCTAAACCTAAAATCTAAACCTAACCCCAAATCTAAACACCAAATCTAAACCTAACCCCAAATCTAAACCTAAAATCTAAACCTAACCCCAAATCTAAACCTAACCCCAAATCTAAACCTAAAATCTAAACCTAACCCCAAATCTAAACCTAAAATCTAAACCTAACACCAAATCTGAACCTAACCCCAAATCTAATCCTAACTCCAAATGTAACCCTAAATCTAAACCAAACCCCAAATCTAAACCTAAAATCTAAACCTAACCCCAAATCTAAACCTAACCTTAAATCTAAACCTAAAATCTAAACCTAACCCCAAATCTAAACCTAAAATCTAAATCTAACCCCAAATCTAAACCCCAAATCTAAACCTAACCCCAAATCTAAACCCCAAATCTAAACCTAACCCCAAATCTAAACCTAAAATCTAAACCTAACCCCAAATCTAAACCTAACCCCAAATCCAAACCTAACCCCAAATCTAAACCTAAAATCTAAACCTAACCCCAAATCTAAACCTAAAATCTAAACCAAACCCCAAATCTAAACCTAAAATCTAAACCTAACCCCAAATCTAAACCTAAAATCTAAACCTAACCCTAAATCTAAACCTAACCCCAAATCTAAACCTAAAATGTAAACCTAACCCCAAATCTAAACCTAATCCCAAATCTAAACCTAAAATCTAAACCTAACACCAAATCTAAACCTAACCCCAAATCTAAACCTAAAATCTAAACCTAACCCCAAATCTAAACCTAACCCCAAATCTAAACCTAAAATCTAAACCTAACCCCAAATCTAAACCTAACTCCAAATCTAACCCTAAATCTAAACCTAACCCCAAATCTAAACCTAAAATCTAAACCTAACCCCAAATCTAAACCTAGCCCCAAATCTAAACCTAAAATCTAAACCTAACCCCAAATCTAAACCTAAAATCTAAACCTAACCCCAAATCTAGACCTAAAATCTAAACCTAACCCCAAATCTAAACCAAAAATCTAAACCTAACCCCAAATCTAAACCTAACTCCAAATCTAACCCTAAATCTAAACCTAACCCCAAATCTAAACCTAAAATCTAAACCTAACCCCAAATCTAAACCTAGCCCCAAATCTAAACCTAAAATCTAAACCTAACCCCAAATATAAACCTAAAATCTAAACCTAACCCCAAATCTAAACCTAAAATCTAAACCTAACTCCAAATCTAAACCTAAAATCTAAACCTAACACCAAATCTAAACCTAACCCCAAATCTAAACCTAAAATCTAAACCTAACCCCAAATCTAAACCTAAAATCTAAACCTAACCCCAAATCTAAACCTAACCCCAAATCTAAACCTAAAATCTAAACCTAACCCCAAATCTAAACCTAACTCCAAATCTAACCCTAAATCTAAACCTAACCCCAAATCTAAACCTAAAATCTAAACCTAACCCCAAATCTAAACCTAGCCCCAAATCTAAACCTAAAATCTAAACCTAACCCCAAATCTAAACCAAAAATCTAAACCTAACCCCAAATCTAAACCTAAAATCTAAACCTATCCCCAAATCTAAACCTAAAATCTAAACCTAACCCCAAATCTAAACCTAACCCCAAATCTAAACCTAAAATCTAAACCTAACCCCAAATCTAAACCAAAAATCTAAACCTAACCCTAAATCTAAACCTAAAATCTAAACCTAATCCCAAATCTAAACCTAACCCCAAATCCAAACCTAACCCCAAATCTAAACCTAAAATCTAAACCTAACCCAAAATCTAAATCTAATCCCAAATCTAAACCTAACCCCAAATCCAAACCTAACCCCAAATCTAAACCTAAAATCTAAACCTAACCCCAAATCTAAACCAAAACTCTAAACCTAACCCCAAATCTAAACCTAAAATCTAAACCTAACCCCAAATCTAAACCAAAAATCTAAACCTAACCCCAAATCTAAACCTAAAATCTAAACCTAACCCCAAATCTAAACCAAAAATCTAAACCTAACCCTAAATCTAAACCTAAAATCTAAACCTAATCCCAAATCTAAACCTAACCCCAAATCCAAACCTAACCCCAAATCTAAACCTAAAATCTAAACCTAACCCCAAATCTAAACCTAAAATCCAAACCTAACCCCAAATCTAAACCTAAAATCTAAACCTAACCCCAAATCTAAACCAAAAATCTAAACCTAAACCCAAATCTAAACCTAGCCCCAAATCTTAACCAAAAATCTAAACCTAACACCAAATCTAAACCTAACCCCAAATCTAAACCTAAAATCTAAACCTAACCCCAAATCTAAACCTAACCCCAAATCTAAACCTAAAATCTAAACCTAACCCCAAATCTAAACCAAAAATCTAAACCTAACCCCAAATCTAAACCTAACTCCAACTCTAACCCTAAATCTAAACCTTACCCCAAATCTAAACCTAAAATCTAAACCTAACCCCTAATCTAAACCTAGCCCCAAATCTAAACCTAAAATCTAAACCTAACCCCAAATCTAAACCAAAAATCTAAACCTAACCCCAAATCTAAACCTAAAATCTAAACCTAACCCCAAATCTAAACCTAACCCCAAATCTAAACCTAAAATCTAAACCTAACCCCAAATCTAAACCTAAAATCTAAACCTAACACCAAATCTAAACCTAAAATCTAAATCTAACCCCAAATCTAAACCCCAAATCTAAACCTAACCCCAAATCTAAACCTAACCTTAAATCTAAACCTAAAATCTAAACCTAACCCCAAATCTAAACCTAAAATCTAAATCTAACCCCAAATCTAAACCCCAAATCTAAACCTAATCCCAAATCTAAACCCCAAATCTAAACCTAACCCCAAATCTAAACCTAAAATCTAAACCTAACCCCAAATCTAAACCTAACCCCAAATCCAAACCTAACCCCAAATCTAAACCTAAAATCTAAACCTAACCCCAAATCTAAACCTAAAATCTAAACCAAACCCCAAATCTAAACCTAAAATCTAAACCTAACCCCAAATCTAAACCTAAAATCTAAACCTAACCCTAAATCTAAACCTAACCCCAAATCTAAACCTAAAATGTAAACCTAACCCCAAATCTAAACCTAATCCCAAATCTAAACCTAAAATCTAAACCTAACACCAAATCTAAACCTAACCCCAAATCTAAACCTAAAATCTAAACCTAACCCCAAATCTAAACCTAACCCCAAATCTAAACCTAAAATCTAAACCTAACCCCAAATCTAAACCTAACTCCAAATCTAACCCTAAATCTAAACCTAACCCCAAATCTAAACCTAAAATCTAAACCTAACCCCAAATCTAAACCTAGCCCCAAATCTAAACCTAAAATCTAAACCTAACCCCAAATCTAAACCTAAAATCTAAACCTAACCCCAAATCTAGACCTAAAATCTAAACCTAACCCCAAATCTAAACCAAAAATCTAAACCTAACCCCAAATCTAAACCTAACTCCAAATCTAACCCTAAATCTAAACCTAACCCCAAATCTAAACCTAAAATCTAAACCTAACCCCAAATCTAAACCTAGCCCCAAATCTAAACCTAAAATCTAAACCTAACCCCAAATATAAACCTAAAATCTAAACCTAACCCCAAATCTAAACCTAAAATCTAAACCTAACTCCAAATCTAAACCTAAAATCTAAACCTAACACCAAATCTAAACCTAACCCCAAATCTAAACCTAAAATCTAAACCTAACCCCAAATCTAAACCTAAAATCTAAACCTAACCCCAAATCTAAACCTAACCCCAAATCTAAACCTAAAATCTAAACCTAACCCCAAATCTAAACCTAAAATCTAAACCTAACCCCAAATCTAAACCTAACTCCAAATCTAACCCTAAATCTAAACCTAACCCCAAATCTAAACCTAAAATCTAAACCTAACCCCAAATCTAAACCTAGCCCCAAATCTAAACCTAAAATCTAAACCTAACCCCAAATCTAAACCAAAAATCTAAACCTAACCCCAAATCTAAACCTAAAATCTAAACCTATCCCCAAATCTAAACCTAAAATCTAAACCTAACCCCAAATCTAAACCTAACCCCAAATCTAAACCTAAAATCTAAACCTAACCCCAAATCTAAACCTAAAATCTAAACCTAACACCAAATCTAAACCTAACCCCAAATCTAAACCTAAAATCTAAACCTAACCCCAAATCTAAACCTAAAATCTAAAAATAACCCCAAATCTAAACCTAACCCCAAATCTAAACCTGAATTCTAAACCTAACCCCAAATCTAAACCTAACCCCAAATATAAACCTAAAATCTAAACCTAACCCCAAATCTAAACCTAAAATCTAAACCTAACCCCAAATCTAAACCTAACCCCAAATCTAAACCGAAAATCTAAACCTAACCCCAAATCTAAACCTAAAATCTAAACCTAACCCCAAATCTAAACCTAACCCCAAATCTAAACCTAAAATCTAAACCTAACCCCAAATCTAAACCTAAAATCTAAACCTAACCCCAAATCTAAACCGAACCCCAAATCTAAACCGTAAATCTAAACCTAACCCCAAATCTAAACCTAAAATCTAAACCTAACCCCAAATCTAAACCTAAAATCTAAACCTAACCCCAAATCTAAACCAAAAATCTAAACCTAACCCCAAATCTAAACCTAAAATCTAAACCAAAAATCTAAACCTAACCCCAAATCTAAACCAAAAATCTAAACCTAACCCCAAATGTAAACCAAAAATCTAAACCTAACCCTAAATCTAAACCTAAAATCTAAACCTAATCCCAAATCTAAACCTAACCCCAAATCTAAACCAAAAATCTAAACCTAAGCCCAAATCTAAACCTAAAATCTAAACCTAACCCCAAATCTAAACCTAAAATCTAAACCTAACCCCAAATCTAAACCAAAAATCTAAACCTAACCCTAAATCTAAACCTAAAATCTAAACCTAATCCCAAATCTAAACCTAACCCCAAATCCAAACCTAACCCCAAATCTAAACCTAAAATCTAAACCTTACCCAAAATCTAAATCTAATCCCAAATCTAAACCTAACCCCAAATCCAAACCTAACCCCAAATCTAAACCTAAAATCTAAACCTAACCCCAAATCTAAACCAAAACTCTAAACCTAACCCCAAATCTAAACCTAAAATCTAAACCTAACCCCAAATCTAAACCAAAAATCTAAACCTAACCCCAAATCTAAACCTAAAATCTAAACCTAACCCCAAATCTAAACCAAAAATCTAAACCTAACCCTAAATCTAAACCTAAAATCTAAACCTAATCCCAAATCTAAACCTAACCCCAAATCCAAACCTAACCCCAAATCTAAACCTAAAATCTAAACCTAACCCCAAATCTAAACCTAAAATCCAAACCTAACCCCAAATCTAAACCTAAAATCTAAACCTAACCCCAAATCTAAACCAAAAATCTAAACCTAACCCCAAATCTAAACCTAGCCCCAAATCTTAACCAAAAATCTAAACCTAACACCAAATCTAAACCTAACCCCAAATCTAAACCTAAAATCTAAACCTAACCCCAAATCTAAACCTAACCCCAAATCTAAACCTAAAATCTAAACCTAACCCCAAATCTAAACCAAAAATCTAAACCTAACCCCAAATCTAAACCTAACTCCAACTCTAACCCTAAATCTAAACCTTACCCCAAATCTAAACCTAAAATCTAAACCTAACCCCTAATCTAAACCTAGCCCCAAATCTAAACCTAAAATCTAAACCTAACCCCAAATCTAAACCAAAAATCTAAACCTAACCCCAAATCTAAACCTAAAATCTAAACCTAACCCCAAATCTAAACCTAAAATCTAAACCTAACCCCAAATCTAAACCTAAAATCTAAACCTAACACCAAATCTAAACCTAACCCCAAATCTAAACCTAAAATCTAAACCTAACCCCAAATCTAAACCTAACCCCAAATCTAAACCTAAAATCTAAACCTAACCCCAAATCTAAACCTAAAATCTAAACCAAACCCCAAATCTAAACGTAAAATCTAAACCTAACCCCAAATGTAAACCTAACTCCAAATCTAACCCTAAATCTAAACCTAACCCCAAATCTAAACCTAAAATCTAAACCTAACCCCAAATCAAAACCTAACCCCAATTCTAAACCCCAAATCTAAACCTAACCCCAAATCTAAACCTAAAATCTAAACCTAACCCCAAATCTAAACCTAAAATCTAAACCTAGCCCCAAATCTAAACCTAAAATCTAAACCTAAGCCCAAATCTAAACCTAAAATCTAAACCTAACCCCAAATCTAAACCTAAAATCTAAACCTTACCCCAAATATAAACCTAACCCCAAATCTAAACCTAACCCCAAATCTAAACCTAAAATCTAAACCTAACCCCAAATCTAAACCTAAAATCTAAACCTAACCCCAAATCAAAACCTAACCCCAAATCTAAACCTAAAATCTAAACCTAACCCCAAATCTAAACCTAAAATCTAAACCTAACCCCAAGTCTGAACCTAAAATCTAAACCTAACCCCAAATCTAAACCTAAAATCTAAACCTAACCCCAAATCTAAACACCAAATCTAAACCTAACCCCAAATCTAAACCTAAAATCTAAACCTAACCCCAAATCTAAACCTAACCCCAAATCTAAACCTAACCCCAAATCTAAACCTAACCTTAAATCTAAACCTAAAATCTAAACCTAACCCCAAATCTAAACCTAAAATCTAAACCTAACCCCAAATCTAAACCCCAAATCTAAACCTAACCCCAAATCTAAACCTAAAATCTAAACCTAACCCCAAATCTAAACCTAACCCCAAATCCAAACCTAACCCCAAATCTAAACCTAAAATCTAAACCTAACCCCAAATCTAAACCTAAAATCTAAACCAAACCCCAAATCTAAACCTAAAATCTAAACCTAACCCCAAATCTAAACCTAAAATCTAAACCTAACCCTAAATCTAAACCTAACCCCAAATCTAAACCTAAAATCTAAACCTAACCCCAAATCTAAACCTAATCCCAAATCTAAACCTAAAATCTAAACCTAACACCAAATCTAAACCTAACCCCAAATCTAAACCTAAAATCTAAACCTAACCCCAAATCTAAACCTAACCCCAAATCTAAACCTAAAATCTAAACCTAACCCCAAATCTAAACCTAACTCCAAATCTAACCCTAAATCTAAACCTAACCCCAAATCTAAACCTAAAATCTAAACCTAACCCCAAATCTAAACCTAGCCCCAAATCTAAACCTAAAATCTAAACCTAACCCCAAATCTAAACCTAAAATCTAAACCTAAAATCTAAACCTAACCCCAAATCTAGACCTAAAATCTAAACCTAACCCCAAATCTAAACCAAAAATCTAAACCTAACCCCAAATCTAAACCTAACTCCAAATCTAACCCTAAATCTAAACCTAACCCCAAATCTAAACCTAAAATCTAAACCTAACCCCAAATCTAAACCTAGCCCCAAATCTAAACCTAAAATCTAAACCTAACCCCAAATCTAAACCTAAAATCTAAACCTAACCCCAAATCTAAACCTAAAATCTAAACCTAACCCCAAATCTAAACCTAACCCCAAATCTAAACCTAAAATCTAAACCTAACTCCAAATCTAAACCTAAAATCTAAACCTAACACCAAATCTAAACCTAACCCCAAATCTAAACCTAAAATCTAAACCTAACCCCAAATCTAAACCTAAAATCTAAACCTAACCCCAAATCTAAACCTAACCCCAAATCTAAACCTAAAATCTAAACCTAACCCCAAATCTAAACCTAGCCCCAAATCTAAACCTAAAATCTAAACCTAACCCCAAATCTAAACCAAAAATCTAAACCTAACCCCAAATCTAAACCTAAAATCTAAACCTATCCCCAAATCTAAACCTAAAATCTAAACCTAAACCCAAATCTAAACCTAACCCCAAATCTAAACCTAAAATCTAAACCTAACCCCAAATCTAAACCTAATCCCAAATCTAAACCTAACCCCAAATCCAAACCTAACCCCAAATCTAAACCTAAAATCTAAACCTAACCCCAAATCTAAACCTAAAATCTAAAAATAACCCCAAATCTAAACCTAACCCCAAATCTAAACCTGAATTCTAAACCTAACCCCAAATCTAAACCTAACCCCAAATCTAAACCTAAAATCTAAACCTAACCCCAAATCTAAACCTAAAATCTAAACCTAACCCCAAATCTAAACCTAACCCCAAATCTAAACCGAAAATCTAAACCTAACCCCAAATCTAAACCTAAAATCTAAACCTAACCCCAAATCTAAACCTAACCCCAAATCTAAACCTAAAATCTAAACCTAACCCCAAATCTAAACCTAAAATCTAAACCTAACACCAAATCTAAACCTAAAATCTAAACCTAACCCCAAATCTAAACCTAAAATCTAAACCTAACCCCAAATCTAAACCTAACCCCAAAACTAAACCTAAAATCTAAACCTAACCCCAAATCTAAACCTAACCCCAAATCTAAACCTAAAATCTAAACCTAACCCCAAATCTAAACCTAAAATCTAAACCTAACCCCAAATCTAAACCTAAAATCTAAACCAAAAATCTAAACCTAACCCCAAATCTAAACCAAAAATCTAAACCTAACCCCAAATCTAAACCAAAAATCTAAACCTAACCCTAAATCTAAACCTAAAATCTAAACCTAATCCCAAATCTAAACCTAACCCCAAATCTAAACCAAAAATCTAAACCTAACCCCAAATCTAAACCTAAAATCTAAACCTAACCCCAAATCTAAACCTAAAATCTAAACCTAACCCCAAATCTAAACCAAAAATCTAAACCTAACCCTAAATCTAAACCTAAAATCTAAACCTAATCCCAAATCTAAACCTAACCCCAAATCCAAACCTAACCCCAAATCTAAACCTAAAATCTAAACCTAACCCAAAATCTAAACCTAATCCCAAATCTAAACCTAACCCCAAATCCAAACCTAACCCCAAATCTAAACCTAAAATCTAAACCTAACCCCAAATCTAAACCTAAAATCTAAACCTAACCCCAAATCTAAACCAAAACTCTAAACCTAACCCCAAATCTAAACCTAAAATCTAAACCTAACCCCAAATCTAAACCAAAAATCTAAACCTAACCCCAAATCTAAACCTAAAATCTAAACCTAACCCCAAATCTAAACCAAAAATCTAAACCTAACCCTAAATCTAAACCTAAAATCTAAACCTAATCCCAAATCTAAACCTAACCCCAAATCCAAACCTAACCCCAAATCTAAACCTAAAATCTAAACCTAACCCCAAATCTAAACCTAATCCCAAATCTAAACCAAAAATCTAAGCCTAACACCAAATCTAAACCTAACCCCAAATCTAAACCTAAAATCTAAACCTAACCCCAAATCTAAACCTAACCCCAAATCTAAACCTAAAATCTAAACCTAACCCCAAATCTAAACCAAAAATCTAAACCTAACCCCAAATCTAAACCTAACTCCAACTCTAACCCTAAATCTAAACCTTACCCCAAATCTAAACCTAAAATCTAAACCTAACCCCTAATCTAAACCTAGCCCCAAATCTAAACCTAAAATCTAAACCTAACCCCAAATCTAAACCAAAAATCTAAACCTAACCCCAAATCTAAACCTAAAATCTAAACCTAACCCCAAATCTAAACCTAACCCCAAATCTAAACCTAAAATCTAAACCTAACCCCAAATCTAAACCTAAAATCTAAACCTAACACCAAATCTAAACCTAACCCCAAATCTAAACCTAAAATCTAAACCTAACCCCAAATCTAAACCTAAAATCTAAACCTAACCCCAAATCTAAACCTAACCCCAAATCTAAACCTAAAATCTAAACCTAACCCCAAATCTAAACCTAAAATCTAAACCTAAGCCTAAATCTAAACCAAAAATCTAAACCTAACCCCAAATCTAAACCTAAAATCTAAACCTAACCCCAAATCTAAACCTAAAATCTAAACCTAAGCCTAAATCTAAACCTAAAATCTAAACCCAACCCCAAATCTAAACCTAAAATCTAAACCTAACCCCAAATCTAAACCTAAAATCTAAACCTAGCCCCAAATCTAAACCTAAAATCTAAACCTAAGCCTAAATCTTAACCAAAAATCTAAACCTAACCCCAAATCTAAACCTAAAATCTAAACCTAACCCCAAATCTAAACCTAAAATCTAAACCTAATCCCAAACCTAACCCCAAATCTAAACCCCATATCTAAACCTAACCCCAAATCTAAACCCCAAATCTAAACCTAACCCCAAAACTAAACCTAAAATCTAAACCTAACCCCAAATCTAAACCTAACCCCAAATCTAAACCTAAAATCTAAACCTAACCCCAAATCTAAACCTAAAATCTAAACCTAATCCCAAATCTAAACCTAACCCCAAATCAAAACATAACCCCAAATCTAAACCTAAAATCTAAACCTAACCCCAAATCTAAACCTAAAATCTAAACCTAACCCCAAATCTAAACCTAACCCCAAATCTAAACCGAAAATCTAAACCTAACCCCAAATCTAAACCTAAAATCTAAACCTAACCCCAAATCTAAACCTAAAATCTAAACCTAACACCAAATCTAAACCTAAAATCTAAACCTAACCCCAAATCTAAACCCAAAATCTAAACCTAACCCCAAATCTAAACCCCAAATCTAAACCTAACCCCAAATCTAAACCCCAAATCTAAACCTAACCCCAAAACTAAACCTAAAATCTAAACCTAACCCCAAATCTAAACCTAACCCCAAATCTAAACCTAAAATCTAAACCTAACCCCAAATCTAAACCTAAAATCTAAACCTAACCCCAAATCTAAACCTAAAATCTAAACCCCAAATCTAAACCTAACCCCAAATCTAAACCCCAAATCTAAACCTAACCCCAAAACTAAACCTAAAATCTAAACCTAACCCCAAATCTAAACCTAAAATCTAAACCTAACACCAAATCTAAACCTAAAATCTAAACCTAACACCAAATCTAAACCTAAAATCTAAACCTAACCCCAAATCTAAACCCCAAATCTAAACCTAACCCCAAATCTAAACCTCAAATCTAAACCTAACCCCAAATCTAAACCTAAAATCTAAACCTAACCCCAAATCTAAACCTAACCCCAAATCTAAACCTAAAATCTAAACCTAACCCCAAATCTAAACCTAAAATCTAAACCTAACCCCAAATCTAAACCTAACCCCAAATCAAAACCTAACCCCAAATCTAAACCTAAAATCTAAACCTAACCCCAAATCTAAACCTAAAATCTAAACCTAACCCTAAATCTAAACCTAAAATCTAAACCTAACCCCAAATCTAAACCTAACCACAAATCTAAACCTAAAATCTAAACCTAACCCCAAATCTAAACCTAACCCCAAATCTAAACCTAAAATCTAAACCTAACCCCAAATCTAAACCTAAAATCTAAACCTAACCCCAAATCTAAACCTAACCCCAAATCTGAACCTAAAATCTAAACCTAACCCCAAATCTAAACCTAAACCCCAAATCTAAACCTAAAATCTAAACCTAACCCCAAATCTAAACCTAAAATCTAAACCTAACCCCAAATCTAAACCCCAAATCTAAACCTAACCCCAAATCTAAACCTCAAATCTAAACCTAACCCCAAATCTAAACCTAACCCCAAATCCAAATCTAACCCCAAATCTAAACCTAACATCTAAACCTAACCCCAAATCTAAACCTAAAATCTAAACCTAACCCCAAATCTAAACCTAAAATCTAAACCTAACCCTAAATCTAAACCTAACCCCAAATCTAAACCTAAAATGTAAACCTAACCCCAAATCTAAACCTAATCCCAAATCTAAACCTAAAATCTAAACCTAACCCCAAATCTAAACCTAAAATCTAAACCTAACCCCAAATCTAAACTTAGCCCCAAATCTAAACCTAAAATCTAAACCTAACCCCAAATCTAAACCAAAAATCTAAACCTAACCCCAAATCTAAACCTAAAATCTAAACCTAACCCCAAATCTAAACCTAAAATCTAAACCTAACCCCAAATCTAAACCTAACCACAAATCTGAACCTAAAATCTAAACCTAACCCCAAATCTAAACCTAAAATCTAAACCTAAGCCTAAATCTAAACCTAACCCCAAATCTAAACCTAAAATGTAAACCTAACCCCAAATCTAAACCTAATCCCAAATCTAAACCTAAAATCTAAACCTAACCCCAAATCTAAACCTAAAATCTAAACCTAACCCCAAATCTAAACTTAGCCCCAAATCTAAACCTAAAATCTAAACCTAACCCCAAATCTAAACCTAAAATCTAAACCTAACACCAAATCTAAACCTAAAATCTAAACCTAACCCCAAATCTAAACCCAAAATCTAAACCTAACCCCAAATCTAAACCCCAAATCTAAACCTAACCCCAAATCTAAACCCCAAATCTAAACCTAACCCCAAAACTAAACCTAAAATCTAAACCTAACCCCAAATCTAAACCTAACCCCAAATCTAAACCTAAAATCTAAACCTAACCCCAAATCTAAACCTAACCCCAAATCTAAACCTAAAATCTAAACCTAACCCCAAATCTAAACCTAAAATCTAAACCCCAAATCTAAACCTAACCCCAAATCTAAACCCCAAATCTAAACCTAACCCCAAATCTAAACCAAAAATCTAAACCTAACACCAAATCTAAACCTAACCCCAAATCTAAACCTAAAATCTAAACCTAACCCCAAATCTAAACCTAACCCCAAATCTAAACCTAAAATCTAAACCTAACCCCAAATCTAAACCAAAAATCTAAACCTAACCCCAAATCTAAACCTAACTCCAACTCTAACCCTAAATCTAAACCTTACCCCAAATCTAAACCTAAAATCTAAACCTAACCCCTAATCTAAACCTAGCCCCAAATCTAAACCTAAAATCTAAACCTAACCCCAAATCTAAACCAAAAATCTAAACCTAACCCCAAATCTAAACCTAAAATCTAAACCTAACCCCAAATCTAAACCTAAAATCTAAACCTAACCCCAAATCTAAACCTAAAATCTAAACCTAACACCAAATCTAAACCTAAAATCTAAACCTAACCCCAAATCTAAACCCCAAATCTAAACCTAACCCCAAATCTAAACCCCAAATCTAAACCTAACCCCAAATCTAAACCTAAAATCTAAACCTAACCCCAAATCTAAACCTAACCCCAAATCTAAACCTAAAATCTAAACCTAACCCCAAATCTAAACCTAAAATCTAAACCTAACCCCAAATCTAAACCTAACCCCAAATCAAAACCTAACCCCAAATCTAAACCTAAAATCTAAACCTAACCCCAAATCTAAACCTAAAATCTAAACCTAACCCCAAATCTAAACCTAAAATCTAAACCTAACCCTAAATCTAAACCTAAAATCTAAACCTAACCCCAAATCTAAACCTAACCACAAATCTAAACCTAAAATCTAAACCTAACCCCAAATCTAAACCTAACCCCAAATCTAAACCTAAAATCTAAACCTAACCCCAAATCTAAACCTAAAATCTAAACCTAACCCCAAATCTAAACCTAACCCCAAATCTGAACCTAAAATCTAAACCTAACCCCAAATCTAAACCTAAACCCCAAATCTAAACCTAAAATCTAAACCTAACCCCAAATCTAAACCTAAAATCTAAACCTAACCCCAAATCTAAACCCCAAATCTAAACCTAACCCCAAATCTAAACCTCAAATCTAAACCTAACCCCAAATCTAAACCTAACCCCAAATCCAAATCTAACCCCAAATCTAAACACAACATCTAAACCTAACCCCAAATCTAAACCTAAAATCTAAACCTAACCCCAAATCTAAACCTAAAATCTAAACCTAACCCTAAATCTAAACCTAACCCCAAACCTAAACCTAAAATGTAAACCTAACCCCAAATCTAAACCTAATCCCAAATCTAAACCTAAAATCTAAACCTAACCCCAAATCTAAACCTAAAATCTAAACCTAACCCCAAATCTAAACTTAGCCCCAAATCTAAACCTAAAATCTAAACCTAACCCCAAATCTAAACCAAAAATCTAAACCTAACCCCAAATCTAAACCTAAAATCTAAACCTAACCCCAAATCTAAACCTAAAATCTAAACCTAACCCCAAATCTAAACCTAACCACAAATCTGAACCTAAAATCTAAACCTAACCCCAAATCTGAACCTAAAATCTAAACCTAACCCCAAATCTGAACCTAAAATCTAAACCTAACCCCAAATCTAAACCTAAAATCTAAATCTAACCCCAAATCTAAACCTAACCCCAAATCTAAACCTAAAATCTAAACCTAACCCCAAATCTAAACCTAAAATCTAAACCTAACCCCAAATCTAAACCTAACCCCAAATCTAAACCGTAAATCTAAACCTAACCCCAAATCTAAACCTAAAATCTAAACCTAACCCCAAATCTAAACCTAAAATCTAAACCTAACCTAAAATCTAAACCTAACCCCAAATCTAAACCTAAAATCTAAACCTAACCCCAAATGTAAACCTCACCCCAAATCTAAACCTAAAATCTAAACCTAACCCCAAATCTAAACCTAAAATCTAAACCTAACCCCAAATGTAAACCTAACCCCAAATCTAAACCTAAAATCTAAACCTAACCCCAAATCTAAACCAAAAATCTAAACCTAACCCCAAATCTAAACATAAAATCTAAACCTAACCCCAAATCTAAACCAAAAATCTAAACCTAACCCTAAATCT
This sequence comes from Patagioenas fasciata, assembly GCF_037038585.1. Lineage (NCBI taxonomy): Eukaryota > Metazoa > Chordata > Aves > Columbiformes > Columbidae > Patagioenas > Patagioenas fasciata. The sequence continues at coordinate 425,919 of NW_027288755.1, read as the reverse complement.
AAACCTAAAATCTAAACCTAATCCCAAATCTAAACCTAACCCCAAATCTAAACCAAAAATCTAAACCTAACCCCAAATCTAAACCAAAAATCTAAACCTAACCCCAAATCTAAACCTAAAATCTAAACCTAACCCCAAATCTAAACCAAAAATCTAAACCTAACCCTAAATCTAAACCTAAAATCTAAACCTAATCCCAAATCTAAACCTAACCCCAAATCTAAACCAAAAATCTAAACCTAACCCCAAATCTAAACCTAAAATCTAAACCTAACCCCAAATCTAAACCAAAAATCTAAACCTAACCCTAAATCTAAACCTAAAATCTAAACCGAATCCCAAATCTAAACCTAACCCCAAATTCAAACCTAACCCCAAATCTAAACCTAAAATCTAAACCTAACCCCAAATCTAAACCCCAAATCTAAACCTAACCCCAAAACTAAACCTAAAATCTAAACCTAACCCCAAATCTAAACCTAACCCCAAATCTAAACCTAAAATCTAAACCTAACCCCAAATCTAAACCTAACCCCAAATCTAAACCTAAAATCTAAACCTAACCCCAAATCTAAACCTAAAATCTAAACCCCAAATCTAAACCTAACCCCAAATCTAAACCCCAAATCTAAACCTAACCCCAAATCTAAACCTAAAATCTAAACCTAACCCCAAATCTAAACCTAAAATCTAAACCTTACACCAAATCTAAACCTAAAATCTAAACCTAACCCCAAATTTAAACCCCAAATCTAAACCTAACCCCAAATCTAAACCCCAAATCTAAACCTAACCACAAAATTAAACCTAAAATCTAAACCTAACCCCAAATCTAAACCTAACCCCAAATCTAAACCTAAAATCTAAACCTAACCCCAAATCTAAACCTAAAATCTAAACCTAACCCCAAATCTAAACCTAACCCCAAATCAAAACCTAACCCCAAATCTAAACCTAAAATCTAAACCTAACCCCAAATCTAAACCTAAAATCTAAACCTAACCCCAAATCTAAACCTAAAATCTAAACCTAACCCTAAATCTAAACCTAAAATCTAAACCTAAGCCCAAATCTAAACCTAACCACAAATCTAAACCTAAAATCTAAACCTAACCCCAAATCTAAACCTAACCCCAAATCTAAATCTAAAATCTAAACCTAACCCCAAATCTAAACCTAAAATCTAAACCTAACTCCAAATCTAAACCTAACCCCAAATCTGAACCTAAAATCTAAACCTAACCCCAAATCTAAACCTAAACCCCAAATCTAAACCTAAAATCTAAACCTAACCCCAAATCTAAACCAAAAATCTAAACCTAACCCCAAATCTAAACCTAACTCCAACTCTAACCCTAAATCTAAACCTTACCCCAAATCTAAACCTAAAATCTAAACCTAACCCCTAATCTAAACCTAGCCCCAAATCTAAACCTAAAATCTAAACCTAACCCCAAATCTAAACCAAAAATCTAAACCTAACCCCAAATCTAAACCTAAAATCTAAACCTAACCCCAAATCTAAACCTAACCCCAAATCTAAACCTAAAATCTAAACCTAACCCCAAATCTAAACCTAAAATCTAAACCTAACACCAAATCTAAACCTAACCCCAAATCTAAACCTAAAATCTAAACCTAACCCCAAATCTAAACCTAAAATCTAAACCTAACCCCAAATCTAAACCTAACCCCAAATCTAAACCTAAAATCTAAACCTAACCCCAAATCTAAACCTAAAATCTAAACCTAAGCCTAAATCTAAACCAAAAATCTAAACCTAACCCCAAATCTAAACCTAAAATCTAAACCTAACCCCAAATCTAAACCTAAAATCTAAACCTAAGCCTAAATCTAAACCTAAAATCTAAACCCAACCCCAAATCTAAACCTAAAATCTAAACCTAACCCCAAATCTAAACCTAAAATCTAAACCTAGCCCCAAATCTAAACCTAAAATCTAAACCTAAGCCTAAATCTTAACCAAAAATCTAAACCTAACCCCAAATCTAAACCTAAAATCTAAACCTAACCCCAAATCTAAACCTAAAATCTAAACCTAATCCCAAACCTAACCCCAAATCTAAACCCCATATCTAAACCTAACCCCAAATCTAAACCCCAAATCTAAACCTAACCCCAAAACTAAACCTAAAATCTAAACCTAACCCCAAATCTAAACCTAACCCCAAATCTAAACCTAAAATCTAAACCTAACCCCAAATCTAAACCTAAAATCTAAACCTAATCCCAAATCTAAACCTAACCCCAAATCAAAACATAACCCCAAATCTAAACCTAAAATCTAAACCTAACCCCAAATCTAAACCTAAAATCTAAACCTAACCCCAAATCTAAACCTAACCCCAAATCTAAACCGAAAATCTAAACCTAACCCCAAATCTAAACCTAAAATCTAAACCTAACCCCAAATCTAAACCTAAAATCTAAACCTAACACCAAATCTAAACCTAAAATCTAAACCTAACCCCAAATCTAAACCCAAAATCTAAACCTAACCCCAAATCTAAACCCCAAATCTAAACCTAACCCCAAATCTAAACCCCAAATCTAAACCTAACCCCAAAACTAAACCTAAAATCTAAACCTAACCCCAAATCTAAACCTAACCCCAAATCTAAACCTAAAATCTAAACCTAACCCCAAATCTAAACCTAAAATCTAAACCTAACCCCAAATCTAAACCTAAAATCTAAACCCCAAATCTAAACCTAACCCCAAATCTAAACCCCAAATCTAAACCTAACCCCAAAACTAAACCTAAAATCTAAACCTAACCCCAAATCTAAACCTAAAATCTAAACCTAACACCAAATCTAAACCTAAAATCTAAACCTAACACCAAATCTAAACCTAAAATCTAAACCTAACCCCAAATCTAAACCCCAAATCTAAACCTAACCCCAAATCTAAACCTCAAATCTAAACCTAACCCCAAATCTAAACCTAAAATCTAAACCTAACCCCAAATCTAAACCTAACCCCAAATCTAAACCTAAAATCTAAACCTAACCCCAAATCTAAACCTAAAATCTAAACCTAACCCCAAATCTAAACCTAACCCCAAATCAAAACCTAACCCCAAATCTAAACCTAAAATCTAAACCTAACCCCAAATCTAAACCTAAAATCTAAACCTAACCCTAAATCTAAACCTAAAATCTAAACCTAACCCCAAATCTAAACCTAACCACAAATCTAAACCTAAAATCTAAACCTAACCCCAAATCTAAACCTAACCCCAAATCTAAACCTAAAATCTAAACCTAACCCCAAATCTAAACCTAAAATCTAAACCTAACCCCAAATCTAAACCTAACCCCAAATCTGAACCTAAAATCTAAACCTAACCCCAAATCTAAACCTAAACCCCAAATCTAAACCTAAAATCTAAACCTAACCCCAAATCTAAACCTAAAATCTAAACCTAACCCCAAATCTAAACCCCAAATCTAAACCTAACCCCAAATCTAAACCTCAAATCTAAACCTAACCCCAAATCTAAACCTAACCCCAAATCCAAATCTAACCCCAAATCTAAACCTAACATCTAAACCTAACCCCAAATCTAAACCTAAAATCTAAACCTAACCCCAAATCTAAACCTAAAATCTAAACCTAACCCTAAATCTAAACCTAACCCCAAATCTAAACCTAAAATGTAAACCTAACCCCAAATCTAAACCTAATCCCAAATCTAAACCTAAAATCTAAACCTAACCCCAAATCTAAACCTAAAATCTAAACCTAACCCCAAATCTAAACTTAGCCCCAAATCTAAACCTAAAATCTAAACCTAACCCCAAATCTAAACCAAAAATCTAAACCTAACCCCAAATCTAAACCTAAAATCTAAACCTAACCCCAAATCTAAACCTAAAATCTAAACCTAACCCCAAATCTAAACCTAACCACAAATCTGAACCTAAAATCTAAACCTAACCCCAAATCTAAACCTAAAATCTAAACCTAAGCCTAAATCTAAACCTAACCCCAAATCTAAACCTAAAATGTAAACCTAACCCCAAATCTAAACCTAATCCCAAATCTAAACCTAAAATCTAAACCTAACCCCAAATCTAAACCTAAAATCTAAACCTAACCCCAAATCTAAACTTAGCCCCAAATCTAAACCTAAAATCTAAACCTAACCCCAAATCTAAACCTAAAATCTAAACCTAACACCAAATCTAAACCTAAAATCTAAACCTAACCCCAAATCTAAACCCAAAATCTAAACCTAACCCCAAATCTAAACCCCAAATCTAAACCTAACCCCAAATCTAAACCCCAAATCTAAACCTAACCCCAAAACTAAACCTAAAATCTAAACCTAACCCCAAATCTAAACCTAACCCCAAATCTAAACCTAAAATCTAAACCTAACCCCAAATCTAAACCTAACCCCAAATCTAAACCTAAAATCTAAACCTAACCCCAAATCTAAACCTAAAATCTAAACCCCAAATCTAAACCTAACCCCAAATCTAAACCCCAAATCTAAACCTAACCCCAAAACTAAACCTAAAATCTAAACCTAACACCAAATCTAAACCTAAAATCTAAACCTAACCCCAAATCTAAACCCCAAATCTAAACCTAACCCCAAATCTAAACCCCAAATCTAAACCTAACCCCAAATCTAAACCTAAAATCTAAACCTAACCCCAAATCTAAACCTAACCCCAAATCTAAACCTAAAATCTAAACCTAACCCCAAATCTAAACCTAAAATCTAAACCTAACCCCAAATCTAAACCTAACCCCAAATCAAAACCTAACCCCAAATCTAAACCTAAAATCTAAACCTAACCCCAAATCTAAACCTAAAATCTAAACCTAACCCCAAATCTAAACCTAAAATCTAAACCTAACCCTAAATCTAAACCTAAAATCTAAACCTAACCCCAAATCTAAACCTAACCACAAATCTAAACCTAAAATCTAAACCTAACCCCAAATCTAAACCTAACCCCAAATCTAAACCTAAAATCTAAACCTAACCCCAAATCTAAACCTAAAATCTAAACCTAACCCCAAATCTAAACCTAACCCCAAATCTGAACCTAAAATCTAAACCTAACCCCAAATCTAAACCTAAACCCCAAATCTAAACCTAAAATCTAAACCTAACCCCAAATCTAAACCTAAAATCTAAACCTAACCCCAAATCTAAACCCCAAATCTAAACCTAACCCCAAATCTAAACCTCAAATCTAAACCTAACCCCAAATCTAAACCTAACCCCAAATCCAAATCTAACCCCAAATCTAAACACAACATCTAAACCTAACCCCAAATCTAAACCTAAAATCTAAACCTAACCCCAAATCTAAACCTAAAATCTAAACCTAACCCTAAATCTAAACCTAACCCCAAATCTAAACCTAAAATGTAAACCTAACCCCAAATCTAAACCTAATCCCAAATCTAAACCTAAAATCTAAACCTAACCCCAAATCTAAACCTAAAATCTAAACCTAACCCCAAATCTAAACTTAGCCCCAAATCTAAACCTAAAATCTAAACCTAACCCCAAATCTAAACCAAAAATCTAAACCTAACCCCAAATCTAAACCTAAAATCTAAACCTAACCCCAAATCTAAACCTAAAATCTAAACCTAACCCCAAATCTAAACCTAACCACAAATCTGAACCTAAAATCTAAACCTAACCCCAAATCTGAACCTAAAATCTAAACCTAACCCCAAATCTGAACCTAAAATCTAAACCTAACCCCAAATCTAAACCTAAAATCTAAATCTAACCCCAAATCTAAACCTAACCCCAAATCTAAACCTAAAATCTAAACCTAACCCCAAATCTAAACCTAAAATCTAAACCTAACCCCAAATCTAAACCTAACCCCAAATCTAAACCGTAAATCTAAACCTAACCCCAAATCTAAACCTAAAATCTAAACCTAACCCCAAATCTAAACCTAAAATCTAAACCTAACCTAAAATCTAAACCTAACCCCAAATCTAAACCTAAAATCTAAACCTAACCCCAAATGTAAACCTCACCCCAAATCTAAACCTAAAATCTAAACCTAACCCCAAATCTAAACCTAAAATCTAAACCTAACCCCAAATGTAAACCTAACCCCAAATCTAAACCTAAAATCTAAACCTAACCCCAAATCTAAACCAAAAATCTAAACCTAACCCCAAATCTAAACATAAAATCTAAACCTAACCCCAAATCTAAACCAAAAATCTAAACCTAACCCTAAATCTAAACCTAAAATCTAAACCTAATCCCAAATCTAAACCTAACCCCAAATCTAAACCAAAAATCTAAACCTAACCCCAAATCTAAACCAAAAATCTAAACCTAACCCCAAATCTAAACCTAAAATCTAAACCTAACCCCAAATCTAAACCAAAAATCTAAACCTAACCCTAAATCTAAACCTAAAATCTAAACCTAATCCCAAATCTAAACCTAACCCCAAATCTAAACCAAAAATCTAAACCTAACCCCAAATCTAAACCTAAAATCTAAACCTAACCCCAAATCTAAACCAAAAATCTAAACCTAACCCTAAATCTAAACCTAAAATCTAAACCGAATCCCAAATCTAAACCTAACCCCAAATTCAAACCTAACCCCAAATCTAAACCTAAAATCTAAACCTAACCCCAAATCTAAACCCCAAATCTAAACCTAACCCCAAAACTAAACCTAAAATCTAAACCTAACCCCAAATCTAAACCTAACCCCAAATCTAAACCTAAAATCTAAACCTAACCCCAAATCTAAACCTAACCCCAAATCTAAACCTAAAATCTAAACCTAACCCCAAATCTAAACCTAAAATCTAAACCCCAAATCTAAACCTAACCCCAAATCTAAACCCCAAATCTAAACCTAACCCCAAATCTAAACCTAAAATCTAAACCTAACCCCAAATCTAAACCTAAAATCTAAACCTTACACCAAATCTAAACCTAAAATCTAAACCTAACCCCAAATTTAAACCCCAAATCTAAACCTAACCCCAAATCTAAACCCCAAATCTAAACCTAACCACAAAATTAAACCTAAAATCTAAACCTAACCCCAAATCTAAACCTAACCCCAAATCTAAACCTAAAATCTAAACCTAACCCCAAATCTAAACCTAAAATCTAAACCTAACCCCAAATCTAAACCTAACCCCAAATCAAAACCTAACCCCAAATCTAAACCTAAAATCTAAACCTAACCCCAAATCTAAACCTAAAATCTAAACCTAACCCCAAATCTAAACCTAAAATCTAAACCTAACCCTAAATCTAAACCTAAAATCTAAACCTAAGCCCAAATCTAAACCTAACCACAAATCTAAACCTAAAATCTAAACCTAACCCCAAATCTAAACCTAACCCCAAATCTAAATCTAAAATCTAAACCTAACCCCAAATCTAAACCTAAAATCTAAACCTAACTCCAAATCTAAACCTAACCCCAAATCTGAACCTAAAATCTAAACCTAACCCCAAATCTAAACCTAAACCCCAAATCTAAACCTAAAATCTAAACCTAACCCCAAATCTAAACCTAAAATCTAAACCTAACCCCAAATCTAAACCCCAAATCTAAACCTAACCCCAAATCTAAACCTCAAATCTAAACCTAACCCCAAATCTAAACCTAACCCCAAATCCAAATCTAACCCCAAATCTAAACCTAACATCTAAACCTAACCCCAAATCTAAACCTAAAATCTAAACCTAACCCCAAATCTAAACCTAAAATCTAAACCTAACCCTAAATCTAAACCTAACCCCAAATCTAAACCAAAAATCTAAACCTAACCCCAAATCTAAACCTAATCCCAAATCTAAACCTAAAATCTAAACCTAACCCCAAATCTAAACCTAAACCCCAAATCTAAACCTAAAATCTAAACCTAACCCCAAATCTAAACCTAAAATCTAAACCTAACCCCAAATCTAAACCGAAAATCTAAACCTAACCCCAAATCTAAACCTAACCCCAAATCCAAATCTAACCCCAAATCTAAACCTAACATCTAAACCTAACCCCAAATCTAAACGTAAAACCTAAACCTAACCCCAAATCTAAACTTAGCCCCAAATCTAAACCTAAAATCTAAACCTAACCCCAAATCTAAACCAAAAATCTAAACCTAACCCCAAATCTAAACCTAAAATCTAAACCTAACCCCGAATCTAAACCTAAAATCTAAACCTAACCCCAAATCTAAACCTAACCCCAAATATAAACCTAAAATCTAAACCTAACCCCAAATCTAAACCTAAAATCTAAACCTAACCCCAAATCTAAACCTAACCCCAAATCTAAACCTAAAATCTAAACCTAACCCCAAATCTAAACCTAAAATCTAAACCTAACCCCAAATCTAAACCTAACCCCAAATCTAAACCGTAAATCTAAACCTAACCCCAAATCTAAACCTAAAATCTAAACCTAACCCCAAATCTAAACCTAAAATCTAAACCTAACCTAAAATCTAAACCTAACCCCAAATCTAAACCTAAAATCTAAACCTAACCCCAAATGTAAACCTCACCCCAAATCTAAACCTAAAATCTAAACCTAACCCCAAATCTAAACCTAAAATCTAAACCTAACCCCAAATCTAAACCAAAAATCTAAACCTAACCCCAAATCTAAACCAAAAATCTAAACCTAACCCCAAATCTAAACATAAAATCTAAACCTAACCCCAAATCTAAACCAAAAATCTAAACCTAACCCTAAATCTAAACCTAAAATCTAAACCTAATCCCAAATCTAAACCTAACCCCAAATCTAAACCTAAAATCTAAACCTAACCCCAAATATAAACCTAAAATCTAAACCTAACCCCAAATCTAAACCAAAAATCTAAACCTAACCCTAAATCTAAACCTAAAATCTAAACCTAATCCCAAATCTAAACCTAACACCAAATCTAAACCAAAAATCTAAACCTAACCCCAAATCTAAACAAAAAATCTAAACCTAACCCCAAATCTAAACCTAAAATCTAAACCTAACCCCAAATCTAAACCTAAAATCTAAACCTAACCCCAAATCTAAACCAAAAATCTAAACCTAACCCTAAATCTAAACCTAAAATCTAAACCTAATCCCAAATCTAAACCTAACCCCAAATCTAAACCAAAAATCTAAACCTAACCCCAAATCTAAACCTAAAATCTAAACCTAACCCCAAATCTAAACCAAAAATCTAAACCTAACCCTAAATCTAAACCTAAAATCTAAACCTAGTCCCAAATCTAAACCTAACCCCAAATCCAAACCTAACCCCAAATCTAAACCTAAAATCTAAACCTAACCCCAAATCTAAACCTAAAATCTAAACCTAACCCCAAATATAAACCCCAAATCTAAACCTAACCCCAAAACTAAACCTAAAATCTAAACCTAACCCCAAATCTAAACCTAACCCCAAATCTAAACCTAAAATCTAAACCTAACCCCAAATCTAAACCTAACCCCAAATCTAAACCTAAAATCTAAACCTAACCCCAAATCTAAACCTAAAATCTAAACCCCAAATCTAAACCTAACCCCAAATCTAAACCCCAAATCTAAACCTAACTCCAAATCTAACCCTAAATCTAAATCTAACCCTAAATCTAAACCTAACCCCAAATCTAAACCTAAAATCTAAACCTAACCCCAAATCTAAACCTAAAATCTAAACCTAACCCCAAATCTAAACCAAAACTCTAAACCTAACCCCAAATCTAAACCTAAAATCTAAACCTAACCCCAAATCTAAACCAAAAATCTAAACCTAACCCCAAATCTAAACCTAAAATCTAAACCTAACCCCAAATCTAAACCAAAAATCTAAACCTAACCTCAAATCTAAACCTAACCCCAAATCTAAACCTAAAATCTAAACCTAACCCCAAATCTAAACCTAAAATCTAAACCTAACCCCAAATCTAAACCTAAAATCTAAACCTAACCTCAAATCTAAACCTAACCCCAAATCTAAACCTAAAATCTAAACCTAACCCCAAATCTAAACCTAAAATCTAAACCTAACACCAAATCTAAACCTAACCCCAAATCTAAACCTAAAATCTAAACCTAACCCCAAATCTAAACCTAACCCCAAATCTAAACCTAAAATCTAAACCTAACCCCAAATCTGAACCTAAAATCTAAACCTAACCCCAAATCTAAACCTAAAATCTAAACCTAACCCCAAATCTAAACCTAATCCCAAATCTAAACCTAAAATCTAAACCTAACACCAAATCTAAACCTAACCCCAAATCTAAACCTAAAATCTAAACCTAACCCCAAATCTAAACCTAACCTTAAATCTAAACCTAAAATCTAAACCTAACCCCAAATCTAAACCAAAAATCTAAACCTAACCTAAAATCTAAACCTAACTCCAAATCTAACCTAAAATCTAAACCTAACCCCAAATCTAAACCTAAAATCTAAACCTAACCCCAAATCTAAACCTAAAATCTAAACCTAACCCCAAATCTAAACCTAACCCCAAATCTAAACCTAAAATCTAAACCTAACCCCAAATCTAAACCTAAAATCTAAACCTAACCCCAAATCTAAACCAAAAATCTAAACCTAACCCCAAATCTAAACCAAAAATCTAAACCTAACCTAAAATCTAAACCTAACTCCAAATCTAACCCTAAATCTAAACCTAACCCCAAATCTAAAACTAAAATCTAAACCTAACCCCAAATCTAAACCTAAAATCTAAACCTAACACCAAATCTAAACCTAACCCCAAATCTAAACCTAAAATCTAAACCTAACCCCAAATCTAAACCTAACCCCAAATCTAAACCTAAAATCTAAACCTAACCCCAAATCTAAACCTAAAATCTAAACCTAACCCCAAATCTAAACCAAAAATCTAAACCTAACCTAAAATCTAAACCTAACTCCAAATCTAACCCTAAATCTAAACCTAACCCCAAATCTAAAACTAAAATCTAAACCTAACCCCAAATCTAAACCAAAAATCTAAACCTAACCCCAAATCTAAACCAAAAATCTAAACCTAACCCCAAATCTAAACCTAAAATCTAAACCTGACCCCAAATCTAAACCAAAAATCTAAACCTAACCCTAAATCTAAACCTAAAATCTAAACCTAATCCCAAATTCAAACCTAACCCCAAATCTAAACCTAAAATCTAAACCTAACCCCAAATCTAAACCTAAAATCTAAACCTAACCCCAAATCTAAACCAAAAATCTAAACCTAACCCCAAATCTAAACCTAAAATCTAAACCTAACCCCAAATCTAAACCAAAAATCTAAACCTAACCCCAAATCTAAACCTAAAATCTAAACCTAACCCCAAATCTAAACCAAAAATCTAAATCTAACCCTAAATCTAAACCTAAAATCTAAACCTAACCCTAAATCTAAACCTAAAATCTAAACCTAATCCCAAATCTAATCCTAACCCCAAATCAAAACCTAACCCCAAATCTAAACCTAAAATCTAAACCTAACCCCAAATCTAAACCTAAAATCCAAACCTAACCCCAAATCTAAACCTAAAATCTAAACCTAACCCCAAATCTAAACCTAAAATCTAAACCTAACCCCAAATCTAAACCAAAAATCTAAACCTAAACCCAAATCTAAACCTAATCCCAAATCTAAACCAAAAATCTAAACCTAACACCAAATCTAAACCTAACCCCAAATCTAAACCTAAAATCTAAACCTAACCCCAAATCTGAATCTAAAATCTAAACCTAACCCCAAATCTAAACCAAAAATCTAAACCTAACCCCAAATCTAAACCTAAAATCTAAACCTAACCCCAAATCTAAACCGAACCCCAAATCTAAACCTAACCCCAAATCTAAACCTAAAATCTAAACCTAACCACAAATCTAAACCTAACCCCAAATCTAAACCTAAAATCTAAACCTAAAATCTAAACCTAACCCCAAATCTAAACCTAAAATCTAAACCTAACCCCAAATCTGAATCTAAAATCTAAACCTAACCCCAAATCTAAACCAAAAATCTAAACCTAACCCCAAATCTAAACCTAAAATCTAAACCTAACCCCAAATCTAAACCTAAAATCTAAACCTAACCCCAAATCTAAACCGAACCCCAAATCTAAACCTAACCCCAAATCTAAACCAAAAATCTAAACCTAACCACAAATCTAAACCAAAAATCTAAACCTAATACGAAATCTAAACCTAACCCCAAATCTAAACCTAAAATCTAAATTTAACCCCAAATCTAAACCTAACCCCAAATCTAACCCCAAATCTAAACCTAACCCCAAATCTAAACCTAAAATCTAAACCAAACCCCAAATCTAAACGTAACATCTAAACCTAACCCCAAATCTAAACCTAACTCCAAATCTAAACCTAAATCTAAACCTAACCCCAAATCTAAACCTAAAATCTAAACCTAACCCCAAATCAAAACCTAACCCCAAATCTAAACCTAAAATCTAAACCTAACCCCAAATCTAAACCTAAAATCTAAACCTAACCCCAAATCTAAACCTAAAATCTAAACTTAACCCCAAATCTAAACCTAACCCCAAATCTAAACCTAAAATCTAAACCTAACCCCAAATCTAAACCTAACCCCAAATCTAAACCTAAAATCTAAACCTAACCCCAAATCTAAACCAAAAATCTAAACCTAACCCCAAATCTAAACCAAAAATCTAAACCTAACCCCAAATCTGAACCTAAAATCTAAACCTAACCCCAAATCTGAATCTAAAATCTAAACCTAACCCCAAATCTAAACCTAAAATCTAAACCTAAAATCTAAACCTAACCCCAAATCTAAACCTAACCCCAAATCTAAACCTAAAAGCTAAACCTAACCCCAAATCTAAACCTAAAATCTAAACCTAACCCCAAATCTAAACCTAACCCCAAATCCAAACCTAACCCCAAATCTAAACCTAAAATCTAAACCCAACCCCAAATCTAAACCTAAAATCTAAACCTAACCCCAAATCTAAACCTAAAATCTAAACCTAGCCCCAAATCTAAACCTAAAATCTAAACCTAAGCCTAAATCTAAACCAAAAATCTAAACCTAACCCCAAATCTAAACCTAAAATCTAAACCTAACCCCAAATCTAAACCTAACCCCAAATCTAAACCTAAAATCTAAACCTAACCCCAAATCTAAACCTAAAATCTAAACCTGACACCAAATCTAAACCTAACCCCAAATCTAATCCTAACTCCAAATCTAACCCTAAATCTAAACCTAACACCAAATCTAAACCTAAAATCTAAACCTAACCCCAAATCAAAACCTAACCCCAAATCTAAACCTAAAATCTAAACCTAACCCCAAATCTAAACCTAAAATCTAAACCTAACCCCAAGTCTGAACCTAAAATCTAAACCTAACCCCAAATCTAAACCCCAAATCTAAACCTAACCCCAAATCTAAACACCAAATCTAAACCTAACCCCAAATCTAAACCAAAAATCTAAACCTAACCCCAAATCTAAACCTAAAATCTAAACCTAACCCCAAATCTAAACCTAACCCCAAATCTAAACCTAAAATCTAAACCTAACCCCAAATCTAAACCTAACCCCAAATCTAAACCTAACCCCAAATCTAAACCTAAAATCTAAACCTAACCCCAAATCTAAAACTAAAATCTAAACCTAACCCCAAATCTAAACCTAACCCCAAATCTAATCCTAACTCCAAATCTAACCCTAAATCTAAACCTAACCCCAAATCTAAACCTAAAATCTAAACCTAACCCCAAATCTAAACCTAACCCCAAATCTAAACCTAAAATCTAAACCTAACCCCAAATCTAAACCTAACCCCAAATCTAAACCTAAAATCTAAACCTAACCCCAAATCTGAACCTAAAATCTAAACCTAACCCCAAATCTAAACCTAAAATCTAAACCTAACCCCAAATCTAAACCTAATCCCAAATCTAAACCTAAAATCTAAACCTAACACCAAATCTAAACCTAACCCCAAATCTAAACCTAAAATCTAAACCTAACCCCAAATCTAAACCTAACCCCAAATCTAAACCTAAAATCTAAACCTAACCCCAAATCTAAACCTAACTCCAAATCTAAACCTAAATCTAAACCTAACCCCAAACCTAAACCTAAAATCTAAACCTAACCCCAAATCTAAACCTAAAATCTAAATCTAACCCCAAATCTAAACCTAACCCCAAATCTAAACCTAAAATCTAAACCTAACCCCAAATCTAAACCTAAATTCTAAACCAAACCCCAAATCTAAACGTAAAATCTAAACCTAACCCCAAATGTAAACCTAACTCCAAATCTAACCCTAAATCTAAACCTAACCCCAAATCTAAACCTAAAATCTAAACCTAACCCCAAATCAAAACCTAACCCCAATTCTAAACCCCAAATCTAAACCTAACCCCAAATCTAAACCGAAAATCTAAACCTAACCCCAAATCTAAACCTAACCCCAAATCTAAACCTAAAATCTAAACCTAGCCCCAAATCTAAACCTAAAATCTAAACCTAAGCCCAAATCTAAACCTAAAATCTAAACCTAACCCCAAATCTAAACCTAAAATCTAAACCTTACCCCAAATATAAACCTAACCCCAAATCTAAACCTAACCCCAAATCTAAACCTAAAATCTAAACCTAACCCCAAATTTAAACCTAAAATCTAAACCTAACACCAAATCTATACCTAACCCCAAATCTAAACCTAACCCCAAATCTAAACCTAAAATCTAAACCTAACCCCAAATCAAAACCTAACCCCAAATCTAAACCTAAAATCTAAACCTAACCCCAAATCTAAACACCAAATCTAAACCTAACCCCAAATCTAAACCTAAAATCTAAACCTAACCCCAAATCTAAACCTAACCCCAAATCTAAACCTAACCCCAAATCTAAACCTAAAATCTAAACCTAACCCCAAATCTAAACCTAAAATCTAAACCTAACCCCAAATCTAAACCTAACCCCAAATCTAAACCTTAAATCTAAACCTAACCCCAAATCTAAACCAAAAACCTAAACCTAACCTAAAATCTAAACCTAACTCCAAATCTAACCCTAAATCTAAACCTAACCCCAAATCTAAACCTAAAATCTAAACCTAACCACAAATCTAAACCTAGCCCCAAATCTAAACCTAAAATCTAAACCTAACCCCAAATCTAAACCAAAAATCTAAACCGAACCCCAAATCTAAACCTAAAATCTAAACCTAACCCCAAATCTAAACCTAACCCCAAATCTAAACCTAAAATCTAAACCTAACCCCAAATCTAAACCTAAAATCTAAACCTAAAATCTAAACCTAACCCCAAATCTAAACCTAAAATCTAAACCTAACCCCAAATCTGAACCTAAAATCTAAACCTAACCCCAAATCTGAATCTAAAATCTAAACCTAACCCCAAATCTAAACCAAAAATCTAAACCTAACCCCAAATCTAAACCTAAAATCTAAACCTAACCCCAAATCTAAACCGAACCCCAAATCTAAACCTAACCCCAAATCTAAACCTAAAATCTAAACCTAACCCCAAATCTAAACCTAACCCCAAATCTAAACCTAAAATCTAAACCTAACCCCAAATCTAAACCTAAAATCTAAACCTGACACCAAATCTAAACCTAACCCCAAATCTAATCCTAACTCCAAATCTAACCCTAAATCTAAACCTAACCCCAAATCTAAACGTAAAATCTAAACCTAACCCCAAATGTAAACCTAACTCCAAATCTAACCCTAAATCTAAACCTAACCCCAAATCTAAACCTAAAATCTAAAAATAACCCCAAATCTAAACCTAACCCCAAATCTAAACCTGAATTCTAAACCTAACCCCAAATCTAAACCTAACCCCAAATCTAAACCTAAAATCTAAACCTAACCCCAAATCTAAACCTAAAATCTAAACCTAACCCCAAATCTAAACCTAACCCCAAATCTAAACCGAAAATCTAAACCTAACCCCAAATCTAAACCTAAAATCTAAACCTAACCCCAAATCTAAACCTAAACCCAAATCTAAACCTAAAATCTAAACCTAACCCCAAATCTAAACCTACAATCTAAACCTAACCCCAAATCTAAACCTAAAATCTAAACCTAACCCCAAATCTAAACCTAACCCCAAATCTAAACCTACAATCTAAACCTAACACCAAATCTAAACCTAAAATCTAAACCTAACCCCAAATCTAAACCTAAAATCTAAACCTAACCCCAAATCTAAACCTAACCCCAAATCTAAACCTAAAATCTAAACCTAACCCCAAATCTAAACCTAACCCCAAATCTAAACCTAAAATCTAAACCTAACCCCAAATCTAAACCTAAAATCTAAACCTAACCCCAAATCTAAACCAAAAATCTAAACCTAACCCCAAATCTAAACCTAAAATCTAAACCAAAAATCTAAACCTAACCCCAAATCTAAACCAAAAATCTAAACCTAACCCTAAATCTAAACCTAAAATCTAAACCTAATCCCAAATCTAAACCTAACCCCAAATCTAAACCAAAACTCTAAACCTAACCCCAAATCTAAACCTAAAATCTAAACCTAACCCCAAATCTAAACCTAATCCCAAATCTTAACCAAGAATCTAAACCTAACACCAAATCTAAACCTAACCCCAAATCTAAACCTAAAATCTAAACCTAACCCCAAATCTAAACCTAACCCCAAATCTAAACCTAAAATCTAAACCTAACCCCAAATCTAAACCAAAAATCTAAACCTAACCCTAAATCTAAACCTAAAATCTAAACCTAATCCCAAATCTAAACCTAACCCCAAATCCAAACCTAACCCCAAATCTAAACCTAAAATCTAAACCTAACCCCAAATCTAAACCTAAAATCCAAACCTAACCCCAAATCTAAACCTAAAATCTAAACCTAACCCCAAATCTAAACCTAAAATCTAAACCTAACCCCAAATCTAAACCAAAAATCTAAACCTAACCCCAAATCTAAACCTAATCCCAAATCTTAACCAAAAATCTAAACCTAACACCAAATCTAAACCTAACCCCAAATCTAAACCTAAAATCTAAACCTAACCCCAAATCTAAACCTAACCCCAAATCTAAACCTAAAATCTAAACCTAACCCCAAATCTAAACCAAAAATCTAAACCTAACCCCAAATCTAAACCTAACTCCAACTCTAACCCTAAATCTAAACCTTACCCCAAATCTAAACCTAAAATCTAAACCTAACCCCTAATCTAAACCTAGCCCCAAATCTAAACCTAAAATCTAAACCTAACCCCAAATCTAAACCAAAAATCTAAACCTAACCCCAAATCTAAACCTAAAATCTAAACCTAACCCCAAATCTAAACCTAACCCCAAATCTAAACCTAAAATCTAAACCTAACCCCAAATCTAAACCTAAAATCTAAACCTAACACCAAATCTAAACCTAACCCGAAATCTAAACCTAAAATCTAAACCTAACCCCAAATCTAAACCTAACCCCAAATCTAAACCTAAAATCTAAACCTAACCCCAAATCTAAACCTAAAATCTAAACCTAAGCCTAAATCTAAACCAAAAATCTAAACCTAAGCCTAAATCTAAACCTAAAATCTAAACCCAACCCCAAATCTAAACCTAAAATCTAAACCTAACCCCAAATCTAAACCTAAAATCTAAACCTAACCCCAAATCTAAACCTAAAATCTAAACCTAAGCCTAAATCTAAACCTAAAATCTAAACCCAACCCCAAATCTAAACCTAAAATCTAAACCTAACCCCAAATCTAAACCTAAAATCTAAACCTAGCCCCAAATCTAAACCTAAAATCTAAACCTAAGCCTAAATCTAAACCAAAAATCTAAACCTAACCCCAAATCTAAACCTAAAATCTAAACCTAACCCCAAATCTAAACCTAACCCCAAATCTAAACCTAAAATCTAAACCTAACCCCAAATCTAAACCTAAAATCTAAACCTGACACCAAATCTAAACCTAACCCCAAATCTAATCCTAACCCCAAATCTAAACCAAAAATCTAAACCTAACCCCAAATCTAAACCTAAAATCTAAACCTAACCCCAAATCTAAACCTAACCCCAAATCTAAACCTAAAATCTAAACCTAACCCCAAATCTAAACCTAACCCCAAATCTAAACCTAACCCCAAATCTAAACCTAAAATCTAAACCTAACCCCAAATCTAAAACTAAAATCTAAACCTAACCCCAAATCTAAACCTAACCCCAAATCTAATCCTAACTCCAAATCTAACCCTAAATCTAAACCTAACCCCAAATCTAAACCTAAAATCTAAACCTAACCCCAAATCTAAACCTAACCCCAAATCTAAACCTAAAATCTAAACCTAACCCCAAATCTAAACCTAAAATCTAAACCTAACCCCAAATCTAAACCTAACCCCAAATCTAAACCTAAAATCTAAACCTAACCCCAAATCTGAACCTAAAATCTAAACCTAACCCCAAATCTAAACCTAAAATCTAAACCTAACCCCAAATCTAAACCTAATCCCAAATCTAAACCTAAAATCTAAACCTAACACCAAATCTAAACCTAACCCCAAATCTAAACCTAAAATCTAAACCTAACCCCAAATCTAAACCTAACCCCAAATCTAAACCTAAAATCTAAACCTAACCCCAAATCTAAACCTAACTCCAAATCTAAACCTAAATCTAAACCTAACCCCAAATCTAAACCTAAAATCTAAATCTAACCCCAAATCTAAACCTAACCCCAAATCTAAACCTAAAATCTAAACCTAACCCCAAATCTAAACCTAAAATCTAAACCAAACCCCAAATCTAAACGTAAAATCTAAACCTAACCCCAAATGTAAACCTAACTCCAAATCTAACCCTAAATCTAAACCTAACCCCAAATCTAAACCTAAAATCTAAACCTAACCCCAAATCAAAACCTAACCCCAATTCTAAACCCCAAATCTAAACCTAACCCCAAATCTAAACCTAAAATCTAAACCTAACCCCAAATCTAAACCTAAAATCTAAACCTAGCCCCAAATCTAAACCTAAAATCTAAACCTAAGCCCAAATCTAAACCTAAAATCTAAACCTAACCCCAAATCTAAACCTAAAATCTAAACCTTACCCCAAATATAAACCTAACCCCAAATCTAAACCTAACCCCAAATCTAAACCTAAAATCTAAACCTAACCCCAAATCAAAACCTAACCCCAAATCTAAACCTAAAATCTAAACCTAACCCCAAATCTAAACCTAAAATCTAAACCTAACCCCAAGTCTGAACCTAAAATCTAAACCTAACCCCAAATCTAAACCTAAAATCTAAACCTAACCCCAAATCTAAACACCAAATCTAAACCTAACCCCAAATCTAAACCTAAAATCTAAACCTAACCCCAAATCTAAACCTAACCCCAAATCTAAACCTAACCCCAAATCTAAACCTAAAATCTAAACCTAACCCCAAATCTAAACCTAAAATCTAAACCTAACACCAAATCTGAACCTAACCCCAAATCTAATCCTAACTCCAAATGTAACCCCAAATCTAAACCTAACCCCAAATCTAAACCTAAAATCTAAACCTAACCCCAAATCTAAACCTAAAATCTAAACCTAACCCCAAATCTAAACCTAACTCCAAATCTAACCCTAAATCTAAACCTAACCCCAAATCTAAACCTAAAATCTAAACCTAACCCCAAATCTAAACCTAGCCCCAAATCTAAACCTAAAATCTAAACCTAACCCCAAATCTAAACCAAAAATCTAAACCTAACCCCAAATCGAAACCTAAAATCTAAACCTATCCCCAAATCTAAACCTAAAATCTAAACCTAAACCCAAATCTAAACCTAACCCCAAATCTAAACCTAAAATCTAAACCTAACCCCAAATCTAAACCTAAAATCTAAACCTAACACCAAATCTAAACCTAACCCCAAATCTAAACCTAAAATCTAAACCTAACCCCAAATCTAAACCTAAAATCTAAAAATAACCCCAAATCTAATCCTAACTCCAAATCTAACCCTAAATCTAAACCTAACACCAAATCTAAACCTAAAATCTAAACCTAACCCCAAATCAAAACCTAACCCCAAATCTAAACCTAAAATCTAAACCTAACCCCAAATCTAAACCTAAAATCTAAACCTAACCCCAAGTCTGAATCTAAAATCTAAACCTAACCCCAAATCTAAACCCCAAATCTAAACCTAACCCCAAATCTAAACACCAAAACTAAACCTAACCCCAAATCTAAACCAAAAATCTAAACCTAACCCCAAATCTAAACCTAAAATCTAAACCTAACCCCAAATCTAAACCTAACCCCAAATCTAAACCTAAAATCTAAACCTAACCCCAAATCTAAACCTAACCCCAAATCTAAACCTAAAATCTAAACCTAACCCCAAATCTAAAACTAAAATCTAAACCTAACCTCAAATCTAAACCTAACCCCAAATCTAATCCTAACTCCAAATCTAACCCTAAATCTAAACCTAACCCCAAATCTAAACCTAAAATCTAAACCTAACCCCAAATCTAAACCTAACCCCAAATCTAAACCTAAAATCTAAACCTAACCCCAAATCTAAACCTAAAATCTAAACCTAACCCCAAATCTAAACCTAACCCCAAATCTAAACCTAAAATCTAAACCTAACCCCAAATCTGAACCTAAAATCTAAACCTAACCCCAAATCTAAACCTAAAATCTAAACCTAACCCCAAATCTAAACCTAATCCCAAATCTAAACCTAAAATCTAAACCTAACACCAAATCTAAACCTAACCCCAAATCTAAACCTAAAATCTAAACCTAAAATCTAAACCTAACCCCAAATCTAAACCTAAAATCTAAACCTAACCCCAAATCTAAACCTAACTCCAAATCTAAACCTAAATCTAAACCTAACCCCAAATCTAAACCTAAAATCTAAACCTAACCCCAAATCTAAACCTAAAATCTAAATCTAACCCCAAATCTAAACCTAACCCCAAATCTAAACCTAAAATCTAAACCTAACCCCAAATCTAAACCTAAAATCTAAACCAAACCCCAAATCTAAACGTAAAATCTAAACCTAACCCCAAATGTAAACCTAACTCCAAATCTAACCCTAAATCTAAACCTAACCCCAGATCTAAACCTAAAATCTAAACCTAACCCCAAATCAAAACCTAACCCCAATTCTAAACCCCAAATCTAAACCTAACCCCAAATCTAAACCTAAAATCTAAACCTAACCCCAAATCTAAACCTAAAATCTAAACCTAGCCCCAAATCTAAACCTAAAATCTAAACCTAAGCCCAAATCTAAACCTAAAATCTAAACCTAACCCCAAATCTAAACCTAAAATCTAAACCTAACCCCAAATTTAAACCTAAAATCTAAACCTAACACCAAATCTATACCTAACCCCAAATCTAAACCTAACCCCAAATCTAAACCTAAAATCTAAACCTAACCCCAAATCAAAACCTAACCTAAAATCTAAACCTAAAATCTAAACCTAACCCCAAATCCAAACCTAAAATCTAAACCTAACCCCAAGTCTGAACCTAAAATCTAAACCTAACCCCAAATCTAAACCTAACCCCAAATCTAAACCTAACCCCAAATCTAAACCTAAAATCTAAACCTAACCCCAAATCTAAACCTAAAATCTAAACCTAACACCAAATCTGAACCTAACCCCAAATCTAATCCTAACTCCAAATGTAACCCTAAATCTAAACCTAACCCCAAATCTAAACCTAAAATCTAAACCTAACCCGAAATCTAAACCTAACCTTAAATCTAAACCTAAAATCTAAACCTAACCCCAAATCTAAACCTAAAATCTAAACCTAACCCCAAATCTAAACCCCAAATCTAAACCTAACCCCAAATCTAAACCTAAAATCTAAACCTAACCCCAAATCTAAACCTAACCCCAAATCCAAACCTAACCCCAAATCTAAACCTAAAATCTAAACCTAACCCCAAATCTAAACCTAAAATCTAAACCAAACCCCAAATCTAAACCTAAAATCTAAACCTAACCCCAAATCTAAACCTAAAATCTAAACCTAACCCTAAATCTAAACCTAACCCCAAATCTAAACCTAAAATGTAAACCTAACCCCAAATCTAAACCTAATCCCAAATCTAAACCTAAAATCTAAACCTAACACCAAATCTAAACCTAACACCAAATCTAAACCTAACCCCAAATCTAAACCTAAAATCTAAACCTAACCCCAAATCTAAACCTAAAATCTAAACCTAACCCCAAATCTAAACCTAAAATCTAAACCTAACACCAAATCTAAACCAAAACTCTAAACCTAACCCCAAATCTAAACCTAAAATCTAAACCTAACCCCAAATCTAAACCAAAAATCTAAACCTAACCCCAAATCTAAACCTAAAATCTAAACCTAACCCCAAATCTAAACCAAAAATCTAAACCTAACCCTAAATCTAAACCTAAAATCTAAACCTAATCCCAAATCTAAACCTAACCCCAAATCCAAACCTAACCCCAAATCTAAACCTAAAATCTAAACCTAACCCCAAATCTAAACCTAATCCCAAATCTAAACCAAAAATCTAAGCCTAACACCAAATCTAAACCTAACCCCAAATCTAAACCTAAAATCTAAACCTAACCCCAAATCTAAACCTAACCCCAAATCTAAACCTAAAATCTAAACCTAACCCCAAATCTAAACCAAAAATCTAAACCTAACCCCAAATCTAAACCTAACTCCAACTCTAACCCTAAATCTAAACCTTACCCCAAATCTAAACCTAAAATCTAAACCTAACCCCTAATCTAAACCTAGCCCCAAATCTAAACCTAAAATCTAAACCTAACCCCAAATCTAAACCAAAAATCTAAACCTAACCCCAAATCTAAACCTAAAATCTAAACCTAACCCCAAATCTAAACCTAACCCCAAATCTAAACCTAAAATCTAAACCTAACCCCAAATCTAAACCTAAAATCTAAACCTAACACCAAATCTAAACCTAACCCCAAATCTAAACCTAAAATCTAAACCTAACCCCAAATCTAAACCTAAAATCTAAACCTAACCCCAAATCTAAACCTAACCCCAAATCTAAACCTAAAATCTAAACCTAACCCCAAATCTAAACCTAAAATCTAAACCTAAGCCTAAATCTAAACCAAAAATCTAAACCTAACCCCAAATCTAAACCTAAAATCTAAACCTAACCCCAAATCTAAACCTAAAATCTAAACCTAAGCCTAAATCTAAACCTAAAATCTAAACCCAACCCCAAATCTAAACCTAAAATCTAAACCTAACCCCAAATCTAAACCTAAAATCTAAACCTAGCCCCAAATCTAAACCTAAAATCTAAACCTAAGCCTAAATCTAAACCAAAAATCTAAACCTAACCCCAAATCTAAACCTAAAATCTAAACCTAACCCCAAATCTAAACCTAACCCCAAATCTAAACCTAAAATCTAAACCTAACCCCAAATCTAAACCTAAAATCTAAACCTGACACCAAATCTAAACCTAACCCCAAATCTAATCCTAACTCCAAATCTAACCCTAAATCTAAACCTAACCCCAAATCTAAACCTAAAATCTAAACCTAACCCCAAATCAAAACCTAACCCCAAATCTAAACCTAAAATCTAAACCTAACCCCAAATCTAAACCTAAAATCTAAACCTAACCCCAAGTCTGAACCTAAAATCTAAACCTAACCCCAAATCTAAACCCCAAATCTAAACCTAACCCCAAATCTAAACACCAAAACTAAACCTAACCCCAAATCTAAACCAAAAATCTAAACCTAACCCCAAATCTAAACCTAAAATCTAAACCTAACCCCAAATCTAAACCTAACCCCAAATCTAAACCTAAAATCTAAACCTAACCCCAAATCTAAACCTAACCCCAAATCTAAACCTAAAATCTAAACCTAACCCCAAATCTAAAACTAAAATCTAAACCTAACCTCAAATCTAAACCTAACCCCAAATCTAATCCTAACTCCAAATCTAACCCTAAATCTAAACCTAACCCCAAATCTAAACCTAAAATCTAAACCTAACCCCAAATCTAAACCTAACCCCAAATCTAAACCTAAAATCTAAACCTAACCCCAAATCTAAACCTAAAATCTAAACCTAACCCCAAATCTAAACCTAACCCCAAATCTAAACCTAAAATCTAAACCTAACCCCAAATCTGAACCTAAAATCTAAACCTAACCCCAAATCTAAACCTAAAATCTAAACCTAACCCCAAATCTAAACCTAATCCCAAATCTAAACCTAAAATCTAAACCTAACACCAAATCTAAACCTAACCCCAAATCTAAACCTAAAATCTAAACCTAAAATCTAAACCTAATCCTAAATCTAAACCTAAAATCTAAACCTAACCCCAAATCTAAACCTAACTCCAAATCTAAACCTAAATCTAAACCTAACCCCAAATCTAAACCTAAAATCTAAACCTAACCCCAAATCTAAACCTAAAATCTAAATCTAACCCCAAATCTAAACCTAACCCCAAATCTAAACCTAAAATCTAAACCTAACCCCAAATCTAAACCTAAAATCTAAACCAAACCCCAAATCTAAACGTAAAATCTAAACCTAACCCCAAATGTAAACCTAACTCCAAATCTAACCCTAAATCTAAACCTAACCCCAGATCTAAACCTAAAATCTAAACCTAACCCCAAATCAAAACCTAACCCCAATTCTAAACCCCAAATCTAAACCTAACCCCAAATCTAAACCTAAAATCTAAACCTAACCCCAAATCTAAACCTAAAATCTAAACCTAGCCCCAAATCTAAACCTAAAATCTAAACCTAAGCCCAAATCTAAACCTAAAATCTAAACCTAACCCCAAATCTAAACCTAAAATCTAAACCTAACCCCAAATTTAAACCTAAAATCTAAACCTAACACCAAATCTATACCTAACCCCAAATCTAAACCTAACCCCAAATCTAAACCTAAAATCTAAACCTAACCCCAAATCAAAACCTAACCTAAAATCTAAACCTAAAATCTAAACCTAACCCCAAATCTAAACCTAAAATCTAAACCTAACCCCAAGTCTGAACCTAAAATCTAAACCTAACCCCAAATCTAAACCTAACCCCAAATCTAAACCTAACCCCAAATCTAAACCTAAAATCTGAACCTAACCCCAAATCTAATCCTAACCCCAAATCTAAACCCCAAATCTAAACCTAACCCCAAATCTAAACCTAAAATCTAAACCTAACCCCAAATCTAAACCTAAAATCTAAACCTAACCCCAAATCTAAACCTAAAATCTAAACCAAACCCCAAATCTAAACCTAAAATCTAAACCTAACCCCAAATCTAAACCTAAAATCTAAACCTAACCCCAAATCTAAACCTAACCCCAAATCTAAACCTAAAATCTAAACCTAACCCCAAATCTAAACCTAACCCCAAATCTAAACCTAACCCCAAATCTAAACCTAAAATCTAAACCTAACCCCAAATCTAAACCTAACCCCAAATCTAAACCTAAAATCTAAACCTAACCCCAAATCTAAACCTAACTCCAAATCTAACCCTAAATCTAAACCTAACCCCAAATCTAAACCTAAAATCTAAACCTAACCCCAAATCTAAACCTAGCCCCAAATCTAAACCTAAAATCTAAACCTAACCCCAAATCTAAACCTAAAATCTAAACCTAACCCCAAATCTAGACCTAAAATCTAAACCTAACCCCAAATCTAAACCAAAAATCTAAACCTAACCCCAAATCTAAACCTAACCCCAAATCTAACCCTAAATCTAAACCTAACCCCAAATCTAAACCTAAAATCTAAACCTAACCCCAAATCTAAACCTAGCCCCAAATCTAAACCTAAAATCTAAACCTAACCCCAAATATAAACCTAAAATCTAAACCTAACCCCAAATCTAAACCTAAAATCTAAAACTAACCCCAAATCTAAACCTAACCCCAAATCTAAACCTAAAATCTAAACCTAACTCCAAATCTAAACCTAAAATCTAAACCTAACACCAAATCTAAACCTAACCCCAAATCTAAACCTAAAATCTAAACCTAACCCCAAATCTAAACCTAAAATCTAAACCTAACCCCAAATCTAAACCTAACCCCAAATCTAAACCTAAAATCTAAACCTAACCCCAAATCTAAACCTAAAATCTAAACCTAACCCCAAATCTAAACCTAACTCCAAATCTAACCCTAAATCTAAACCTAACCCCAAATCTAAACCTAACCCCAAATCTAAACCTAAAATCTAAACCTAACCCCAAATCTAAACCTATCCCCAAAACTAAACCTAAAATCTAAACCTAACACCAAATCTAAACCTAACCCCAAATCTAAACCTAAAATCTAAACCTAACCCCAAATCTAAACCTAAAATCTAAACCTAACACCAAATCTAAACCTAACCCCAAATCTAAACCTAAACTCTAAACCTAACCCCAAATCTAAACCTAAAATCTAAAAATAACCCCAAATCTAAAACTAACCCCAAATCTAAACCTAAAATCTAAAAATAACCCCAAATCTAAACCTAACCCCAAATCTAAACCTGAATTCTAAACCTAACCCCAAATCTAAACCTAACCCCAAATCTAAACCTAAAATCTAAACCTAACCCCAAATCTAAACCTAAAATCTAAACCTAACCCCAAATCTAAACCTAACCCCAAATCTAAACCGAAAATCTAAACCTAACCCCAAATCTAAACCTAAAATCTAAACCTAACCCCAAATCTAAACCTAAACCCAAATCTAAACCTAAAATCTAAACCTAACCCCAAATCTAAACCTAAAATCTAAACCTAACACCAAATCTAAACCTAAAATCTAAACCTAACCCCAAATCTAAACCTAAAATCTAAACCTAACCCCAAATCTAAACCTAACCCCAAAACTAAACCTAAAATCTAAACCTAACCCCAAATCTAAACCTAACCCCAAATCTAAACCTAAAATCTAAACCTAACCCCAAATCTAAACCTAAAATCTAAACCTAACCCCAAATCTAAACCAAAAATCTAAACCTAACCCCAAATCTAAACCTAAAATCTAAACCAAAAATCTAAACCTAACCCCAAATCTAAACCAAAAATCTAAACCTAACCCTAAATCTAAACCTAAAATCTAAACCTAATCCCAAATCTAAACCTAACCCCAAATCTAAACCAAAAATCTAAACCTAACCCCAAATCTAAACCTAAAATCTAAACCTAACCCCAAATCTAAACCTAAAATCTAAACCTAACCCCAAATCTAAACCAAAACTCTAAACCTAACCCCAAATCTAAACCTAAAATCTAAACCTAACCCCAAATCTAAACCAAAAATCTAAACCTAACCCCAAATCTAAACCTAAAATCTAAACCTAACCCCAAATCTAAACCAAAAATCTAAACCTAACCCTAAATCTAAACCTAAAATCTAAACCTAATCCCAAATCTAAACCTAACCCCAAATCCAAACCTAACCCCAAATCTAAACCTAAAATCTAAACCTAACCCCAAATCTAAACCTAATCCCAAATCTAAACCAAAAATCTAAGCCTAACACCAAATCTAAACCTAACCCCAAATCTAAACCTAAAATCTAAACCTAACCCCAAATCTAAACCTAACCCCAAATCTAAACCTAAAATCTAAACCTAACCCCAAATCTAAACCAAAAATCTAAACCTAACCCCAAATCTAAACCTAACTCCAACTCTAACCCTAAATCTAAACCTTACCCCAAATCTAAACCTAAAATCTAAACCTAACCCCTAATCTAAACCTAGCCCCAAATCTAAACCTAAAATCTAAACCTAACCCCAAATCTAAACCAAAAATCTAAACCTAACCCCAAATCTAAACCTAAAATCTAAACCTAACCCCAAATCTAAACCTAACCCCAAATCTAAACCTAAAATCTAAACCTAACCCCAAATCTAAACCTAAAATCTAAACCTAACACCAAATCTAAACCTAACCCCAAATCTAAACCTAAAATCTAAACCTAACCCCAAATCTAAACCTAAAATCTAAACCTAACCCCAAATCTAAACCTAACCCCAAATCTAAACCTAAAATCTAAACCTAACCCCAAATCTAAACCTAAAATCTAAACCTAAGCCTAAATCTAAACCAAAAATCTAAACCTAACCCCAAATCTAAACCTAAAATCTAAACCTAACCCCAAATCTAAACCTAAAATCTAAACCTAAGCCTAAATCTAAACCTAAAATCTAAACCCAACCCCAAATCTAAACCTAAAATCTAAACCTAACCCCAAATCTAAACCTAAAATCTAAACCTAGCCCCAAATCTAAACCTAAAATCTAAACCTAAGCCTAAATCTAAACCAAAAATCTAAACCTAACCCCAAATCTAAACCTAAAATCTAAACCTAACCCCAAATCTAAACCTAACCCCAAATCTAAACCTAAAATCTAAACCTAACCCCAAATCTAAACCTAAAATCTAAACCTGACACCAAATCTAAACCTAACCCCAAATCTAATCCTAACTCCAAATCTAACCCTAAATCTAAACCTAACCCCAAATCTAAACCTAAAATCTAAACCTAACCCCAAATCAAAACCTAACCCCAAATCTAAACCTAAAATCTAAACCTAACCCCAAATCTAAACCTAAAATCTAAACCTAACCCCAAGTCTGAACCTAAAATCTAAACCTAACCCCAAATCTAAACCCCAAATCTAAACCTAACCCCAAATCTAAACACCAAAACTAAACCTAACCCCAAATCTAAACCAAAAATCTAAACCTAACCCCAAATCTAAACCTAAAATCTAAACCTAACCCCAAATCTAAACCTAACCCCAAATCTAAACCTAAAATCTAAACCTAACCCCAAATCTAAACCTAACCCCAAATCTAAACCTAACCCCAAATCTAAACCTAAAATGTAAACCTAACCCCAAATCTAAACCTAACTCCAAATCTAAACCTAAATCTAAACCTAACCCCAAATCTAAACCTAAAATCTAAACCTAACCCCAAATCTAAACCTAAAATCTAAATCTAACCCCAAATCTAAACCTAACCCCAAATCTAAACCTAAAATCTAAACCTAACCCCAAATCTAAACCTAAAATCTAAACCAAACCCCAAATTTAAACGTAAAATCTAAACCTAACCCCAAATGTAAACCTAACTCCAAATCTAACCCTAAATCTAAACCTAACCCCAGATCTAAACCCCAAATCTAAACCTAACCCCAAATCAAAACCTAACCCCAATTCTAAACCCCAAATCTAAACCTAACCCCAAATCTAAACCTAAAATCTAAACCTAACCCCAAATCTAAACCTAAAATCTAAACCTAGCCCCAAATCTAAACCTAAAATCTAAACCTAACCCCAAATTTAAACCTAAAATCTAAACCTAACACCAAATCTATACCTAACCCCAAATCTAAACCTAACCCCAAATCTAAACCTAAAATCTAAACCTAACCCCAAATCAAAACCTAACCCCAAATCTAAACCTAAAATCTAAACCTAACCCCAAATCTAAACCTAAAATCTAAACCTAACCCCAAGTCTGAACCTAAAATCTAAACCTAACCCCAAATCTAAACCTAACCCCAAATCTAAACCTAACCCCAAATCTAAACCTAAAATCTAAACCTAACCCCAAATCTAAACCTAAAATCTAAACCTAACACCAAATCTGAACCTAACCCCAAATCTAATCCTAACTCCAAATGTAACCCTAAATCTAAACCTAACCCCAAATCTAAACCTAAAATCTAAACCTAACCCGAAATCTAAACCTAACCTTAAATCTAAACCTAAAATCTAAATCTAACCCCAAATCTAAACCTAAAATCTAAACCTAACCCCAAATCTAAACCCCAAATCTAAACCTAACCCCAAATCTAAACCTAAAATCTAAACCTAACCCCAAATCTAAACCTAACCCCAAATCCAAACCTAACCCCAAATCTAAACCTAAAATCTAAACCTAACCCCAAATCTAAACCTAAAATCTAAACCAAACCCCAAATCTAAACCTAAAATCTAAACCTAACCCCAAATCTAAACCTAAAATCTAAACCTAACCCTAAATCTAAACCTAACCCCAAATCTAAACCTAAAATGTAAACCTAACCCCAAATCTAAACCTAATCCCAAATCTAAACCTAAAATCTAAACCTAACACCAAATCTAAACCTAACCCCAAATCTAAACCTAAAATCTAAACCTAACCCCAAATCTAAACCTAACCCCAAATCTAAACCTAAAATCTAAACCTAACCCCAAATCTAAACCTAACTCCAAATCTAACCCTAAATCTAAACCTAACCCCAAATCTAAACCTAAAATCTAAACCTAACCCCAAATCTAAACCTAGCCCCAAATCTAAACCTAAAATCTAAACCTAACCCCAAATCTAAACCTAAAATCTAAACCTAACCCCAAATCTAGACCTAAAATCTAAACCTAACCCCAAATCTAAACCAAAAATCTAAACCTAACCCCAAATCTAAACCTAACTCCAAATCTAACCCTAAATCTAAACCTAACCCCAAATCTAAACCTAAAATCTAAACCTAACCCCAAATCTAAACCTAGCCCCAAATCTAAACCTAAAATCTAAACCTAACCCCAAATATAAACCTAAAATCTAAACCTAACCCCAAATCTAAACCTAAAATCTAAACCTAACCCCAAATCTAAACCTAAAATCTAAACCTAACCCCAAATCTAAACCTAACCCCAAATCTAAACCTAAAATCTAAACCTAACTCGAAATCTAAACCTAAAATCTAAACCTAACACCAAATCTAAACCTAACCCCAAATCTAAACCTAAAATCTAAACCTAACCCCAAATCTAAACCTAAAATCTAAACCTAACCCCAAATCTAAACCTAACCCCAAATCTAAACCTAAAATCTAAACCTAACCCCAAATCTAAACCTAAAATCTAAACCTAACCCCAAATCTAAACCTAACTCCAAATCTAACCCTAAATCTAAACCTAACCCCAAATCTAAACCTAACCCCAAATCTAAACCTAAAATCTAAACCTAACCCCAAATCTAAACCTATCCCCAAATCTAAACCTAAAATCTAAACCTAACACCAAATCTAAACCTAACCCCAAATCTAAACCTAAAATCTAAACCTAACCCCAAATCTAAACCTAAAATCTAAACCTAACACCAAATCTAAACCTAACCCCAAATCTAAACCTAAACTCTAAACCTAACCCCAAATCTAAACCTAAAATCTAAAAATAACCCCAAATCTAAACCTAACCCCAAATCTAAACCTGAATTCTAAACCTAACCCCAAATCTAAACCTAACCCCAAATCTAAACCTAAAATCTAAACCTAACCCCAAATCTAAACCTAAAATCTAAACCTAACCCCAAATCTAAACCTAACCCCAAATCTAAACCGAAAATCTAAACCTAACCCCAAATCTAAACCTAAAATCTAAACCTAACCCCAAATCTAAACCTAAACCCAAATCTAAACCTAAAATCTAAACCTAACCCCAAATCTAAACCTAAAATCTAAACCTAACACCAAATCTAAACCTAAAATCTAAACCTAACCCCAAATCTAAACCTAAAATCTAAACCTAACCCCAAATCTAAACCTAACCCCAAAACTAAACCTAAAATATAAACCTAACCCCAAATCTAAACCTAACCCCAAATCTAAACCGAAAATCTAAACCTAACCCCAAATCTAAACCTAAAATCTAAACCTAACCCCAAATCTAAACCAAAAAGCTAAACCTAACCCCAAATCTAAACCTAAAATCTAAACCAAAAATCTAAACCTAACCCCAAATCTAAACCAAAAATCTAAACCTAACCCTAAATCTAAACCTAAAATCTAAACCTAATCCCAAATCTAAACCTAACCCCAAATCTAAACCAAAAATCTAAACCTAACCCCAAATCTAAACCTAAAATCTAAACCTAACCCCAAATCTAAACCTAAAATCTAAACCTAACCCCAAATCTAAACCAAAAATCTAAACCTAACCCTAAATCTAAACCTAAAATCTAAACCTAATCCCAAATCTAAACCTAACCCCAAATCCAAACCTAAAATCTAAACCTAACCCCAAATCTAAACCTAATCCCAAATCTAAACCTAACCCCAAATCTAAACCTAAAATCTAAACCTAACCCAAAATCTAAACCTAATCCCAAATCTAAACCTAACCCCAAATCTAAACCTAAAATCTAAACCTAACCCCAAATCTAAACCTAAAATCTAAACCTAACCCCAAATCTAAACCAAAACTCTAAACCTAACCCCAAATCTAAACCTAAAATCTAAACCTAACCCCAAATCTAAACCAAAAATCTAAACCTAACCCCAAATCTAAACCTAAAATCTAAACCTAACCCCAAATCTAAACCAAAACTCTAAACCTAACCCCAAATCTAAACCTAAAATCTAAACCTAACCCCAAATCTAAACCAAAACTCTAAACCTAACCCCAAATCTAAACCTAAAATCTAAACCTAACCCCAAATCTAAACCTAAAATCTAAACCTAACCCCAAATCTAAACCAAAACTCTAAACCTAACCCCAAATCTAAACCTAAAATCTAAACCTAACCCCAAATCGAAACCAAAAATCTAAACCTAACCCCAAATCTAAACCTAAAATCTAAACCTAACCCCAAATCTAAACCAAAAATCTAAACCTAACCCCAAATCTAAACCTAAAATCTAAACCTAACCCCAAATTTAAACCTCAAATCTAAACCTAATACCAAATCTATACCTAACCCCAAATCTAAACCTAACCCCAAATCTAAACCTAAAATCTAAACCTAACCCCAAATCAAAACCTAACCCCAAATCTAAACCTAAAATCTAAACCTAACCCCAAATCTAAACCTAAAATCTAAACCTAACCCCAAGTCTGAACCTAAAATCTAAACCTAACCCCAAATCTAAACCTAAAATCTAAACCTAACCCCAAATCTAAACACCAAATCTAAACCTAACCCCAAATCTAAACCTAAAATCTAAACCAAAAATCTAAACCTAACCCCAAATCTAAACCTAACCCCAAATCTAAACCTAAAATCTAAACCTAACCCCAAATCTAAACCTAAAATCTAAACCTAACACCAAATCTGAACCTAACCCCAAATCTAATCCTAACTCCAAATGTAACCCTAAATCTAAACCTAACCCCAAATCTAAACCTAAAATCTAAACCTAACCCGAAATCTAAACCTAACCTTAAATCTAAACCTAAAATCTAAACCTAACCCCAAATCTAAACCAAAAATCTAAACCTAACCCCAAATCTAAACCTAAAATCTAAACCTAACACCAAATCTAAACCTAACCCCAAATCTAAACCTAAAATCTAAACCTAACCCCAAATCTAAACCTAACTCCAAATCTAACCCTAAATCTAAACCTAACCCCAAATCTAAACCTAAAATCTAAACCTAACCCCAAATCTAAACCTAGCCCCAAATCTAAACCTAAAATCTAAACCTAACCCCAAATCTAAACCTAAAATCTAAACCTAACCCCAAATCTAGACCTAAAATCTAAACCTAACCCCAAATCTAAACCTAAAATCTAAACCTAACCCCAAATCTAAACCTAACCCCAAATCTAAACCTAAAATCTAAACCTAACCCCAAATCTAAACCTAAAATCTAAACCTAACACCAAATATAAACCTAAAATCTAAACCTAACCCCAAATCTAAACCTAACCCCAAATCTAAACCTAAAATCTAAACCTAACTCCAAATCTAAACGTAAAATCTAAACCTAACACCAAATCTAAACCTAACCCCAAATCTAAACCTAAAATCTAAAACTAACCCCAAATCTAAACCTAAAATCTAAACCTAACCCCAAATCTAAACCTAACCCCAAATCTAAACCTAAAATCTAAACCTAACCCCAAATCTAAACCTAAAATCTAAACCTAACCCCAAATCTAAACCTAACTCCAAATCTAACCCTAAATCTAAACCTAACCCCAAATCTAAACCTAAAATCTAAACCTAACCCCAAATCTAAACCTATCCCCAAATCTAAACCTAAAATCTAAACCTAACCCCAAATCTAAACCTAACCCCAAATCTAAACCTAAAATCTAAACCTAACCCCAAATCTAAACCTAAAATCTAAACCTAACACCAAATCTAAACCTAACCCCAAATCTAAACCTAAAATCTAAACCTAACCCCAAATCTAAACCTAAAATCTAAAAATAACCCCAAATCTAAACCTAACCCCAAATCTAAACCTGAATTCTAAACCTAACCCCAAATCTAAACCTAACCCCAAATCTAAACCTAAAATCTAAACCTAACCCCAAATCTAAACCTAAAATCTAAACCTAACCCCAAATCTAAACCTAACCCCAAATCTAAACCGAAAATCTAAACCTAACCCCAAATCTAAACCTAAAATCTAAACCTAACCCCAAATCTAAACCTAAACCCAAATCTAAACCTAAAATCTAAACCTAACCCCAAATCTAAACCTAAAATCTAAACCTAACACCAAATCTAAACCTAAAATCTAAACCTAACCCCAAATCTAAACCTAAAATCTAAACCTAACCCCAAATCTAAACCTAACCCCAAAACTAAACCTAAAATCTAAACCTAACCCCAAATCTAAACCTAACCCCAAATCTAAACCTAAAATCTAAACCTAACCCCAAATCTAAACCTAAAATCTAAACCTAACCCCAAATCTAAACCAAAAATCTAAACCTAACCCCAAATCTAAACCTAAAATCTAAACCAAAAATCTAAACCTAACCCCAAATCTAAACCAAAAATCTAAACCTAACCCTAAATCTAAACCTAAAATCTAAACCTAATCCCAAATCTAAACCTAACCCCAAATCTAAACCAAAAATCTAAACCTAACCCCAAATCTAAACCTAAAATCTAAACCTAACCCCAAATCTAAACCTAAAATCTAAACCTAACCCCAAATCTAAACCAAAAATCTAAACCTAACCCTAAATCTAAACCTAAAATCTAAACCTAATCCCAAATCTAAACCTAACCCCAAATCCAAACCTAACCCCAAATCTAAACCTAAAATCTAAACCTAACCCAAAATCTAAACCTAATCCCAAATCTAAACCTAACCCCAAATCTAAACCTAAAATCTAAACCTAACCCCAAATCTAATCCAAAACTCTAAACCTAACCCCAAATCTAAACCTAAAATCTAAACCTAACCCCAAATCTAAACCAAAAATCTAAACCTAACCCCAAATCTAAACCTAAAATCTAAACCTAACCCCAAATCTAAACCAAAAATCTAAACCTAACCCTAAATCTAAACCTAAAATCTAAACCTAATCCCAAATCTAAACCTAACCCCAAATCCAAACCTAACCCCAAATCTAAACCTAAAATCTAAACCTAACCCCAAATCTAAACCTAAAATCCAAACCTAACCCCAAATCTAAACCTAAAATCTAAACCTAACCCCAAATCTAAACCTAAAATCTAAACCTAACCCCAAATCTAAACCAAAAATCTAAACCTAACCCCAAATCTAAACCTAATCCCAAATCTAAACCAAAAATCTAAACCTAACACCAAATCTAAACCTAACCCCAAATCTAAACCTAAAATCTAAACCTAACCCCAAATCTAAACCTAACCCCAAATCTAAACCTAAAATCTAAACCTAACCCCAAATCTAAACCAAAAATCTAAACCTAACCCCAAATCTAAACCTAACTCCAACTCTAACCCTAAATCTAAACCTTACCCCAAATCTAAACCTAAAATCTAAACCTAACCCCTAATCTAAACCTAGCCCCAAATCTAAACCTAAAATCTAAACCTAACCCCAAATCTAAACCAAAAATCTAAACCTAACCCCAAATCTAAACCTAAAATCTAAACCTAACCCCAAATCTAAACCTAACCCCAAATCTAAACACCAAATCTAAACCTAACCCCAAATCTAAACCTAAAATCTAAACCTAACACCAAATCTAAACCTAACCCCAAATCTAAACCTAAAATCTAAACCTAACCCCAAATCTAAACCTAAAATCTAAACCTAACCCCAAATCTAAACCTAACCCCAAATCTAAACGTAAAATCTAAACCTAACCCCAAATCTGAACCTAAAATCTCAACCTAACCCCAAATCTAAACCTAAAATCTAAACCTAACCCCAAATCTAAACCTAATCCCAAATCTAAACCTAAAATCTAAACCTAACACCAAATCTAAACCTAACCCCAAATCTAAACCTAAAATCTAAACCTAACCCCAAATCTAAACCTAACCCCAAATCAAAACCTAACCCCAATTCTAAACCCCAAATCTAAACCTAACCCCAAATCTAAACCTAAAATCTAAACCTAACCCCAAATCTAAACCTAAAATCTAAACCTAGCCCCAAATCTAAACCTAAAATCTAAACCTAACCCCAAATTTAAACCTAAAATCTAAACCTAACACCAAATCTATACCTAACCCCAAATCTAAACCTAACCCCAAATCTAAACCTAAAATCTAAACCTAACCCCAAATCAAAACCTAACCCCAAATCTAAACCTAAAATCTAAACCTAACCCCAAATCTAAACCTAAAATCTAAACCTAACCCCAAGTCTGAACCTAAAATCTAAACCTAACCCCAAATCTAAACCTAACCCCAAATCTAAACCTAACCCCAAATCTAAACCTAAAATCTAAACCTAACCCCAAATCTAAACCTAAAATCTAAACCTAACACCAAATCTGAACCTAACCCCAAATCTAATCCTAACTCCAAATGTAACCCTAAATCTAAACCTAACCCCAAATCTAAACCTAAAATCTAAACCTAACCCGAAATCTAAACCTAACCTTAAATCTAAACCTAAAATCTAAATCTAACCCCAAATCTAAACCTAAAATCTAAACCTAACCCCAAATCTAAACCCCAAATCTAAACCTAACCCCAAATCTAAACCTAAAATCTAAACCTAACCCCAAATCTAAACCTAACCCCAAATCCAAACCTAACCCCAAATCTAAACCTAAAATCTAAACCTAACCCCAAATCTAAACCTAAAATCTAAACCAAACCCCAAATCTAAACCTAAAATCTAAACCTAACCCCAAATCTAAACCTAAAATCTAAACCTAACCCTAAATCTAAACCTAACCCCAAATCTAAACCTAAAATGTAAACCTAACCCCAAATCTAAACCTAATCCCAAATCTAAACCTAAAATCTAAACCTAACACCAAATCTAAACCTAACCCCAAATCTAAACCTAAAATCTAAACCTAACCCCAAATCTAAACCTAACCCCAAATCTAAACCTAAAATCTAAACCTAACCCCAAATCTAAACCTAACTCCAAATCTAACCCTAAATCTAAACCTAACCCCAAATCTAAACCTAAAATCTAAACCTAACCCCAAATCTAAACCTAGCCCCAAATCTAAACCTAAAATCTAAACCTAACCCCAAATCTAAACCTAAAATCTAAACCTAACCCCAAATCTAGACCTAAAATCTAAACCTAACCCCAAATCTAAACCAAAAATCTAAACCTAACCCCAAATCTAAACCTAACTCCAAATCTAACCCTAAATCTAAACCTAACCCCAAATCTAAACCTAAAATCTAAACCTAACCCCAAATCTAAACCTAGCCCCAAATCTAAACCTAAAATCTAAACCTAACCCCAAATATAAACCTAAAATCTAAACCTAACCCCAAATCTAAACCTAAAATCTAAACCTAACCCCAAATCTAAACCTAAAATCTAAACCTAACCCCAAATCTAAACCTAACCCCAAATCTAAACCTAAAATCTAAACCTAACTCCAAATCTAAACCTAAAATCTAAACCTAACACCAAATCTAAACCTAACCCCAAATCTAAACCTAAAATCTAAACCTAACCCCAAATCTAAACCTAAAATCTAAACCTAACCCCAAATCTAAACCTAACCCCAAATCTAAACCTAAAATCTAAACCTAACCCCAAATCTAAACCTAAAATCTAAACCTAACCCCAAATCTAAACCTAACTCCAAATCTAACCCTAAATCTAAACCTAACCCCAAATCTAAACCTAACCCCAAATCTAAACCTAAAATCTAAACCTAACCCCAAATCTAAACCTATCCCCAAATCTAAACCTAAAATCTAAACCTAACACCAAATCTAAACCTAACCCCAAATCTAAACCTAAAATCTAAACCTAACCCCAAATCTAAACCTAAAATCTAAACCTAACACCAAATCTAAACCTAACCCCAAATCTAAACCTAAAATCTAAACCTAACCCCAAATCTAAACCTAAAATCTAAAAATAACCCCAAATCTAAACCTAACCCCAAATCTAAACCTGAATTCTAAACCTAACCCCAAATCTAAACCTAACCCCAAATCTAAACCTAAAATCTAAACCTAACCCCAAATCTAAACCTAAAATCTAAACCTAACCCCAAATCTAAACCTAACCCCAAATCTAAACCGAAAATCTAAACCTAACCCCAAATCTAAACCTAAAATCTAAACCTAACCCCAAATCTAAACCTAAACCCAAATCTAAACCTAAAATCTAAACCTAACCCCAAATCTAAACCTAAAATCTAAACCTAACACCAAATCTAAACCTAAAATCTAAACCTAACCCCAAATCTAAACCTAAAATCTAAACCTAACCCCAAATCTAAACCTAACCCCAAAACTAAACCTAAAATATAAACCTAACCCCAAATCTAAACCTAACCCCAAATCTAAACCGAAAATCTAAACCTAACCCCAAATCTAAACCTAAAATCTAAACCTAACCCCAAATCTAAACCAAAAAGCTAAACCTAACGCCAAATCTAAACCTAAAATCTAAACCAAAAATCTAAACCTAACCCCAAATCTAAACCAAAAATCTAAACCTAACCCTAAATCTAAACCTAAAATCTAAACCTAATCCCAAATCTAAACCTAACCCCAAATCTAAACCAAAAATCTAAACCTAACCCCAAATCTAAACCTAAAATCTAAACCTAACCCCAAATCTAAACCTAAAATCTAAACCTAACCCCAAATCTAAACCAAAAATCTAAACCTAACCCTAAATCTAAACCTAAAATCTAAACCTAATCCCAAATCTAAACCTAACCCCAAATCCAAACCTAAAATCTAAACCTAACCCCAAATCTAAACCTAATCCCAAATCTAAACCTAACCCCAAATCTAAACCTAAAATCTAAACCTAACCCAAAATCTAAACCTAATCCCAAATCTAAACCTAACCCCAAATCTAAACCTAAAATCTAAACCTAACCCCAAATCTAAACCTAAAATCTAAACCTAACCCCAAATCTAAACCAAAACTCTAAACCTAACCCCAAATCTAAACCTAAAATCTAAACCTAACCCCAAATCTAAACCAAAAATCTAAACCTAACCCCAAATCTAAACCTAAAATCTAAACCTAACCCCAAATCTAAACCAAAACTCTAAACCTAACCCCAAATCTAAACCTAAAATCTAAACCTAACCCCAAATCTAAACCAAAACTCTAAACCTAACCCCAAATCTAAACCTAAAATCTAAACCTAACCCCAAATCTAAACCTAAAATCTAAACCTAACCCCAAATCTAAACCAAAACTCTAAACCTAACCCCAAATCTAAACCTAAAATCTAAACCTAACCCCAAATCGAAACCAAAAATCTAAACCTAACCCCAAATCTAAACCTAAAATCTAAACCTAACCCCAAATCTAAACCAAAAATCTAAACCTAACCCCAAATCTAAACCTAAAATCTAAACCTAACCCCAAATTTAAACCTCAAATCTAAACCTAATACCAAATCTATACCTAACCCCAAATCTAAACCTAACCCCAAATCTAAACCTAAAATCTAAACCTAACCCCAAATCAAAACCTAACCCCAAATCTAAACCTAAAATCTAAACCTAACCCCAAATCTAAACCTAAAATCTAAACCTAACCCCAAGTCTGAACCTAAAATCTAAACCTAACCCCAAATCTAAACCTAAAATCTAAACCTAACCCCAAATCTAAACACCAAATCTAAACCTAACCCCAAATCTAAACCTAAAATCTAAACCAAAAATCTAAACCTAACCCCAAATCTAAACCTAACCCCAAATCTAAACCTAAAATCTAAACCTAACCCCAAATCTAAACCTAAAATCTAAACCTAACACCAAATCTGAACCTAACCCCAAATCTAATCCTAACTCCAAATGTAACCCTAAATCTAAACCTAACCCCAAATCTAAACCTAAAATCTAAACCTAACCCGAAATCTAAACCTAACCTTAAATCTAAACCTAAAATCTAAACCTAACCCCAAATCTAAACCAAAAATCTAAACCTAACCCCAAATCTAAACCTAAAATCTAAACCTAACCCCAAATCTAAACCTAACCCCAAATCTAAACCTAAAATCTAAACCTAACCCCAAATCTAAACCTAACTCCAAATCTAACCCTAAATCTAAACCTAACCCCAAATCTAAACCTAAAATCTAAACCTAACCCCAAATCTAAACCTAGCCCCAAATCTAAACCTAAAATCTAAACCTAACCCCAAATCTAAACCTAAAATCTAAACCTAACCCCAAATCTAGACCTAAAATCTAAACCTAACCCCAAATCTAAACCAAAAATCTAAACCTAACCCCAAATCTAAACCTAACCCCAAATCTAAACCTAAAATCTAAACCTAACCCCAAATCTAAACCTAAAATCTAAACCTAACCCCAAATATAAACCTAAAATCTAAACCTAACCCCAAATCTAAACCTAAAATCTAAACCTAACCCCAAATCTAAACCTAACCCCAAATCTAAACCTAAAATCTAAACCTAACTCCAAATCTAAACCTAAAATCTAAACCTAACACCAAATCTAAACCTAACCCCAAATCTAAACCTAAAATCTAAACCTAACCCCAAATCTAAACCTAAAATCTAAACCTAACCCCAAATCTAAACCTAACCCCAAATCTAAACCTAAAATCTAAACCTAACCCCAAATCTAAACCTAAAATCTAAACCTAACCCCAAATCTAAACCTAACTCCAAATCTAACCCTAAATCTAAACCTAACCCCAAATCTAAACCTAAAATCTAAACCTAACCCCAAATCTAAACCTATCCACAAATCTAAACCTAAAATCTAAACCTAACCCCAAATCTAAACCTAACCCCAAATCTAAACCTAAAATCTAAACCTAACCCCAAATCTAAACCTAAAATCTAAACCTAACACCAAATCTAAACCTAACCCCAAATCTAAACCTAAAATCTAAACCTAACCCCAAATCTAAACCTAAAATCTAAAAATAACCCCAAATCTAAACCTAACCCCAAATCTAAACCTGAATTCTAAACCTAACCCCAAATCTAAACCTAACCCCAAATCTAAACCTAAAATCTAAACCTAACCCCAAATCTAAACCTAAAATCTAAACCTAACCCCAAATCTAAACCTAACCCCAAATCTAAACCGAAAATCTAAACCTAACCCCAAATCTAAACCTAAAATCTAAACCTAACCCCAAATCTAAACCTAAACCCAAATCTAAACCTAAAATCTAAACCTAACCCCAAATCTAAACCTAAAATCTAAACCTAACACCAAATCTAAACCTAAAATCTAAACCTAACCCCAAATCTAAACCTAAAATCTAAACCTAACCCCAAATCTAAACCTAACCCCAAAACTAAACCTAAAATCTAAACCTAACCCCAAATCTAAACCTAACCCCAAATCTAAACCTAAAATCTAAACCTAACCCCAAATCTAAACCTAAAATCTAAACCTAACCCCAAATCTAAACCAAAAATCTAAACCTAACCCCAAATCTAAACCTAAAATCTAAACCAAAAATCTAAACCTAACCCCAAATCTAAACCAAAAATCTAAACCTAACCCTAAATCTAAACCTAAAATCTAAACCTAATCCCAAATCTAAACCTAACCCCAAATCTAAACCAAAAATCTAAACCTAACCCCAAATCTAAACCTAAAATCTAAACCTAACCCCAAATCTAAACCTAAAATCTAAACCTAACCCCAAATCTAAACCAAAAATCTAAACCTAACCCTAAATCTAAACCTAAAATCTAAACCTAATCCCAAATCTAAACCTAACCCCAAATCCAAACCTAACCCCAAATCTAAACCTAAAATCTAAACCTAACCCAAAATCTAAACCTAATCCCAAATCTAAACCTAACCCCAAATCTAAACCTAAAATCTAAACCTAACCCCAAATCTAATCCAAAACTCTAAACCTAACCCCAAATCTAAACCTAAAATCTAAACCTAACCCCAAATCTAAACCAAAAATCTAAACCTAACCCCAAATCTAAACCTAAAATCTAAACCTAACCCCAAATCTAAACCAAAAATCTAAACCTAACCCTAAATCTAAACCTAAAATCTAAACCTAATCCCAAATCTAAACCTAACCCCAAATCCAAACCTAACCCCAAATCTAAACCTAAAATCTAAACCTAACCCCAAATCTAAACCTAAAATCCAAACCTAACCCCAAATCTAAACCTAAAATCTAAACCTAACCCCAAATCTAAAACTAAAATCTAAACCTAACCCCAAATCTAAACCAAAAATCTAAACCTAACCCCAAATCTAAACCTAATCCCAAATCTAAACCAAAAATCTAAACCTAACACCAAATCTAAACCTAACCCCAAATCTAAACCTAAAATCTAAACCTAACCCCAAATCTAAACCTAACCCCAAATCTAAACCTAAAATCTAAACCTAACCCCAAATCTAAACCAAAAATCTAAACCTAACCCCAAATCTAAACCTAACTCCAACTCTAACCCTAAATCTAAACCTTACCCAAATCTAAACCTAAAATCTAAACCTAACCCCTAATCTAAACCTAGCCCCAAATCTAAACCTAAAATCTAAACCTAACCCCAAATCTAAACCAAAAATCTAAACCTAACCCCAAATCTAAACCTAAAATCTAAACCTAACCCCAAATCTAAACCTAACCCCAAATCTAAACCTAAAATCTAAACCTAACCCCAAATCTAAACCTAAAATCTAAACCTAACACCAAATCTAAACCTAACCCCAAATCTAAACCTAAAATCTAAACCTAACCCCAAATCTAAACCTAAAATCTAAACCTAACCCCAAATCTAAACCTAACCCCAAATCTAAACGTAAAATCTAAACCTAACCCCAAATCTGAACCTAAAATCTCAACCTAACCCCAAATCTAAACCTAAAATCTAAACCTAACCCCAAATCTAAACCTAATCCCAAATCTAAACCTAAAATCTAAACCTAACACCAAATCTAAACCTAACCCCAAATCTAAACCTAAAATCTAAACCTAACCCCAAATCTAAACCTAACCCCAAA
This sequence comes from Patagioenas fasciata, assembly GCF_037038585.1. Lineage (NCBI taxonomy): Eukaryota > Metazoa > Chordata > Aves > Columbiformes > Columbidae > Patagioenas > Patagioenas fasciata. The sequence goes on along the minus strand of NW_027288755.1, from coordinate 382,437 downwards.
TCTAAACCTAAAATCTAAACCTAACCCCAAATCTAAACCAAAAATCTAAACCTAACCCCAAATCTAAACCTAAAATCTAAACCTAACCCCAAATCTAAACCTAACCCCAAATCTAAACCTAAAATCTAAACCTAACCCCAAATCTGAACCTAAAATCTCAACCTAACCCCAAATCTAAACCTAAAATCTAAACCTAATCCCAAATCTAAACCTAAAATCTAAACCTAACACCAAATCTAAACCTAACCCCAAATCTAAACCGAAAATCTAAACCTAACCCCAAATCTAAACCTAACCCCAAATCTAAACCTAAAATCTAAACCTAACCCCAAATCTAAACCTAAAATCTAAACCTAACCCCAAATCTAAACGAAAAATCTAAACCTAACCTAAAATCTAAACCTAACTCCAAATCTAACCCTAAATCTAAACCTAACCCCAAATCTAAAACTAAAATCTAAACCTAACCCCAAATCTAAACCAAAAATCTAAACCTAACCCCAAATCTAAACCTAAAATCTAAACCTTACCCCAAATATAAACCTAACCCCAAATCTAAACCTAACCCCAAATCTAAACCTAAAATCTAAACCTAACCCCAAATCAAAACCTAACCCCAAATCTAAACCTAAAATCTAAACCTAACCCCAAATCTAAACCTAAAATCTAAACCTAACCCCAAGTCTGAACCTGAGATCTAAACCTAACCCCAAATCTAAACCTAAAATCTAAACCTAACCCCAAATCTAAACACCAAATCTAAACCTAACCCCAAATCTAAACCTAAAATCTAAACCTAACCCCAAATCTAAACCTAACCCCAAATCTAAACCTAACCCCAAATCTAAACCTAAAATCTAAACCTAACCCCAAATCTAAACCTAAAACCTAAACCTAACACCAAATCTGAACCTAACCCCAAATCTAATCCTAACTCCAAATGTAACCCTAAATCTAAACCTAACCCCAAATCTAAACCTAAAATCTAAACCTAACCCCAAATCAAAACCTAACCTTAAATCTAAACCTAAAATCTAAACCTAACCCCAAATCTAAACCTAAAATCTAAACCTAACCCCAAATCTAAACCCCAAATCTAAACCTAACCCCAAATCTAAACCTAAAATCTAAACCTAACCCCAAATCTAAACCTAACCCCAAATCCAAACCTAACCCCAAATCTAAACCTAAAATCTAAACCTAACCCCAAATCTAAACCTAAAATCTAAACCAAACCCCAAATCTAAACCTAAAATATAAACCTAACCCCAAATCTAAACCTAAAATCTAAACCTAACCCTAAATCTAAACCTAACCCCAAATCTAAACCTAAAATGTAAACCTAACCCCAAATCTAAACCTAATCCCAAATCTAAACCTAAAATCTAAACCTAACACCAAATCTAAACCTAACCCCAAATCTAAACCTAAAATCTAAACCTAACCCCAAATCTAAACCTAATCCCAAATCTAAACCTAAAATCTAAACCTAACCCCAAATCTAAACCTAACTCCAAATCTAACCCTAAATCTAAACCTAACCCCAAATCTAAACCTAAAATCTAAACCTAACCCCAAATCTAAACCTAGCCCCAAATCTAAACCTCAAATCTAAACCTAACCCCAAATCTAAACCTAAAATCTAAACCTAACCCCAAATCTAAACCTAAAATCTAAACCTAACCCCAAATCTAAACCTAGCCCCAAATCTAAACCTAAAATCTAAACCTAACCCCAAATATAAACCTAAAATCTAAACCTAACCCCAAATCTAAACCTAAAATCTAAACCTAACCCCAAATCTAAACCTAACCCCAAATCTAAACCTAAAATCTAAACCTAACTCCAAATCTAAACCTAAAATCTAAACCTAACACCAAATCTAAACCTAACCCCAAATCTAAACCTAAAATCTAAACCTAACCCCAAATCTAAACCTAACCCCAAATCTAAACCTAAAATCTAAACCTAACCCCAAATCTAAACCTAAAATCTAAACCTAACCCCAAATCTAAACCAAAAATCTAAACCTAACCCCAAATCTAAACCTAACTCCAAATCTAACCCTAAATCTAAACCTAACCCCAAATCTAAACCTAAAATCTAAACCTAACCCCAAATCTAAACCTAGCCCCAAATCTAAACCTAAAATCTAAACCTAACCCCAAATCTAAACCAAAAATCTAAACCTAACCCAAATCTAAACCTAAAATCTAAACCTAACCCCAAATCTAAACCTAACCCCAAATCTAAACCTAAAATCTAAACCTAACCCCAAATCTAAACCTAAAATCTAAACCTAACCCCAAATCTAGACCTAAAATCTAAACCTAACCCCAAATCTAAACCAAAAATCTAAACCTAACCCCAAATCTAAACCTAACTCCAAATCTAACCCTAAATCTAAACCTAACCCCAAATCTAAACCTAAAATCTAAACCTAACCCCAAATCTAAACCTAGCCCCAAATCTAAACCTAAAATCTAAACCTAACCCCAAATATAAACCTAAAATCTAAACCTAACCCCAAATTTAAACCTAAAATCTAAACCTAACCCCAAATCTAAACCTAACCCCAAATCTAAACCTAAAATCTAAACCTAACTCCAAATCTAAACCTAAAATCTAAACCTAACACCAAATCTAAACCTAACCCCAAATCTAAACCTAAAATCTAAACCTAACCCCAAATCAAAACCTAACCCCAAATCTAAACCTAAAATCTAAACCTAACCCCAAATCTGAACCTAAAATCTAAACCTAACCCCAAATCTAAACCTAACCCCAAATCTAAACCTAAAATCTAAACCTAACCCCAAATCTAAACCTAAAATCTAAACCTAACCCCAAATCTAAACCCCAAATCTAAACCTAACCCCAAATCTAAACCCCAAATCTAAACCTAATCCCAAATCTAAACCTAAAATCTAAACCTAACCCCAAATCTAAACCTAAAATCTAAACCTAACCCCAAATCTAAACCTTACCCCAAATCAAAACCTAACCCCAAATCTAAACCTAAAATCTAAACCTAACCCCAAATCTAAACCTAAAATCTAAACCTAACCCCAAATCTAAACCGAAAATCTAAACCTAACCCCAAATCTAAACCTAAAATCTAAACCTAACCCCAAATCTAAACCTAACCCCAAATCTAAACCTAAAATCTAAACCTAACCCCAAATCTAAACCTAAAATCTAAACCTAACCCCAAATCTAAACCTAACCCCAAATCTAAACCTAAAATCTAAACCTAACCCCAAATCTAAACCTAAAATCTAAACCTAACCCCAAATCTAAACCTAACCCCAAATCTAAACCTAAAATCTAAACCTAACCCCAAATCTAAACCTAAAATCTAAACCTAACTCCAAATCTGAACCTAACCCCAAATCTAAACCTAAAATCTAAACCTAACCCCAAATCTAAACCTAAAATCTAAACCTAACCCCAAATCTAAACCTAACCCCAAATCTAAACCTAAAATCTAAACCTAACCCCAAATCTAAACCTAATCCCAAATCTAAACCTAAAATCTAAACCTAACCCCAAATCTAGACCTAAAATCTAAACCTAACCCCAAATATAAACCAAAAATCTAAACCTAACCACAAATCTAAACCTAGCCCCAAATCTAAACCTAAAATCTAAACCTAACCCCAAATATAAACCTAAAATCTAAACCTAACCCCAAATCTAAACCTAAAATCTAAACCTAACCCCAAATCTAAACCTAACCCCAAATCTAAACCTAAAATCTAAACCTAACCCCAAATCTAAACCTAACCCCAAATCTGAACCTAAAATCTCAACCTAACCCCAAATCTAAACCTAAAATCTAAACCTAACCCCAAATCTAAACCTGAAGTCTAAACCTAACCCCAAATCTAAACCTAATCCCAAATCTAAACCTAAAATCTAAACCTAACCCCAAATCTAAACCTAAAATCTAAACCTAACCCCAAATCTAAACCTAACCCCAAATCTAAACCTAACCCCAAATCTAAACCTAAAATCTAAACCTAACCCCAAATCTAAACCTAAAATCTAAACCTAACCCCAAATCTAAAACAAAAATCTAAACCTAACCCCAAATCTAAACCTAACTCCAAATCTAACCCTAAATCTAAACCTAACCCCAAATCTAAACCTAAAATCTAAACCTAACCCCAAATCTAAACCTAGCCCCAAATCTAAACCTAAAATCTAAACCTAACCCCAAATCTAAACCTAAAATCTAAACCTAACCCCAAATCTAAACCTAACCCCAAATCTAAACCTAAAATCTAAACCTAACCCCAAATCTAAACCAAAAATCTAAACCTAACCCCAAATCTAAACCTAAAATCTAAACCAAAAATCTAAACCTAACCCCAAATCTAAACCAAAAATCTAAACCTAACCCCAAATCTAAACCTAAAATCTAAACCTAATCCCAAATCTAAACCTAACCCCAAATCTAAACCAAAAATCTAAACCTAACCCCAAATCTAAACCTAAAATCTAAACCTAACCCCAAATCTAAACCTAAAATCTAAACCTAACCCCAAGTCTGAACCTAAAATCTAAACCTAACCCCAAATCTAAACCTAAAATCTAAACCTAACCCCAAATCTAAACACCAAATCTAAACCTAACCCCAAATCTAAACCTAAAATCTAAACCTAACCCCAAATCTAAACCTAACCCCAAATCTAAACCTAACATCTAAACCTAACCCCAAATCTAAACCTAAAATCTAAACCTAACCCCAAATCTAAACCTAACCCCAAATCTAAACCTAAAATCTAAACCTAACCCCAAATCTGAACCTAAAATCTAAACCTAACCCCAAATCTAAACCTAACCCCAAATCTAAACCTAAAATCTAAACCTAACCCCAAATCTAAACCTTAAATCTAAACCTAACCCCAAATCTAAACCCCAAATCTAAACCTAACCCCAAATCTAAACCCCAAATCTAAACCTAATCCCAAATCTAAACCTAAAATCTAAACCTAACCCCAAATCTAAACCCCAAATCTAAACCTAAAATCTAAACCTAACCCCAAATCTAAACCTAACCCCAAATCTAAACCTAAAATCTAAACCTAACCCCAAATCTAAACCTAACCCCAAATCTGAACCTAAAATCTCAACCTAACCCCAAATCTAAACCTAAAATCTAAACCTAACCCCAAATCTAAAACTAAAATCTAAACCTAACTCCAAATCTGAACCTAACCCCAAATCTAAACCTAAAATCTAAACCTAACCCCAAATCTAAACCTAAAATCTAAACCTAACCCCAAATCTAAACCTAACCCCAAATCTAAACCTAAAATCTAAACCTAACCCCAAATCTAAACCTAATCCCAAATCTAAACCTAAAATCTAAACCTAACCCCAAATCTAGACCTAAAATCTAAACCTAACCCCAAATATAAACCAAAAATCTAAACCTAACCCCAAATCTAAACCTAGCCCCAAATCTAAACCTAAAATCTAAACCTAACCCCAAATATAAACCTAAAATCTAAACCTAACCCCAAATCTAAACCTAAAATCTAAACCTAACCCCAAATCTAAACCTAACCCCAAATCTAAACCTAAAATCTAAACCTAACCCCAAATCTAAACCTAACCCCAAATCTGAACCTAAAATCTCAACCTAACCCCAAATCTAAACCTAAAATCTAAACCTAACCCCAAATCTAAACCTGAAATCTAAACCTAACCCCAAATCTAAACCTAATCCCAAATCTAAACCTAAAATCTAAACCTAACCCCAAATCTAAACCTAAAATCTAAACCTAACCCCAAATCTAAACCTAACCCCAAATCTAAACCTAACCCCAAATCTAAACCTAAAATCTAAACCTAACCCCAAATCTAAACCTAAAATCTAAACCTAACCCCAAATCTAAAACAAAAATCTAAACCTAACCCCAAATCTAAACCTAACTCCAAATCAAACCCTAAATCTAAACCTAACCCCAAATCTAAACCTAAAATCTAAACCTAACCCCAAATCTAAACCAAAAATCTAAACCTAACCCCAAATCTAAACCTAAAATCTAAACCAAAAATCTAAACCTAACCCCAAATCTAAACCAAAAATCTAAACCTAACCCCAAATCTAAACCTAAAATCTAAACCTAATCCCAAATCTAAACCTAAAATCTAAACCTAACCCCAAATCTAAACCTAAAATCTAAACCTAACCCCAAATCTAAACCAAAAATCTAAACCTAACCCTAAATCTAAACCTAAAATCTAAACCTAATCCCAAATCTAAACCTAACCCCAAATCCAAACCTAACCCCAAATCTAAACCTAAAATCTAAACCTAACCCAAAATCTAAACCTAATCCCAAATCTAAACCTAACCCCAAATCCAAACCTAACCCCAAATCTAAACCTAAAATCTAAACCTAACCCCAAATCTAAACCTAAAATCTAAACCTAACCCCAAATCTAAACCAAAACTCTAAACCTAACCCCAAATCTAAACCTAAAATCTAAACCTAACCCCAAATCTAAACCAAAAATCTAAACCTAACCCCAAATCTAAACCTAAAATCTAAACCTAACCCCAAATCTAAACCAAAAATCTAAACCTAACCCTAAATCTAAACCTAAAATCTAAACCTAATCCCAAATCTAAACCTAACCCCAAATCCAAACCTAACCCCAAATCTAAACCTAAAATCTAAACCTAACCCCAAATCTAAACCTAAAATCCAAACCTAACCCCAAATCTAAACCTAAAATCTAAACCTAACCCCAAATCTAAACCTAAAATCTAAACCTAACCCCAAATCTAAACCAAAAATCTAAACCTAACCCCAAATCTAAACCTAATCCCAAATCTAAACCAAAAATCTAAACCTAACACCAAATCTAAACCTAACCCCAAATCTAAACCTAAAATCTAAACCTAACCCCAAATCTAAACCTAACCCCAAATCTAAACCTAAAATCTAAACCTAACCCCAAATCTAAACCAAAAATCTAAACCTAACCCCAAATCTAAACCTAACTCCAACTCTAACCCTAAATCTAAACCTTACCCCAAATCTAAACCTAAAATCTAAACCTAACCCCTAATCTAAACCTAGCCCCAAATCTAAACCTAAAATCTAAACCTAACCCCAAATCTAAACCAAAAATCTAAACCTAACCCCAAATCTAAACCTAAAATCTAAACCTAACCCCAAATCTAAACCTAACCCCAAATCTAAACCTAAAATCTAAACCTAACCCCAAATCTAAACCTAAAATCTAAACCTAACACCAAATCTAAACCTAACCCCAAATCTAAACCTAAAATCTAAACCTAACCCCAAATCTAAACCTAACCCCAAATCTAAACGTAAAATCTAAACCTAACCCCAAATCTGAACCTAAAATCTAAACCTAACCCCAAATCTAAACCTAAAATCTAAACCTAACCCCAAATCTAAACCTAATCCCAAATCTAAACTTAAAATCTAAACCTAACACCAAATCTAAACCTAACCCCAAATCTAAACCTAAAATCTAAACCTAACCCCAAATCTAAACCTAACCCCAAATCTAAACCTAAAATCTAAACCTAACCCCAAATCTAAACCAAAAATCTAAACCTAACCTAAAATCTAAACCTAACTCCAAATCTAACCTAAAATCTAAACCTAACCCCAAATCTAAACCTAAAATCTAAACCTAATCCCAAATCTAAACCTAAAATCTAAACCTAACACCAAATCTAAACCTAACCCCAATTCTAAACCGAAAATCTAAACCTAACCCCAAATCTAAACCTAACCCCAAATCTAAACCTAAAATCTAAACCTAACCCCAAATCTAAACCTAAAATCTAAACCTAACCCCAAATCTAAACGAAAAATCTAAACCTAACCTAAAATCTAAACCTAACTCCAAATCTAACCCTAAATCTAAACCTAACCCCAAATCTAAAACTAAAATCTAAACCTAACCCCAAATCTAAACCAAAAATCTAAACCTAACCCCAAATCTAAACCTAAAATCTAAACCTTACCCCAAATATAAACCTAACCCCAAATCTAAACCTAACCCCAAATCTAAACCTAAAATCTAAACCTAACCCCAAATCAAAACCTAACCCCAAATCTAAACCTAAAATCTAAACCTAACCCCAAATCTAAACCTAAAATCTAAACCTAACCCCAAGTCTGAACCTAAAATCTAAACCTAACCCCAAATCTAAACCTAAAATCTAAACCTAACCCCAAATCTAAACACCAAATCTAAACCTAACCTCAAATCTAAACCTAAAATCTAAACCTAACCCCAAATCTAAACCTAACCCCAAATCTAAACCTAACCCCAAATCTAAACCTAAAATCTAAACCTAACCCCAAATCTAAACCTAAAATCTAAACCTAACACCAAATCTGAACCTAACCCCAAATCTAATCCTAACTCCAAATGTAACCCTAAATCTAAACCTAACCCCAAATCTAAACCTAAAATCTAAACCTAACCCCAAATCAAAACCTAACCTTAAATCTAAACCTAAAATCTAAACCTAACCCCAAATCTAAACCTAAAATCTAAACCTAACCCCAAATCTAAACCCCAAATCTAAACCTAACCCCAAATCTAAACCTAAAATCTAAACCTAACCCCAAATCTAAACCTAACCCCAAATCCAAACCTAACCCCAAATCTAAACCTAAAATCTAAACCTAACCCCAAATCTAAACCTAAAATCTAAACCAAACCCCAAATCTAAACCTAAAATATAAACCTAACCCCAAATCTAAACCTAAAATCTAAACCTAACCCCAAATCTAAACCTAACCCCAAATCTAAACCTAAAATCTAAACCTAACCCCAAATCTAAACCTAACCCCAAATCTGAACCTAAAATCTCAACCTAACCCCAAATCTAAACCTAAAATCTAAACCTAACCCCAAATCTAAACCTGAAATCTAAACCTAACCCCAAATCTAAACCTAATCCCAAATCTAAACCTAAAATCTAAACCTAACCCCAAATCTAAACCTAAAATCTAAACCTAACCCCAAATCTAAACCTAACCCCAAATCTAAACCTAAAATCTAAACCTAACCCCAAATCTAAACCTAAAATCTAAACCTAACCCCAAATCTAAAACAAAAATCTAAACCTAACCCCAAATCTAAACCTAACTCCAAATCAAACCCTAAATCTAAACCTAACCCCAAATCTAAACCTAAAATCTAAACCTAACCCCAAATCTAAACCAAAAATCTAAACCTAACCCCAAATCTAAACCTAAAATCTAAACCAAAAATCTAAACCTAACCCCAAATCTAAACCAAAAATCTAAACCTAACCCCAAATCTAAACCTAAAATCTAAACCTAATCCCAAATCTAAACCTAAAATCTAAACCTAACCCCAAATCTAAACCTAAAATCTAAACCTAACCCCAAATCTAAACCAAAAATCTAAACCTAACCCTAAATCTAAACCTAAAATCTAAACCTAATCCCAAATCTAAACCTAACCCCAAATCCAAACCTAACCCCAAATCTAAACCTAAAATCTAAACCTAACCCAAAATCTAAACCTAATCCCAAATCTAAACCTAACCCCAAATCCAAACCTAACCCCAAATCTAAACCTAAAATCTAAACCTAACCCCAAATCTAAACCTAAAATCTAAACCTAACCCCAAATCTAAACCAAAACTCTAAACCTAACCCCAAATCTAAACCTAAAATCTAAACCTAACCCCAAATCTAAACCAAAAATCTAAACCTAACCCCAAATCTAAACCTAAAATCTAAACCTAACCCCAAATCTAAACCAAAAATCTAAACGTAACCCTAAATCTAAACCTAAAATCTAAACCTAATCCCAAATCTAAACCTAACCCCAAATCCAAACCTAACCCCAAATCTAAACCTAAAATCTAAACCTAACCCCAAATCTAAACCTAAAATCCAAACCTAACCCCAAATCTAAACCTAAAATCTAAACCTAACCCCAAATCTAAACCTAAAATCTAAACCTAACCCCAAATCTAAACCAAAAATCTAAACCTAACCCCAAATCTAAACCTAATCCCAAATCTAAACCAAAAATCTAAACCTAACACCAAATCTAAACCTAACCCCAAATCTAAACCTAAAATCTAAACCTAACCCCAAATCTAAACCTAACCCCAAATCTAAACCTAAAATCTAAACCTAACCCCAAATCTAAACCAAAAATCTAAACCTAACCCCAAATCTAAACCTAACTCCAACTCTAACCCTAAATCTAAACCTTACCCCAAATCTAAACCTAAAATCTAAACCTAACCCCTAGTCTAAACCTAGCCCCAAATCTAAACCTAAAATCTAAACCTAACCCCAAATCTAAACCAAAAATCTAAACCTAACCCCAAATCTAAACCTAAAATCTAAACCTAACCCCAAATCTAAACCTAACCCCAAATCTAAACCTAAAATCTAAACCTAACCCCAAATCTAAACCTAAAATCTAAACCTAACACCAAATCTAAACCTAACCCCAAATCTAAACCTAAAATCTAAACCTAACCCCAAATCTAAACCTAACCCCAAATCTAAACGTAAAATCTAAACCTAACCCCAAATCTGAACCTAAAATCTAAACCTAACCCCAAATCTAAACCTAAAATCTAAACCTAACCCCAAATCTAAACCTAATCCCAAATCTAAACCTAAAATCTAAACCTAACACCAAATCTAAACCTAACCCCAAATCTAAACCTAAAATCTAAACCTAACCCCAAATCTAAACCTAACCCCAAATCTAAACCTAAAATCTAAACCTAACCCCAAATCTAAACCAAAAATCTAAACCTAACCTAAAATCTAAACCTAACTCCAAATCTAACCTAAAATCTAAACCTAACCCCAAATCTAAACCTAAAATCTAAACCTAATCCCAAATCTAAACCTAAAATCTAAACCTAACACCAAATCTAAACCTAACCCCAATTCTAAACCGAAAATCTAAACCTAACCCCAAATCTAAACCTAACCCCAAATCTAAACCTAAAATCTAAACCTAACCCCAAATCTAAACCTAAAATCTAAACCTAACCCCAAATCTAAACGAAAAATCTAAACCTAACCTAAAATCTAAACCTAACTCCAAATCTAACCCTAAATCTAAACCTAACCCCAAATCTAAAACTAAAATCTAAACCTAACCCCAAATCTAAACCAAAAATCTAAACCTAACCCCAAATCTAAACCTAAAATCTAAACCTTACCCCAAATATAAACCTAACCCCAAATCTAAACCTAACCCCAAATCTAAACCTAAAATCTAAACCTAACCCCAAATCAAAACCTAACCCCAAATCTAAACCTAAAATCTAAACCTAACCCCAAATCTAAACCTAAAATCTAAACCTAACCCCAAGTCTGAACCTAAAATCTAAACCTAACCCCAAATCTAAACCTAAAATCTAAACCTAACCCCAAATCTAAACACCAAATCTAAACCTAACCTCAAATCTAAACCTAAAATCTAAACCTAACCCCAAATCTAAACCTAACCCCAAATCTAAACCTAACCCCAAATCTAAACCTAAAATCTAAACCTAACCCCAAATCTAAACCTAAAATCTAAACCTAACACCAAATCTGAACCTAACCCCAAATCTAATCCTAACTCCAAATGTAACCCTAAATCTAAACCTAACCCCAAATCTAAACCTAAAATCTAAACCTAACCCCAAATCAAAACCTAACCTTAAATCTAAACCTAAAATCTAAACCTAACCCCAAATCTAAACCTAAAATCTAAACCTAACTCCAAATCTAAACCCCAAATCTAAACCTAACCCCAAATCTAAACCTAAAATCTAAACCTAACCCCAAATCTAAACCTAACCCCAAATCCAAACCTAACCCCAAATCTAAACCTAAAATCTAAACCTAACCCCAAATCTAAACCTAAAATCTAAACCAAACCCCAAATCTAAACCTAAAATATAAACCTAACCCCAAATCTAAACCTAAAATCTAAACCTAACCCTAAATCTAAACCTAACCCCAAATCTAAACCTAAAATGTAAACCTAACCCCAAATCTAAACCTAATCCCAAATCTAAACCTAAAATCTAAACCTAACACCAAATCTAAACCTAACCCCAAATCTAAACCTAAAATCTAAACCTAACCCCAAATCTAAACCTAACCCCAAATCTAAACCTAAAATCTAAACCTAACCCCAAATCTAAACCTAACTCCAAATCTAACCCTAAATCTAAACCTAACCCCAAATCTAAACCTAAAATCTAAACCTAACCCCAAATCTAAACCTAGCCCCAAATCTAAACCTAAAATCTAAACCTAACCCCAAATCTAAACCTAAAATGTAAACCTAACCCCAAATCTAAACCTAGCCCCAAATCTAAACCTAAAATCTAAACCTAACCCCAAATATAAACCTAAAATCTAAACCTAACCCCAAATCTAAACCTAAAATCTAAACCTAACCCCAAATCTAAACCTAACCCCAAATCTAAACCTAAAATCTAAACCTAACTCCAAATCTAAACCTAAAATCTAAACCTAACACCAAATCTAAACCTAACCCCAAATCTAAACCTAAAATCTAAACCTAACCCCAAATCTAAACCTAACCCCAAATCTAAACCTAAAATCTAAACCTAACCCCAAATCTAAACCTAAAATCTAAACCTAACCCCAAATCTAAACCAAAAATCTAAACCTAACCCCAAATCTAAACCTAACTCCAAATCTAACCCTAAATCTAAACCTAACCCCAAATCTAAACCTAAAATCTAAACCTAACCCCAAATCTAAACCTAGCCCCAAATCTAAACCTAAAATCTAAACCTAACCCCAAATCTAAACCAAAAATCTAAACCTAACCCAAATCTAAACCTAAAATCTAAACCTAACCCCAAATCTAAACCTAACCCCAAATCTAAACCTAAAATCTAAACCTAACCCCAAATCTAAACCTAAAATCTAAACCTAACCCCAAATCTAGACCTAAAATCTAAACCTAACCCCAAATCTAAACCAAAAATCTAAACCTAACCCCAAATCTAAACCTAACTCCAAATCTAACCCTAAATCTAAACCTAACCCCAAATCTAAACCTAAAATCTAAACCTAACCCCAAATCTAAACCTAACCCCAAATCTAAACCTAAAATCTAAACCTAACCCCAAATCTAAACCTAACCCCAAATCTGAACCTAAAATCTCAACCTAACCCCAAATCTAAACCTAAAATCTAAACCTAACCCCAAATCTAAACCTGAAATCTAAACCTAACCCCAAATCTAAACCTAATCCCAAATCTAAACCTAAAATCTAAACCTAACCCCAAATCTAAACCTAAAATCTAAACCTAACCCCAAATCTAAACCTAACCCCAAATCTAAACCTAAAATCTAAACCTAACCCCAAATCTAAACCTAAAATCTAAACCTAACCCCAAATCTAAAACAAAAATCTAAACCTAACCCCAAATCTAAACCTAACTCCAAATCTAACCCTAAATCTAAACCTAACCCCAAATCTAAACCTAAAATCTAAACCTAACCCCAAATCTAAACCTAGCCCCAAATCTAAACCTAAAATCTAAACCTAACCCCAAATCTAAACCTAAAATCTAAACCTAACCCCAAATCTAAACCTAAAATCTAAACCTAACCCCAAGTCTGAACCTAAAATCTAAACCTAACCCCAAATCTAAACCTAAAATCTAAACCTAACCCCAAATCTAAACACCAAATCTAAACCTAACCTCAAATCTAAACCTAAAATCTAAACCTAACCCCAAATCTAAACCTAACCCCAAATCTAAACCTAACCCCAAATCTAAACCTAAAATCTAAACCTAACCCCAAATCTAAACCTAAAATCTAAACCTAACACCAAATCTGAACCTAACCCCAAATCTAATCCTAACTCCAAATGTAACCCTAAATCTAAACCTAACCCCAAATCTAAACCTAAAATCTAAACCTAACCCCAAATCAAAACCTAACCTTAAATCTAAACCTAAAATCTAAACCTAACCCCAAATCTAAACCTAAAATCTAAACCTAACCCCAAATCTAAACCCCAAATCTAAACCTAACCCCAAATCTAAACCTAAAATCTAAACCTAACCCCAAATCTAAACCTAACCCCAAATCCAAACCTAACCCCAAATCTAAACCTAAAATCTAAACCTAACCCCAAATCTAAACCTAAAATCTAAACCAAACCCCAAATCTAAACCTAAAATATAAACCTAACCCCAAATCTAAACCTAAAATCTAAACCTAACCCTAAATCTAAACCTAACCCCAAATCTAAACCTAAAATGTAAACCTAACCCCAAATCTAAACCTAATCCCAAATCTAAACCTAAAATCTAAACCTAACACCAAATCTAAACCTAACCCCAAATCTAAACCTAAAATCTAAACCTAACCCCAAATCTAAACCTAACCCCAAATCTAAACCTAAAATCTAAACCTAACCCCAAATCTAAACCTAACTCCAAATCTAACCCCAAATCTAAACCTAGCCCCAAATCTAAACCTAAAATCTAAACCTAACCCCAAATCTAAACCAAAAATCTAAACCTAACCCAAATCTAAACCTAAAATCTAAACCTAACCCCAAATCTAAACCTAACCCCAAATCTAAACCTAAAATCTAAACCTAACCCCAAATCTAAACCTAAAATCTAAACCTAACCCCAAATCTAGACCTAAAATCTAAACCTAACCCCAAATCTAAACCAAAAATCTAAACCTAACCCCAAATCTAAACCTAACTCCAAATCTAACCCTAAATCTAAACCTAACCCCAAATCTAAACCTAAAATCTAAACCTAACCCCAAATCTAAACCTAACCCCAAATCTAAACCTAAAATCTAAACCTAACCCCAAATCTAAACCTAACCCCAAATCTGAACCTAAAATCTCAACCTAACCCCAAATCTAAACCTAAAATCTAAACCTAACCCCAAATCTAAACCTGAAATCTAAACCTAACCCCAAATCTAAACCTAATCCCAAATCTAAACCTAAAATCTAAACCTAACCCCAAATCTAAACCTAAAATCTAAACCTAACCCCAAATCTAAACCTAACCCCAAATCTAAACCTAACCCCAAATCTAAACCTAAAATCTAAACCTAACCCCAAATCTAAACCTAAAATCTAAACCTAACCCCAAATCTAAAACAAAAATCTAAACCTAACCCCAAATCTAAACCTAACTCCAAATCTAACCCTAAATCTAAACCTAACCCCAAATCTAAACCTAAAATCTAAACCTAACCCCAAATCTAAACCTAGCCCCAAATCTAAACCTAAAATCTAAACCTAACCCCAAATCTAAACCTAAAATCTAAACCTAACCCCAAATCTAAACCTAACCCCAAATCTAAACCTAAAATCTAAACCTAACCCCAAATCTAAACCTAAAATCTAAACCTAACACCAAATCTAAACCTAACCCCAAATCTAAACCTAAAATCTAAACCTAACCCCAAATCTAAACCAAAAATCTAAACCTAACCCCAAATCTAAACCTAACCCCAAATCTAAACCTAAAATCTAAACCTAACCCCAAATCTAAACCTAACCCCAAATCTAAACCTAAAATCTAAACCTAACCCCAAATCTAAACCTAAAATCTAAACCTAACCCCAAATCTAAACCTAACCCCAAATCTAAACCGAAAATCTAAACCTAACCCCAAATCTAAACCTAACCCCAAATCTAAACCTAACCCCAAATCTAAACCTAAAATCTAAACCTAACCCCAAATCTAAACCTAAAATCTAAACCTAACCCCAAATCTAAACCTAAAATCTAAACCTAACCCCAAATCTAAACCTAGCCCCAAATCTAAACCTAAAATCTAAACCTAACCCCAAATCTAAACCTAAAATCTAAACCTAACCCCAAATCTAAACCTAAAATCTAAACCTAACCCCAAATCTAAACCTAAAATCTAAACCTAACCCCAAATCTAAACCTAACCCCAAATCTAAACCTAAAATCTAAACCTAACCCCAAATCTAAACCTAAAATCTAAACCTAACACCAAATCTAAACCTAACCCCAAATCTAAACCTAAAATCTAAACCTAACCCCAAATCTAAACCTAAAATCTAAACCTAACCCCAAATCTAAACCTAACCCCAAATCTAAACCGAAAATCTAAACCTAACCCCAAATCTAAACCTAAAATCTAAACCTAACCCCAAATCTAAACCTAACCCCAAATCTAAACCTAAAATCTAAACCTAACCCCAAATCTAAACCTAAAATCTAAACCTAACCCCAAATCTAAACCTAAAATCTAAACCTAACCCTAAATCTAAACCTAACCCCAAATCTAAACCTAAAATGTAAACCTAACCCCAAATCTAAACGTAATCCCAAATCTAAACCTAAAATCTAAACCTAACACCAAATCTAAACCTAACCCCAAATCTAAACCTAAAATCAAAACCTAACCCCAAATCAAAACCTAACCCCAAATCTAAACCTAAAATCTAAACCTAACCCCAAATCTAAACCTAAAATCTAAATCTAACCCCAAATCTAAACCTAAAATCTAAACCTAACCCCAAATCTAAACCTAACCCCAAATCTAAACCTAAAATCTAAACCTAACCCCAAATCTAAACCTAACCCCAAATCTAAACCGAAAATCTAAACCTAACCCCAAATCTAAACCTAAAATCTAAACCTAACCCCAAATCTAAACCTAACCCCAAATCTAAACCTAAAATCTAAACCTAACCCCAAATCTAAACCTAAAATCTAAACCTAACCCCAAATCTAAACCTAAAATCTAAACCTAACCCTAAATCTAAACCTAACCCCAAATCTAAACCTAAAATGTAAACCTAACCCCAAATCTAAACGTAATCCCAAATCTAAACCTAAAATCTAAACCTAACACCAAATCTAAACCTAACCCCAAATCTAAACCTAAAATCAAAACCTAACCCCAAATCAAAACCTAACCCCAAATCTAAACCTAAAATCTAAACCTAACCCCAAATCTAAACCTAAAATCTAAATCTAACCCCAAATCTAAACCTAAAATCTAAACCTAACCCCAAATCTAAACCTAGCCCCAAATCTAAACCTAAAATCTAAACCTAACCCCAAATCTAAACCTAAAATCTAAACCTAACCCCAAATCTAAACCTAAAATCTAAACCTAACCCCAAATCTAAACCTAGCCCCAAATCTAAACCTAAAATCAAAACCTAACCCCAAATCAAAACCTAACCCCAAATCTAAACCTAAAATCTAAACCTAACCCCAAATCTAAACCTAAAATCTAAATCTAACCCCAAATCTAAACCTAAAATCTAAACCTAACCCCAAATCAAAACCTAACCCCAAATCTAAACCTAAAATCTAAACCTAACCCCAAATCTAAACCTAAAATCTAAATCTAACCCCAAATCTAAACCTAAAATCTAAACCTAACCCCAAATCTAAACCTAACCCCAAATCTGAACCTAAAATCTAAACCTAACCCCAAATCTAAACCGAAAATCTAAATCTAATCCCCAATCTAAACCGAAAATCTAAACCTAACCCCAAATCTAAACCTAACTCCAAATCTAACCCTAAATCTAAACCTAACCCCAAATCTAAACCTAAAATCTAAACCTAACCCCAAATCTAAACTTAGCCCCAAATCTAAACCTAAAATCTAAACCTAACCCCAAATCTAAACCAAAAATCTAAACCTAACCCCAAATCTAAACCTAAAATCTAAACCTAACCCCAAATCTAAACCTAACCCCAAATCTAACCCTAAATCTAAACCTAACCCCAAATCTAAACCTAAAATCTAAACCTAACCCCAAATCTAAACCTAACCCCAAATCTAAACCTAAAATCTAAACCTAACCCCAAATCTAAACCTAAAATCTAAACCTAACCCCAAATCTAAACCCCAAATCTAAACCTAACCCCAAAACTAAACCTAAAATCTAAACCTAACCCCAAATCTAAACCTAACCCCAAATCTAAACCTAAAATCTAAACCTAACCCCAAATCTAAACCTAAAATCTAAACCTAACCCCAAATCAAAACCGAACCCCAAATCTAAACCTAAAATCTAAACCTAACCCCAAATCTAAACCTAACCCCAAATCTAAACCTAAAATCTAAACCTAACCCCAAATCTAAACCTAACCCCAAATCTAAACCTAAAATCTAAACCTAACCCCAAATCTAAACCTAACCCCAAATCTAAACCTAAAATCTAAACCTAACCCCAAATCTAAACCTAACCCCAAATCCAAATCTAACCCCAAATCTAAACCTAACATCTAAACCTAACCCCAAATCCAAACCTAAAATCTAAACCTAACCCTAAATTTAAACCTAACCCCAAATCTAAACCTAAAATGTAAACCTAACCCCAAATCTAAACCTAATCCCAAATCTAAACCTAAAATCTAACCCCAAATCTAAACGTAATCCCAAATCTAAACCTAAAATCTAAACCTAACACCAAATCTAAACCTAACCCCAAATCTAAACCTAAAATCTAAACCTAACCCCAAATCTAAACCTAACCCCAAATCTAAACCGAAAATCTAAACCTAACCCCAAATCTAAACCTAAAATCTAAACCTAACCCCAAATCTAAACCTAAAATCTAAACCTAACCCTAAATCTAAACCTAACCCCAAATCTAAACCTAAAATGTAAACCTAACCCCAAATCTAAACGTAATCCCAAATCTAAACCTAAAATCTAAACCTAACACCAAATCTAAACCTAACCCCAAATCTAAACCTAAAATCAAAACCTAACCCCAAATCAAAACCTAACCCCAAATCTAAACCTAAAATCTAAACCTAACCCCAAATCTAAACCTAAAATCTAAATCTAACCCCAAATCTAAACCTAAAATCTAAACCTAACCCCAAATCTAAACCTAACCCCAAATCTAAACCTAAAATCTAAACCTAACCCCAAATCTAAACCTAACCCCAAATCTAAACCTAAAATCTAAACCTAACCCCAGATCTAAACTTAGCCCCAAATCTAAACCTAAAATCTAAACCTAACCCCAAATCTAAACCAAAAATCTAAACCTAACCCCAAATCTAAACCTAAAATCTAAACCTAACCCCAAATCTAAACCTAAAATCTAAACCTAACCCCAAATCTAAACCTAAAATCTAAACCTAACCCCAAATCTAAACTTAAATCTAAACCTAACCCCAAATCTGAACCTAAAATCTAAACCTAACCCCAAATCTAAACCGAAAAACTAAATCTAATCCCCAATCTAAACCGAAAATCTAAACCTAACCCCAAATCTAAACCTAACTCCAAATCTAACCCTAAATCTAAACCTAACCCCAAATCTAAACCTAAAATCTAAACCTAACCCCAAATCTAAACTTAGCCCCAAATCTAAACCTAAAATCTAAACCTAACCCCAAATCTAAACCAAAAATCTAAACCTAACCCCAAATCTAAACCTAAAATCTAAACCTAACCCCAAATCTAAACCTAACCCCTAATCTAACCCTAAATCTAAACCTAACCCCAAATCTAAACCTAAAATCTAAACCTAACCCCAAATCTAAACCTAACCCCAAATCTAAACCTAAAATCTAAACCTAACCCCAAATCTAAACCTAAAATCTAAACCTAACCCCAAATCTAAACCTAACCCCAAATCTAAACCTAAAATCTAAACCTAACCCCAAATCTAAACCCCAAATGTAAACCTAACCCCAAAACTAAACCTAAAATCTAAACCTAACCCCAAATCTAAACCTAACCCCAAATCTAAACCTAAAATCTAAACCTAACCCCAAATCTAAACCTAAAATCTAAACCTAACCCCAAATCAAAACCTAAACCCAAATCTAAACCTAAAATCTAAACCTAACCCCAAATCTAAACCTAACCCCAAATCTAAACCTAAAATCTAAACCTAACCCCAAATCTAAACCTAACCCCAAATCCAAATCTAACCTTAAATCTAAACCTAACATCTAAACCTAACCCCAAATCCAAACCTAAAATCTAAACCTAACCCTAAATTTAAACCTAACCCCAAATCTAAACCTAAAATGTAAACCTAACCCCAAATCTAAACCTAATCCCAAATCTAAACCTAAAATCTAACCCCAAATCTAAACGTAATCCCAAATCTAAACCTAAAATCTAAACCTAACACCAAATCTAAACCTAACCCCAAATCTAAACCTAAAATCAAAACCTAATCCCAAATCAAAACCTAACCCCAAATCTAAACCTAAAATCTAAACCTAACCCCAAATCTAAACCTAAAATCTAAATCTAACCCCAAATCTAAACCTAAAATCTAAACCTAACCCCAAATCTAAACCTAACCCCAAATCTAAACCAAAAATCTAAACCTAACCCCAAATCTAAACCTAAAATCTAAACCTAACCCCAAATCTAAACCTAACCCCAAATCTAAACCTAAAATCTAAACCTAACCCCAAATCTAAACCTAAAATATAAACCTAACCCCAAATCTAAACCTAACCCCAAATCTAAACTTAAATCTAAACCTAACCCCAAATATGAACCTAAAATCTAAACCTAACCCCAAATCTAAACCTAAAATATAAACCTAACCCCAAATCTAAACCTAACCCCAAATCTAAACTTAAATCTAAACCTAACCCCAAATCTGAACCTAAAATCTAAACCTAACCCCAAATCTAAACCGAAAATCTAAATCTAATCCCCAATCTAAACCGAAAATCTAAACCTAACCCCAAATCTAAACCTAACTCCAAATCTAACCCTAAATCTAAACCTAACCCCAAATCTAAACCTAAAATCTAAACCTAACCCCAAATCTAAACTTAGCCCCAAATCTAAACCTAAAATCTAAACCTAACCCCAAATCTAAACCTAAAATCTAAACCTAACCCCAAATCTAAACCTAAAATCTAAACCTAACCCCAAATCTAAACCTAACCCCAAATCTAACCCTAAATCTAAACCTAACCCCAAATCTAAACCTAAAATCTAAACCTAACCCCAAATCTAAACCTAACCCCAAATCTAAACCTAAGATCTAAACCTAACCCCAAATCTAAACCTAAAATCTAAACCTAACCCCAAATCTAAACCTAAAATCTAAACCTAACCCCAAATCTAAACCTAAAATCTAAACCTAACCCCAAATCTAAACTTAAAATCTAAACCTAACCCCAAATCTAAACCCCAAATCTAAACCTAACCCCAAAACTAAACCTAAAATCTAAACCTAACCCCAAATCTAAACCTAACCCCAAATCTAAACCTAAAATCTAAACCTAACCCCAAATCTAAACCTAAAATCTAAACCTAACCCCAAATCAAAACCTAACCCCAAATCTAAACCTAAAATCTAAACCTAACCCCAAATCTAAACCTAACCCCAAATCTAAACCTAAAATCTAAACCTAACCCCAAATCTAAACCTAACCCCAAATCTAAACCTAAAATCTAAACCTAACCCCAAATCTAAACCTAACCCCAAATCTAAACCTAAAATCTAAACCTAACCCCAAATCTAAACCTAACCCCAAATCCAAATCTAACCCCAAATCTAAACCTAACATCTAAACCTAACCCCAAATCCAAACCTAAAATCTAAACCTAACCCTAAATCTAAACCTAACCCCAAATCTAAACCTAAAATGTAAACCTAACCCCAAATCTAAACCTAATCCCAAATCTAAACCTAAAATCTAAACCTAACACCAAATCTAAACCTAACCCCAAATCTAAACCTAAAATCAAAACCTAACCCCAAATCTAAACCTAACCCCAAATCTAAACCTAAAATCTAAACCTAACCCCAAATCTAAACCGAAAATCTAAATCTAATCCCCAATCTAAACCGAAAATCTAAACCTAACCCCAAATCTAAACCTAAAATCTAAACCTAACCCCAAATCTAAACTTAGCCCCAAATCTAAACCTAAAATCTAAACCTAACCCCAAATCTAAACCAAAAATCTAAACCTAACCCCAAATCTAAACCTAAAATCTAAACCTAACCCCAAATCTAAACCTAACCCCAAATCTAAACCTAAAATCTAAACCTAACCCCAAATCTAAACCTAACCCCAAATCTAAACCTAAAATCTAAACCTAACCCCAAATCTAAACCTAAAATCTAAACCTAACCCCAAATCTAAACCTAATCCCAAATCTAAACCTAAAATCTAAACCTAACACCAAATCTAAACCTAACCCCAAATCTAAACCTAAAATCTAAACCTAACCCCAAATCTAAACCTAAAATCTAAACCTAACCCCAAATCTAAACTTAAAATCTAAACCTAACCCCAAATCTAAACCCCAAATCTAAACCTAACCCCAAAACTAAACCTAAAATCTAAACCTAACCCCAAATCTAAACCTAACCCCAAATCTAAACCTAAAATCTAAACCTAACCCCAAATCTAAACCTAAAATCTAAACCTAACCCCAAATCAAAACCTAACCCCAAATCTAAACCTAAAATCTAAACCTAACCCCAAATCTAAACCTAACCCCAAATCTAAACCTAAAATCTAAACCTAACCCCAAATCTAAACCTAACCCCAAATCTAAACCTAAAATCTAAACCTAACCCCAAATCTAAACCTAACCCCAAATCTAAACCTAAAATCTAAACCTAACCCCAAATCTAAACCTAACCCCAAATCCAAATCTAACCCCAAATCTAAACCTAACATCTAAACCTAACCCCAAATCCAAACCTAAAATCTAAACCTAACCCTAAATCTAAACCTAACCCCAAATCTAAACCTAAAATGTAAACCTAACCCCAAATCTAAACCTAATCCCAAATCTAAACCTAAAATCTAAACCTAACACCAAATCTAAACCTAACCCCAAATCTAAACCTAAAATCAAAACCTAACCCCAAATCTAAACCTAACCCCAAATCTAAACCTAAAATCTAAACCTAACCCCAAATCTAAACCGAAAATCTAAATCTAATCCCCAATCTAAACCGAAAATCTAAACCTAACCCCAAATCTAAACCTAAAATCTAAACCTAACCCCAAATCTAAACCAAAAATCTAAACCTAACCCCAAATCTAAACCTAAAATCTAAACCTAACCCCAAATCTAAACCTAACCCCAAATCTAAACCTAAAATCTAAACCTAACCCCAAATCTAAACCTAACCCCAAATCTAAACCTAAAATCTAAACCTAACCCCAAATCTAAACCTAAAATCTAAACCTAACCCCAAATCTAAACCTAATCCCAAATCTAAACCTAAAATCTAAACCTAACACCAAATCTAAACCTAACCCCAAATCTAAACCTAAAATCTAAACCTAACCCCAAATCTAAACCTAACCCCAAATCTAAACCTAAAATCTAAACCTAACCCCAAATCTAAACCTAAAATCTAAACCTAACCCCAAATCTAAACCTAACCCCAAATCTAAACCTAAAATCTAAACCTAACCCCAAATCTAAACCAAAAATCTAAACCTAACCTAAAATCTAAACCTAACTCCAAATCTAACCTAAAATCTAAACCTAACCCCAAATCTAAACCTAAAATCTAAACCTAATCCCAAATCTAAACCTAAAATCTAAACCTAACACCAAATCTAAACCTAACCCCAATTCTAAACCGAAAATCTAAACCTAACCCCAAATCTAAACCTAACCCCAAATCTAAACCTAAAATCTAAACCTAACCCCAAATCTAAACCTAAAATCTAAACCTAACCCCAAATCTAAACGAAAAATCTAAACCTAACCTAAAATCTAAACCTAACTCCAAATCTAATCCTAAATCTAAACCTAACCCCAAATCTAAAACTAAAATCTAAACCTAACCCCAAATCTAAACCAAAAATCTAAACCTAACCCCAAATCTAAACCTAAAATCTAAACCTTACCCCAAATATAAACCTAACCCCAAATCTAAACCTAACCCCAAATCTAAACCTAAAATCTAAACCTAACCCCAAATCAAAACCTAACCCCAAATCTAAACCTAAAATCTAAACCTAACCCCAAATCTAAACCTAAAATCTAAACCTAACCCCAAGTCTGAACCTAAAATCTAAACCTAACCCCAAATCTAAACCTAAAATCTAAACCTAACCCCAAATCTAAACACCAAATCTAAACCTAACCTCAAATCTAAACCTAAAATCTAAACCTAACCCCAAATCTAAACCTAACCCCAAATCTAAACCTAACCCCAAATCTAAACCTAAAATCTAAACCTAACCCCAAATCTAAACCTAAAATCTAAACCTAACACCAAATCTGAACCTAACCCCAAATCTAATCCTAACTCCAAATGTAACCCTAAATCTAAACCTAACCCCAAATCTAAACCTAAAATCTAAACCTAACCCCAAATCAAAACCTAACCTTAAATCTAAACCTAAAATCTAAACCTAACCCCAAATCTAAACCTAAAATCTAAACCTAACCCCAAATCTAAACCCCAAATCTAAACCGAACCCCAAATCTAAACCTAAAATCTAAACCTAACCCCAAATCTAAACCTAACCCCAAATCCAAACCTAACCCCAAATCTAAACCTAAAATCTAAACCTAACCCCAAATCTAAACCTAAAATCTAAACCAAACCCCAAATCTAAACCTAAAATATAAACCTAACCCCAAATCTAAACCTAAAATCTAAACCTAACCCTAAATCTAAACCTAACCGCAAATCTAAACCTAAAATGTAAACCTAACCCCAAATCTAAACCTAATCCCAAATCTAAACCTAAAATCTAAACCTAACACCAAATCTAAACCTAACCCCAAATCTAAACCTAAAATCTAAACCTAACCCCAAATCTAAACCTAACCCCAAATCTAAACGTAAAATCTAAACCTAACCCCAAATCTAAACCTAACTCCAAATCTAACCCTAAATCTAAACCTAACCCCAAATCTAAACCTAAAATCTAAACCTAACCCCAAATCTAAACCTAGCCCCAAATCTAAACCTAAAATCTAAACCTAACCCCAAATCTAAACCTAAAATCTAAACCTAACCCCAAATCTAAACCTAGCCCCAAATCTAAACCTAAAATCTAAACCTAACCCCAAATATAAACCTAAAATCTAAACCTAACCCCAAATCTAAACCTAAAATCTAAACCTAACCCCAAATCTAAACCTAACCCCAAATCTAAACCTAAAATCTAAACCTAACTCCAAATCTAAACCTAAAATCTAAACCTAACACCAAATCTAAACCTAACCCCAAATCTAAACCTAAAATCTAAACCTAACCCCAAATCTAAACCTAACCCCAAATCTAAACCTAAAATCTAAACCTAACCCCAAATCTAGACCTAAAATCTAAACCTAACCCCAAATCTAAACCAAAAATCTAAACCTAACCCCAAATCTAAACCTAACTCCAAATCTAACCCTAAATCTAAACCTAACCCCAAATCTAAACCTAAAATCTAAGCCTAACCCCAAATCTAAACCTAACCCCAAATCTAAACCTAAAATCTAAACCTAACCCCAAATCTAAACCTAACCCCAAATCTGAACCTAAAATCTCAACCTAACCCCAAATCTAAACCTAAAATCTAAACCTAACCCCAAATCTAAACCTAACCCCAAATCTGAACCTAAAATCTCAACCTAACCCCAAATCTAAACCTAAAATCTAAACCTAACCCCAAATCTAAACCTGAAATCTAAACCTAACCCCAAATCTAAACCTAATCCCAAATCTAAACCTAAAATCTAAACCTAACCCCAAATCTAAACCTAAAATCTAAACCTAACCCCAAATCTAAACCTAACCCCAAATCTAAACCTAACCCCAAATCTAAACCTAAAATCTAAACCTAACCCCAAATCTAAACCTAAAATCTAAACCTAACCCCAAATCTAAAACAAAAATCTAAACCTAACCCCAAATCTAAACCTAACCCCAAATCTAAACCGAAAATCTAAACCTAACCTAAAATCTAAACCGAAAATCTAAACCTAACCCCAAATCTAAACCTAAAATCTAAACCTAACCCCAAATCTAAACCTAACCCCAAATCTAAACCTAAAATCTAAACCTAACCCCAAATCTAAACCTAAAATCTAAACCTAACACCAAATCTAAACCTAACCCCAAATCTAAACCTAAAATCTAAACCTAACCCCAAATCTAAACCAAAAATCTAAACCTAACCCCAAATCTAAACCTAACCCCAAATCTAAACCTAAAATCTAAACCTAACCCCAAATCTAAACCTAACCCCAAATCTAAACCTAAAATCTAAACCTAACCCCAAATCTAAACCTAAAATCTAAACCTAACCCCAAATCTAAACCTAAAATCTAAACCTAACCCCAAATCTAAACCTAACCCCAAATCTAAACCGAAAATCTAAACCTAACCCCAAATCTAAACCTAACCCCAAATCTAAACCTAACCCCAAATCTAAACCTAAAATCTAAACCTAACCCCAAATCTAAACCTAAAATCTAAACCTAACCCCAAATCTAAACCTAAAATCTAAACCTAACCCCAAATCTAAACCTAGCCCCAAATCTAAACCTAAAATCTAAACCTAACCCCAAATCTAAACCTAAAATCTAAACCTAACCCCAAATCTAAACCTAAAATCTAAACCTAACCCCAAATCTAAACCTAAAATCTAAACCTAACCCCAAATCTAAACCTAAAATCTAAACCTAACCCCAAATCTAAACCTAAAATCTAAACCTAACCCCAAATCTAAACTTAAAATCTAAACCTAACCCCAAATCTAAACCCCAAACCTAAACCTAACCCCAAAACTAAACCTAAAATCTAAACCTAACCCCAAATCTAAACCTAACCCCAAATCTAAACCTAAAATCTAAACCTAACCCCAAATCTAAACCTAAAATCTAAACCTAACCCCAAATCAAAACCTAACCCCAAATCTAAACCTAAAATCTAAACCTAACCCCAAATCTAAACCTAACCCCAAATCTAAACCTAAAATCTAAACCTAACCCCAAATCTAAACCTAACCCCAAATCTAAACCTAAAATCTAAACCTAACCCCAAATCTAAACCTAACCCCAAATCTAAACCTAAAATCTAAACCTAACCCCAAATCTAAACCTAACCCCAAATCCAAATCTAACCCCAAATCTAAACCTAACATCTAAACCTAACCCCAAATCCAAACCTAAAATCTAAACCTAACCCTAAATCTAAACCTAACCCCAAATCTAAACCTAAAATGTAAACCTAACCCCAAATCTAAACCTAATCCCAAATCTAAACCTAAAATCTAAACCTAACACCAAATCTAAACCTAACCCCAAATCTAAACCTAAAATCAAAACCTAACCCCAAATCTAAACCTAACCCCAAATCTAAACCTAAAATCTAAACCTAACCCCAAATCTAAACCGAAAATCTAAATCTAATCCCCAATCTAAACCGAAAATCTAAACCTAACCCCAAATCTAAACCTAAAATCTAAACCTAACCCCAAATCTAAACTTAGCCCCAAATCTAAACCTAAAATCTAAACCTAACCCCAAATCTAAACCAAAAATCTAAACCTAACCCCAAATCTAAACCTAAAATCTAAACCTAACCCCAAATCTAAACCTAACCCCAAATCTAAACCTAAAATCTAAACCTAACCCCAAATCTAAACCTAACCCCAAATCTAAACCTAAAATCTAAACCTAACCCCAAATCTAAACCTAAAATCTAAACCTAACCCCAAATCTAAACCTAATCCCAAATCTAAACCTAAAATCTAAACCTAACACCAAATCTAAACCTAACCCCAAATCTAAACCTAAAATCTAAACCTAACCCCAAATCTAAACCTAACCCCAAATCTAAACCTAAAATCTAAACCTAACCCCAAATCTAAACCTAAAATCTAAACCTAACCCCAAATCTAAACCTAACCCCAAATCTAAACCTAAAATCTAAACCTAACCCCAAATCTAAACCAAAAATCTAAACCTAACCTAAAATCTAAACCTAACTCCAAATCTAACCTAAAATCTAAACCTAACCCCAAATCTAAACCTAAAATCTAAACCTAATCCCAAATCTAAACCTAAAATCTAAACCTAACACCAAATCTAAACCTAACCCCAATTCTAAACCGAAAATCTAAACCTAACCCCAAATCTAAACCTAACCCCAAATCTAAACCTAAAATCTAAACCTAACCCCAAATCTAAACCTAAAATCTAAACCTAACCCCAAATCTAAACGAAAAATCTAAACCTAACCTAAAATCTAAACCTAACTCCAAATCTAACCCTAAATCTAAACCTAACCCCAAATCTAAAACTAAAATCTAAACCTAACCCCAAATCTAAACCAAAAATCTAAACCTAACCCCAAATCTAAACCTAAAATCTAAACCTTACCCCAAATATAAACCTAACCCCAAATCTAAACCTAACCCCAAATCTAAACCTAAAATCTAAACCTAACCCCAAATCAAAACCTAACCCCAAATCTAAACCTAAAATCTAAACCTAACCCCAAATCTAAACCTAAAATCTAAACCTAACCCCAAGTCTGAACCTAAAATCTAAACCTAACCCCAAATCTAAACCTAAAATCTAAACCTAACCCCAAATCTAAACACCAAATCTAAACCTAACCTCAAATCTAAACCTAAAATCTAAACCTAACCCCAAATCTAAACCTAACCCCAAATCTAAACCTAACCCCAAATCTAAACCTAAAATCTAAACCTAACCCCAAATCTAAACCTAAAATCTAAACCTAACACCAAATCTGAACCTAACCCCAAATCTAATCCTAACTCCAAATGTAACCCTAAATCTAAACCTAACCCCAAATCTAAACCTAAAATCTAAACCTAACCCCAAATCAAAACCTAACCTTAAATCTAAACCTAAAATCTAAACCTAACCCCAAATCTAAACCTAAAATCTAAACCTAACCCCAAATCTAAACCCCAAATCTAAACCGAACCCCAAATCTAAACCTAAAATCTAAACCTAACCCCAAATCTAAACCTAACCCCAAATCCAAACCTAACCCCAAATCTAAACCTAAAATCTAAACCTAACCCCAAATCTAAACCTAAAATCTAAACCAAACCCCAAATCTAAACCTAAAATATAAACCTAACCCCAAATCTAAACCTAAAATCTAAACCTAACCCTAAATCTAAACCTAACCGCAAATCTAAACCTAAAATGTAAACCTAACCCCAAATCTAAACCTAATCCCAAATCTAAACCTAAAATCTAAACCTAACACCAAATCTAAACCTAACCCCAAATCTAAACCTAAAATCTAAACCTAACCCCAAATCTAAACCTAACCCCAAATCTAAACGTAAAATCTAAACCTAACCCCAAATCTAAACCTAACTCCAAATCTAACCCTAAATCTAAACCTAACCCCAAATCTAAACCTAAAATCTAAACCTAACCCCAAATCTAAACCTAGCCCCAAATCTAAACCTAAAATCTAAACCTAACCCCAAATCTAAACCTAAAATCTAAACCTAACCCCAAATCTAAACCTAGCCCCAAATCTAAACCTAAAATCTAAACCTAACCCCAAATATAAACCTAAAATCTAAACCTAACCCCAAATCTAAACCTAAAATCTAAACCTAACCCCAAATCTAAACCTAACCCCAAATCTAAACCTAAAATCTAAACCTAACTCCAAATCTAAACCTAAAATCTAAACCTAACACCAAATCTAAACCTAACCCCAAATCTAAACCTAAAATCTAAACCTAACCCCAAATCTAAACCTAACCCCAAATCTAAACCTAAAATCTAAACCTAACCCCAAATCTAGACCTAAAATCTAAACCTAACCCCAAATCTAAACCAAAAATCTAAACCTAACCCCAAATCTAAACCTAACTCCAAATCTAACCCTAAATCTAAACCTAACCCCAAATCTAAACCTAAAATCTAAGCCTAACCCCAAATCTAAACCTAACCCCAAATCTAAACCTAAAATCTAAACCTAACCCCAAATCTAAACCTAACCCCAAATCTGAACCTAAAATCTCAACCTAACCCCAAATCTAAACCTAAAATCTAAACCTAACCCCAAATCTAAACCTAACCCCAAATCTGAACCTAAAATCTCAACCTAACCCCAAATCTAAACCTAAAATCTAAACCTAACCCCAAATCTAAACCTGAAATCTAAACCTAACCCCAAATCTAAACCTAATCCCAAATCTAAACCTAAAATCTAAACCTAACCCCAAATCTAAACCTAAAATCTAAACCTAACCCCAAATCTAAACCTAACCCCAAATCTAAACCTAAAATCTAAACCTAACCCCAAATCTAAACCTAAAATCTAAACCTAACCCCAAATCTAAAACAAAAATCTAAACCTAACCCCAAATCTAAACCTAACCCCAAATCTAAACCGAAAATCTAAACCTAACCTAAAATCTAAACCGAAAATCTAAACCTAACCCCAAATCTAAACCTAAAATCTAAACCTAACCCCAAATCTAAACCTAACCCCAAATCTAAACCTAAAATCTAAACCTAACCCCAAATCTAAACCTAAAATCTAAACCTAACACCAAATCTAAACCTAACCCCAAATCTAAACCTAAAATCTAAACCTAACCCCAAATCTAAACCAAAAATCTAAACCTAACCCCAAATCTAAACCTAACCCCAAATCTAAACCTAAAATCTAAACCTAACCCCAAATCTAAACCTAACCCCAAATCTAAACCTAAAATCTAAACCTAACCCCAAATCTAAACCTAAAATCTAAACCTAACCCCAAATCTAAACCTAAAATCTAAACCTAACCCCAAATCTAAACCTAACCCCAAATCTAAACCGAAAATCTAAACCTAACCCCAAATCTAAACCTAACCCCAAATCTAAACCTAACCCCAAATCTAAACCTAAAATCTAAACCTAACCCCAAATCTAAACCTAAAATCTAAACCTAACCCCAAATCTAAACCTAGCCCCAAATCTAAACCTAAAATCTAAACCTAACCCCAAATCTAAACCTAAAATCTAAACCTAACCCCAAATCTAAACCTAAAATCTAAACCTAACCCCAAATCTAAACCTAACCCCAAATCTAAACCTAAAATCTAAACCTAACCCCAAATCTAAACCTAAAATCTAAACCTAACACCAAATCTAAACCTAACCCCAAATCTAAACCTAAAATCTAAACCTAACCCCAAATCTAAACCAAAAATCTAAACCTAACCCCAAATCTAAACCTAACCCCAAATCTAAACCTAAAATCTAAACCTAACCCCAAATCTAAACCTAACCCCAAATCTAAACCTAAAATCTAAACCTAACCCCAAATCTAAACCTAAAATCTAAACCTAACCCCAAATCTAAACCTAACCCCAAATCTAAACCGAAAATCTAAACCTAACCCCAAATCTAAACCTAAAATCTAAACCTAACCCCAAATCTAAACCTAACCCCAAATCTAAACCTAAAATCTAAACCTAACCCCAAATCTAAACCTAAAATCTAAACCTAACCCCAAATCTAAACCTAAAATCTAAACCTAACCCCAAATCTAAACCTAAAATCTAAACCTAACCCTAAATCTAAACCTAACCCCAAATCTAAACCTAAAATGTAAACCTAACCCCAAATCTAAACGTAATCCCAAATCTAAACCTAAAATCTAAACCTAACACCAAATCTAAACCTAACCCCAAATCTAAACCTAAAATCAAAACCTAACCCCAAATCAAAACCTAACCCCAAATCTAAACCTAAAATCTAAACCTAACCCCAAATCTAAACCTAAAATCTAAATCTAACCCCAAATCTAAACCTAAAATCTAAACCTAACCCCAAATCTAAACCTAACCCCAAATCTAAACCTAAAATCTAAACCTAACCCCAAATCTAAACCTAACCCCAAATCTAAACCGAAAATCTAAACCTAACCGCAGATCTAAACTTAGCCCCAAATCTAAACCTAAAATCTAAACCTAACCCCAAATCTAAACCAAAAATCTAAACCTAACCCCAAATCTAAACCTAAAATCTAAACCTAACCCCAAATCTAAACCTAACCCCAAATCTAAACCTAAAATCTAAACCTAACCCCAAATCTAAACCTAAAATCTAAACCTAACCCCAAATCTAAACCTAACCCCAAATCTAAACTTAAATCTAAACCTAACCCCAAATCTGAACCTAAAATCTAAACCTAACCCCAAATCTAAACCGAAAATCTAAATCTAATCCCCAATCTAAACCGAAAATCTAAACCTAACCCCAAATCTAAACCTAACTCCAAATCTAACCCTAAATCTAAACCTAACCCCAAATCTAAACCTAAAATCTAAACCTAACCCCAAATCTAAACTTAGCCCCAAATCTAAACCTAAAATCTAAACCTAACCCCAAATCTAAACCAAAAATCTAAACCTAACCCCAAATCTAAACCTAAAATCTAAACCTAACCCCAAATCTAAACCTAACCCCAAATCTAACCCTAAATCTAAACCTAACCCCAAATCTAAACCTAAAATCTAAACCTAACCCCAAATCTAAACCTAACCCCAAATCTAAACCTAAAATCTAAACCTAACCCCAAATCTAAACCTAAAATCTAAACCTAACCCCAAATCTAAACCCCAAATCTAAACCTAACCCCAAAACTAAACCTAAAATCTAAACCTAACCCCAAATCTAAACCTAACCCCAAATCTAAACCTAAAATCTAAACCTAACCCCAAATCTAAACCTAAAATCTAAACCTAACCCCAAATCAAAACCGAACCCCAAATCTAAACCTAAAATCTAAACCTAACCCCAAATCTAAACCTAACCCCAAATCTAAACCTAAAATCTAAACCTAACCCCAAATCTAAACCTAACCCCAAATCTAAACCTAAAATCTAAACCTAACCCCAAATCTAAACCTAACCCCAAATCTAAACCTAAAATCTAAACCTAACCCCAAATCTAAACCTAACCCCAAATCCAAATCTAACCCCAAATCTAAACCTAACATCTAAACCTAACCCCAAATCCAAACCTAAAATCTAAACCTAACCCTAAATTTAAACCTAACCCCAAATCTAAACCTAAAATGTAAACCTAACCCCAAATCTAAACCTAATCCCAAATCTAAACCTAAAATCTAACCCCAAATCTAAACGTAATCCCAAATCTAAACCTAAAATCTAAACCTAACACCAAATCTAAACCTAACCCCAAATCTAAACCTAAAATCTAAACCTAACCCCAAATCTAAACCTAACCCCAAATCTAAACCGAAAATCTAAACCTAACCCCAAATCTAAACCTAAAATCTAAACCTAACCCCAAATCTAAACCTAAAATCTAAACCTAACCCCAAATCTAAACCTAAAATCTAAACCTAACCCCAAATCTAAACCTAAAATCTAAACCTAACCCTAAATCTAAACCTAACCCCAAATCTAAACCTAAAATGTAAACCTAACCCCAAATCTAAACGTAATCCCAAATCTAAACCTAAAATCTAAACCTAACACCAAATCTAAACCTAACCCCAAATCTAAACCTAAAATCAAAACCTAACCCCAAATCAAAACCTAACCCCAAATCTAAACCTAACCCCAAATCTAAACCTAAAATCTAAATCTAACCCCAAATCTAAACCTAAAATCTAAACCTAACCCCAAATCTAAACCTAACCCCAAATCTAAACCTAAAATCTAAACCTAACCCCAAATCTAAACCTAACCCCAAATCTAAACCTAAAATCTAAACCTAACCCCAGATCTAAACTTAGCCCCAAATCTAAACCTAAAATCTAAACCTAACCCCAAATCTAAACCAAAAATCTAAACCTAACCCCAAATCTAAACCTAAAATCTAAACCTAACCCCAAATCTAAACCTAAAATCTAAACCTAACCCCAAATCTAAACCTAAAATCTAAACCTAACCCCAAATCTAAACCTAACCCCAAATCTAAACTTAAATCTAAACCTAACCCCAAATCTGAACCTAACATCTAAACCTAACCCCAAATCTAAACCGAAAAACTAAATCTAATCCCCAATCTAAACCGAAAATCTAAACCTAACCCCAAATCTAAACCTAACTCCAAATCTAACCCTAAATCTAAACCTAACCCCAAATCTAAACCTAAAATCTAAACCTAACCCCAAATCTAAACTTAGCCCCAAATCTAAACCTAAAATCTAAACCTAACCCCAAATCTAAACCAAAAATCTAAACCTAACCCCAAATCTAAACCTAAAATCTAAACCTAACCCCAAATCTAAACCTAACCCCAAATCTAACCCTAAATCTAAACCTAACCCCAAATCTAAACCTAAAATCTAAACCTAACCCCAAATCTAAACCTAACCCCAAATCTAAACCTAAAATCTAAACCTAACCCCAAATCTAAACCTAAAATCTAAACCTAACCCCAAATCTAAACCTAACCCCAAATCTAAACCTAAAATCTAAACCTAACCCCAAATCTAAACCCCAAATCTAAACCTAACCCCAAAACTAAACCTAAAATCTAAACCTAACCCCAAATCTAAACCTAACCCCAAATCTAAACCTAAAATCTAAACCTAACCCCAAATCTAAACCTAAAATCTAAACCTAACCCCAAATCAAAACCTAAACCCAAATCTAAACCTAAAATCTAAACCTAACCCCAAATCTAAACCTAACCCCAAATCTAAACCTAAAATCTAAACCTAACCCCAAATCTAAACGTAACCCCAAATCTAAACCTAAAATCTAAACCTAACCCCAAATCTAAACCTAACCCCAAATCTAAACCTAAAATCTAAACCTAACCCCAAATCTAAACCTAACCCCAAATCCAAATCTAACCTTAAATCTAAACCTAACATCTAAACCTAACCCCAAATCCAAACCTAAAATCTAAACCTAACCCTAAATTTAAACCTAACCCCAAATCTAAACCTAAAATGTAAACCTAACCCCAAATCTAAACCTAATCCCAAATCTAAACCTAAAATCTAACCCCAAATCTAAACGTAATCCCAAATCTAAACCTAAAATCTAAACCTAACACCAAATCTAAACCTAACCCCAAATCTAAACCTAAAATCAAAACCTAACCCCAAATCAAAACCTAACCCCAAATCTAAACCTAAAATCTAAACCTAACCCCAAATCTAAACCTAAAATCTAAATCTAACCCCAAATCTAAACCTAAAATCTAAACCTAACCCCAAATCTAAACCTAACCCCAAATCTAAACCTAAAATCTAAACCTAACCCCAAATCTAAACCTAACCCCAAATCAAAACCTAACCCCAAATCTAAACCTAAAATCTAAACCTAACCCCAAATCTAAACCTAAAATCTAAACCTAACCCCAAATCTAAACCAAAAATCTAAACCTAACCCCAAATCTAAACCTAAAATCTAAACCTAACCCCAAATCTAAACCTAACCCCAAATCTAAACCTAAAATCTAAACCTAACCCCAAATCTAAACCTAAAATATAAACCTAACCCCAAATCTAAACCTAACCCCAAATCTAAACTTAAATCTAAACCTAACCCCAAATCTGAACCTAAAATCTAAACCTAACCCCAAATCTAAACCGAAAATCTAAATCTAATCCCCAATCTAAACCGAAAATCTAAACCTAACCCCAAATCTAAACCTAACTCCAAATCTAACCCTAAATCTAAACCTAACCCCAAATCTAAACCTAAAATCTAAACCTAACCCCAAATCTAAACTTAGCCCCAAATCTAAACCTAAAATCTAAACCTAACCCCAAATCTAAACCTAAAATCTAAACCTAACCCCAAATCTAAACCTAACCCCAAATCTAACCCTAAATCTAAACCTAACCCCAAATCTAAACCTAAAATCTAAACCTAACCCCAAATCTAAACCTAACCCCAAATCTAAACCTAAAATCTAAACCTAACCCCAAATCTAAACCTAAAATCTAAACCTAACCCCAAATCTAAACCTAACCCCAAATCTAAACCTAAAATCTAAACCTAACCCCAAATCTAAACTTAAAATCTAAACCTAACCCCAAATCTAAACCCCAAATCTAAACCTAACCCCAAAACTAAACCTAAAATCTAAACCTAACCCCAAATCTAAACCTAACCCCAAATCTAAACCTAAAATCTAAACCTAACCCCAAATCTAAACCTAAAATCTAAACCTAACCCCAAATCAAAACCTAACCCCAAATCTAAACCTAAAATCTAAACCTAACCCCAAATCTAAACCTAACCCCAAATCTAAACCTAAAATCTAAACCTAACCCCAAATCTAAACCTAACCCCAAATCTAAACCTAAAATCTAAACCTAACCCCAAATCTAAACCTAACCCCAAATCTAAACCTAAAATCTAAACCTAACCCCAAATCTAAACCTAACCCCAAATCCAAATCTAACCCCAAATCTAAACCTAACATCTAAACCTAACCCCAAATCCAAACCTAAAATCTAAACCTAACCCTAAATCTAAACCTAACCCCAAATCTAAACCTAAAATGTAAACCTAACCCCAAATCTAAACCTAATCCCAAATCTAAACCTAAAATCTAAACCTAACACCAAATCTAAACCTAACCCCAAATCTAAACCTAAAATCAAAACCTAACCCCAAATCTAAACCTAACCCCAAATCTAAACCTAAAATCTAAACCTAACCCCAAATCTAAACCGAAAATCTAAATCTAATCCCCAATCTAAACCGAAAATCTAAACCTAACCCCAAATCTAAACCTAAAATCTAAACCTAACCCCAAATCTAAACTTAGCCCCAAATCTGAACCTAAAATCTAAACCTAACCCCAAATCTAAACCAAAAATCTAAACCTAACCCCAAATCTAAACCTAAAATCTAAACCTAACCCCAAATCTAAACCTAACCCCAAATCTAAACCTAAAATCTAAACCTAACCCCAAATCTAAACCTAACCCCAAATCTAAACCTAAAATCTAAACCTAACCCCAAATCTAAACCTAACCCCAAATCTAAACTTAAATCTAAACCTAACCCCAAATCTGAACCTAAAATCTAAACCTAACCCCAAATCTGAACCTAAAATCTAAACCTAACCCCAAATCTAAACCTAACCCCAAATCTAAACCTAAAATCTAAACCTAACCCCAAATCTAAACCTAAAATCTAAACCTAACACCAAATCTAAACCTAACCCCAAATCTAACCCTAAAATCTAAACCTAACCCCAAATCTAAACCTAAAATCTAAACCTAACCCCAAATCTAAACCTAACCCCAAATCTAAACCTAAAATCTAAACCTAACCCCAAATCTAAACCCCAAATCTAAACCTAACCCCAAATCTAAACCCCAAATCTAAACCTAATCCCAAATCTAAACCTAAAATCTAAACCTAACCCCAAATCTAAACCTAAAATCTAAACCTAACCCCAAATCTAAACTTAGCCCCAAATCTGAACCTAAAATCTAAACCTAACCCCAAATCTAAACCAAAAATCTAAACCTAACCCCAAATCTAAACCTAAAATCTAAACCTAACCCCAAATCTAAACCTAACCCCAAATCTAAACCTAAAATCTAAACCTAACCCCAAATCTAAACCTAACCCCAAATCTAAACCTAAAATCTAAACCTAACCCCAAATCTAAACCTAACCCCAAATCTAAACTTAAATCTAAACCTAACCCCAAATCTAAACCTAACCCCAAATCCAAACCTAAAATCTAAACCTAACCCTAAATCTAAACCTAACCCCAAATCTAAACCTAAAATGTAAACCTAACCCCAAATCTAAACCTAATCCCAAATCTAAACCTAAAATCTAAACCTAACACCAAATCTAAACCTAACCCCAAATCTAAACCTAAAATCTAAACCTAACCCCAAATCTAAACCTAAAATCTAAACCTAACCCCAAATCTAAACCAAAAATCTAAACCTAACCCCAAATCTAAACCTAACCCCAAATCTAAACCTCAAATCTAAACCGAACCCCAAATCTAAACCTAAAATCTAAACCTAACCCCAAATCTAAACCTAAAATCTAAACCTAACACCAAATCTAAACCTAACCCCAAATCTAAACCAAAAATCTAAACCTAACCCCAAATCTAAACCTAAAATCTAAACCTAAACCCAAATCTAAACCTAACCCCAAATCTAAACCTAAAATCTAAACCTAACCCTAAATCTAAACCTAAAATCTAAACCTAACCCCAAATCTAAACCTAACCACAAATCTAAACCTAAAATCTAAACCTAACCCCAAATCTAAACCTAACCCCAAATCTAAACCTAAAATCTAAACCTAACCCCAAATCTAAACCTAACCCCAAATCTGAACCTAAAATCTAAACCTAACCCCAAATCTAAACCTAAACCCCAAATCTAAACCTAAAATCTAAACCTAACCCCAAATCTAAACCTAAAATCTAAACCTAACCCCAAATCTAAACCCCAAATCTAAACCTAACCCCAAATCTAAACCTAAAATCTAAACCTAACCCGAAATCTAAACGTAAAATCTAAACCTAACCTAAAATATAAACCTAACCCCAAATCTAAACCTAAAATCTAAACCTAACCCCAAATCTAAACCTAACCCCAAATCTAAACCTAAAATCTAAACCTAACCCCAAATCTAAACCTAACCCCAAATCTAAACCGAAAATCTAAACCTAACCCCAAATCTAAACCTAACCCCAAATCTAAACCTAAAATCTAAACCTAACCCCAAATCTAAACCCCAAATCTAAACCTAACCCCAAATCTAAACCCCAAATCTAAATCTAATCCCCAATCTAAACCGAAAATCTAAACCTAACCCCAAATCTAAACCTAACCCCAAATCTAAACCAAAAATCTAAACCTAACCCCAAATCTAAACCTAAAATCTAAACCTAACCCCAAATCTAAACCTAACCCCAAATCTAAACCTAAAATCTAAACCTAACCCCAAATCTAAACCTAACCCCAAATCTAAACCTAAAATCTAAACCTAACCCCAAATCTAAACCTAACCCCAAATCTAAACTTAAATCTAAACCTAACCCCAAATCTGAACCTAAAATCTAAACCTAACCCCAAATCTGAACCTAAAATCTAAACCTAACCCCAAATCTAAACCTAACCCCAAATCTAAACCTAAAATCTAAACCTAACCCCAAATCTAAACCTAAAATCTAAACCTAACACCAAATCTAAACCTAACCCCAAATCTAACCCTAAAATCTAAACCTAACCCCAAATCTAAACCTAAAATCTAAACCTAACCCCAAATCTAAACCTAACCCCAAATCTAAACCTAAAATCTAAACCTAACCCCAAATCTAAACCCCAAATCTAAACCTAACCCCAAATCTAAACCCCAAATCTAAACCTAATCCCAAATCTAAACCTAAAATCTAAACCTAACCCCAAATCTAAACCTAAAATCTAAACCTAACCCCAAATCTAAACCTTACCCCAAATCAAAACCTAACCCCAAATCTAAACCTAAAATCTAAACCTAACCCCAAATCTAAACCGAAAATCTAAACCTAACCCCAAATCTAAACCTAAAATCTAAACCTAACCCCAAATCTAAACCTAACCCCAAATCTAAACCTAAAATCTAAACCTAACCCCAAATCTAAACCTAAAATCTAAACCTAACCCCAAATCTAAACCTAACCCCAAATCTAAACCTAAAATCTAAACCTAACCCCAAATCTAAACCTAACCCCAAATCTAAACCTAAAACCTAAACCTAACCCCAAATCTAAACCTAAAATCTAAACCTAACCCCAAATCTAAACCTAAAATCTAAACCTAACCCCAAATCTAAACCTAAAATCTAAACCTAACCCCAAATCTAAACCTAACCCCAAATCTAAACCTAAAATCTAAACCTAACCCCAAATCTAAACCTAACCCCAAATCTAAACCTAAAATCTAAACCTAACCCCAAATCTAAACCTAATCCCAAATCTAAACCTAAAATCTAAACCTAACCCCAAATCTAGACCTAAAATCTAAACCTAACCCCAAATCTAAACCAAAAATCTAAACCTAACCCCAAATCTAAACCTAAATCCAAATCTAACCCTAAATCTAAACCTAACCCCAAATCTAAACCTAAAATCTAAACCTAACCCCAAATCTAAACCTAAAATCTAAACCTAACCCCAAATATAAACCTAAAATCTAAACCTAACCCCAAATCTAAACCTAAAATCTAAACCTAACCCCAAATCTAAACCTAACCCCAAATCTAAACCTAAAATCTAAACCTAACCCCAAATCTAAACCTAACCCCAAATCTGAACCTAAAATCTCAACCTAACCCCAAATCTAAACCTAAAATCTAAACCTAACCCCAAATCTAAACCTGAAATCTAAACCTAACCCCAAATCTAAACCTAATCCCAAATCTAAACCTAAAATCTAAACCTAACCCCAAATCTAAACCTAAAATCTAAACCTAACCCCAAATCTAAACCTAACCCCAAATCTAAACCTAACCCCAAATCTGAACCTAAAATCTAAACCTAATCCCAAATCTAAACCTAAAATCTAAACCTAACCCCAAATCTAAACCTAACCCCAAATCTAAACCTAAAATCTAAACCTAACCCCAAATCTAAACCTAAAATCTAAACCTAACACCAAATCTAAACCTAACCCCAAATCTAAACCTAAAATCTAAACCTAACCCCAAATCTAAACCTAAAATCTAAACCTAACCCCAAATCTAAACCTAACCCCAAATCTAAACCTAAAATCTAAACCTAACCCCAAATCTAAACCGAAAATCTAAATCTAATCCCCAATCTAAACCGAAAATCTAAACCTAACCCCAAATCTAAACCTAAAATCTAAACCTAACCCCAAATCTAAACTTAGCCCCAAATCTAAACCTAAAATCTAAACCTAACCCCAAATCTAAACCTAAAATCTAAACCTAACCCCAAATCTAAACCTAAAATCTAAACCTAACCCCAAATCTAAACCTAGCCCCAAATCTAAACCTAAAATCTAAACCTAACCCCAAATCTAAACCTAAAATCTAAACCTAACCCCAAATCTAAACCTAAAATCTAAACCTAACCCCAAATCTAAACCTAAAATCTAAACCTAACCCCAAATCTAAACCTAACCCCAAATCTAAACCTAAAATCTAAACCTAACCCCAAATCTAAACCTAAAATCTAAACCTAACACCAAATCTAAACCTAACCCCAAATCTAAACCTAAAATCTAAACCTAACCCCAAATCTAAACCAAAAATCTAAACCTAACCCCAAATCTAAACCTAACCCCAAATCTAAACCTAAAATCTAAACCTAACCCCAAATCTAAACCTAACCCCAAATCTAAACCTAAAATCTAAACCTAACCCCAAATCTAAACCTAAAATCTAAACCTAACCCCAAATCTAAACCTAACCCCAAATCTAAACCGAAAATCTAAACCTAACCCCAAATCTAAACCTAAAATCTAAACCTAACCCCAAATCTAAACCTAACCCCAAATCTAAACCTAAAATGTAAACCTAACCCCAAATCTAAACGTAATCCCAAATCTAAACCTAAAATCTAAACCTAACACCAAATCTAAACCTAACCGCAAATCTAAACCTAAAATCAAAACCTAACCCCAAATCAAAACCTAACCCCAAATCTAAACCTAAAATCTAAACCTAACCCCAAATCTAAACCTAAAATCTAAATCTAACCCCAAATCTAAACCTAAAATCTAAACCTAACCCCAAATCTAAACCTAATCCCAAATCTAAACCTAAAATCTAAACCTAACCCCAAATCTAAACCTAACCCCAAATCTAAACCTAAAATCTAAACCTAACCGCAGATCTAAACTTAGCCCCAAATCTAAACCTAAAATCTAAACCTAACCCCAAATCTAAACCAAAAATCTAAACCTAACCCCAAATCTAAACCTAAAATCTAAACCTAACCCCAAATCTAAACCTAACCCCAAATCTAAACCTAAAATCTAAACCTAACCCCAAATCTAAACCTAAAATCTAAACCTAACCCCAAATCTAAACCTAACCCCAAATCTAAACTTAAATCTAAACCTAACCCCAAATCTGAACCTAAAATCTAAACCTAACCCCAAATCTAAACCGAAAATCTAAATCTAATCCCCAATCTAAACCGAAAATCTAAACCTAACCCCAAATCTAAACCTAACTCCAAATCTAACCCTAAATCTAAACCTAACCCCAAATCTAAACCTAAAATCTAAACCTAACCCCAAATCTAAACTTAGCCCCAAATCTAAACCTAAAATCTAAACCTAACCCCAAATCTAAACCAAAAATCTAAACCTAACCCCAAATCTAAACCTAAAATCTAAACCTAACCCCAAATCTAAACCTAACCCCAAATCTAACCCTAAATCTAAACCTAACCCCAAATCTAAACCTAAAATCTAAACCTAACCCCAAATCTAAACCTAACCCCAAATCTAAACCTAAAATCTAAACCTAACCCCAAATCTAAACCTAAAATCTAAACCTAACCCCAAATCTAAACCCCAAATCTAAACCTAACCCCAAAACTAAACCTAAAATCTAAACCTAACCCCAAATCTAAACCTAACCCCAAATCTAAACCTAAAATCTAAACCTAACCCCAAATCTAAACCTAAAATCTAAACCTAACCCCAAATCAAAACCGAACCCCAAATCTAAACCTAAAATCTAAACCTAACCCCAAATCTAAACCTAACCCCAAATCTAAACCTAAAATCTAAACCTAACCCCAAATCTAAACCTAACCCCAAATCTAAACCTAAAATCTAAACCTAACCCCAAATCTAAACCTAACCCCAAATCTAAACCTAAAATCTAAACCTAACCCCAAATCTAAACCTAACCCCAAATCCAAATCTAACCCCAAATCTAAACCTAACATCTAAACCTAACCCCAAATCCAAACCTAAAATCTAAACCTAACCCTAAATTTAAACCTAACCCCAAATCTAAACCTAAAATGTAAACCTAACCCCAAATCTAAACCTAATCCCAAATCTAAACCTAAAATCTAACCCCAAATCTAAACGTAATCCCAAATCTAAACCTAAAATCTAAACCTAACACCAAATCTAAACCTAACCCCAAATCTAAACCTAAAATCTAAACCTAACCCCAAATCTAAACCTAACCCCAAATCTAAACCGAAAATCTAAACCTAACCCCAAATCTAAACCTAAAATCTAAACCTAACCCCAAATCTAAACCTAAAATCTAAACCTAACCCCAAATCTAAACCTAAAATCTAAACCTAACCCCAAATCTAAACCTAAAATCTAAACCTAACCCCAAATCTAAACCTAAAATCTAAACCTAACCCTAAATCTAAACCTAACCCCAAATCTAAACCTAAAATGTAAACCTAACCCCAAATCTAAACGTAATCCCAAATCTAAACCTAAAATCTAAACCTAACCCCAAATCTAAACCTAACCCCAAATCTAAACCTAAAATCAAAACCTAACCCCAAATCAAAACCTAACCCCAAATCTAAACCTAAAATCTAAACCTAACCCCAAATCTAAACCTAACCCCAAATCTAAACCTAAAATCTAAACCTAACCCCAAATCTAAACCTAACCCCAAATCTAAACCTAAAATCTAAACCTAACCCCAGATCTAAACTTAGCCCCAAATCTAAACCTAAA
Source organism: Patagioenas fasciata (assembly GCF_037038585.1). Taxonomy (NCBI): domain Eukaryota; kingdom Metazoa; phylum Chordata; class Aves; order Columbiformes; family Columbidae; genus Patagioenas; species Patagioenas fasciata. The sequence continues at coordinate 338,766 of NW_027288755.1, read as the reverse complement.
ATCTAAACCTAACCCCAAATCTAAACCAAAAATCTAAACCTAACCCCAAATCTAAACCTAAAATCTAAACCTAACCCCAAATCTAAACCTAAAATCTAAACCTAACCCCAAATCTAAACCTAAAATCTAAACCTAACCCCAAATCTAAACCTAACCCCAAATCTAAACCTAACCCCAAATCTGAACCTAAAATCTAAACCTAATCCCAAATCTAAACCTAAAATCTAAACCTAACACCAAATCTAAACCTAACCCCAAATCTAAACCTAAAATCAAAACCTAACCCCAAATCAAAACCTAACCCCAAATCTAAACCTAAAATCTAAACCTAACCCCAAATCTAAACCTAACCCCAAATCTAAACCTAAAATCTAAACCTAACCCCAAATCTAAACCTAACCCCAAATCTAAACCTAAAATCTAAACCTAACCCCAGATCTAAACTTAGCCCCAAATCTAAACCTAAAATCTAAACCTAACCCCAAATCTAAACCAAAAATCTAAACCTAACCCCAAATCTAAACCTAAAATCTAAACCTAACCCCAAATCTAAACCTAAAATCTAAACCTAACCCCAAATCTAAACCTAAAATCTAAACCTAACCCCAAATCTAAACCTAACCCCAAATCTAAACCTAACCCCAAATCTGAACCTAAAATCTAAACCTAATCCCAAATCTAAACCTAAAATCTAAACCTAACCCCAAATCTAAACCTAACCCCAAATCTAAACCTAAAATCTAAACCTAACCCCAAATCTAAACCTAAAATCTAAACCTAACCCCAAATCTAAACCAAAAATCTAAACCTAACCCCAAATCTAAACCTAACCCCAAATCTAAACCTAAAATCTAAACCTAACCCCAAATCTAAACCTAACCCCAAATCTAAACCTAAAATCTAAACCTAACCCCAAATCTAAACCTAAAATCTAAACCTAACCCCAAATCTAAACCTAACCCCAAATCTAAACCGAAAATCTAAACCTAACCCCAAATCTAAACCTAAAATCTAAACCTAACCCCAAATCTAAACCTAACCCCAAATCTAAACCTAAAATCTAAACCTAACCCCAAATCTAAACCTAAAATCTAAACCTAACCCCAAATCTAAACCTAAAATCTAAACCTAACCCTAAATCTAAACCTAACCCCAAATCTAAACCTAAAATGTAAACCTAACCCCAAATCTAAACGTAATCCCAAATCTAAACCTAAAATCTAAACCTAACACCAAATCTAAACCTAACCCCAAATCTAAACCTAAAATCAAAACCTAACCCCAAATCAAAACCTAACCCCAAATCTAAACCTAAAATCTAAACCTAACCCCAAATCTAAACCTAAAATCTAAATCTAACCCCAAATCTAAACCTAAAATCTAAACCTAACCCCAAATCTAAACCTAACCCCAAATCTAAACCTAAAATCTAAACCTAACCCCAAATCTAAACCTAACCCCAAATCTAAACCTAAAATCTAAACCTAACCGCAGATCTAAACTTAGCCCCAAATCTAAACCTAAAATCTAAACCTAACCCCAAATCTAAACCAAAAATCTAAACCTAACCCCAAATCTAAACCTAAAATCTAAACCTAACCCCAAATCTAAACCTAACCCCAAATCTAAACCTAAAATCTAAACCTAACCCCAAATCTAAACCTAAAATCTAAACCTAACCCCAAATCTAAACCTAACCCCAAATCTAAACTTAAATCTAAACCTAACCCCAAATCTGAACCTAAAATCTAAACCTAACCCCAAATCTAAACCGAAAATCTAAATCTAATCCCCAATCTAAACCGAAAATCTAAACCTAACCCCAAATCTAAACCTAACTCCAAATCTAACCCTAAATCTAAACCTAACCCCAAATCTAAACCTAAAATCTAAACCTAACCCCAAATCTAAACTTAGCCCCAAATCTAAACCTAAAATCTAAACCTAACCCCAAATCTAAACCAAAAATCTAAACCTAACCCCAAATCTAAACCTAAAATCTAAACCTAACCCCAAATCTAAACCTAACCCCAAATCTAACCCTAAATCTAAACCTAACCCCAAATCTAAACCTAAAATCTAAACCTAACCCCAAATCTAAACCTAACCCCAAATCTAAACCTAAAATCTAAACCTAACCCCAAATCTAAACCTAAAATCTAAACCTAACCCCAAATCTAAACCCCAAATCTAAACCTAACCCCAAAACTAAACCTAAAATCTAAACCTAACCCCAAATCTAAACCTAACCCCAAATCTAAACCTAAAATCTAAACCTAACCCCAAATCTAAACCTAAAATCTAAACCTAACCCCAAATCAAAACCGAACCCCAAATCTAAACCTAAAATCTAAACCTAACCCCAAATCTAAACCTAACCCCAAATCTAAACCTAAAATCTAAACCTAACCCCAAATCTAAACCTAACCCCAAATCTAAACCTAAAATCTAAACCTAACCCCAAATCTAAACCTAACCCCAAATCTAAACCTAAAATCTAAACCTAACCCCAAATCTAAACCTAACCCCAAATCCAAATCTAACCCCAAATCTAAACCTAACATCTAAACCTAACCCCAAATCCAAACCTAAAATCTAAACCTAACCCTAAATTTAAACCTAACCCCAAATCTAAACCTAAAATGTAAACCTAACCCCAAATCTAAACCTAATCCCAAATCTAAACCTAAAATCTAACCCCAAATCTAAACGTAATCCCAAATCTAAACCTAAAATCTAAACCTAACACCAAATCTAAACCTAACCCCAAATCTAAACCTAAAATCTAAACCTAACCCCAAATCTAAACCTAACCCCAAATCTAAACCGAAAATCTAAACCTAACCCCAAATCTAAACCTAAAATCTAAACCTAACCCCAAATCTAAACCTAAAATCTAAACCTAACCCCAAATCTAAACCTAAAATCTAAACCTAACCCCAAATCTAAACCTAAAATCTAAACCTAACCCCAAATCTAAACCTAAAATCTAAACCTAACCCTAAATCTAAACCTAACCCCAAATCTAAACCTAAAATGTAAACCTAACCCCAAATCTAAACGTAATCCCAAATCTAAACCTAAAATCTAAACCTAACACCAAATCTAAACCTAACCCCAAATCTAAACCTAAAATCAAAACCTAACCCCAAATCTAAACCTAACCCCAAATCTAAACCTAAAATCTAAACCTAACCCCAAATCTAAACCTAAAATCTAAATCTAACCCCAAATCTAAACCTAAAATCTAAACCTAACCCCAAATCTAAACCTAACCCCAAATCTAAACCTAAAATCTAAACCTAACCCCAAATCTAAACCTAACCCCAAATCTAAACCTAAAATCTAAACCTAACCCCAGATCTAAACTTAGCCCCAAATCTAAACCTAAAATCTAAACCTAACCCCAAATCTAAACCAAAAATCTAAACCTAACCCCAAATCTAAACCTAAAATCTAAACCTAACCCCAAATCTAAACCTAAAATCTAAACCTAACCCCAAATCTAAACCTAAAATCTAAACCTAACCCCAAATCTAAACCTAACCCCAAATCTAAACTTAAATCTAAACCTAACCCCAAATCTGAACCTAAAATCTAAACCTAACCCCAAATCTAAACCGAAAAACTAAATCTAATCCCCAATCTAAACCGAAAATCTAAACCTAACCCCAAATCTAAACCTAACTCCAAATCTAACCCTAAATCTAAACCTAACCCCAAATCTAAACCTAAAATCTAAACCTAACCCCAAATCTAAACTTAGCCCCAAATCTAAACCTAAAATCTAAACCTAACCCCAAATCTAAACCAAAAATCTAAACCTAACCCCAAATCTAAACCTAAAATCTAAACCTAACCCCAAATCTAAACCTAACCCCAAATCTAACCCTAAATCTAAACCTAACCCCAAATCTAAACCTAAAATCTAAACCTAACCCCAAATCTAAACCTAACCCCAAATCTAAACCTAAAATCTAAACCTAACCCCAAATCTAAACCTAAAATCTAAACCTAACCCCAAATCTAAACCTAACCCCAAATCTAAACCCCAAATCTAAACCTAACCCCAAAACTAAACCTAAAATCTAAACCTAACCCCAAATCTAAACCTAACCCCAAATCTAAACCTAAAATCTAAACCTAACCCCAAATCTAAACCTAAAATCTAAACCTAACCCCAAATCAAAACCTAAACCCAAATCTAAACCTAAAATCTAAACCTAACCCCAAATCTAAACCTAACCCCAAATCTAAACCTAAAATCTAAACCTAACCCCAAATCTAAACGTAACCCCAAATCTAAACCTAAAATCTAAACCTAACCCCAAATCTAAACCTAACCCCAAATCTAAACCTAAAATCTAAACCTAACCCCAAATCTAAACCTAATCCCAAATCCAAATCTAACCTTAAATCTAAACCTAACATCTAAACCTAACCCCAAATCCAAACCTAAAATCTAAACCTAACCCTAAATTTAAACCTAACCCCAAATCTAAACCTAAAATGTAAACCTAACCCCAAATCTAAACCTAATCCCAAATCTAAACCTAAAATCTAACCCCAAATCTAAACGTAATCCCAAATCTAAACCTAAAATCTAAACCTAACACCAAATCTAAACCTAACCCCAAATCTAAACCTAAAATCAAAACCTAACCCCAAATCAAAACCTAACCCCAAATCTAAACCTAAAATCTAAACCTAACCCCAAATCTAAACCTAAAATCTAAATCTAACCCCAAATCTAAACCTAAAATCTAAACCTAACCCCAAATCTAAACCTAACCCCAAATCTAAACCGTAAATCTAAACCTAACCCCAAATCTAAACCTAACCCCAAATCAAAACCTAACCCCAAATCTAAACCTAAAATCTAAACCTAACCCCAAATCTAAACCTAAAATCTAAACCTAACCCCAAATCTAAACCAAAAATCTAAACCTAACCCCAAATCTAAACCTAAAATCTAAACCTAACCCCAAATCTAAACCTAACCCCAAATCTAAACCTAAAATCTAAACCTAACCCCAAATCTAAACCTAAAATATAAACCTAACCCCAAATCTAAACCTAACCCCAAATCTAAACTTAAATCTAAACCTAACCCCAAATCTGAACCTAAAATCTAAACCTAACCCCAAATCTAAACCGAAAATCTAAATCTAATCCCCAATCTAAACCGAAAATCTAAACCTAACCCCAAATCTAAACCTAACTCCAAATCTAACCCTAAATCTAAACCTAACCCCAAATCTAAACCTAAAATCTAACCTAACCCCAAATCTAAACTTAGCCCCAAATCTAAACCTAAAATCTAAACCTAACCCCAAATCTAAACCTAAAATCTAAACCTAACCCCAAATCTAAACCTAAAATCTAAACCTAACCCCAAATCTAAACCTAACCCCAAATCTAACCCTAAATCTAAACCTAACCCCAAATCTAAACCTAAAATCTAAACCTAACCCCAAATCTAAACCTAACCCCAAATCTAAACCTAAAATCTAAACCTAACCCCAAATCTAAACCTAAAATCTAAACCTAACCCCAAATCTAAACCTAACCCCAAATCTAAACCTAAAATCTAAACCTAACCCCAAATCTAAACTTAAAATCTAAACCTAACCCCAAATCTAAACCCCAAATCTAAACCTAACCCCAAAACTAAACCTAAAATCTAAACCTAACCCCAAATCTAAACCTAACCCCAAATCTAAACCTAAAATCTAAACCTAACCCCAAATCTAAACCTAAAATCTAAACCTAACCCCAAATCAAAACCTAACCCCAAATCTAAACCTAAAATCTAAACCTAACCCCAAATCTAAACCTAACCCCAAATCTAAACCTAAAATCTAAACCTAACCCCAAATCTAAACCTAACCCCAAATCTAAACCTAAAATCTAAACCTAACCCCAAATCTAAACCTAACCCCAAATCTAAACCTAAAATCTAAACCTAACCCCAAATCTAAACCTAACCCCAAATCCAAATCTAACCCCAAATCTAAACCTAACTTCTAAACCTAACCCCAAATCCAAACCTAAAATCTAAACCTAACCCTAAATCTAAACCTAACCCCAAATCTAAACCTAAAATGTAAACCTAACCCCAAATCTAAACCTAATCCCAAATCTAAACCTAAAATCTAAACCTAACACCAAATCTAAACCTAACCCCAAATCTAAACCTAAAATCAAAACCTAACCCCAAATCTAAACCTAACCCCAAATCTAAACCTAAAATCTAAACCTAACCCCAAATCTAAACCGAAAATCTAAATCTAATCCCCAATCTAAACCGAAAATCTAAACCTAACCCCAAATCTAAACCTAAAATCTAAACCTAACCCCAAATCTAAACTTAGCCCCAAATCTAAACCTAAAATCTAAACCTAACCCCAAATCTAAACCAAAAATCTAAACCTAACCCCAAATCTAAACCTAAAATCTAAACCTAACCCCAAATCTAAACCTAACCCCAAATCTAAACCTAAAATCTAAACCTAACCCCAAATCTAAACCTAACCCCAAATCTAAACCTAAAATCTAAACCTAACCCCAAATCTAAACCTAACCCCAAATCTAAACTTAAATCTAAACCTAACCCCAAATCTGAACCTAAAATCTAAACCTAACCCCAAATCTGAACCTAAAATCTAAACCTAACCCCAAATCTAAACCTAAAATCTAAACCTAACCCCAAATCTAAACCTAACCCCAAATCTAAACCTAAAATCTAAACCTAACCCCAAATCTAAACCTAAAATCTAAACCTAACACCAAATCTAAACCTAACCCCAAATCTAACCCTAAAATCTAAACCTAACCCCAAATCTAAACCTAAAATCTAAACCTAACCCCAAATCTAAACCTAACCCCAAATCTAAACCTAAAATCTAAACCTAACCCCAAATCTAAACCCCAAATCTAAACCTAACCCCAAATCTAAACCCCAAATCTAAACCTAATCCCAAATCTAAACCTAAAATCTAAACCTAACCCCAAATCTAAACCTAAAATCTAAACCTAACCCCAAATCTAAACCTTACCCCAAATCAAAACCTAACCCCAAATCTAAACCTAAAATCTAAACCTAACCCCAAATCTAAACTGAAAATCTAAACCTAACCCCAAATCTAAACCTAAAATCTAAACCTAACCCCAAATCTAAACCTAACCCCAAATCTAAACCTAACCCCAAATCTAAACCTAAAATCTAAACCTAACCCCAAATCTAAACCTAACCCCAAATCTAAACCTAAAATCTAAACCTAACCCCAAATCTAAACCTAACCCCAAATCTAAACCTAAAATCTAAACCTAACCCCAAATCTAAACCTAAAATCTAAACCTAACCCCAAATCTAAACCTAAAATCTAAACCTAACCCCAAATCTGAACCTAACCCCAAATCTAAACCTAAAATCTAAACCTAACCCCAAATCTAAACCTAACCCCAAATCTAAACCTAAAATCTAAACCTAACCCCAAATCTAAACCTAATCCCAAATCTAAACCTAAAATCTAAACCTAACCCCAAATCTAGACCTAAAATCTAAACCTAACCCCAAATCTAAACCAAAAATCTAAACCTAACCCCAAATCTAAACCTAAATCCAAATCTAACCCTAAATCTAAACCTAACCCCAAATCTAAACCTAAAATCTAAACCTAACCCCAAATCTAAACCTAAAATCTAAACCTAACCCCAAATATAAACCTAAAATCTAAACCTAACCCCAAATCTAAACCTAAAATCTAAACCTAACCCCAAATCTAAACCTAACCCCAAATCTAAACCTAAAATCTAAACCTAACCCCAAATCTAAACCTAACCCCAAATCTGAACCTAAAATCTCAACCTAACCCCAAATCTAAACCTAAAATCTAAACCTAACCCCAAATCTAAACCTGAAATCTAAACCTAACCCCAAATCTAAACCTAATCCCAAATCTAAACCTAAAATCTAAACCTAACCCCAAATCTAAACCTAAAATCTAAACCTAACCCCAAATCTAAACCTAACCCCAAATCTAAACCTAACCCCAAATCTGAACCTAAAATCTAAACCTAATCCCAAATCTAAACCTAAAATCTAAACCTAACACCAAATCTAAACCTAACCCCAAATCTAAACCTAAAATCAAAACCTAACCCCAAATCTAAACCTAACCCCAAATCTAAACCTAAAATCTAAACCTAACCCCAAATCTAAACCGAAAATCTAAATCTAATCCCCAATCTAAACCGAAAATCTAAACCTAACCCCAAATCTAAACCTAAAATCTAAACCTAACCCCAAATCTAAACTTAGCCCCAAATCTAAACCTAAAATCTAAACCTAACCCCAAATCTAAACCAAAAATCTAAACCTAACCCCAAATCTAAACCTAAAATCTAAACCTAACCCCAAATCTAAACCTAACCCCAAATCTAAACCTAAAATCTAAACCTAACCCCAAATCTAAACCTAACCCCAAATCTAAACCTAAAATCTAAACCTAACCCCAAATCTAAACCTAACCCCAAATCTAAACTTAAATCTAAACCTAACCCCAAATCTGAACCTAAAATCTAAACCTAACCCCAAATCTGAACCTAAAATCTAAACCTAACCCCAAATCTAAACCTAAAATCTAAACCTAACCCCAAATCTAAACCTAACCCCAAATCTAAACCTAAAATCTAAACCTAACCCCAAATCTAAACCTAAAATCTAAACCTAACACCAAATCTAAACCTAACCCCAAATCTAACCCTAAAATCTAAACCTAACCCCAAATCTAAACCTAAAATCTAAACCTAACCCCAAATCTAAACCTAACCCCAAATCTAAACCTAAAATCTAAACCTAACCCCAAATCTAAACCCCAAATCTAAACCTAACCCCAAATCTAAACCCCAAATCTAAACCTAATCCCAAATCTAAACCTAAAATCTAAACCTAACCCCAAATCTAAACCTAAAATCTAAACCTAACCCCAAATCTAAACCTTACCCCAAATCAAAACCTAACCCCAAATCTAAACCTAAAATCTAAACCTAACCCCAAATCTAAACCGAAAATCTAAACCTAACCCCAAATCTAAACCTAAAATCTAAACCTAACCCCAAATCTAAACCTAACCCCAAATCTAAACCTAACCCCAAATCTAAACCTAAAATCTAAACCTAACCCCAAATCTAAACCTAACCCCAAATCTAAACCTAAAATCTAAACCTAACCCCAAATCTAAACCTAACCCCAAATCTAAACCTAAAATCTAAACCTAACCCCAAATCTAAACCTAAAATCTAAACCTAACCCCAAATCTAAACCTAAAATCTAAACCTAACCCCAAATCTAAACCTAAAATCTAAACCTAACCCCAAATCTGAACCTAACCCCAAATCTAAACCTAAAATCTAAACCTAACCCCAAATCTAAACCTAACCCCAAATCTAAACCTAAAATCTAAACCTAACCCCAAATCTAAACCTAATCCCAAATCTAAACCTAAAATCTAAACCTAACCCCAAATCTAGACCTAAAATCTAAACCTAACCCCAAATCTAAACCAAAAATCTAAACCTAACCCCAAATCTAAACCTAAATCCAAATCTAACCCTAAATCTAAACCTAACCCCAAATCTAAACCTAAAATCTAAACCTAACCCCAAATCTAAACCTAAAATCTAAACCTAACCCCAAATATAAACCTAAAATCTAAACCTAACCCCAAATCTAAACCTAAAATCTAAACCTAACCCCAAATCTAAACCTAACCCCAAATCTAAACCTAAAATCTAAACCTAACCCCAAATCTAAACCTAACCCCAAATCTGAACCTAAAATCTCAACCTAACCCCAAATCTAAACCTAAAATCTAAACCTAACCCCAAATCTAAACCTGAAATCTAAACCTAACCCCAAATCTAAACCTAATCCCAAATCTAAACCTAAAATCTAAACCTAACCCCAAATCTAAACCTAAAATCTAAACCTAACCCCAAATCTAAACCTAACCCCAAATCTAAACCTAACCCCAAATCTGAACCTAAAATCTAAACCTAATCCCAAATCTAAACCTAAAATCTAAACCTAACCCCAAATCTAAACCTAACCCCAAATCTAAACCTAAAATCTAAACCTAACCCCAAATCTAAACCTAAAATCTAAACCTAACACCAAATCTAAACCTAACCCCAAATCTGAACCTAAAATCTAAACCTAACCCCAAATCTAAACCTAAAATCTAAACCTAACCCCAAATCTAAACCTAAAATCTAAACCTAACCCCAAATCTAAACCCCAAATCTAAACCTAACCCCAAATCTAAACCCCAAATCTAAACCTAATCCCAAATCTAAACCTAAAATCTAAACCTAACCCCAAATCTAAACCTAAAATCTAAACCTAACCCCAAATCTAAACCTTACCCCAAATCAAAACCTAACCCCAAATCTAAACCTAAAATCTAAACCTAACCCCAAATCTAAACCGAAAATCTAAACCTAACCCCAAATCTAAACCTAAAATCTAAACCTAACCCCAAATCTAAACCTAACCCCAAATCTAAACCTAAAATCTAAACCTAACCCCAAATCTAAACCTAAAATCTAAACCTAACCCCAAATCTAAACCTAACCCCAAATCTAAACCTAACCCCAAATCTAAACCTAAAATCTAAACCTAATCCCAAATCTAAACCTAAAATCTAAACCTAACCCCAAATCTAAACCTAAAATCTAAACCTAACCCCAAATCTGAACCTAACCCCAAATCTAAACCTAAAATCTAAACCTAACCCCAAATCTAAACCTAAAATCTAAACCTAACCCCAAATCTAAACCTAACCCCAAATCTAAACCTAAAATCTAAACCTAACCCCAAATCTAAACCTAATCCCAAATCTAAACCTAAAATCTAAACCTAACCCCAAATCTAGACCTAAAATCTAAACCTAACCCCAAATCTAAACCAAAAATCTAAACCTAACCCCAAATCTAAACCTAACTCCAAATCTAACCCTAAATCTAATCCTAACCCCAAATCTAAACCTAAAATCTAAACCTAACCCCAAATCTAAACCTAAAATCTAAACCTAACCCCAAATCTAAACCTAAAATCTAAACCTAACCCCAAATCTAAACCTAACCCCAAATCTAAACCTAAAATCTAAACCTAACCCCAAATCTAAACCTAACCCCAAATCTGAACCTAAAATCTCAACCTAACCCCAAATCTAAACCTAAAATCTAAACCTAACCCCAAATCTAAACCTGAAATCTAAACCTAACCCCAAATCTAAACCTAATCCCAAATCTAAACCTAAAATCTAAACCTAACCCCAAATCTAAACCTAAAATCTAAACCTAACCCCAAATCTAAACCTAACCCCAAATCTAAACCTAAAATCTAAACCTAACCCCAAATCTAAACCTAAAATCTAAACCTAACCCCAAATCTAAAACAAAAATCTAAACCTAACCCCAAATCTAAACCTAACTCCAAATCTAACCCTAAATCTAAACCTAACCCCAAATCTAAACCTAAAATCTAAACCTAACCCCAAATCTAAACCTAGCCGCAAATCTAAACCTAAAATCTAAACCTAACCCCAAATCTAAACCTAAAATCTAAACCTAACCCCAAATCTAAACCTAACCCCAAATCTAAACCTAAAATCTAAACCTAACCCCAAATCTAAACCTAAAATCTAAACCTAACACCAAATCTAAACCTAACCCCAAATCTAAACCTAAAATCTAAACCTAACCCCAAATCTAAACCAAAAATCTAAACTTAACCCCAAATCTAAACCTAACCCCAAATCTAAACCTAAAATCTAAACCTAACCCCAAATCTAAACCTAACCCCAAATCTAAACCTAAAATCTAAACCTAACCCCAAATCTAAACCTAAAATCTAAACCTAACCCCAAATCTAAACCTAACCCCAAATCTAAACCGAAAATCTAAACCTAACCCCAAATCTAAACCTAAAATCTAAACCTAACCCCAAATCTAAACCTAACCCCAAATCTAAACCTAAAATCTAAACCTAACCCCAAATCTAAACCTAAAATCTAAACCTAACCCCAAATCTAAACCTAAAATCTAAACCTAACCCCAAATCTAAACCTAGCCCCAAATCTAAACCTAAAATCTAAACCTAACCCCAAATCTAAACCTAAAATCTAAACCTAACTCCAAATCTAAACCTAAAATCTAAACCTAACCCCAAATCTAAACCTAAAATCTAAACCTAACCCCAAATCTAAACCTAACCCCAAATCTAAACCTAAAATCTAAACCTAACCCCAAATCTAAACCTAAAATCTAAACCTAACAACAAATCTAAACCTAACCCCAAATCTAAACCTAAAATCTAAACCTAACCCCAAATCTAAACCAAAAATCTAAACCTAACCCCAAATCTAAACCTAACCCCAAATCTAAACCTAAAATCTAAACCTAACCCCAAATCTAAACCTAACCCCAAATCTAAACCTAAAATCTAAACCTAACCCCAAATCTAAACCTAAAATCTAAACCTAACCCCAAATCTAAACCTAACCCCAAATCTAAACCGAAAATCTAAACCTAACCCAAATCTAAACCTAAAATCTAAACCTAACCCCAAATCTAAACCTAAAATCTAAACCTAACCCCAAATGTAAACCAAAAATCTAAACTTAACCCCAAATCTAAACCTAACCCCAAATCTAAACCTAAAATCTAAACCTAACCCCAAATCTAAACCTAAAATCTAAACCTAACCCTAAATCTAAACCTAACCCCAAATCTAAACCTAAAATGTAAACCTAACCCCAAATCTAAACGTAATCCCAAATCTAAACCTAAAATCTAAACCTAACACCAAATCTAAACCTAACCCCAAATCTAAACTTAAAATCAAAACCTAACCCCAAATCTAAACCTAACCCCAAATCTAAACCTAAAATCTAAACCTAACCCCAAATCTAAACCTAAAATCTAAACCTAACCCCAAATCTAAACCCCAAATCTAAACCTAACCCCAAATCTAAACCCCAAATCTAAACCTAATCCCAAAACTAAACCTAAAATCTAAACCTAACCCCAAATCTAAACCTAACCCCAAATCTAAACCTAAAATCTAAACCTAACCCCAAATCTAAACCTAAAATCTAAACCTAACCCCAAATCTAAACCTTACCCCAAATCAAAACCTAACCCCAAATCTAAACCTAAAATCTAAACCTAACCCCAAATCTAAACCGAAAATCTAAACCTAACCCCAAATCTAAACCTAAAATCTAAACCTAACCCCAAATCTAAACCTAACCCCAAATCTAAACCTAAAATCTAAACCTAACCCCAAATCTAAACCTAAAATCTAAACCTAACCCCAAATCTAAACCTAACCCCAAATCTAAACCTAAAATCTAAACCTAACCCCAAATCTAAACCTAAAATCTAAACCTAACCCCAAATCTAAACCTAAAATCTAAACCTAACCCCAAATCTGAACCTAACCCCAAATCTAAACCTAAAATCTAAACCTAACCCCAAATCTAAACCTAAAATCTAAACCTAACCCCAAATCTAAACCTAACCCCAAATCTAAACCTAAAATCTAAACCTAACCCCAAATCTAAACCTAATCCCAAATCTAAAACTAAAATCTAAACCTAACCCCAAATCTAAACCAAAAATCTAAACCTAACCCCAAATCTAAACCTAAAATCTAAACCTAACCCCAAATCTAAACCTAAAATCTAAACCTAACCCCAAATCTAAACCTAACCCCAAATCTAAACCTAAAATCTAAACCTAACTCCAAATCTAAACCTAAAATCTAAACCTAACACCAAATCTAAACCTAACCCCAAATCTAAACCTAAAATCTAAACCTAACCCCAAATCTAAACCTAAAATCTAAACCTAACCCCAAATCTAAACCTAACCCCAAATCTAAACCTAAAATCTAAACCTAACCCCAAATCTAAACCTAACCCCAAATCTGAACCTAAAATCTGAAACTAACCCCAAATCTAAACCTAAAATCTAAACCTAACCCCAAATCTAAACCTGAAATCTAAACCTAACCCCAAATCTAAACCTAATCCCAAATCTAAACCTAAAATCTAAACCTAACCCCAAATCTAAACCTAAAATCTAAACCTAACCCCAAATCTAAACCTAACCCCAAATCTAAACCTAACCCCAAATCTAAACCTAAAATCTAAACCTAACCCCAAATCTAAACCTAAAATCTAAACCTAACCCCAAATCTAAAACAAAAATCTAAACCTAACCCCAAATCTAAACCTAACTCCAAATCTAACCCGAAATCTAAACCTAACCCCAAATCTAAACCTAAAATCTAAACCTAACCCCAAATCTAAACCTAGCCCCAAATCTAAACCTAAAATCTAAACCTAACCCCAAATCTAAACCTAAAATCTAAACCTAACCCCAAATCTAAACCTAACCCCAAATCTAAACCTAAAATCTAAACCTAACCCCAAATCTAAACCTAAAATCTAAACCTAACCCCAAATCTAAACCTAAAATCTAAACCTAACCCCAAATCTGAACCTAACCCCAAATCTAAACCTAAAATCTAAACCTAACCCCAAATCTAAACCTAACCCCAAATCTAAACCTAAAATCTAAACCTAACCCCAAATCTAAACGTAACCCCAAATCTAAACCTAAAATCTAAACCTAACCCCAAATCTAAACCTAACCCCAAATCTAAACCTAAAATCTAAACCTAACCCCAAATCTAAACCTAATCCCAAATCCAAATCTAACCTTAAATCTAAACCTAACATCTAAACCTAACCCCAAATCCAAACCTAAAATCTAAACCTAACCCTAAATTTAAACCTAACCCCAAATCTAAACCTAAAATGTAAACCTAACCCCAAATCTAAACCTAATCCCAAATCTAAACCTAAAATCTAACCCCAAATCTAAACGTAATCCCAAATCTAAACCTAAAATCTAAACCTAACACCAAATCTAAACCTAACCCCAAATCTAAACCTAAAATCAAAACCTAACCCCAAATCAAAACCTAACCCCAAATCTAAACCTAAAATCTAAACCTAACCCCAAATCTAAACCTAAAATCTAAATCTAACCCCAAATCTAAACCTAAAATCTAAACCTAACCCCAAATCTAAACCTAACCCCAAATCTAAACCGTAAATCTAAACCTAACCCCAAATCTAAACCTAACCCCAAATCAAAACCTAACCCCAAATCTAAACCTAAAATCTAAACCTAACCCCAAATCTAAACCTAAAATCTAAACCTAACCCCAAATCTAAACCAAAAATCTAAACCTAACCCCAAATCTAAACCTAAAATCTAAACCTAACCCCAAATCTAAACCTAACCCCAAATCTAAACCTAAAATCTAAACCTAACCCCAAATCTAAACCTAAAATATAAACCTAACCCCAAATCTAAACCTAACCCCAAATCTAAACTTAAATCTAAACCTAACCCCAAATCTGAACCTAAAATCTAAACCTAACCCCAAATCTAAACCGAAAATCTAAATCTAATCCCCAATCTAAACCGAAAATCTAAACCTAACCCCAAATCTAAACCTAACTCCAAATCTAACCCTAAATCTAAACCTAACCCCAAATCTAAACCTAAAATCTAACCTAACCCCAAATCTAAACTTAGCCCCAAATCTAAACCTAAAATCTAAACCTAACCCCAAATCTAAACCTAAAATCTAAACCTAACCCCAAATCTAAACCTAAAATCTAAACCTAACCCCAAATCTAAACCTAACCCCAAATCTAACCCTAAATCTAAACCTAACCCCAAATCTAAACCTAAAATCTAAACCTAACCCCAAATCTAAACCTAACCCCAAATCTAAACCTAAAATCTAAACCTAACCCCAAATCTAAACCTAAAATCTAAACCTAACCCCAAATCTAAACCTAACCCCAAATCTAAACCTAAAATCTAAACCTAACCCCAAATCTAAACTTAAAATCTAAACCTAACCCCAAATCTAAACCCCAAATCTAAACCTAACCCCAAAACTAAACCTAAAATCTAAACCTAACCCCAAATCTAAACCTAACCCCAAATCTAAACCTAAAATCTAAACCTAACCCCAAATCTAAACCTAAAATCTAAACCTAACCCCAAATCAAAACCTAACCCCAAATCTAAACCTAAAATCTAAACCTAACCCCAAATCTAAACCTAACCCCAAATCTAAACCTAAAATCTAAACCTAACCCCAAATCTAAACCTAACCCCAAATCTAAACCTAAAATCTAAACCTAACCCCAAATCTAAACCTAACCCCAAATCTAAACCTAAAATCTAAACCTAACCCCAAATCTAAACCTAACCCCAAATCCAAATCTAACCCCAAATCTAAACCTAACTTCTAAACCTAACCCCAAATCCAAACCTAAAATCTAAACCTAACCCTAAATCTAAACCTAACCCCAAATCTAAACCTAAAATGTAAACCTAACCCCAAATCTAAACCTAATCCCAAATCTAAACCTAAAATCTAAACCTAACACCAAATCTAAACCTAACCCCAAATCTAAACCTAAAATCAAAACCTAACCCCAAATCTAAACCTAACCCCAAATCTAAACCTAAAATCTAAACCTAACCCCAAATCTAAACCGAAAATCTAAATCTAATCCCCAATCTAAACCGAAAATCTAAACCTAACCCCAAATCTAAACCTAAAATCTAAACCTAACCCCAAATCTAAACTTAGCCCCAAATCTAAACCTAAAATCTAAACCTAACCCCAAATCTAAACCAAAAATCTAAACCTAACCCCAAATCTAAACCTAAAATCTAAACCTAACCCCAAATCTAAACCTAACCCCAAATCTAAACCTAAAATCTAAACCTAACCCCAAATCTAAACCTAACCCCAAATCTAAACCTAAAATCTAAACCTAACCCCAAATCTAAACCTAACCCCAAATCTAAACTTAAATCTAAACCTAACCCCAAATCTGAACCTAAAATCTAAACCTAACCCCAAATCTGAACCTAAAATCTAAACCTAACCCCAAATCTAAACCTAAAATCTAAACCTAACCCCAAATCTAAACCTAACCCCAAATCTAAACCTAAAATCTAAACCTAACCCCAAATCTAAACCTAAAATCTAAACCTAACACCAAATCTAAACCTAACCCCAAATCTAACCCTAAAATCTAAACCTAACCCCAAATCTAAACCTAAAATCTAAACCTAACCCCAAATCTAAACCTAACCCCAAATCTAAACCTAAAATCTAAACCTAACCCCAAATCTAAACCCCAAATCTAAACCTAACCCCAAATCTAAACCCCAAATCTAAACCTAATCCCAAATCTAAACCTAAAATCTAAACCTAACCCCAAATCTAAACCTAAAATCTAAACCTAACCCCAAATCTAAACCTTACCCCAAATCAAAACCTAACCCCAAATCTAAACCTAAAATCTAAACCTAACCCCAAATCTAAACTGAAAATCTAAACCTAACCCCAAATCTAAACCTAAAATCTAAACCTAACCCCAAATCTAAACCTAACCCCAAATCTAAACCTAACCCCAAATCTAAACCTAAAATCTAAACCTAACCCCAAATCTAAACCTAACCCCAAATCTAAACCTAAAATCTAAACCTAACCCCAAATCTAAACCTAACCCCAAATCTAAACCTAAAATCTAAACCTAACCCCAAATCTAAACCTAAAATCTAAACCTAACCCCAAATCTAAACCTAAAATCTAAACCTAACCCCAAATCTGAACCTAACCCCAAATCTAAACCTAAAATCTAAACCTAACCCCAAATCTAAACCTAACCCCAAATCTAAACCTAAAATCTAAACCTAACCCCAAATCTAAACCTAATCCCAAATCTAAACCTAAAATCTAAACCTAACCCCAAATCTAGACCTAAAATCTAAACCTAACCCCAAATCTAAACCAAAAATCTAAACCTAACCCCAAATCTAAACCTAAATCCAAATCTAACCCTAAATCTAAACCTAACCCCAAATCTAAACCTAAAATCTAAACCTAACCCCAAATCTAAACCTAAAATCTAAACCTAACCCCAAATATAAACCTAAAATCTAAACCTAACCCCAAATCTAAACCTAAAATCTAAACCTAACCCCAAATCTAAACCTAACCCCAAATCTAAACCTAAAATCTAAACCTAACCCCAAATCTAAACCTAACCCCAAATCTGAACCTAAAATCTCAACCTAACCCCAAATCTAAACCTAAAATCTAAACCTAACCCCAAATCTAAACCTGAAATCTAAACCTAACCCCAAATCTAAACCTAATCCCAAATCTAAACCTAAAATCTAAACCTAACCCCAAATCTAAACCTAAAATCTAAACCTAACCCCAAATCTAAACCTAACCCCAAATCTAAACCTAACCCCAAATCTGAACCTAAAATCTAAACCTAATCCCAAATCTAAACCTAAAATCTAAACCTAACACCAAATCTAAACCTAACCCCAAATCTAAACCTAAAATCAAAACCTAACCCCAAATCTAAACCTAACCCCAAATCTAAACCTAAAATCTAAACCTAACCCCAAATCTAAACCGAAAATCTAAATCTAATCCCCAATCTAAACCGAAAATCTAAACCTAACCCCAAATCTAAACCTAAAATCTAAACCTAACCCCAAATCTAAACTTAGCCCCAAATCTAAACCTAAAATCTAAACCTAACCCCAAATCTAAACCAAAAATCTAAACCTAACCCCAAATCTAAACCTAAAATCTAAACCTAACCCCAAATCTAAACCTAACCCCAAATCTAAACCTAAAATCTAAACCTAACCCCAAATCTAAACCTAACCCCAAATCTAAACCTAAAATCTAAACCTAACCCCAAATCTAAACCTAACCCCAAATCTAAACTTAAATCTAAACCTAACCCCAAATCTGAACCTAAAATCTAAACCTAACCCCAAATCTGAACCTAAAATCTAAACCTAACCCCAAATCTAAACCTAAAATCTAAACCTAACCCCAAATCTAAACCTAACCCCAAATCTAAACCTAAAATCTAAACCTAACCCCAAATCTAAACCTAAAATCTAAACCTAACACCAAATCTAAACCTAACCCCAAATCTAACCCTAAAATCTAAACCTAACCCCAAATCTAAACCTAAAATCTAAACCTAACCCCAAATCTAAACCTAACCCCAAATCTAAACCTAAAATCTAAACCTAACCCCAAATCTAAACCCCAAATCTAAACCTAACCCCAAATCTAAACCCCAAATCTAAACCTAATCCCAAATCTAAACCTAAAATCTAAACCTAACCCCAAATCTAAACCTAAAATCTAAACCTAACCCCAAATCTAAACCTTACCCCAAATCAAAACCTAACCCCAAATCTAAACCTAAAATCTAAACCTAACCCCAAATCTAAACCGAAAATCTAAACCTAACCCCAAATCTAAACCTAAAATCTAAACCTAACCCCAAATCTAAACCTAACCCCAAATCTAAACCTAACCCCAAATCTAAACCTAAAATCTAAACCTAACCCCAAATCTAAACCTAACCCCAAATCTAAACCTAAAATCTAAACCTAACCCCAAATCTAAACCTAACCCCAAATCTAAACCTAAAATCTAAACCTAACCCCAAATCTAAACCTAAAATCTAAACCTAACCCCAAATCTAAACCTAAAATCTAA
The DNA here is from genome assembly GCF_037038585.1 of Patagioenas fasciata. Classification (NCBI taxonomy): domain Eukaryota; kingdom Metazoa; phylum Chordata; class Aves; order Columbiformes; family Columbidae; genus Patagioenas; species Patagioenas fasciata. The sequence goes on along the minus strand of NW_027288755.1, from coordinate 319,046 downwards.
ACCTAACCCCAAATCTAAACCTAAAATCTAAACCTAACCCCAAATCTGAACCTAACCCCAAATCTAAACCTAAAATCTAAACCTAACCCCAAATCTAAACCTAACCCCAAATCTAAACCTAAAATCTAAACCTAACCCCAAATCTAAACCTAATCCCAAATCTAAACCTAAAATCTAAACCTAACCCCAAATCTAGACCTAAAATCTAAACCTAACCCCAAATCTAAACCAAAAATCTAAACCTAACCCCAAATCTAAACCTAAATCCAAATCTAACCCTAAATCTAAACCTAACCCCAAATCTAAACCTAAAATCTAAACCTAACCCCAAATCTAAACCTAAAATCTAAACCTAACCCCAAATATAAACCTAAAATCTAAACCTAACCCCAAATCTAAACCTAAAATCTAAACCTAACCCCAAATCTAAACCTAACCCCAAATCTAAACCTAAAATCTAAACCTAACCCCAAATCTAAACCTAACCCCAAATCTGAACCTAAAATCTCAACCTAACCCCAAATCTAAACCTAAAATCTAAACCTAACCCCAAATCTAAACCTGAAATCTAAACCTAACCCCAAATCTAAACCTAATCCCAAATCTAAACCTAAAATCTAAACCTAACCCCAAATCTAAACCTAAAATCTAAACCTAACCCCAAATCTAAACCTAACCCCAAATCTAAACCTAACCCCAAATCTGAACCTAAAATCTAAACCTAATCCCAAATCTAAACCTAAAATCTAAACCTAACCCCAAATCTAAACCTAACCCCAAATCTAAACCTAAAATCTAAACCTAACCCCAAATCTAAACCTAAAATCTAAACCTAACACCAAATCTAAACCTAACCCCAAATCTGAACCTAAAATCTAAACCTAACCCCAAATCTAAACCTAAAATCTAAACCTAACCCCAAATCTAAACCTAAAATCTAAACCTAACCCCAAATCTAAACCCCAAATCTAAACCTAACCCCAAATCTAAACCCCAAATCTAAACCTAATCCCAAATCTAAACCTAAAATCTAAACCTAACCCCAAATCTAAACCTAAAATCTAAACCTAACCCCAAATCTAAACCTTACCCCAAATCAAAACCTAACCCCAAATCTAAACCTAAAATCTAAACCTAACCCCAAATCTAAACCGAAAATCTAAACCTAACCCCAAATCTAAACCTAAAATCTAAACCTAACCCCAAATCTAAACCTAACCCCAAATCTAAACCTAAAATCTAAACCTAACCCCAAATCTAAACCTAAAATCTAAACCTAACCCCAAATCTAAACCTAACCCCAAATCTAAACCTAACCCCAAATCTAAACCTAAAATCTAAACCTAATCCCAAATCTAAACCTAAAATCTAAACCTAACCCCAAATCTAAACCTAAAATCTAAACCTAACCCCAAATCTGAACCTAACCCCAAATCTAAACCTAAAATCTAAACCTAACCCCAAATCTAAACCTAAAATCTAAACCTAACCCCAAATCTAAACCTAACCCCAAATCTAAACCTAAAATCTAAACCTAACCCCAAATCTAAACCTAATCCCAAATCTAAACCTAAAATCTAAACCTAACCCCAAATCTAGACCTAAAATCTAAACCTAACCCCAAATCTAAACCAAAAATCTAAACCTAACCCCAAATCTAAACCTAACTCCAAATCTAACCCTAAATCTAATCCTAACCCCAAATCTAAACCTAAAATCTAAACCTAACCCCAAATCTAAACCTAAAATCTAAACCTAACCCCAAATCTAAACCTAAAATCTAAACCTAACCCCAAATCTAAACCTAACCCCAAATCTAAACCTAAAATCTAAACCTAACCCCAAATCTAAACCTAACCCCAAATCTGAACCTAAAATCTCAACCTAACCCCAAATCTAAACCTAAAATCTAAACCTAACCCCAAATCTAAACCTGAAATCTAAACCTAACCCCAAATCTAAACCTAATCCCAAATCTAAACCTAAAATCTAAACCTAACCCCAAATCTAAACCTAAAATCTAAACCTAACCCCAAATCTAAACCTAACCCCAAATCTAAACCTAAAATCTAAACCTAACCCCAAATCTAAACCTAAAATCTAAACCTAACCCCAAATCTAAAACAAAAATCTAAACCTAACCCCAAATCTAAACCTAACTCCAAATCTAACCCTAAATCTAAACCTAACCCCAAATCTAAACCTAAAATCTAAACCTAACCCCAAATCTAAACCTAGCCGCAAATCTAAACCTAAAATCTAAACCTAACCCCAAATCTAAACCTAAAATCTAAACCTAACCCCAAATCTAAACCTAACCCCAAATCTAAACCTAAAATCTAAACCTAACCCCAAATCTAAACCTAAAATCTAAACCTAACACCAAATCTAAACCTAACCCCAAATCTAAACCTAAAATCTAAACCTAACCCCAAATCTAAACCAAAAATCTAAACTTAACCCCAAATCTAAACCTAACCCCAAATCTAAACCTAAAATCTAAACCTAACCCCAAATCTAAACCTAACCCCAAATCTAAACCTAAAATCTAAACCTAACCCCAAATCTAAACCTAAAATCTAAACCTAACCCCAAATCTAAACCTAACCCCAAATCTAAACCGAAAATCTAAACCTAACCCCAAATCTAAACCTAAAATCTAAACCTAACCCCAAATCTAAACCTAACCCCAAATCTAAACCTAAAATCTAAACCTAACCCCAAATCTAAACCTAAAATCTAAACCTAACCCCAAATCTAAACCTAAAATCTAAACCTAACCCCAAATCTAAACCTAGCCCCAAATCTAAACCTAAAATCTAAACCTAACCCCAAATCTAAACCTAAAATCTAAACCTAACTCCAAATCTAAACCTAAAATCTAAACCTAACCCCAAATCTAAACCTAAAATCTAAACCTAACCCCAAATCTAAACCTAACCCCAAATCTAAACCTAAAATCTAAACCTAACCCCAAATCTAAACCTAAAATCTAAACCTAACAACAAATCTAAACCTAACCCCAAATCTAAACCTAAAATCTAAACCTAACCCCAAATCTAAACCAAAAATCTAAACCTAACCCCAAATCTAAACCTAACCCCAAATCTAAACCTAAAATCTAAACCTAACCCCAAATCTAAACCTAACCCCAAATCTAAACCTAAAATCTAAACCTAACCCCAAATCTAAACCTAAAATCTAAACCTAACCCCAAATCTAAACCTAACCCCAAATCTAAACCGAAAATCTAAACCTAACCCAAATCTAAACCTAAAATCTAAACCTAACCCCAAATCTAAACCTAAAATCTAAACCTAACCCCAAATGTAAACCAAAAATCTAAACTTAACCCCAAATCTAAACCTAACCCCAAATCTAAACCTAAAATCTAAACCTAACCCCAAATCTAAACCTAAAATCTAAACCTAACCCTAAATCTAAACCTAACCCCAAATCTAAACCTAAAATGTAAACCTAACCCCAAATCTAAACGTAATCCCAAATCTAAACCTAAAATCTAAACCTAACACCAAATCTAAACCTAACCCCAAATCTAAACTTAAAATCAAAACCTAACCCCAAATCTAAACCTAACCCCAAATCTAAACCTAAAATCTAAACCTAACCCCAAATCTAAACCTAAAATCTAAACCTAACCCCAAATCTAAACCCCAAATCTAAACCTAACCCCAAATCTAAACCCCAAATCTAAACCTAATCCCAAAACTAAACCTAAAATCTAAACCTAACCCCAAATCTAAACCTAACCCCAAATCTAAACCTAAAATCTAAACCTAACCCCAAATCTAAACCTAAAATCTAAACCTAACCCCAAATCTAAACCTTACCCCAAATCAAAACCTAACCCCAAATCTAAACCTAAAATCTAAACCTAACCCCAAATCTAAACCGAAAATCTAAACCTAACCCCAAATCTAAACCTAAAATCTAAACCTAACCCCAAATCTAAACCTAACCCCAAATCTAAACCTAAAATCTAAACCTAACCCCAAATCTAAACCTAAAATCTAAACCTAACCCCAAATCTAAACCTAACCCCAAATCTAAACCTAAAATCTAAACCTAACCCCAAATCTAAACCTAAAATCTAAACCTAACCCCAAATCTAAACCTAAAATCTAAACCTAACCCCAAATCTGAACCTAACCCCAAATCTAAACCTAAAATCTAAACCTAACCCCAAATCTAAACCTAAAATCTAAACCTAACCCCAAATCTAAACCTAACCCCAAATCTAAACCTAAAATCTAAACCTAACCCCAAATCTAAACCTAATCCCAAATCTAAAACTAAAATCTAAACCTAACCCCAAATCTAAACCAAAAATCTAAACCTAACCCCAAATCTAAACCTAAAATCTAAACCTAACCCCAAATCTAAACCTAAAATCTAAACCTAACCCCAAATCTAAACCTAACCCCAAATCTAAACCTAAAATCTAAACCTAACTCCAAATCTAAACCTAAAATCTAAACCTAACACCAAATCTAAACCTAACCCCAAATCTAAACCTAAAATCTAAACCTAACCCCAAATCTAAACCTAAAATCTAAACCTAACCCCAAATCTAAACCTAACCCCAAATCTAAACCTAAAATCTAAACCTAACCCCAAATCTAAACCTAACCCCAAATCTGAACCTAAAATCTGAAACTAACCCCAAATCTAAACCTAAAATCTAAACCTAACCCCAAATCTAAACCTGAAATCTAAACCTAACCCCAAATCTAAACCTAATCCCAAATCTAAACCTAAAATCTAAACCTAACCCCAAATCTAAACCTAAAATCTAAACCTAACCCCAAATCTAAACCTAACCCCAAATCTAAACCTAACCCCAAATCTAAACCTAAAATCTAAACCTAACCCCAAATCTAAACCTAAAATCTAAACCTAACCCCAAATCTAAAACAAAAATCTAAACCTAACCCCAAATCTAAACCTAACTCCAAATCTAACCCGAAATCTAAACCTAACCCCAAATCTAAACCTAAAATCTAAACCTAACCCCAAATCTAAACCTAGCCCCAAATCTAAACCTAAAATCTAAACCTAACCCCAAATCTAAACCTAAAATCTAAACCTAACCCCAAATCTAAACCTAACCCCAAATCTAAACCTAAAATCTAAACCTAACCCCAAATCTAAACCTAAAATCTAAACCTAACCCCAAATCTAAACCTAAAATCTAAACCTAACCCCAAATCTGAACCTAACCCCAAATCTAAACCTAAAATCTAAACCTAACCCCAAATCTAAACCTAAAATCTAAACCTAACCCTAAATCTAAACCTAACCCCAAATCTAAACCTAAAATCTAAACCTAACCCCAAATCTAAACCTAGCCCCAAATCTAAACCTAAAATCTAAACCTAACCCCAAATCTAGACCTAAAATCTAAACCTAACCCCAAATCTAAACCAAAAATCTAAACCTAACCCCAAATCTAAACCTAACTCCAAATCTAACCCTAAATCTAAACCTAACCCCAAATCTAAACCTAAAATCTAAACCTAACCCCAAATCTAAACCTAGCCCCAAATCTAAACCTAAAATCTAAACCTAACCCCAAATCTAAACCTAAAATCTAAACCTAACCCCAAATCTAAACCTAACCCCAAATCTAAACCTAAAATCTAAACCTAACTCCAAATCTAAACCTAAAATCTAAACCTAACACCAAATCTAAACCTAACCCCAAATCTAAACCTAAAATCTAAACCTAACCCCAAATCTAAACCTAAAATCTAAACCTAACCCCAAATCTAAACCTAACCCCAAATCTAAACCTAAAATCTAATCCTAACCCCAAATCTAAACCTAACCCCAAATCTGAACCTAAAATCTCAACCTAACCCCGAATCTAAACCTAAAATCTAAACCTAACCCCAAATCTAAACCTGAAATCTAAACCTAACCCCAAATCTAAACCTAATCCCAAATCTAAACCTAAAATCTAAACCTAACCCCAAATCTAAACCTAAAATCTAAACCTAACCCCAAATCTAAACCTAACCCCAAATCTAAACCTAACCCCAAATCTAAACCTAAAATCTAAACCTAACCCCAAATCTAAACCTAAAATCTAAACCTAACCCCAAATCTAAAACAAAAATCTAAACCTAACCCCAAATCTAAACCTAACTCCAAATCTAACCCTAAATCTAAACCTAACCCCAAATCTAAACCTAAAATCTAAACCTAACCCCAAATCTAAACCTAGCCCCAAATCTAAACCTAAAATCTAAACCTAACCCCAAATCTAAACCTAAAATCTAAACCTAACCCCAAATCTAAACCTAACCCCAAAGCTAAACCTAAAATCTAAACCTAACCCCAAATCTAAACCTAAAATCTAAACCTAACACCAAATCTAAACCTAACCCCAAATCTAAACCTAAAATCTAAACCTAACCCCAAATCTAAACCAAAAATCTAAACCTAACCCCAAATCTAAACCTAACCCCAAATCTAAACCTAAAATCTAAACCTAACCCCAAATCTAAACCTAACCCCAAATCTAAACCTAAAATCTAAACCTAACCCCAAATCTAAACCTAAAATCTAAACCTAACCCCAAATCTAAACCTAACCCCAAATCTAAACCGAAAATCTAAACCTAACCCCAAATCTAAACCTAAAATCTAAACCTAACCCCAAATCTAAACCTAACCCCAAATCTAAACCTAAAATCTAAACCTAACCCCAAATCTAAACTTAGCCCCAAATCTAAACCTAAAATCTAAACCTAACCCCAAATCTAAACCAAAAATCTAAACCTAACCCCAAATCTAAACCTAAAATCTAAACCTAACCCCAAATCTAAACCTAACCCCAAATCTAAACCTAAAATCTAAACCTAACCCCAAATCTAAACCTAACCCCAAATCTAAACCTAAAATCTAAACCTAACCCCAAATCTAAACCTAAAATCTAAACCTAACCCCAAATCTAAACCTAACCCCAAATCTAAACTTAAATCTAAACCTAACCCCAAATCTGAACCTAAAATCTAAAGCTAACCCCAAATCTGAACCTAAAATCTAAACCTAACCCCAAATCTAAACCTAAAATCTAAACCTAACACCAAATCTAAACCTAACCCCAAATCTAAACCTAAAATCTAAACCTAACCCCAAATCTAAACCTAAAATCTAAACCTAACCCCAAATCTAAACCTAACCCCAAATCTAAACCTAAAATCTAAACCTAACCCCAAATCTAAACTCCAAATCTAAACCTAACCCCAAATCTAAACCCCAAATCTAAACCTAACCCCAAAACTAAACCTAAAATCTAAACCTAACCCCAAATCTAAACCTAACCCCAAATCTAAACCTAAAATCTAAACCTAACCCCAAATCTAAACCTAAAATCTAAACCTAAACCCAAATCTAAACCTAACCCCAAATCAAAACCTAACCCCAAATCTAAACCTAAAATCTAAACCTAACCCCAAATCTAAACCGAAAATCTAAACCTAACCCCAAATCTAAACCTAAAATCTAAACCTAACCCCAAATCTAAACCTAACTCCAAATCTAACCCTAAATCTAAACCTAACCCCAAATCTAAACCTAAAATCTAAACCTAACCCCAAATCTAAACCTAGCCCCAAATCTAAACCTAAAATCTAAACCTAACCCCAAATCTAAACCTAAAATCTAAACCTAACCCGAAATCTAAACCTAAAATCTAAACCTAACCCCAAATCTAAACCTAAAATCTAAACCTAACCCCAAATCTAAACCTAACCCCAAATCTAAACCTAAAATCTAAACCTAACCCCAAATCTAAACCTAAAATCTAAACCTAACACCAAATCTAAACCTAACCCCAAATCTAAACCAAAAATCTAAACCTAACCCCAAATCTAAACCTAACCCCAAATCTAAACCTAAAATCTAAACCTAACCCCAAATCTAAACCTAACCCCAAATCTAAACCTAAAATCTAAACCTAACCCCAAATCTAAACCTAACCCCAAATCTAAACCTAACATCTAAACCTAACCCCAAATCTAAACCTAACCCCAAATCCAAATCTAACCCCAAATCTAAACCTAACATCTAAACCTAACCCCAAATCCAAACCTAAAATCTAAACCTAACCCTAAATCTAAACCTAACCCCAAATCTAAACCTAAAATGTAAACCTAACCCCAAATCTAAACCTAATCCCAAATCTAAACCTAAAATCTAAACCTAACACCAAATCTAAACCTAACCCCAAATCTAAACCTAAAATCAAAACCTAATCCCAAATCTAAACCTAACCCCAAATCTAAACCTAAAATCTAAACCTAACCCCAAATCTAAACCGAAAATCTAAATCTAATCCCCAATCTAAACCGAAAATCTAAACCTAACCCCAAATCTAAACCTAAAATCTAAACCTAACCCCAAATCTAAACTTAGCCCCAAATCTAAACCTAAAATCTAAACCTAACCCCAAATCTAAACCAAAAATCTAAACCTAACCCCAAATCTAAACCTAAAATCTAAACCTAACCCCAAATCTAAACCTAACCCCAAATCTAAACCTAAAATCTAAACCTAACCCCAAATCTAAACCTAACCCCAAATCTAAACCTAAAATCTAAACCTAACCCCAAATCTAAACCTAAAATCTAAACCTAACCCCAAATCTAAACCTAACCCCAAATCTAAACTTAAATCTAAACCTAACCCCAAATCTGAACCTAAAATCTAAACCTAACCCCAAATCTGAACCTAAAATCTAAACCTAACCCCAAATCTAAACCTAAAATCTAAACCTAACCCCAAATCTAAACCTAACCCCAAATCTAAACCTAAAATCTAAACCTAACCCCAAATCTAAACCTAAAATCTAAACCTAACACCAAATCTAAACCTAACCCCAAATCTAAACCTAAAATCTAAACCTAACCCCAAATCTAAACCTAAAATCTAAACCTAACCCCAAATCTAAACCTAACCCCAAATCTAAACCTAAAATCTAAACCTAACCCCAAATCTGAACCTAAAATCTAAACCTAACCCCAAATCTAAACCTAACCCCAAATCTAAACCTAAAATCTAAACCTAACCCCAAATCTAAACCTAAAATCTAAACCTAACCCCAAATCTAAACCCCAAATCGAAACCTAACCCCAAATCTAAACCCCAAATCTAAACCTAATCCCAAATCTAAACCTAAAATCTAAACCTAACCCCAAATCTAAACCTAAAATCTAAACCTAACCCCAAATCTAAACCTTACCCCAAATCAAAACCTAACCCCAAATCTAAACCTAAAATCTAAACCTAACCCCAAATCTAAACCGAAAATCTAAACCTAACCCCAAATCTAAACCTAAAATCTAAACCTAACCCCAAATCTAAACCTAACCCCAAATCTAAACCTAAAATCTAAACCTAACCCCAAATCTAAACCTAAAATCTAAACCTAACCCCAAATCTAAACCTAACCCCAAATCTAAACCTAAAATCTAAACCTAACCCCAAATCTAAACCTAACCCCAAATCTAAACCTAAAATCTAAACCTAACCCCAAATCTAAACCTAAAATCTAAACCTAACCCCAAATCTAAACCTAAAATCTAAACCTAACCCCAAATCTAAACCTAAAATCTAAACCTAACCCCAAATCTGAACCTAACCCCAAATCTAAACCTAAAATCTAAACCTAACCCCAAATCTAAACCTAACCCCAAATCTAAACCTAAAATCTAAACCTAACCCCAAATCTAAACCTAATCCCAAATCTAAACCTAAAATCTAAACCTAACCCCAAATCTAGACCTAAAATCTAAACCTAACCCCAAATCTAAACCAAAAATCTAAACCTAACCCCAAATCTAAACCTAAATCCAAATCTAACCCTAAATCTAAACCTAACCCCAAATCTAAACCTAAAATCTAAACCTAACCCCAAATCTAAACCTAAAATCTAAACCTAACCCCAAATATAAACCTAAAATCTAAACCTAACCCCAAATCTAAACCTAAAATCTAAACCTAACCCCAAATCTAAACCTAACCCCAAATCTAAACCTAAAATCTAAACCTAACCCCAAATCTAAACCTAACCCCAAATCTGAACCTAAAATCTCAACCTAACCCCAAATCTAAACCTAAAATCTAAACCTAACCCCAAATCTAAACCTGAAATCTAAACCTAACCCCAAATCTAAACCTAATCCCAAATCTAAACCTAAAATCTAAACCTAACCCCAAATCTAAACCTAAAATCTAAACCTAACCCCAAATCTAAACCTAACCCCAAATCTAAACCTAACCCCAAATCTGAACCTAAAATCTAAACCTAACCCCAAATCTAAACCTAAAATCTAAACCTAACCCCAAATCTAAACCTAACCCCAAATCTAAACCTAAAATCTAAACCTAACCCCAAATCTAAACCTAAAATCTAAACCTAACACCAAATCTAAACCTAACCCCAAATCTAAACCTAAAATCTAAACCTAACCCCAAATCTAAACCTAAAATCTAAACCTAACCCCAAATCTAAACCTAACCCCAAATCTAAACCTAAAATCTAAACCTAACCCCAAATCTGAACCTAAAATCTAAACCTAACCCCAAATCTAAACCTAACCCCAAATCTAAACCTAAAATCTAAACCTAACCCCAAATCTAAACCTAAAATCTAAACCTAACCCCAAATCTAAACCCCAAATCTAAACCTAACCCCAAATCTAAACCCCAAATCTAAACCTAATCCCAAATGTAAACCTAAAATCTAAACCTAACCCCAAATCTAAACCTAAACTCTAAACCTAACCCCAAATCTAAACCTTACCCCAAATCAAAACCTAACCCCAAATCTAAACCTAAAATCTAAACCTAACCCCAAATCTAAACCGAAAATCTAAACCTAACCCCAAATCTAAACCTAAAATCTAAACCTAACCCCAAATCTAAACCTAACCCCAAATCTAAACCTAAAATCTAAACCTAACCCCAAATCTAAACCTAAAATCTAAACCTAACCCCAAATCTAAACCTAACCCCAAATCTAAACCTAAAATCTAAACCTAACCCCAAATCTAAACCTAAAATCTAAACCTAACCCCAAATCTGAACCTAACCCCAAATCTAAACCTAAAATCTAAACCTAACCCCAAATCTAAACCTAAAATCTAAACCTAACCCCAAATCTAAACCTAACCCCAAATCTAAACCTAAAATCTAAACCTAACCCCAAATCTAAACCTAATCCCAAATCTAAACCTAAAATCTAAACCTAACCCCAAATCTAGACCTAAAATCTAAACCTAACCCCAAATCTAAACCAAAAATCTAAACCTAACCCAAATCTAAACCTAACTCCAAATCTAACCCTAAATCTAAACCTAACCCCAAATCTAAACCTAAAATCTAAACCTAACCCCAAATCTAAACCTAAAATCTAAACCTAACCCCAAATATAAACCTAAAATCTAAACCTAACCCCAAATCTAAACCTAAAATCTAAACCTAACCCCAAATCTAAACCTAACCCCAAATCTAAACCTAAAATCTAAACCTAACCCCAAATCTAAACCTAACCCCAAATCTGAACCTAAAATCTCAACCTAACCCCAAATCTAAACCTAAAATCTAAACCTAACCCCAAATCTAAACCTGAAATCTAAACCTAACCCCAAATCTAAACCTAATCCCAAATCTAAACCTAAAATCTAAACCTAACCCCAAATCTAAACCTAAAATCTAAACCTAACCCCAAATCTAAACCTAACCCCAAATCTAAACCTAACCCCAAATCTAAACCTAAAATCTAAACCTAACCCCAAATCTGAACCTAAAATCTAAACCTAACCCCAAATCTAAACCTAACCCCAAATCTAAACCTAAAATCTAAACCTAACCCCAAATCTAAACCTAAAATCTAAACCTAACCCCAAATCTAAACCCCAAATCTAAACCTAACCCCAAATCTAAACCCCAAATCTAAACCTAATCCCAAAACTAAACCTAAAATCTAAACCTAACCCCAAATCTAAACCTAACCCCAAATCTAAACCTAAAATCTAAACCTAACCCCAAATCTAAACCTAAAATCTAAACCTAACCCCAAATCTAAACCTTACCCCAAATCAAAACCTAACCCCAAATCTAAACCTAAAATCTAAACCTAACCCCAAATCTAAACCGAAAATCTAAACCTAACCCCAAATCTAAACCTAAAATCTAAACCTAACCCCAAATCTAAACCTAACCCCAAATCTAAACCTAAAATCTAAACCTAACCCCAAATCTAAACCTAAAATCTAAACCTAACCCCAAATCTAAACCTAACCCCAAATCTAAACCTAAAATCTAAACCTAACCCCAAATCTAAACCTAAAATCTAAACCTAACCCCAAATCTAAACCTAAAATCTAAACCTAACCCCAAATCTAAACCTAAAATCTAAACCTAACCCCAAATCTGAACCTAACCCCAAATCTAAACCTAAAATCTAAACCTAACCCCAAATCTAAACCTAAAATCTAAACCTAACCCCAAATCTAAACCTAACCCCAAATCTAAACCTAACCCCAAATCTAAACCTAAAATCTAAACCTAACCCCAAATCTAAACCTAATCCCAAATCTAAACCTAAAATCTAAACCTAACCCCAAATCTAAACCAAAAATCTAAACCTAACCCCAAATCTAAACCTAAAATCTAAACCTAACCCCAAATCTAAACCTAGCCCCAAATCTAAACCTAAAATCTAAACCTAACCCCAAATATAAACCTAAAATCTAAACCTAACCCCAAATCTAAACCTAAAATCTAAACCTAACCCCAAATCTAAACCTAACCCCAAATCTAAACCTAAAATCTAAACCTAACTCCAAATCTAAACCTAAAATCTAAACCTAACACCAAATCTAAACCTAACCCCAAATCTAAACCTAAAATCTAAACCTAACCCCAAATCTAAACCTAAAATCTAAACCTAACCCCAAATCTAAACCTAACCCCAAATCTAAACCTAAAATGTAAACCTAACCCCAAATCTAAACCTAACCCCAAATCTGAACCTAAAATCTCAAACTAACCCCAAATCTAAACCTAAAATCTAAACCTAACCCCAAATCTAAACCTGAAATCTAAACCTAACCCCAAATCTAAACCTAATCCCAAATCTAAACCTAAAATCTAAACCTAACCCCAAATCTAAACCTAAAATCTAAACCTAACCCCAAATCTAAACCTAACCCCAAATCTAAACCTAACCCCAAATCTAAACCTAAAATCTAAACCTAACCCCAAATCTAAACCTAAAATCTAAACCTAAACCCAAATCTAAAACAAAAATCTAAACCTAACCCCAAATCTAAACCTAACTCCAAATCTAACCCGAAATCTAAACCTAACCCCAAATCTAAACCTAAAATGTAAACCTAACCCCAAATCTAAACCTAGCCCCAAATCTAAACCTAAAATCTAAACCTAACCCCAAATCTAAACCTAAAATCTAAACCTAACCCCAAATCTAAACCTAACCCCAAATCTAAACCTAAAATCTAAACCTAACCCCAAATCTAAACCTAAAATCTAAACCTAACCCCAAATCTGAACCTAACCCCAAATCTAAACCTAAAATCTAAACCTAACCCCAAATCTAGACCTAAAATCTAAACCTAACCCCAAATCTAAACCAAAAATCTAAACCTAACCCCAAATCTAAACCTAACTCCAAATCTAACCCTAAATCTAAACCTAACCCCAAATCTAAACCTAAAATCTAAACCTAACCCCAAATCTAAACCTAGCCCCAAATCTAAACCTAAAATCTAAACCTAACCCCAAATCTAAACCTAAAATCTAAACCTAACCCCAAATCTAAACCTAACCGCAAATCTAAACCTAAAATCTAAACCTAACTCCAAATCTAAACCTAAAATCTAAACCTAACACCAAATCTAAACCTAACCCCAAATCTAAACCTAAAATCTAAACCTAACCCCAAATCTAAACCTAAAATCTAAACCTAACCCCAAATCTAATCCTAACCCCAAATCTAAACCTAAAATCTAAACCTAACCCCAAATCTAAACCTAACCCCAAATCTGAACCTAAAATCTCAACCTAACCCCAAATCTAAACCTAAAATCTAAACCTAACCCCAAATCTAAACCTGAAATCTAAACCTAACCCCAAATCTAAACCTAATCCCAAATCTAAACCTAAAATCTAAACCTAACCCCAAATCTAAACCTAAAATCTAAACCTAACCCCAAATCTAAACCTAACCCCAAATCTAAACCTAACCCCAAATCTAAACCTAAAATCTAAACCTAACCCCAAATCTAAACCTAAAATCTAAACCTAACCCCAAATCTAAAACAAAAATCTAAACCTAACCCCAAATCTAAACCTAACTCCAAATCTAACCCTAAATCTAAACCTAACCCCAAATCTAAACCTAAAATCTAAACCTAACCCCAAATCTAAACCTAGCCCCAAATCTAAACCTAAAATCTAAACCTAACCCCAAATCTAAACCTAAAATCTAAACCTAACCCCAAATCTAAACCTAAAATCTAAACCTAACCCCAAATCTAAACCTAACCCCAAATCTAAACCTAAAATCTAAACCTAACCCCAAATCTAAACCTAAAATCTAAACCTAACACCAAATCTAAACCTAACCCCAAATCTAAACCTAAAATCTAAACCTAACCCCAAATCTAAACCAAAAATCTAAACCTAACCCCAAATCTAAACCTAACCCCAAATCTAAACCTAAAATCTAAACCTAACCCCAAATCTAAACCTAACCCCAAATCTAAACCTAAAATCTAAACCTAACCCCAAATCTAAACCTAAAATCTAAACCTAACCCCAAATCTAAACCTAACCCCAAATCTAAACCGAAAATCTAAACCTAACCCCAAATCTAAACCTAAAATCTAAACCTAACCCCAAATCTAAACCTAACCCCAAATCTAAACCTAAAATCTAAACCTAACCCCAAATCTAAACCTAAAATCTAAACCTAACACCAAATCTAAACCTAAAATCTAAACCTAACCCCAAATCTAAACCTAAAATCTAAACCTAACCCCAAATCTAAACCCCAAATCTAAACCTAACCCCAAAACTAAACCTAAAATCTAAACCTAACCCCAAATCTAAACCTAACCCCAAATCTAAACCTAAAATCTAAACCTAACCCCAAATCTAAACCTAAAATCTAAACCTAACCCCAAATCTCAACCTAACCCCAAATCTAAACCTAAAATCTAAATCTAACCCCAAATCTAAACCTAAAATCTAAACCTAACCCCAAATCTAAACCTAACCCCAAATCTAAACCTAAAATCTAAACCTAACCCCAAATCTAAACCTAACCCCAAATCTAAACCTAAAATCTAAACCTAACCCCAAATCTAAACCTAACCCCAAATACAAATCTAACCCCAAATCTAAACCTAACATCTAAACCTAACCCCAAATCCAAACCTAAAATCTAAACCTAACCCCAAATCTAAACCTAAAATCTAAACCTAACCCCAAATCTAAACCTAAAATCTAAACCTAACCCTAAATCTAAACCTAACCCCAAATCTAAACCTAAAATGTAAACCTAACCCCAAATCTAAACCTAATCCCAAATCTAAACCTAAAATCTAAACCTAACACCAAATCTAAACCTAACCCCAAATCTAAACCTAAAATCAAAACCTAACCCCAAATCTAAACCTAACCCCAAATCTAACCCTAAATCTAAACCTAACCCCAAATCTAAACCGAAAATCTAAACCTAACCCCCAATCTAAACCGAAAATCTAAACCTAACCCCAAATCTAAACCTAACTCCAAATCTAACCCTAAATCTAAACCTAACCCCAAATCTAAACCTAAAATCTAAACCTAACCCCAAATCTAAACTTAGCCCCAAATCTAAACCTAAAATCTAAACCTAACCCCAAATCTAAACCAAAAATCTAAACCTAACCCCAAATCTAAACCTAAAATCTAAACCTAACCCCAAATCTAAACCTAACCCGAAATCTAAACCTAAAATCTAAACCTAACCCCAAATCTAAACCTAACCCCAAATCTAAACCTAAAATCTAAACCTAACCCCAAATCTAAACCTAAAATCTAAACCTAACCCCAAATCTAAACCTAACCCCAAATCTGAACCTAAAATCTAAAGCTAACCCCAAATCTGAACCTAAAATCTAAACCTAACCCCAAATCTAAACCTAAAATCTAAACCTAACACCAAATCTAAACCTAACCCCAAATCTAAACCTAAAATCTAAACCTAACCCCAAATCTAAACCTAAAATCTAAACCTAACCCCAAATCTAAACCTAACCCCAAATCTAAACCTAAAATCTAAACCTAACCCCAAATCTAAACTCCAAATCTAAACCTAACCCCAAATCTAAACCCCAAATCTAAACCTAACCCCAAAACTAAACCTAAAATCTAAACCTAACCCCAAATCTAAACCTAACCCCAAATCTAAACCTAAAATCTAAACCTAACCCCAAATCTAAACCTAAAATCTAAACCTAACCCCAAATCTAAACCTAACCCCAAATCAAAACCTAACCCCAAATCTAAACCTAAAATCTAAACCTAACCCCAAATCTAAACGTAAAATCTAAACCTAACCCCAAATCTAAACCTAAAATCTAAACCTAACCCCAAATCTAAACCTAACTCCAAATCTAACCCTAAATCTAAACCTAACCCCAAATCTAAACCTAAAATCTAAACCTAACCCCAAATCTAAACCTAGCCCCAAATCTAAACCTAAAATCTAAACCTAACCCCAAATCTAAACCTAAAATCTAAACCTAACCCGAAATCTAAACCTAAAATCTAAACCTAACCCCAAATCTAAACCTAAAATCTAAACCTAACCCCAAATCTAAACCTAACCCCAAATCTAAACCTAAAATCTAAACCTAACCCCAAATCTAAACCTAAAATCTAAACCTAACACCAAATCTAAACCTAACCCCAAATCTAAACCAAAAATCTAAACCTAACCCCAAATCTAAACCTAACCCCAAATCTAAACCTAAAATCTAAACCTAACCCCAAATCTAAACCTAACCCCAAATCTAAACCTAAAATCTAAACCTAACCCCAAATCTAAACCTAACCCCAAATCTAAACCTAACATCTAAACCTAACCCCAAATCTAAACCTAACCCCAAATCCAAATCTAACCCCAAATCTAAACCTAACATCTAAACCTAACCCCAAATCCAAACCTAAAATCTAAACCTAACCCTAAATCTAAACCTAACCCCAAATCTAAACCTAAAATGTAAACCTAACCCCAAATCTAAACCTAATCCCAAATCTAAACCTAAAATCTAAACCTAACACCAAATCTAAACCTAACCCCAAATCTAAACCTAAAATCAAAACCTAACCCCAAATCTAAACCTAACCCCAAATCTAAACCTAAAATCTAAACCTAACCCCAAATCTAAACCGAAAATCTAAATCTAATCCCCAATCTAAACCGAAAATCTAAACCTAACCCCAAATCTAAACCTAAAATCTAAACCTAACCCCAAATCTAAACTTAGCCCCAAATCTAAACCTAAAATCTAAACCTAACCCCAAATCTAAACTTAAATCTAAACCTAACCCCAAATCTGAACCTAAAATCTAAACCTAACCCCAAATCTGAACCTAAAATCTAAACCTAACCCCAAATCTAAACCTAAAATCTAAACCTAAGCCCAAATCTAAACCTAACCCCAAATCTAAACCTAAAATCTAAACCTAACCCCAAATCTGAACCTAAAATCTAAACCTAACCCCAAATCTAAACCTAACCCCAAATCTAAACCTAAAATCTAAACCTAACCCCAAATCTAAACCTAAAATCTAAACCTAACCCCAAATCTAAACCCCAAATCTAAACCTAACCCCAAATCTAAACCCCAAATCTAAACCTAATCCCAAATCTAAACCTAAAATCTAAACCTAACCCCAAATCTAAACCTAAAATCTAAACCTAACCCCAAATCTAAACCTTACCCCAAATCAAAACCTAACCCCAAATCTAAACCTAAAATCTAAACCTAACCCCAAATCTAAACCGAAAATCTAAACCTAACCCCAAATCTAAACCTAAAATCTAAACCTAACCCCAAATCTAAACCTAACCCCAAATCTAAACCTAAAATCTAAACCTAACCCCAAATCTAAACCTAAAATCTAAACCTAACCCCAAATCTAAACCTAACCCCAAATCTAAACCTAAAATCTAAACCTAACCCCAAATCTAAACCTAACCCCAAATCTAAACCTAAAATCTAAACCTAACCCCAAATCTAAACCTAAAATCTAAACCTAACCCCAAATCTAAACCTAAAATCTAAACCTAACCCCAAATCTGAACCTAACCCCAAATCTAAACCTAAAATCTAAACCTAACCCCAAATCTAAACCTAACCCCAAATCTAAACCTAAAATCTAAACCTAACCCCAAATCTAAACCTAATCCCAAATCTAAACCTAAAATCTAAACCTAACCCCAAATCTAGACCTAAAATCTAAACCTAACCCCAAATCTAAACCAAAAATCTAAACCTAACCCCAAATCTAAACCTAAATCCAAATCTAACCCTAAATCTAAACCTAACCCCAAATCTAAACCTAAAATCTAAACCTAACCCCAAATCTAAACCTAAAATCTAAACCTAACCCCAAATATAAACCTAAAATCTAAACCTAACCCCAAATCTAAACCTAAAATCTAAACCTAACCCCAAATCTAAACCTAACCCCAAATCTAAACCTAAAATCTAAACCTAACCCCAAATCTAAACCTAACCCCAAATCTGAACCTAAAATCTCAACCTAACCCCAAATCTAAACCTAAAATCTAAACCTAACCCCAAATCTAAACCTGAAATCTAAACCTAACCCCAAATCTAAACCTAATCCCAAATCTAAACCTAAAATCTAAACCTAACCCCAAATCTAAACCTAAAATCTAAACCTAACCCCAAATCTAAACCTAACCCCAAATCTAAACCTAACCCCAAATTTGAACCTAAAATCTAAACCTAACCCCAAATCTAAACCTAAAATCTAAACCTAACCCCAAATCTAAACCTAACCCCAAATCTAAACCTAAAATCTAAACCTAACACCAAATCTAAACCTAACCCCAAATCTAAACCTAAAATCTAAACCTAACCCCAAATCTAAACCTAAAATCTAAACCTAACCCCAAATCTAAACCTAACCCCAAATCTAAACCTAAAATCTAAACCTAACCCCAAATCTGAACCTAAAATCTAAACCTAACCCCAAATCTAAACCTAACCCCAAATCTAAACCTAAAATCTAAACCTAACCCCAAATCTAAACCTAAAATCTAAACCTAACCCCAAATCTAAACCCCAAATCTAAACCTAACCCCAAATCTAAACCCCAAATCTAAACCTAATCCAAATGTAAACCTAAAATCTAAACCTAACCCCAAATCTAAACCTAAAATCTAAACCTAACCCCAAATCTAAACCTTACCCCAAATCAAAACCTAACCCCAAATCTAAACCTAAAATCTAAACCTAACCCCAAATCTAAACCGAAAATCTAAACCTAACCCCAAATCTAAACCTAAAATCTAAACCTAACCCCAAATCTAAACCTAACCCCAAATCTAAACCTAAAATCTAAACCTAACCCCAAATCTAAACCTAAAATCTAAACCTAACCCCAAATCTAAACCTAACCCCAAATCTAAACCTAAAATCTAAACCTAACCCCAAATCTAAACCTAAAATCTAAACCTAACCCCAAATCTAAACCTAAAATCTAAACCTAACCCCAAATCTAAACCTAAAATCTAAACCTAACCCCAAATCTGAACCTAACCCCAAATCTAAACCTAAAATCTAAACCTAACCCCAAATCTAAACCTAAAATCTAAACCTAACCCCAAATCTAAACCTAACCCCAAATCTAAACCTAAAATCTAAACCTAACCCCAAATCTAAACCTAATCCCAAATCTAAACCTAAAATCTAAACCTAACCCCAAATCTAGACCTAAAATCTAAACCTAACCCCAAATCTAAACCAAAAATCTAAACCAAACCCCAAATCTAAACCTAACTCCAAATCTAACCCTAAATCTAAACCTAACCCCAAATCTAAACCTAAAATCTAAACCTAACCCCAAATCTAAACCTAAAATCTAAACCTAACCCCAAATCTAAACCTAAAATCTAAACCTAACCCCAAATCTAAACCTAACCCCAAATCTAAACCTAAAATCTAAACCTAACCCCAAATCTAAACCTAACCCCAAATCTGAACCTAAAATCTCAACCTAACCCCAAATCTAAACCTAAAATCTAAACCTAACCCCAAATCTAAACCTGAAATCTAAACCTAACCCCAAATCTAAACCTAATCCCAAATCTAAACCTAAAATCTAAACCTAACCCCAAATCTAAACCTAAAATCTAAACCTAACCCCAAATCTAAACCTAACCCCAAATCTAAACCTAACCCCAAATCTAAACCTAAAATCTAAACCTAACCCCAAATCTAAACCTAAAATCTAAACCTAACCCCAAATCTAAAAAAAAAATCTAAACCTAACCCCAAATCTAAACCTAACTCCAAATCTAACCCTAAATCTAAACCTAACCCCAAATCTAAACCTAAAATCTAAACCTAACCCCAAATCTAAACCTAGCCGCAAATCTAAACCTAAAATCTAAACCTAACCCCAAATCTAAACCTAAAATCTAAACCTAACCCCAAATCTAAACCTAACCCCAAATCTAAACCTAAAATCTAAACCTAACCCCAAATCTAAACTTAGCCCCAAATCTAAACCTAAAATCTAAACCTAACCCCAAATCTAAACCAAAAATCTAAACCTAACCCCAAATCTAAACCTAAAATCTAAACCTAACCCCAAATCTAAACCTAACCCCAAATCTAAACCTAAAATCTAAACCTAACCCCAAATCTAAACCTAACCCCAAATCTAAACCTAAAATCTAAACCTAACCCCAAATCTAAACCTAAAATCTAAACCTAACCCCAAATCTAAACCTAACCCCAAATCTAAACTTAAATCTAAACCTAACCCCAAATCTGAACCTAAAATCTAAACCTAACCCCAAATCTGAACCTAAAATCTAAACCTAACCCCAAATCTAAACCTAAAATCTAAACCTAACCCCAAATCTAAACCTAACCCCAAATCTAAACCTAAAATCTAAACCTAACCCCAAATCTGAACCTAAAATCTAAACCTAACCCCAAATCTAAACCTAACCCCAAATCTAAACCTAAAATCTAAACCTAACCCCAAATCTAAACCTAAAATCTAAACCTAACCCCAAATCTAAACCCCAAATCTAAACCTAACCCCAAATCTAAACCCCAAATCTAAACCTAATCCCAAATCTAAACCTAAAATCTAAACCTAACCCCAAATCTAAACCTAAAATCTAAACCTAACCCCAAATCTAAACCTTACCCCAAATCAAAACCTAACCCCAAATCTAAACCTAAAATCTAAACCTAACCCCAAATCTAAACCGAAAATCTAAACCTAACCCCAAATCTAAACCTAAAATCTAAACCTAACCCCAAATCTAAACCTAACCCCAAATCTAAACCTAAAATCTAAACCTAACCCCAAATCTAAACCTAAAATCTAAACCTAACCCCAAATCTAAACCTAACCCCAAATCTAAACCTAAAATCTAAACCTAACCCCAAATCTAAACCTAACCCCAAATCTAAACCTAAAATCTAAACCTAACCCCAAATCTAAACCTAAAATCTAAACCTAACCCCAAATCTAAACCTAAAATCTAAACCTAACCCCAAATCTGAACCTAACCCCAAATCTAAACCTAAAATCTAAACCTAACCCCAAATCTAAACCTAACCCCAAATCTAAACCTAAAATCTAAACCTAACCCCAAATCTAAACCTAATCCCAAATCTAAACCTAAAATCTAAACCTAACCCCAAATCTAGACCTAAAATCTAAACCTAACCCCAAATCTAAACCAAAAATCTAAACCTAACCCCAAATCTAAACCTAAATCCAAATCTAACCCTAAATCTAAACCTAACCCCAAATCTAAACCTAAAATCTAAACCTAACCCCAAATCTAAACCTAAAATCTAAACCTAACCCCAAATATAAACCTAAAATCTAAACCTAACCCCAAATCTAAACCTAAAATCTAAACCTAACCCCAAATCTAAACCTAACCCCAAATCTAAACCTAAAATCTAAACCTAACCCCAAATCTAAACCTAACCCCAAATCTGAACCTAAAATCTCAACCTAACCCCAAATCTAAACCTAAAATCTAAACCTAACCCCAAATCTAAACCTGAAATCTAAACCTAACCCCAAATCTAAACCTAATCCCAAATCTAAACCTAAAATCTAAACCTAACCCCAAATCTAAACCTAAAATCTAAACCTAACCCCAAATCTAAACCTAACCCCAAATCTAAACCTAACCCCAAATTTGAACCTAAAATCTAAACCTAACCCCAAATCTAAACCTAAAATCTAAACCTAACCCCAAATCTAAACCTAACCCCAAATCTAAACCTAAAATCTAAACCTAACCCCAAATCTAAACCTAAAATCTAAACCTAACACCAAATCTAAACCTAACCCCAAATCTAAACCTAAAATCTAAACCTAACCCCAAATCTAAACCTAAAATCTAAACCTAACCCCAAATCTAAACCTAACCCCAAATCTAAACCTAAAATCTAAACCTAACCACAAATCTGAACCTAAAATCTAAACCTAACCCCAAATCTAAACCTAACCCCAAATCTAAACCTAAAATCTAAACCTAACCCCAAATCTAAACCTAAAATCTAAACCTAACCCCAAATCTAAACCCCAAATCTAAACCTAACCCCAAATCTAAACCCCAAATCTAAACCTAATCCCAAATGTAAACCTAAAATCTAAACCTAACCCCAAATCTAAACCTAAAATCTAAACCTAACCCCAAATCTAAACCTTACCCCAAATCAAAACCTAACCCCAAATCTAAACCTAAAATCTAAACCTAACCCCAAATCTAAACCGAAAATCTAAACCTAACCCCAAATCTAAACCTAAAATCTAAACCTAACCCCAAATCTAAACCTAACCCCAAATCTAAACCTAAAATCTAAACCTAACCCCAAATCTAAACCTAAAATCTAAACCTAACCCCAAATCTAAACCTAACCCCAAATCTAAACCTAAAATCTAAACCTAACCCCAAATCTAAACCTAAAATCTAAACCTAACCCCAAATCTAAACCTAAAATCTAAACCTAACCCCAAATCTAAACCTAAAATCTAAACCTAACCCCAAATCTGAACCTAACCCCAAATCTAAACCTAAAATCTAAACCTAACCCCAAATCTAAACCTAAAATCTAAACCTAACCCCAAATCTAAACCTAACCCCAAATCTAAACCTAAAATCTAAACCTAACCCCAAATCTAAACCTAATCCCAAATCTAAACCTAAAATCTAAACCTAACCCCAAATCTAGACCTAAAATCTAAACCTAACCCCAAATCTAAACCAAAAATCTAAACCAAACCCCAAATCTAAACCTAACTCCAAATCTAACCCTAAATCTAAACCTAACCCCAAATCTAAACCTAAAATCTAAACCTAACCCCAAATCTAAACCTAAAATCTAAACCTAACCCCAAATCTAAACCTAAAATCTAAACCTAACCCCAAATCTAAACCTAACCCCAAATCTAAACCTAAAATCTAAACCTAACCCCAAATCTAAACCTAACCCCAAATCTGAACCTAAAATCTCAACCTAACCCCAAATCTAAACCTAAAATCTAAACCTAACCCCAAATCTAAACCTGAAATCTAAACCTAACCCCAAATCTAAACCTAATCCCAAATCTAAACCTAAAATCTAAACCTAACCCCAAATCTAAACCTAAAATCTAAACCTAACCCCAAATCTAAACCTAACCCCAAATCTAAACCTAACCCCAAATCTAAACCTAAAATCTAAACCTAACCCCAAATCTAAACCTAAAATCTAAACCTAACCCCAAATCTAAAACAAAAATCTAAACCTAACCCCAAATCTAAACCTAACTCCAAATCTAACCCTAAATCTAAACCTAACCCCAAATCTAAACCTAAAATCTAAACCTAACCCCAAATCTAAACCTAGCCGCAAATCTAAACCTAAAATCTAAACCTAACCCCAAATCTAAACCTAAAATCTAAACCTAACCCCAAATCTAAACCTAACCCCAAATCTAAACCTAAAATCTAAACCTAACCCCAAATCTAAACCTAAAATCTAAACCTAACACCAAATCTAAACTTAACCCCAAATCTAAACCTAAAATCTAAACCTAACCCCAAATCTAAACCAAAAATCTAAACTTAACCCCAAATCTAAACCTAACCCCAAATCTAAACCTAAAATCTAAACCTAACCCCAAATCTAAACCTAACCCCAAATCTAAACCTAAAATCTAAACCTAACCCCAAATCTAAACCTAAAATCTAAACCTAACCCCAAATCTAAACCTAACCCCAAATCTAAACCGAAAATCTAAACCTAACCCCAAATCTAAACCTAAAATCTAAACCTAACCCCAAATCTAAACCTAACCCCAAATCTAAACCTAAAATCTAAACCTAACCCCAAATCTAAACCTAAAATCTAAACCTAAC
Organism: Patagioenas fasciata; assembly: GCF_037038585.1. Classification (NCBI taxonomy): domain Eukaryota; kingdom Metazoa; phylum Chordata; class Aves; order Columbiformes; family Columbidae; genus Patagioenas; species Patagioenas fasciata. The sequence continues at coordinate 294,302 of NW_027288755.1, read as the reverse complement.
CCCAAATCTAAACCTAAAATCTAAACCTAACCCCAAATCTAAACCTAGCCCCAAATCTAAACCTAAAATCTAAACCTAACCCCAAATCTAAACCTAAAATCTAAACCTAACTCCAAATCTAAACCTAAAATCTAAACCTAACCCCAAATCTAAACCTAAAATCTAAACCTAACCCCAAATCTAAACCTAACCCCAAATCTAAACCTAAAATCTAAACCTAACCCCAAATCTAAACCTAAAATCTAAACCTAACAACAAATCTAAACCTAACCCCAAATCTAAACCTAAAATCTAAACCTAACCCCAAATCTAAACCAAAAATCTAAACCTAACCCCAAATCTAAACCTAACCCCAAATCTAAACCTAAAATCTAAACCTAACCCCAAATCTAAACCTAACCCCAAATCTAAACCTAAAATCTAAACCTAACCCCAAATCTAAACCTAAAATCTAAACCTAACCCCAAATCTAAACCTAACCCCAAATCTAAACCGAAAATCTAAACCTAACTCCAAATCTAAACCTAAAATCTAAACGTAACACCAAATCTAAACCTAACCCCAAATCTAAACCTAAAATCTAAACCTAACCCCAAATCTAAACCTAAAATCTAAACCTAACCCCAAATCTAAACCTAACCCCAAATCTAAACCTAAAATCTAAACCTAACCCCAAATCTAAACCTAACCCCAAATCTAAACCTAAAATCTAAACCTAACTCCAAATCTAAACCTAAAATCTAAACGTAACACCAAATCTAAACCTAACCCCAAATCTAAACCTAAAATCTAAACCTAACCCCAAATCTAAACCTAAAATCTAAACCTAACCCCAAATCTAAACCTAACCCCAAATCTAAACCTAAAATCTAAACCTAACCCCAAATCTAAACCTAACCCCAAATCTGAACCTAAAATCTCAAACTAACCCCAAATCTAAACCTAAAATCTAAACCTAACCCCAAATCTAAACCTGAAATCTAAACCTAACCCCAAATCTAAACCTAATCCCAAATCTAAACCTAAAATCTAAACCTAACCCCAAATCTAAACCTAAAATCTAAACCTAACCCCAAATCTAAACCTAACCCCAAATCTAAACCTAAAATCTAAACCTAACCCCAAATCTAAACCTAAAATCTAAACCTAACCCCAAATCTAAAACAAAAATCTAAACCTAACCCCAAATCTAAACCTAACTCCAAATCTAACCCTAAATCTAAACCTAACCCCAAATCTAAACCTAAAATCTAAACCTAACCCCAAATCTAAACCTAGCCCCAAATCTAAACCTAGCCCCAAATCTAAACCTAAAATCTAAACCTAACCCCAAATCTAAACCTAAAATCTAAACCTAACCCCAAATCTAAACCTAACCCCAAATCTAAACCTAAAATCTAAACCTAACCCCAAATCTAAACCTAAAATCTAAACCTAACCCCAAATCTAAACCTAAAATCTAAACCTAACCCCAAATCTGAACCTAACCCCAAATCTAAACCTAAAATCTAAACCTAACCCCAAATCTAAACCTAAAATCTAAACCTAACCCTAAATCTAAACCTAACCCCAAATCTAAACCTAAAATCTAAACCTAACCCCAAATCTAGACCTAAAATCTAAACCTAACCCCAAATCTAAACCAAAAATCTAAACCTAACCCCAAATCTAAACCTAACTCCAAATCTAACCCTAAATCTAAACCTAACCCCAAATCTAAACCTAAAATCTAAACCTAACCCCAAATCTAAACCTAGCCCCAAATCTAAACCTAAAATCTAAACCTAACCCCAAATATAAACCTAAAATCTAAACCTAACCCCAAATCTAAACCTAAAATCTAAACCTAACCCCAAATCTAAACCTAAAATCTAAACCTAACCCCAAATCTAAACCTAACCCCAAATCTAAACCTAAAATCTAAACCTAACTCCAAATCTAAACCTAAAATCTAAACCTAACACCAAATCTAAACCTAACCCCAAATCTAAACCTAAAATCTAAACCTAACCCCAAATCTAAACCTAAAATCTAAACCTAACCCCAAATCTAAACCTAACCCCAAATCTAAACCTAAAATCTAAACCTAACCCCAAATCTAAACCTAACCCCAAATCTGAACCTAAAATCTCAACCTAACCCCAAATCTAAACCTAAAATCTAAACCTAACCCCAAATCTAAACCTGAAATCTAAACCTAACCCCAAATCTAAACCTAATCCCAAATCTAAACCTAAAATCTAAACCTAACCCCAAATCTAAACCTAAAATCTAAACCTAACCCCAAATCTAAACCTAACCCCAAATCTAAACCTAAAATCTAAACCTAACCCCAAATCTAAACCTAAAATCTAAACCTAACCCCAAATCTAAAACAAAAATCTAAACCTAACCCCAAATCTAAACCTAACTCCAAATCTAACCCTAAATCTAAACCTAACCCCAAATCTAAACCTAAAATCTAAACCTAACCCCAAATCTAAACCTAGCCCCAAATCTAAACCTAAAATCTAAACCTAACCCCAAATCTAAACCTAAAATCTAAACCTAACCCCAAATCTAAACCTAACCCCAAATCTAAACCTAAAATCTAAACCTAACCCCAAATCTAAACCTAAAATCTAAACCTAACACCAAATCTAAACCTAACCCCAAATCTAAACCTAAAATCTAAACCTAACCCCAAATCTAAACCAAAAATCTAAACCTAACCCCAAATCTAAACCTAACCCCAAATCTAAACCTAACCCCAAATCTAAACCTAACCCCAAATCTAAACCTAAAATCTAAACCTAACCCCAAATCTAAACCTAAAATCTAAACCTAACCCCAAATCTAAACCTAGCCCCAAATCTAAACCTAAAATCTAAACCTAACCCCAAATATAAACCTAAAATCTAAACCTAACCCCAAATCTAAACCTAAAATCTAAACCTAACCCCAAATCTAAACCTAAAATCTAAACCTAACCCCAAATCTAAACCTAAAATCTAAACCTAACTCCAAATCTAAACCTAAAATCTAAACCTAACACCAAATCTAAACCTAACCCCAAATCTAAACCTAAAATCTAAACCTAACCCCAAATCTAAACCTAAAATCTAAACCTAACCCCAAATCTAAACCTAACCCCAAATCTAAACCTAAAATCTAAACCTAACCCCAAATCTAAACCTAACCACAAATCTGAACCTAAAATCTAAACCTAACCCCAAATCTAAACCTAAAATCTAAACCTAACCCCAAATCTAAACCTGAAATCTAAACCTAACCCCAAATCTAAACCTAATCCCAAATCTAAACCTAAAATCTAAACCTAACCCCAAATCTAAACCTAAAATCTAAACCTAACCCCAAATCTAAACCTAACCCCAAATCTAAACCTAACCCCAAATCTAAACCTAAAATCTAAACCTAACCCCAAATCTAAAACAAAAATCTAAACCTAACCCCAAATCTAAACCTAACTCCAAATCTAACCCTAAATCTAAACCTAACCCCAAATCTAAACCTAAAATCTAAACCTAACCCCAAATCTAAACCTAGCCCCAAATCTAAACCTAAAATCTAAACCTAACCCCAAATCTAAACCTAAAATCTAAACCTAACCCCAAATCTAAACCTAACCCCAAATCTAAACCTAAAATCTAAACCTAACCCCAAATCTAAACCTAAAATCTAAACCTAACACCAAATCTAAACCTAACCCCAAATCTAAACCTAAAATCTAAACCTAACCCCAAATCTAAACCAAAAATCTAAACCTAACCCCAAATCTAAACCTAACCCCAAATCTAAACCTAAAATCTAAACCTAACCCCAAATCTAAACCTAACCCCAAATCTAAACCTAAAATCTAAACCTAACCCCAAATCTAAACTCCAAATCTAAACCTAACCCCAAATCTAAACCCCAAATCTAAACCTAACCCCAAAACTAAACCTAAAATCTAAACCTAACCCCAAATCTAAACCTAACCCCAAATCTAAACCTAAAATCTAAACCTAACCCCAAATCTAAACCTAAAATCTAAACCTAACCCCAAATCTAAACCTAACCCCAAATCAAAACCTAACCCCAAATCTAAACCTAAAATCTAAACCTAACCCCAAATCTAAACGTAAAATCTAAACCTAACCCCAAATCTAAACCTAAAATCTAAACCTAACCCCAAATCTAAACCTAACTCCAAATCTAACCCTAAATCTAAACCTAACCCCAAATCTAAACCTAAAATCTAAACCTAACCCCAAATCTAAACCTAGCCCCAAATCTAAACCTAAAATCTAAACCTAACCCCAAATCTAAACCTAAAATCTAAACCTAACCCGAAATCTAAACCTAAAATCTAAACCTAACCCCAAATCTAAACCTAAAATCTAAACCTAACCCCAAATCTAAACCTAACCCCAAATCTAAACCTAAAATCTAAACCTAACCCCAAATCTAAACCTAAAATCTAAACCTAACACCAAATCTAAACCTAACCCCAAATCTAAACCAAAAATCTAAACCTAACCCCAAATCTAAACCTAACCCCAAATCTAAACCTAAAATCTAAACCTAACCCCAAATCTAAACCTAACCCCAAATCTAAACCTAAAATCTAAACCTAACCCCAAATCTAAACCTAACCCCAAATCTAAACCTAACATCTAAACCTAACCCCAAATCTAAACCTAACCCCAAATCCAAATCTAACCCCAAATCTAAACCTAACATCTAAACCTAACCCCAAATCCAAACCTAAAATCTAAACCTAACCCTAAATCTAAACCTAACCCCAAATCTAAACCTAAAATGTAAACCTAACCCCAAATCTAAACCTAATCCCAAATCTAAACCTAAAATCTAAACCTAACACCAAATCTAAACCTAACCCCAAATCTAAACCTAAAATCAAAACCTAACCCCAAATCTAAACCTAACCCCAAATCTAAACCTAAAATCTAAACCTAACCCCAAATCTAAACCGAAAATCTAAATCTAATCCCCAATCTAAACCGAAAATCTAAACCTAACCCCAAATCTAAACCTAAAATCTAAACCTAACCCCAAATCTAAACTTAGCCCCAAATCTAAACCTAAAATCTAAACCTAACCCCAAATCTAAACTTAAATCTAAACCTAACCCCAAATCTGAACCTAAAATCTAAACCTAACCCCAAATCTGAACCTAAAATCTAAACCTAACCCCAAATCTAAACCTAAAATCTAAACCTAAGCCCAAATCTAAACCTAACCCCAAATCTAAACCTAAAATCTAAACCTAACCCCAAATCTGAACCTAAAATCTAAACCTAACCCCAAATCTAAACCTAACCCCAAATCTAAACCTAAAATCTAAACCTAACCCCAAATCTAAACCTAAAATCTAAACCTAACCCCAAATCTAAACCCCAAATCTAAACCTAACCCCAAATCTAAACCCCAAATCTAAACCTAATCCCAAATCTAAACCTAAAATCTAAACCTAACCCCAAATCTAAACCTAAAATCTAAACCTAACCCCAAATCTAAACCTTACCCCAAATCAAAACCTAACCCCAAATCTAAACCTAAAATCTAAACCTAACCCCAAATCTAAACCTAAAATCTAAACCTAACCCCAAATCTAAACCCCAAATCTAAACCTAACCCCAAATCTAAACCCCAAATCTAAACCTAATCCCAAATCTAAACCTAAAATCTAAACCTAACCCCAAATCTAAACCTAAAATCTAAACCTAACCCCAAATCTAAACCTAACCCCAAATCTAAACCTAAAATCTAAACCTAACCCCAAATCTAAACCTAAAATCTAAACCTAACCCCAAATCTAAACCTAACCCCAAATCTAAACCTAAAATCTAAACCTAACCCCAAATCTAAACCTAACCCCAAATCTAAACCTAAAATCTAAACCTAACCCCAAATCTAAACCTAAAATCTAAACCTAACCCCAAATCTAAACCTAAAATCTAAACCTAACCCCAAATCTGAACCTAACCCCAAATCTAAACCTAAAATCTAAACCTAACCCCAAATCTAAACCTAACCCCAAATCTAAACCTAAAATCTAAACCTAACCCCAAATCTAAACCTAATCCCAAATCTAAACCTAAAATCTAAACCTAACCCCAAATCTAGACCTAAAATCTAAACCTAACCCCAAATCTAAACCAAAAATCTAAACCTAACCCCAAATCTAAACCTAAATCCAAATCTAACCCTAAATCTAAACCTAACCCCAAATCTAAACCTAAAATCTAAACCTAACCCCAAATCTAAACCTAAAATCTAAACCTAACCCCAAATATAAACCTAAAATCTAAACCTAACCCCAAATCTAAACCTAAAATCTAAACCTAACCCCAAATCTAAACCTAACCCCAAATCTAAACCTAAAATCTAAACCTAACCCCAAATCTAAACCTAACCCCAAATCTGAACCTAAAATCTCAACCTAACCCCAAATCTAAACCTAAAATCTAAACCTAACCCCAAATCTAAACCTGAAATCTAAACCTAACCCCAAATCTAAACCTAATCCCAAATCTAAACCTAAAATCTAAACCTAACCCCAAATCTAAACCTAAAATCTAAACCTAACCCCAAATCTAAACCTAACCCCAAATCTAAACCTAACCCCAAATTTGAACCTAAAATCTAAACCTAACCCCAAATCTAAACCTAAAATCTAAACCTAACCCCAAATCTAAACCTAACCCCAAATCTAAACCTAAAATCTAAACCTAACCCCAAATCTAAACCTAAAATCTAAACCTAACACCAAATCTAAACCTAACCCCAAATCTAAACCTAAAATCTAAACCTAACCCCAAATCTAAACCTAAAATCTAAACCTAACCCCAAATCTAAACCTAACCCCAAATCTAAACCTAAAATCTAAACCTAACCCCAAATCTGAACCTAAAATCTAAACCTAACCCCAAATCTAAACCTAACCCCAAATCTAAACCTAAAATCTAAACCTAACCCCAAATCTAAACCTAAAATCTAAACCTAACCCCAAATCTAAACCCCAAATCTAAACCTAACCCCAAATCTAAACCCCAAATCTAAACCTAATCCCAAATGTAAACCTAAAATCTAAACCTAACCCCAAATCTAAACCTAAAATCTAAACCTAACCCCAAATCTAAACCTTACCCCAAATCAAAACCTAACCCCAAATCTAAACCTAAAATCTAAACCTAACCCCAAATCTAAACCGAAAATCTAAACCTAACCCCAAATCTAAACCTAAAATCTAAACCTAACCCCAAATCTAAACCTAACCCCAAATCTAAACCTAAAATCTAAACCTAACCCCAAATCTAAACCTAAAATCTAAACCTAACCCCAAATCTAAACCTAACCCCAAATCTAAACCTAAAATCTAAACCTAACCCCAAATCTAAACCTAAAATCTAAACCTAACCCCAAATCTAAACCTAAAATCTAAACCTAACCCCAAATCTAAACCTAAAATCTAAACCTAACCCCAAATCTGAACCTAACCCCAAATCTAAACCTAAAATCTAAACCTAACCCCAAATCTAAACCTAAAATCTAAACCTAACCCCAAATCTAAACCTAACCCCAAATCTAAACCTAAAATCTAAACCTAACCCCAAATCTAAACCTAACCTTAAATCTAAACCTAAAATCTAAACCTAACCCCAAATCTAGACCTAAAATCTAAACCTAACCCCAAATCTAAACCAAAAATCTAAACCAAACCCCAAATCTAAACCTAACTCCAAATCTAACCCTAAATCTAAACCTAACCCCAAATCTAAACCTAAAATCTAAACCTAACCCCAAATCTAAACCTAAAATCTAAACCTAACCCCAAATCTAAACCTAAAATCTAAACCTAACCCCAAATCTAAACCTAACCCCAAATCTAAACCTAAAATCTAAACCTAACCCCAAATCTAAACCTAACCCCAAATCTGAACCTAAAATCTCAACCTAACCCCAAATCTAAACCTAAAATCTAAACCTAACCCCAAATCTAAACCTGAAATCTAAACCTAACCCCAAATCTAAACCTAATCCCAAATCTAAACCTAAAATCTAAACCTAACCCCAAATCTAAACCTAAAATCTAAACCTAACCCCAAATCTAAACCTAACCCCAAATCTAAACCTAACCCCAAATCTAAACCTAAAATCTAAACCTAACCCCAAATCTAAACCTAAAATCTAAACCTAACCCCAAATCTAAAAAAAAAATCTAAACCTAACCCCAAATCTAAACCTAACTCCAAATCTAACCCTAAATCTAAACCTAACCCCAAATCTAAACCTAAAATCTAAACCTAACCCCAAATCTAAACCTAGCCGCAAATCTAAACCTAAAATCTAAACCTAACCCCAAATCTAAACCTAAAATCTAAACCTAACCCCAAATCTAAACCTAACCCCAAATCTAAACCTAAAATCTAAACCTAACCCCAAATCTAAACTTAGCCCCAAATCTAAACCTAAAATCTAAACCTAACCCCAAATCTAAACCAAAAATCTAAACCTAACCCCAAATCTAAACCTAAAATCTAAACCTAACCCCAAATCTAAACCTAACCCCAAATCTAAACCTAAAATCTAAACCTAACCCCAAATCTAAACCTAACCCCAAATCTAAACCTAAAATCTAAACCTAACCCCAAATCTAAACCTAAAATCTAAACCTAACCCCAAATCTAAACCTAACCCCAAATCTAAACTTAAATCTAAACCTAACCCCAAATCTGAACCTAAAATCTAAACCTAACCCCAAATCTGAACCTAAAATCTAAACCTAACCCCAAATCTAAACCTAAAATCTAAACCTAACCCCAAATCTAAACCTAACCCCAAATCTAAACCTAAAATCTAAACCTAACCCCAAATCTGAACCTAAAATCTAAACCTAACCCCAAATCTAAACCTAACCCCAAATCTAAACCTAAAATCTAAACCTAACCCCAAATCTAAACCTAAAATCTAAACCTAACCCCAAATCTAAACCCCAAATCTAAACCTAACCCCAAATCTAAACCCCAAATCTAAACCTAATCCCAAATCTAAACCTAAAATCTAAACCTAACCCCAAATCTAAACCTAAAATCTAAACCTAACCCCAAATCTAAACCTTACCCCAAATCAAAACCTAACCCCAAATCTAAACCTAAAATCTAAACCTAACCCCAAATCTAAACCGAAAATCTAAACCTAACCCCAAATCTAAACCTAAAATCTAAACCTAACCCCAAATCTAAACCTAACCCCAAATCTAAACCTAAAATCTAAACCTAACCCCAAATCTAAACCTAAAATCTAAACCTAACCCCAAATCTAAACCTAACCCCAAATCTAAACCTAAAATCTAAACCTAACCCCAAATCTAAACCTAACCCCAAATCTAAACCTAAAATCTAAACCTAACCCCAAATCTAAACCTAAAATCTAAACCTAACCCCAAATCTAAACCTAAAATCTAAACCTAACCCCAAATCTGAACCTAACCCCAAATCTAAACCTAAAATCTAAACCTAACCCCAAATCTAAACCTAACCCCAAATCTAAACCTAAAATCTAAACCTAACCCCAAATCTAAACCTAATCCCAAATCTAAACCTAAAATCTAAACCTAACCCCAAATCTAGACCTAAAATCTAAACCTAACCCCAAATCTAAACCAAAAATCTAAACCTAACCCCAAATCTAAACCTAAATCCAAATCTAACCCTAAATCTAAACCTAACCCCAAATCTAAACCTAAAATCTAAACCTAACCCCAAATCTAAACCTAAAATCTAAACCTAACCCCAAATATAAACCTAAAATCTAAACCTAACCCCAAATCTAAACCTAAAATCTAAACCTAACCCCAAATCTAAACCTAACCCCAAATCTAAACCTAAAATCTAAACCTAACCCCAAATCTAAACCTAACCCCAAATCTGAACCTAAAATCTCAACCTAACCCCAAATCTAAACCTAAAATCTAAACCTAACCCCAAATCTAAACCTGAAATCTAAACCTAACCCCAAATCTAAACCTAATTCCAAATCTAAACCTAAAATCTAAACCTAACCCCAAATCTAAACCTAAAATCTAAACCTAACCCCAAATCTAAACCTAACCCCAAATCTAAACCTAACCCCAAATTTGAACCTAAAATCTAAACCTAACCCCAAATCTAAACCTAAAATCTAAACCTAACCCCAAATCTAAACCTAACCCCAAATCTAAACCTAAAATCTAAACCTAACCCCAAATCTAAACCTAAAATCTAAACCTAACACCAAATCTAAACCTAACCCCAAATCTAAACCTAAAATCTAAACCTAACCCCAAATCTAAACCTAAAATCTAAACCTAACCCCAAATCTAAACCTAACCCCAAATCTAAACCTAAAATCTAAACCTAACCCCAAATCTGAACCTAAAATCTAAACCTAACCCCAAATCTAAACCTAACCCCAAATCTAAACCTAAAATCTAAACCTAACCCCAAATCTAAACCTAAAATCTAAACCTAACCCCAAATCTAAACCCCAAATCTAAACCTAACCCCAAATCTAAACCCCAAATCTAAACCTAATCCCAAATGTAAACCTAAAATCTAAACCTAACCCCAAATCTAAACCTAAAATCTAAACCTAACCCCAAATCTAAACCTTACCCCAAATCAAAACCTAACCCCAAATCTAAACCTAAAATCTAAACCTAACCCCAAATCTAAACCGAAAATCTAAACCTAACCCCAAATCTAAACCTAAAATCTAAACCTAACCCCAAATCTAAACCTAACCCCAAATCTAAACCTAAAATCTAAACCTAACCCCAAATCTAAACCTAAAATCTAAACCTAACCCCAAATCTAAACCTAACCCCAAATCTAAACCTAAAATCTAAACCTAACCCCAAATCTAAACCTAAAATCTAAACCTAACCCCAAATCTAAACCTAAAATCTAAACCTAACCCCAAATCTAAACCTAAAATCTAAACCTAACCCCAAATCTGAACCTAACCCCAAATCTAAACCTAAAATCTAAACCTAACCCCAAATCTAAACCTAAAATCTAAACCTAACCCCAAATCTAAACCTAACCCCAAATCTAAACCTAAAATCTAAACCTAACCCCAAATCTAAACCTAATCCCAAATCTAAACCTAAAATCTAAACCTAACCCCAAATCTAGACCTAAAATCTAAACCTAACCCCAAATCTAAACCAAAAATCTAAACCAAACCCCAAATCTAAACCTAACTCCAAATCTAACCCTAAATCTAAACCTAACCCCAAATCTAAACCTAAAATCTAAACCTAACCCCAAATCTAAACCTAAAATCTAAACCTAACCCCAAATCTAAACCTAAAATCTAAACCTAACCCCAAATCTAAACCTAACCCCAAATCTAAACCTAAAATCTAAACCTAACCCCAAATCTAAACCTAACCCCAAATCTGAACCTAAAATCTCAACCTAACCCCAAATCTAAACCTAAAATCTAAACCTAACCCCAAATCTAAACCTGAAATCTAAACCTAACCCCAAATCTAAACCTAATCCCAAATCTAAACCTAAAATCTAAACCTAACCCCAAATCTAAACCTAAAATCTAAACCTAACCCCAAATCTAAACCTAACCCCAAATCTAAACCTAACCCCAAATCTAAACCTAAAATCTAAACCTAACCCCAAATCTAAACCTAAAATCTAAACCTAACCCCAAATCTAAAACAAAAATCTAAACCTAACCCCAAATCTAAACCTAACTCCAAATCTAACCCTAAATCTAAACCTAACCCCAAATCTAAACCTAAAATCTAAACCTAACCCCAAATCTAAACCTAGCCGCAAATCTAAACCTAAAATCTAAACCTAACCCCAAATCTAAACCTAAAATCTAAACCTAACCCCAAATCTAAACCTAACCCCAAATCTAAACCTAAAATCTAAACCTAACCCCAAATCTAAACCTAAAATCTAAACCTAACACCAAATCTAAACTTAACCCCAAATCTAAACCTAAAATCTAAACCTAACCCCAAATCTAAACCAAAAATCTAAACTTAACCCCAAATCTAAACCTAACCCCAAATCTAAACCTAAAATCTAAACCTAACCCCAAATCTAAACCTAACCCCAAATCTAAACCTAAAATCTAAACCTAACCCCAAATCTAAACCTAAAATCTAAACCTAACCCCAAATCTAAACCTAACCCCAAATCTAAACCGAAAATCTAAACCTAACCCCAAATCTAAACCTAAAATCTAAACCTAACCCCAAATCTAAACCTAACCCCAAATCTAAACCTAAAATCTAAACCTAACCCCAAATCTAAACCTAAAATCTAAACCTAACCCCAAATCTAAACCTAAAATCTAAACCTAACCCCAAATCTAAACCTAGCCCCAAATCTAAACCTAAAATCTAAACCTAACCCCAAATCTAAACCTAAAATCTAAACCTAACTCCAAATCTAAACCTAAAATCTAAACCTAACCCCAAATCTAAACCTAAAATCTAAACCTAACCCCAAATCTAAACCTAACCCCAAATCTAAACCTAAAATCTAAACCTAACCCCAAATCTAAACCTAAAATCTAAACCTAACAACAAATCTAAACCTAACCCCAAATCTAAACCTAAAATCTAAACCTAACCCCAAATCTAAACCAAAAATCTAAACCTAACCCCAAATCTAAACCTAACCCCAAATCTAAACCTAAAATCTAAACCTAACCCCAAATCTAAACCTAACCCCAAATCTAAACCTAAAATCTAAACCTAACCCCAAATCTAAACCTAAAATCTAAACCTAACCCCAAATCTAAACCTAACCCCAAATCTAAACCGAAAATCTAAACCTAACTCCAAATCTAAACCTAAAATCTAAACGTAACACCAAATCTAAACCTAACCCCAAATCTAAACCTAAAATCTAAACCTAACCCCAAATCTAAACCTAAAATCTAAACCTAACCCCAAATCTAAACCTAACCCCAAATCTAAACCTAAAATCTAAACCTAACCCCAAATCTAAACCTAACCCCAAATCTAAACCTAAAATCTAAACCTAACTCCAAATCTAAACCTAAAATCTAAACGTAACACCAAATCTAAACCTAACCCCAAATCTAAACCTAAAATCTAAACCTAACCCCAAATCTAAACCTAAAATCTAAACCTAACCCCAAATCTAAACCTAACCCCAAATCTAAACCTAAAATCTAAACCTAACCCCAAATCTAAACCTAACCCCAAATCTGAACCTAAAATCTCAAACTAACCCCAAATCTAAACCTAAAATCTAAACCTAACCCCAAATCTAAACCTGAAATCTAAACCTAACCCCAAATCTAAACCTAATCCCAAATCTAAACCTAAAATCTAAACCTAACCCCAAATCTAAACCTAAAATCTAAACCTAACCCCAAATCTAAACCTAACCCCAAATCTAAACCTAAAATCTAAACCTAACCCCAAATCTAAACCTAAAATCTAAACCTAACCCCAAATCTAAAACAAAAATCTAAACCTAACCCCAAATCTAAACCTAACTCCAAATCTAACCCTAAATCTAAACCTAACCCCAAATCTAAACCTAAAATCTAAACCTAACCCCAAATCTAAACCTAGCCCCAAATCTAAACCTAAAATCTAAACCTAACCCCAAATCTAAACCTAAAATCTAAACCTAACCCCAAATCTAAACCTAACCCCAAATCTAAACCTAAAATCTAAACCTAACCCCAAATCTAAACCTAAAATCTAAACCTAACCCCAAATCTAAACCTAAAATCTAAACCTAACCCCAAATCTGAACCTAACCCCAAATCTAAACCTAAAATCTAAACCTAACCCCAAATCTAAACCTAAAATCTAAACCTAACCCTAAATCTAAACCTAACCCCAAATCTAAACCTAAAATCTAAACCTAACCCCAAATCTAGACCTAAAATCTAAACCTAACCCCAAATCTAAACCAAAAATCTAAACCTAACCCCAAATCTAAACCTAACTCCAAATCTAACCCTAAATCTAAACCTAACCCCAAATCTAAACCTAAAATCTAAACCTAACCCCAAATCTAAACCTAGCCCCAAATCTAAACCTAAAATCTAAACCTAACCCCAAATATAAACCTAAAATCTAAACCTAACCCCAAATCTAAACCTAAAATCTAAACCTAACCCCAAATCTAAACCTAAAATCTAAACCTAACCCCAAATCTAAACCTAACCCCAAATCTAAACCTAAAATCTAAACCTAACTCCAAATCTAAACCTAAAATCTAAACCTAACACCAAATCTAAACCTAACCCCAAATCTAAACCTAAAATCTAAACCTAACCCCAAATCTAAACCTAAAATCTAAACCTAACCCCAAATCTAAACCTAACCCCAAATCTAAACCTAAAATCTAAACCTAACCCCAAATCTAAACCTAACCCCAAATCTGAACCTAAAATCTCAACCTAACCCCAAATCTAAACCTAAAATCTAAACCTAACCCCAAATCTAAACCTGAAATCTAAACCTAACCCCAAATCTAAACCTAATCCCAAATCTAAACCTAAAATCTAAACCTAACCCCAAATCTAAACCTAAAATCTAAACCTAACCCCAAATCTAAACCTAACCCCAAATCTAAACCTAAAATCTAAACCTAACCCCAAATCTAAACCTAAAATCTAAACCTAACCCCAAATCTAAAACAAAAATCTAAACCTAACCCCAAATCTAAACCTAACTCCAAATCTAACCCTAAATCTAAACCTAACCCCAAATCTAAACCTAAAATCTAAACCTAACCCCAAATCTAAACCTAGCCCCAAATCTAAACCTAAAATCTAAACCTAACCCCAAATCTAAACCTAAAATCTAAACCTAACCCCAAATCTAAACCTAACCCCAAATCTAAACCTAAAATCTAAACCTAACCCCAAATCTAAACCTAAAATCTAAACCTAACACCAAATCTAAACCTAACCCCAAATCTAAACCTAAAATCTAAACCTAACCCCAAATCTAAACCAAAAATCTAAACCTAACCCCAAATCTAAACCTAACCCCAAATCTAAACCTAACCCCAAATCTAAACCTAACCCCAAATCTAAACCTAAAATCTAAACCTAACCCCAAATCTAAACCTAAAATCTAAACCTAACCCCAAATCTAAACCTAGCCCCAAATCTAAACCTAAAATCTAAACCTAACCCCAAATATAAACCTAAAATCTAAACCTAACCCCAAATCTAAACCTAAAATCTAAACCTAACCCCAAATCTAAACCTAAAATCTAAACCTAACCCCAAATCTAAACCTAAAATCTAAACCTAACTCCAAATCTAAACCTAAAATCTAAACCTAACACCAAATCTAAACCTAACCCCAAATCTAAACCTAAAATCTAAACCTAACCCCAAATCTAAACCTAAAATCTAAACCTAACCCCAAATCTAAACCTAACCCCAAATCTAAACCTAAAATCTAAACCTAACCCCAAATCTAAACCTAACCACAAATCTGAACCTAAAATCTAAACCTAACCCCAAATCTAAACCTAAAATCTAAACCTAACCCCAAATCTAAACCTGAAATCTAAACCTAACCCCAAATCTAAACCTAATCCCAAATCTAAACCTAAAATCTAAACCTAACCCCAAATCTAAACCTAAAATCTAAACCTAACCCCAAATCTAAACCTAACCCCAAATCTAAACCTAACCCCAAATCTAAACCTAAAATCTAAACCTAACCCCAAATCTAAAACAAAAATCTAAACCTAACCCCAAATCTAAACCTAACTCCAAATCTAACCCTAAATCTAAACCTAACCCCAAATCTAAACCTAAAATCTAAACCTAACCCCAAATCTAAACCTAGCCCCAAATCTAAACCTAAAATCTAAACCTAACCCCAAATCTAAACCTAAAATCTAAACCTATCCCCAAATCTAAACCTAACCCCAAATCTAAACCTAAAATCTAAACCTAACCCCAAATCTAAACCTAAAATCTAAACCTAACACCAAATCTAAACCTAACCCCAAATCTAAACCTAAAATCTAAACCTAACCCCAAATCTAAACCAAAAATCTAAACCTAACCCCAAATCTAAACCTAACCCCAAATCTAAACCTAACCCCAAATCTAAACCTAACCCCAAATCTAAACCTAAAATCTAAACCTAACCCCAAATCTAAACCTAAAATCTAAACCTAACCCCAAATCTAAACCTAACCCCAAATCTAAACCGAAAATCTAAACCTAACCCCAAATCTAAACCTAAAATCTAAACCTAACCCCAAATCTAAACCTAACCCCAAATCTAAACCTAAAATCTAAACCTAACCCCAAATCTAAACCTAAAATCTAAACCTAACACCAAATCTAAACCTAAAATCTAAACCTAACCCCAAATCTAAACCTAAAATCTAAACCTAACCCCAAATCTAAACCCCAAATCTAAACCTAACCCCAAAACTAAACCTAAAATCTAAACCTAACCCCAAATCTAAACCTAACCCCAAATCTAAACCTAAAATCTAAACCTAACCCCAAATCTAAACCTAAAATCTAAACCTAACCCCAAATCTCAACCTAACCCCAAATCTAAACCTAAAATCTAAATCTAACCCCAAATCTAAACCTAAAATCTAAACCTAACCCCAAATCTAAACCTAACCCCAAATCTAAACCTAAAATCTAAACCTAACCCCAAATCTAAACCTAACCCCAAATCTAAACCTAAAATCTAAACCTAACCCCAAATCTAAACCTAACCCCAAATACAAATCTAACCCCAAATCTAAACCTAACATCTAAACCTAACCCCAAATCCAAACCTAAAATCTAAACCTAACCCCAAATCTAAACCTAAAATCTAAACCTAACCCCAAATCTAAACCTAAAATCTAAACCTAACCCTAAATCTAAACCTAACCCCAAATCTAAACCTAAAATGTAAACCTAACCCCAAATCTAAACCTAACCCCAAATCTAAACCTAAAATCAAAACCTAACCCCAAATCTAAACCTAACCCCAAATCTAACCCCAAATCTAAACCTAACACCAAATCTAAACCTAACCCCAAATCTAAACCTAAAATCAAAACCTAACCCCAAATCTAAACCTAACCCCAAATCTAACCCTAAATCTAAACCTAACCCCAAATCTAAACCGAAAATCTAAACCTAACCCCCAATCTAAACCGAAAATCTAAACCTAACCCCAAATCTAAACCTAACTCCAAATCTAACCCTGAATCTAAACCTAACCCCAAATCTAAACCTAAAATCTAAACCTAACCCCAAATCTAAACTTAGCCCCAAATCTAAACCTAAAATCTAAACCTAACCCCAAATCTAAACCAAAAATCTAAACCTAACCCCAAATCTAAACCTAAAATCTAAACCTAACCCCAAATCTAAACCTAACCCGAAATCTAAACCTAAAATCTAAACCTAACCCCAAATCTAAACCTAACCCCAAATCTAAACCTAAAATCTAAACCTAACCCCAAATCTAAACCTAAAATCTAAACCTAACCCCAAATCTAAACTTAAATCTAAACCTAACCCCAAATCTGAACCTAAAATCTAAAGCTAACCCCAAATCTGAACCTAAAATCTAAACCTAACCCCAAATCTAAACCTAAAATCTAAACCTAACACCAAATCTAAACCTAACCCAAATCTAAACCTAAAATCTAAACCTAACCCCAAATCTAAACCTAAAATCTAAACCTAACCCCAAATCTAAACCTAACCCCAAATCTAAACCTAAAATCTAAACCTAACCCCAAATCTAAACTCCAAATCTAAACCTAACCCCAAATCTAAACCCCAAATCTAAACCTAACCCCAAAACTAAACCTAAAATCTAAACCTAACCCCAAATCTAAACCTAACCCCAAATCTAAACCTAAAATCTAAACCTAACCCCAAATCTAAACCTAAAATCTAAACCTAACCCCAAATCTAAACCTAACCCCAAATCAAAACCTAACCCCAAATCTAAACCTAAAATCTAAACCTAACCCCAAATCTAAACCGAAAATCTAAACCTAACCCCAAATCTAAACCTAAAATCTAAACCTAACCCCAAATCTAAACCTAAAATCTAAACCTAACCCCAAATCTAAACCTAGCCCCAAATCTAAACCTAAAATCTAAACCTAACCCCAAATCTAAACCTAAAATCTAAACCTAACCCGAAATCTAAACCTAAAATCTAAACCTAACCCCAAATCTAAACCTAAAATCTAAACCTAACCCCAAATCTAAACCTAACCCCAAATCTAAACCTAAAATCTAAACCTAACCCCAAATCTAAACCTAAAATCTAAACCTAACACCAAATCTAAACCTAACCCCAAATCTAAACCTAAAATCTAAACCTAACCCCAAATCTAAACCAAAAATCTAAACCTAACCCCAAATCTAAACCTAACCCCAAATCTAAACCTAAAATCTAAACCTAACCCCAAATCTAAACCTAACCCCAAATCTAAACCTAAAATCTAAACCTAACCCCAAATCTAAACCTAACCCCAAATCTAAACCGAAAATCTAAACCTAACCCCAAATCTAAACCTAAAATCTAAACCTAACCCCAAATCTAAACCTAACCCCAAATCTAAACCTAAAATCTAAACCTAACCCCAAATCTAAACCTAAAATCTAAACCTAACCCCAAATCTAAACCCCAAATCTAAACCTAACCCCAAAACTAAACCTAAAATCTAAACCTAACCCCAAATCTAAACCTAACCCCAAATCTAAACCTAAAATCTAAACCTAACCCCAAATCTAAACCTAAAATCTAAACCTAACCCCAAATCTCAACCTAACCCCAAATCTAAACCTAAAATCTAAATCTAACCCCAAATCTAAACCTAAAATCTAAACCTAACCCCAAATCTAAACCTAACCCCAAATCTAAACCTAAAATCTAAACCTAACCCCAAATCTAAACCTAACCCCAAATCTAAACCTAAAATCTAAACCTAACCCCAAATCTAAACCTAACCCCAAATACAAATCTAACCCCAAATCTAAACCTAACATCTAAACCTAACCACAAATCCAAACCTGAAATCTAAACCTAACCCCAAATCTAAACCTAAAATCTAAACCTAACCCCAAATCTAAACCTAAAATCTAAACCTAACCCTAAATCTAAACCTAACCCCAAATCTAAACCTAAAATGTAAACCTAACCCCAAATCTAAACCTAATCCCAAATCTAAACCTAAAATCTAAACCTAACACCAAATCTAAACCTAACCCCAAATCTAAACCTAAAATCAAAACCTAACCCCAAATCTAAACCTAACCCCAAATCTAACCCTAAATCTAAACCTAACCCCAAATCTAAACCGAAAATCTAAACCTAACCCCCAATCTAAACCGAAAATCTAAACCTAACCCCAAATTTAAACCTAACTCCAAATCTAACCCTAAATCTAAACCTAACCCCAAATCTAAACCTAAAATCTAAACCTAACCCCAAATCTAAACTTAGCCCCAAATCTAAACCTAAAATCTAAACCTAACCCCAAATCTAAACCTAAAATCTAAACCTAACCCCAAATCTAAACCTAAAATCTAAACCTAACCCCAAATCTAAACCTAACCCGAAATCTAAACCTAAAATCTAAACCTAACCCCAAATCTAAACCTAACCCCAAATCTAAACCTAAAATCTAAACCTAACCCCAAATCTAAACCTAAAATCTAAACCTAACCCCAAATCTAAACCTAACCCCAAATCTGAACCTAAAATCTAAAGCTAACCCCAAATCTGAACCTAAAATCTAAACCTAACCCCAAATCTAAACCTAAAATCTAAACCTAACACCAAATCTAAACCTAACCCCAAATCTAAACCTAAAATCTAAACCTAACCCCAAATCTAAACCTAAAATCTAAACCTAACCCCAAATCTAAACCTAACCCCAAATCTAAACCCCAAATCTAAACCTAACCCCAAATCTAAACCCCAAATCTAAACCTAACCCCAAAACTAAACCTAAAATCTAAACCTAACCCCAAATCTAAACCTAACCCCAAATCTAAACCTAAAATCTAAACCTAACCCCAAATCTAAACCTAAAATCTAAACCTAACCCCAAATCTAAACCTAACCCCAAATCAAAACCTAACCCCAAATCTAAACCTAAAATCTAAACCTAACCCCAAATCTAAACCGAAAATCTAAACCTAACCCCAAATCTAAACCTAAAATCTAAACCTAACCCCAAATCTAAACCGAAAATCTAAACCTAACCCCAAATCTAAACCTAAAATCTAAACCTAACCCCAAATCTAAACCTAACCCAAAATCTAAACCTAAAATCTAAACCTAACCCCAAATCTAAACCTAAAATCTAATCCTAACCCCAAATCTAAAACCCAAATCTAAACCTAACCCCAAATCTAAACCCCAAATCTAAACCTAACCCCAAAACTAAACCTAAAATCTAAACCTAACCCCAAATCTAAACCTAACCCCAAATCTAAACCTAAAGTCTAAACCTAACCCCAAATCTAAACCTAAAATCTAAACCTAACCCCAAATCTAAACCTAAAATCTAAACCTAAACCCAAATCTAAACCTAAAATCTAAACCTAACCCCAAATCTAAACCTAAAATCTAAACATAACCTAAAATCTAAACCTAACCCCAAATCTAAACCTAAAATCTAAACCTAACCCCAAATCTAAACCTAACCCCAAATCTAAACCGTAAATCTAAACCTAACCCCAAATCTAAACCTAAAATCTAAACCTAACCCCAAATCTAAACGTAAAATCTAAACCTAACCTAAAATATAAACCTAACCCCAAATCTAAACCTAAAATCTAAACCTAACCCCAAATCTAAACCTAACCCCAAATCTAAACCTAAAATCTAAACCTAACCCCAAATCTAAACCTAACCCCAAATCTAAACCGAAAATCTAAACCTAACCCCAAATCTAAACCTAAAATCTAAACCTAACCCCAAATCTAAACCTAAAATCTAAACCTAACCCCAAATCAAAACCTAAAATCTAAACCTAACCCCAAATCTAAACCTAAAATCTAAACCTAACCCCAAATCTAAACCTAAAATCTAAACCTAAAATCTAAACCTAACCTAAAATCTAAACCTAACCCCAAATCCAAACCTAAAATCTAAACCTAACCCCAAATCTAAACCTAACCCCAAATCTAAACCTAAAATCTAAACCTAACCCCAAATCTAAACCTAAAATCTAAACCTAAACCCAAATCTAAACCTAAAATCTAAACCTAACCCCAAATCTAAACCTAACCCCAAATCTAAACCTAACCCCAAATCTAAACCTAAAATCTAAACCTAACCCCAAATCTAAACCTAAAATCTAAACCTAACCCCAAATCTAAACCTAACCCCAAATCTAAACCTAAAATCTAAACCTAACCCCAAATCTAAACCTAACCCCAAATCTAAACCTAAAATCTAAACCTAACCCCAAATCTGAACCTAAAATCTAAACCTAACCCCAAATCTAAACCTAAAATCTAAACCTAACCCCAAATATAAACCTAAACCCCAAATCTAAACCTAAAATCTAAACCTAAACCCAAATCTAAACCTAAAATCTAAACCTAACCCCAAATCTAAACCCCAAATCTAAACCTAACCCCAAATCTAAACCTAAAATCTAAACCTAACCCCAAATCTAAACCTAACCCCAAATTCAAATCTAACCCCAAATCTAAACCTAACATCTAAACCTAACCCCAAATCTAAACCTAAAATCTAAACCTAACCCCAAATCTAAACCTAAAATCTAAACCTAACCCTAAATCTAAACCTAACCCCAAATCTAAACCTAAAATGTAAACCTAACCCCAAATCTAAACCTAATCCCAAATCTAAACCTAAAATCTAAACCTAACACCAAATCTAAACCTAACCCCAAATCTAAACCTAAAATCTAAACCTAACCCCAAATCTAAACCTAACCCCAAATCTAAACCTAAAATCTAAACCTAACCCCAAATCTAAACCCCAAATCTAAACCTAACCCCAAATCTAAACGTAAAATCTAAACCTAACCCCAAATCTAAACCTAACTCCAAATCTAACCCTAAATCTAAACCTAACCCCAAATCTAAACCTAAAATCTAAACCTAACCCCAAATCTAAACCTAACCCCAAATCTAAACCTAAAATCTAAACCTAACCCCAAATCTAAACCTAACCCCAAATCTAAACCTAAAATCTAAACCTAACCCCAAATCTAAACCTAAAATCTAAACCTAACCCCAAATCTAAACCTAACCCCAAATCTAAACCTAACCCCAAATCTAAACCTAAAATCTAAACCTAACCCCAAATCTAAACCTAAAATCTAAACCTAACACCAAATCTGAACCTAACCCCAAATCTAATCCTAACTCCAAATGTAACCCTAAATCTAAACCTAACCCCAAATCTAAACCTAAAATCTAAACCTAACCCCAAATCAAAACCTAACCTTAAATCTAAACCTAAAATCTAAACCTAACCCCAAATCTAAACCTAAAATCTAAACCTAACCCCAAATCTAAACCCCAAATCTAAACCTAACCCCAAATCTAAACCTCAAATCTAAACCGAACCCCAAATCTAAACCTAAAATCTAAACCTAACCCCAAATCTAAACCTAACCCCAAATCTAAACCTAAAATCTAAACCTAACCCCAAATCTAAACCTAACCCCAAATCTAAACCTAAAATCTAAACCTAACCCTAAATCTAAACCTAACCCCAAATCTAAACCTAAAATGTAAACCTAACCCCAAATCTAAACCTAACCCCAAATCTAAACCTAAAATCTAAACCTAACACCAAATCTAAACCTAACCCCAAATCTAAACCTAAAATCTAAACCTAACCCCAAATCTAAACCTAACCCCAAATCTAAACCTAAAATCTAAACCTAACCCCAAATCTAAACCTAACTCCAAATCTAACCCTAAATCTAAACCTAACCCCAAATCTAAACCTAAAATCTAAACCTAACCCCAAATCTAAACCTAGCCCCAAATCTAAACCTAAAATCTAAACCTAACCCCAAATCTAAACCAAAAATCTAAACCTAACCCCAAATCTAAACCTAAAATCTAAACCTAACCCCAAATCTAAAACTAACCCCAAATCTAAACCTAAAATCTAAACCTAACCCCAAATCTAAACCTAAAATCTAAACCTAACCCCAAATCTAAACCTAACCCCAAATCTAAACCTAAAATCTAAACCTAACCCCAAATCTGAACCTAAAATCTAAACCTAACCCCAAATCTGAACCTAAAATCTAAACCTAACCCCAAATCTAAACCTAAAATCTAAACCTAACCCCAAATCTAAACCTAAAATCTAAACCTAACCCCAAATCTAAACCTAAAATCTAAACCTAACCCCAAATCTAAACCTAACCCCAAATCTAAACCTAAAATCTAAACCTAACCCCAAATCTAAACCTAACCCCAAATCTAAACCTAAAATCTAAACCTAACCCCAAATCTAAACCTAAAATCTAAACCTAACCCCAAATCTAAACCTAACCCCAAATCTAAACCTAACCCCAAATCTAAACCTAAAATCTAAACCTAACCCCAAATCTAAACCTAAAATCTAAACCTAACACCAAATCTGAACCTAACCCCAAATCTAAACCTAACCCCAAATGTAACCCTAAATCTAAACCTAACCCCAAATCTAAACCTAAAATCTAAACCTAACCCCAAATCAAAACCTAACCTTAAATCTAAACCTAAAATCTAAACCTAACCCCAATTCTAAACCTAAAATCTAAACCTAACCCCAAATCTAAACCCCAAATCTAAACCTAACCCCAAATCTAAACCTAAAATCTAAACCTAACCCCAAATCTAAACCTAACCCCAAATCCAAACCTAACCCCAAATATAAACCTAAAATCTAAACCTAACCCCAAATCTAAACCTAAAATCTAAACCTAACCCCAAATCTAAACCTAAAATCTAAACCTAACCCTAAATCTAAACCTAACCCCAAATCTAAACCTAAAATGTAAACCTAACCCCAAATCTAAAACTAACCCCAAATCTAAACCTAAAATCTAAACCTAACACCAAATCTAAACCTAACCCCAAATGTAAACCTAAAATCTAAACCTAACCCCAAATCTAAACCTAACCCCAAATCTAAACCTAAAATCTAAACCTAACACCAAATCTGAACCTAACCCCAAATCTAATCCTAACTCCAAATGTAACCCTAAATCTAAACCTAACCCCAAATCTAAACCTAAAATCTAAACCTAACCCCATATCAAAACCTAACCTTAAATCTAAACCTAAAATCTAAACCTAACCCCAATTCTAAACCTAAAATCTAAACCTAACCCCAAATCTAAACCCCAAATCTAAACCTAACCCCAAATCTAAACCTAAAATCTAAACCTAACCCCAAATCTAAACCTAAAATCTAAACCTAACCCCAAATCTAAACCTAAAATCTAAACCTAACTCCAAATCTAAACCTAAAATCTAAACCTAACACCAAATCTAAACCTAACCCCAAATCTAAACCTAAAATCTAAACCTAACCCCAAATCTAAACCTAAAATCTAAACCTAACCCCAAATCTAAACCTAACCCCAAATCTAAACCTAAAATCTAAACCTAACCCCAAATCTAAACCTAACCCCAAATCTGAACCTAAAATCTCAACCTAACCCCAAATCTAAACCTAAAATCTAAACCTAACCCCAAATCTAAACCTCAAATCTAAACCGAATCCCAAATGTAAACCTAAAATCTAAACCTAACCCCAAATCTAAACCTAACCCCAAATCTAAACCTAAAATCTAAACCTAACCCCAAATCTAAACCTAAAATCTAAACCTAACCCCAAATCTAAACCAAAAATCTAAACCTAACCCCAAATCTAAACCTAACCCCAAATCTAAACCTCAAATCTAAACCGAACCCCAAATCTAAACCTAAAATCTAAACCTAACCCCAAATCTAAACCTAAAATCTAAACCTAACACCAAATCTAAACCTAACCCCAAATCTAAACCAAAAATCTAAACCTAACCCCAAATCTAAACCTAAAATCTAAACCTAAACCCAAATCTAAACCTAACCCCAAATCTAAACCTAAAATCTAAACCTAACCCTAAATCTAAACCTAAAATCTAAACCTAACCCCAAATCTAAACCTAACCACAAATCTAAACCTAAAATCTAAACCTAACCCCAAATCTAAACCTAACCCCAAATCTAAACCTAAAATCTAAACCTAACCCCAAATCTAAACCTAACCCCAAATCTGAACCTAAAATCTAAACCTAACCCCAAATCTAAACCTAAACCCCAAATCTAAACCTAAAATCTAAACCTAACCCCAAATCTAAACCTAAAATCTAAACCTAACCCCAAATCTAAACCCCAAATCTAAACCTAACCCCAAATCTAAACCTAAAATCTAAACCTAACCCGAAATCTAAACGTAAAATCTAAACCTAACCTAAAATATAAACCTAACCCCAAATCTAAACCTAAAATCTAAACCTAACCCCAAATCTAAACCTAACCCCAAATCTAAACCTAAAATCTAAACCTAACCCCAAATCTAAACCTAACCCCAAATCTAAACCGAAAATCTAAACCTAACCCCAAATCTAAACCTAAAATCTAAACCTAACCCCAAATCTAAACCTAAAATCTAAACCTAACCCCAAATCAAAACCGAAAATCTAAACCTAACCCCAAATCTAAACCTAAAATCTAAACCTAACCCCAAATCTAAACCTAAAATCTAAACCTAAAATCTAAACCTAACCTAAAATCTAAACCTAACCCCAAATCCAAACCTAAAATCTAAACCTAACCCCAAATCTAAACCTAACCCCAAATCTAAACCTAAAATCTAAACCTAACCCCAAATCTAAACCTAAAATCTAAACCTAAACCCAAATCTAAACCTAAAATCTAAACCTAACCCCAAATCTAAACCTAACCCCAAATCAAAACCTAACCCCAAATCTAAACCTAAAATCTAAACCTAACCCCAAATCTAAACCTAAAATCTAAACCTAACCCCAAATCTAAACCTAACCCCAAATCTAAACCTAAAATCTAAACCTAACCCCAAATCTAGACCTAAAATCTAAACCTAACCCCAAATCTAAACCTAACCCCAAATCTGAACCTAAAATCTAAACCTAACCCCAAATCTAAACCTAAAATCTAAACCTAACCCCAAATATAAACCTAAACCCCAAATCTAAACCTAAAATCTAAACCTAACCCCAAATCTAAACCTAAAATCTAAACCTAACCCCAAATCTAAACCCCAAATCTAAACCTAACCCCAAGTCTAAACCTAAAATCTAAACCTAACCCCAAATCTAAACCTAACCCCAAATCCAAATCTAACCCCAAATCTAAACTTAACATCTAAACCTAACCCCAAATCTAAACCTAAAATCTAAACCTAACCCCAAATCTAAACCTAAAATCTAAACCTAACCCTAAATCTAAACCTAACCCCAAATCTAAACCTAAAATGTAAAACTAACCCCAAATCTAAACCTAATCCCAAATCTAAACCTAAAATCTAAACCTAACACCAAATCTAAACCTAACCCCAAATCTAAACCTAAAATCTAAACCTAACCCCAAATCTAAACCTAACCCCAAATCTAAACCTAAAATCTAAACCTAACCCCAAATCTAAACCCCAAATCTAAACCTAACCCCAAATCTAAACGTAAAATCTAAACCTAACCCCAAATCTAAACCTAACTCCAAATCTAACCCTAAATCTAAACCTAACCCCAAATCTAAACCTAAAATCTAAACCTAACCCCAAATCTAAACCAAAAATCTAAACCTAACCCCAAATCTAAACCTAACCCCAAATCTAAACCTAAAATCTAAACCTAACCCCAAATCTAAACCTAAAATCTAAACCTAACCCCAAATCTAAACCTAACCCCAAATCTAAACCTAACCCCAAATCTAAACCTAAAATCTAAACCTAACCCCAAATCTAAACCTAAAATCTAAACCTAACACCAAATCTGAACCTAACCCCAAATCTAATCCTAACTCCAAATGTAACCCTAAATCTAAACCTAACCCCAAATCTAAACCTAAAATCTAAACCTAACCCCAAATCAAAACCTAACCTTAAATCTAAACCTAAAATCTAAACCTAACCCCAAATCTAAACCTAAAATCTAAACCTAACCCCAAATCTAAACCTAAAATCTAAACCTAACCCTAAATCTAAACCTAACCCCAAATCTAAACCTAAAATGTAAACCTAACCCCAAATCTAAACCTAACCCCAAATCTAAACCTAAAATCTAAACCTAACACCAAATCTAAACCTAACCCCAAATCTAAACCTAAAATCTAAACCTAACCCCAAATCTAAACCTAACCCCAAATCTAAACCTAAAATCTAAACCTAACCCCAAATCTAAACCTAACTCCAAATCTAACCCTAAATCTAAACCTAACCCCAAATCTAAACCTAAAATCTAAACCTAACCCCAAATCTAAACCTAGCCCCAAATCTAAACCTAAAATCTAAACCTAACCCCAAATCTAAACCAAAAATCTAAACCTAACCCCAAATCTAAACCTAAAATCTAAACCTAACCCCAAATCTAAACCTAACCCCAAATCTGAACCTAAAATCTAAACCTAACCCCAAATCTAAACCTAAAATCTAAACCTAACCCCAAATCTAAACCTAAAATCTAAACCTAACCCCAAATCTAAACCTAAAATCTAAACCTAACCCCAAATCTAAACCTAACCCCAAATCTAAACCTAAAATCTAAACCTAACCCCAAATCTAAACCTAACCCCAAATCTAAACCTAAAATCTAAACCTAACCCCAAATCTAAACCTAAAATCTAAACCTAACCCCAAATCTAAACCTAACCCCAAATCTAAACCTAACCCCAAATCTAAACCTAAAATCTAAACCTAACCCCAAATCTAAACCTAAAATCTAAACCTAACACCAAATCTGAACCTAACCCCAAATCTAATCCTAACTCCAAATGTAACCCTAAATCTAAACCTAACCCCAAATCTAAACCTAAAATCTAAACCTAACCCCAAATCAAAACCTAACCTTAAATCTAAACCTAAAATCTAAACCTAACCCCAAATCTAAACCTAAAATCTAAACCTAACCCCAAATCTAAACCCCAAATCTAAACCTAACCCCAAATCTAAACCTAAAATCTAAACCTAACCCCAAATCTAAACCTAACCCCAAATCCAAACCTAACCCCAAATATAAACCTAAAATCTAAACCTAACCCCAAATCTAAACCTAAAATCTAAACCTAACCCCAAATCTAAACCTAAAATCTAAACCTAACCCTAAATCTAAACCTAACCCCAAATCTAAACCTAAAATGTAAACCTAACCCCAAATCTAAAACTAACCCCAAATCTAAACCTAAAATCTAAACCTAACACCAAATCTAAACCTAACCCCAAATGTAAACCTAAAATCTAAACCTAACCCAAATCTAAACCTAACCCCAAATCTAAACCTAAAATCTAAACCTAACCCCAAATCTAAACCTAACTCCAAATCTAACCCTAAATCTAAACCTAACCCCAAATCTAAACCTAAAATCTAAACCTAACCCCAAATCTAAACCTAGCCCCAAATCTAAACCTAAAATCTAAACCTAACCCCAAATCTGAACCTAAAATCTAAACCTAACCCCAAATCTGAACCTAAAATCTAAACCTAACCCCAAATCTAAACCTAAAATCTAAACCTAACCCCAAATCTAAACCTAAAATCTAAACCTAACCCCAAATCTAAACCGAAAATCTAAACCTAACCCCAAATCTAGACCTAAAATCTAAACCTAACCCCAAATCTAAACCAAAAATCTAAACCTAACCCCAAATCTAAACCTAACTCCAAATCTAACCCTAAAGCTAAACCTAACCCCAAATCTAAACCTAAAATCTAAACCTAACCCCAAATCTAAACCTAGCCCCAAATCTAAACCTAAAATCTAAACCGAACCCCAAATCTAAACCTAAAATCTAAACCTAACCCCAAATCTAAACCTAAAATCTAAACCTAACTCCAAATCTAAACCTAAAATCTAAACCTAACACCAAATCTAAACCTAACCCCAAATCTAAACCTAAAATCTAAACCTAACCCCAAATCTAAACCTAAAATCTAAACCTAACCCCAAATCTAAACCTAACCCCAAATCTAAACCTAAAATCTAAACCTAACCCCAAATCTAAACCTAACCCCAAATCTGAACCTAAAATCTCAACCTAACCCCAAATCTAAACCTAAAATCTAAACCTAACCCCAAATCTAAACCTCAAATCTAAACCGAACCCCAAATCTAAACCTAAAATCTAAACCTAACCCCAAATCTAAACCTAACCCCAAATCTAAACCTAAAATCTAAACCTAACCCCAAATCTAAACCTAAAATCTAAACCTAACCCCAAATCTAAACCAAAAATCTAAACCTAACCCCAAATCTAAACCTAACCCCAAATCTAAACCTCAAATCTAAACCGAACCCCAAATCTAAACCTAAAATCTAAACCTAACCCCAAATCTAAACCTAAAATCTAAACCTAACACCAAATCTAAACCTAACCCCAAATCTAAACCAAAAATCTAAACCTAACCCCAAATCTAAACCTAAAATCTAAACCTAAACCCAAATCTAAACCTAACCCGAAATCTAAACCTAAAATCTAAACCTAACCCGAAATCTAAACCTAAAATCTAAACCTAACCCCAAATCTAAACCTAAAATGTAAACCTAACCCCAAATCTAAACCTAACCCCAAATCTAAACCTAAAATCTAAACCTAACCCCAAATCTAAACCTAAAATCTAAACCTAACCCCAAATCTAAACCTAAAATCTAAACCTAACCCCAAATCTGAACCTAACCCCAAATCTAAACCTAAAATCTAAACCTAACCCCAAATCTAAACCTAAAATCTAAACCTAACCCCAAATCTAAACCTAATCCCAAATCTAAACCTAAAATCTAAACCTAACCCCAAATCTAAACCTAACCCCAAATCTAAACCTAAAATCTAAACCTAACCCCAAATCTACACCTAAAATCTAAACCTAACCCCAAATCTAAACCAAAAATCTAAACCTAACCCCAAATCTAAACCTAACTCCAAATCTAACCCTAAATCTAAACCTAACCCCAAATCTAAACCTAAAATCTAAAGCTAACCCCAAATCTAAACCTAGCCCCAAATCTAAACCTAAAATCTAAACCTAACCCCAAATCTAAACCTAAAATCTAAACCTAACCCCAAATCTAAACCTAAAATCTAAACCTAACCCCAAATCTAAACCTAAAATCTAAACCTAACTCCAAATCTAAACCTAAAATCTAAACCTAACACCAAATCTAAACCTAACCCCAAATCTAAACCTAAAATCTAAACCTAACCCCAAATCTAAACCTAACCCCAAATCTAAACCTAAAATCTAAACCTAACCCCAAATCTAAACCTAACCCCAAATCTAAACCTAACCCCAAATCTAAACCTAAAATCTAAACCTAACCCCAAATCTAAACCTAAAATCTAAACCTAACACCAAATCTGAACCTAACCCCAAATCTAATCCTAACTCCAAATGTAACCCTAAATCTAAACCTAACCCCAAATCTAAACCTAAAATCTAAACCTAACCCCAAATCAAAACCTAACCTTAAATCTAAACCTAAAATCTAAACCTAACCCCAAATCTAAACCTAAAATCTAAACCTAACCCCAAATCTAAACCCCAAATCTAAACCTAACCCCAAATCTAAACCTAAAATCTAAACCTAACCCCAAATCTAAACCTAACCCCAAATCCAAACCTAACCCCAAATATAAACCTAAAATCTAAACCTAACCCCAAATCTAAACCTAAAATCTAAACCTAACCCCAAATCTAAACCTAAAATCTAAACCTAACCCTAAATCTAAACCTAACCCCAAATCTAAACCTAAAATGTAAACCTAACCCCAAATCTAAAACTAACCCCAAATCTAAACCTAAAATCTAAACCTAACACCAAATCTAAACCTAACCCCAAATGTAAACCTAAAATCTAAACCTAACCCCAAATCTAAACCTAACCCGAAATCTAAACCTAAAATCTAAACCTAACCCCAAATCTAAACCTAACTCCAAATCTAACCCTAAATCTAAACCTAACCCCAAATCTAAACCTAAAATCTAAACCTAACCCCAAATCTAAACCTAGCCCCAAATCTAAACCTAAAATCTAAACCTAACCCCAAATCTGAACCTAAAATCTAAACCTAACCCCAAATCTGAACCTAAAATCTAAACCTAACCCCAAATCTAAACCTAAAATCTAAACCTAACCCCAAATCTAAACCGAAAATCTAAACCTAACCCCAAATCTAGACCTAAAATCTAAACCTAACCCCAAATCTAAACCAAAAATCTAAACCTAACCCCAAATCTAAACCTAACTCCAAATCTAACCCTAAATCTAAACCTAACCCCAAATCTAAACCTAAAATCTAAACCTAACCCCAAATCTAAACCTAGCCCCAAATCTAAACCTAAAATCTAAACCGAACCCCAAATCTAAACCTAAAATCTAAACCTAACCCCAAATCTAAACCTAAAATCTAAACCTAACTCCAAATCTAAACCTAAAATCTAAACCTAACACCAAATCTAAACCTAACCCCAAATCTAAACCTAAAATCTAAACCTAACCCCAAATCTAAACCTAACCCCAAATCTAAACCTAAAATCTAAACCTAACCCCAAATCTAAACCTAACCCCAAATCTGAACCTAAAATCTCAACCTAACCCCAAATCTAAACCTAAAATCTAAACCTAACCCCAAATCTAAACCTCAAATCTAAACCGAACCCCAAATCTAAACCTAAAATCTAAACCTAACCCCAAATCTAAACCTAACCCCAAATCTAAACCTAAAATCTAAACCTAACCCCAAATCTAAACCTAAAATCTAAACCTAACCCCAAATCTAAACCAAAAATCTAAACCTAACCCCAAATCTAAACCTAACCCCAAATCTAAACCTCAAATCTAAACCGAACCCCAAATCTAAACCTAAAATCTAAACCTAACCCCAAATCTAAACCTAAAATCTAAACCTAACACCAAATCTAAACCTAACCCCAAATCTAAACCAAAAATCTAAACCTAACCCCAAATCTAAACCTAAAATCTAAACCTAAACCCAAATCTAAACCTAACCCGAAATCTAAACCTAAAATCTAAACCTAACCCCAAATCTAAACCTAAAATCTAAACCTAACCCCAAATCTAAACCTAACCCCAAATCTAAACCTAAAATGTAAACCTAACCCCAAATCTAAACCTAACCCCAAATCTAAACCTAAAATCTAAACCTAACCCCAAATCTAAACCTAAAATCTAAACCTAACCCCAAATCTAAACCTAAAATCTAAACCTAACCCCAAATCTGAACCTAACCCCAAATCTAAACCTAAAATCTAAACCTAACCCCAAATCTAAACCTAAAATCTAAACCTAACCCCAAATCTAAACCTAATCCCAAATCTAAACCTAAAATCTAAACCTAACCCCAAATCTAAACCTAACCCCAAATCTAAACCTAAAATCTAAACCTAACCCCAAATCTAAACCTAACCCCAAATCTGAACCTAAAATCTCAACCTAACCCCAAATCTAAACCTAAAATCTAAACCTAACCCCAAATCTAAACCTCAAATCTAAACCGAACCCCAAATCTAAACCTAAAATCTAAACCTAACCCCAAATCTAAACCTAACCCCAAATCTAAACCTAAAATCTAAACCTAACCCCAAATCTAAACCTAAAATCTAAACGTAACCCCAAATCTAAACCAAAAATCTAAACCTAACCCCAAATCTAAACCTAACCCCAAATCTAAACCTCAAATCTAAACCGAACCCCAAATCTAAACCTAAAATCTAAACCTAACCCCAAATCTAAACCTAAAATCTAAACCTAACACCAAATCTAAACCTAACCCCAAATCTAAACCAAAAATCTAAACCTAACCCCAAATCTAAACCTAAAATCTAAACCTAAACCCAAATCTAAACCTAACCCGAAATCTAAACCTAAAATCTAAACCTAACCCCAAATCTAAACCTAAAATCTAAACCTAACCCCAAATCTAAACCTAACCCCAAATCTAAACCTAAAATGTAAACCTAACCCCAAATCTAAACCTAACCCCAAATCTAAACCTAAAATCTAAACCTAACCCCAAATCTAAACCTAAAATCTAAACCTAACCCCAAATCTAAACCTAAAATCTAAACCTAACCCCAAATCTGAACCTAACCCCAAATCTAAACCTAAAATCTAAACCTAACCCCAAATCTAAACCTAAAATCTAAACCTAACCCCAAATCTAAACCTAATCCCAAATCTAAACCTAAAATCTAAACCTAACCCCAAATCTAAACCTAACCCCAAATCTAAACCTAAAATCTAAACCTAACCCCAAATCTACACCTAAAATCTAAACCTAACCCCAAATCTAAACCAAAAATCTAAACCTAACCCCAAATCTAAACCTAACTCCAAATCTAACCCTAAATCTAAACCTAACCCCAAATCTAAACCTAAAATCTAAACCTAACCCCAAATCTAAACCTAGCCCCAAATCTAAACCTAAAATCTAAACCTAACCCCAAATCTAAACCTAAAATCTAAACCTAACCCCAAATCTAAACCTAAAATTTAAACCTAACCCCAAATCTAAACCTAAAATCTAAACCTAACTCCAAATCTAAACCTAAAATCTAAACCTAACACCAAATCTAAACCTAACCCCAAATCTAAACCTAAAATCTAAACCTAACCCCAAATCTAAACCTAACCCCAAATCTAAACCTAAAATCTAAACCTAACCCCAAATCTAAACCTAACCCCAAATCTAAACCTAACCCCAAATCTAAACCTAAAATCTAAACCTAACCCCAAATCTAAACCTAAAATCTAAACCTAACACCAAATCTGAACCTAACCCCAAATCTAATCCTAACTCCAAATGTAACCCTAAATCTAAACCTAACCCCAAATCTAAACCTAAAATCTAAACCTAACCCCAAATCAAAACCTAACCTTAAATCTAAACCTAAAATCTAAACCTAACCCCAAATCTAAACCTAAAATCTAAACCTAACCCCAAATCTAAACCCCAAATCTAAACCTAACCCCAAATCTAAACCTAAAATCTAAACCTAACCCCAAATCTAAACCTAACCCCAAATCCAAACCTAACCCCAAATATAAACCTAAAATCTAAACCTAACCCCAAATCTAAACCTAAAATCTAAACCTAACCCCAAATCTAAACCTAAAATCTAAACCTAACCCTAAATCTAAACCTAACCCCAAATCTAAACCTAAAATGTAAACCTAACCCCAAATCTAAAACTAACCCCAAATCTAAACCTAAAATCTAAACCTAACACCAAATCTAAACCTAACCCCAAATGTAAACCTAAAATCTAAACCTAACCCCAAATCTAAACCTAACCCCAAATCTAAACCTAAAATCTAAACCTAACCCCAAATCTAAACCTAACTCCAAATCTAACCCTAAATCTAAACCTAACCCCAAATCTAAACCTAAAATCTAAACCTAACCCCAAATCTAAACCTAGCCCCAAATCTAAACCTAAAATCTAAACCTAACCCCAAATCTGAACCTAAAATCTAAACCTAACCCCAAATCTAAACCTAAAATCTAAACCTAACCCCAAATCTAAACCTAAAATCTAAACCTAACCCCAAATCTAAACCGAAAATCTAAACCTAACGCCAAATCTAGACCTAAAATCTAAACCTAACCCCAAATCTAAACCAAAAATCTAAACCTAACCCCAAATCTAAACCTAACTCCAAATCTAACCCTAAATCTAAACCTAACCCCAAATCTAAACCTAAAATCTAAACCTAACCCCAAATCTAAACCTAGCCCCAAATCTAAACCTAAAATCTAAACCGAACCCCAAATCTAAACCTAAAATCTAAACCTAACCCCAAATCTAAACCTAAAATCTAAACCTAACTCCAAATCTAAACCTAAAATCTAAACCTAACACCAAATCTAAACCTAACCCCAAATCTAAACCTAAAATCTAAACCTAACCCCAAATCTAAACCTAAAATCTAAACCTAACCCCAAATCTAAACCTAACCCCAAATCTAAACCTAAAATCTAAACCTAACCCCAAATCTAAACCTAACCCCAAATCTGAACCTAAAATCTCAACCTAACCCCAAATCTAAACCTAAAATCTAAACCTAACCCCAAATCTAAACCTCAAATCTAAACCGAACCCCAAATCTAAACCTAAAATCTAAACCTAACCCCAAATCTAAACCTAACCCCAAATCTAAACCTAAAATCTAAACCTAACCCCAAATCTAAACCAAAAATCTAAACCTAACCCCAAATCTAAACCTAACCCCAAATCTAAACCTCAAATCTAAACCGAACCCCAAATCTAAACCTAAAATCTAAACCTAACCCCAAATCTAAACCTAAAATCTAAACCTAACACCAAATCTAAACCTAACCCCAAATCTAAACCAAAAATCTAAACCTAACCCCAAATCTAAACCTAAAATCTAAACCTAAACCCAAATCTAAACCTAACCCGAAATCTAAACCTAAAATCTAAACCTAACCCCAAATCTAAACCTAAAATCTAAACCTAACCCCAAATCTAAACCTAACCCCAAATCTAAACCTAAAATGTAAACCTAACCCCAAATCTAAACCTAACCCCAAATCTAAACCTAAAATCTAAACCTAACCCCAAATCTAAACCTAAAATCTAAACCTAACCCCAAATCTAAACCTAAAATCTAAACCTAACCCCAAATCTGAACCTAACCCCAAATCTAAACCTAAAATCTAAACCTAACCCCAAATCTAAACCTAAAATCTAAACCTAACCCCAAATCTAAACCTAACCCCAAATCTAAACCTAAAATCTAAACCTAACCCCAAATCTAAACCTAACCCCAAATCTAAACCTAAAATCTAAACCTAACCCCAAATCTACACCTAAAATCTAAACCTAACCCCAAATCTAAACCAAAAATCTAAACCTAACCCCAAATCTAAACCTAACTCCAAATCTAACCCTAAATCTAAACCTAACCCCAAATCTAAACCTAAAATCTAAACCTAACCCCAAATCTAAACCTAGCCCCAAATCTAAACCTAAAATCTAAACCTAACCCCAAATCTAAACCTAAAATCTAAACCTAACCCCAAATCTAAACCTAAAATCTAAACCTAACTCCAAATCTAAACCTAAAATCTAAACCTAACACCAAATCTAAACCTAACCCCAAATCTAAACCTAAAATCTAAACCTAACCCCAAATCTAAACCTAAAATCTAAACCTAACCCCAAATCTAAACCTAACCCCAAATCTAAACCTAAAATCTAAACCTAACCCCAAATCTAAACCTAACCCCAAATCTGAACCTAAAATCTCAAGCTAACCCCAAATCTAAACCTAAAATCTAAACCTAACCCCAAATCTAAACCTCAAATCTAAACCGAACCCCAAATCTAAACCTAAAATCTAAACCTAACCCCAAATCTAAACCTAAAATCTAAACCTAACCCCAAATCTAAACCTAACCCCAAATCTAAACCTAAAATCTAAACCTAACCCCAAATCTAAACCTAACCCCAAATCTAAACCTAAAATCTAAACCTAACCCCAAATCTAAACCAAAAATCTAAACCTAACCCCAAATCTAAACCTAACTCCAAATCTAACCCTAAATCTAAACCTAACCCCAAATCTAAACCTCAAATCTAAACCGAACCCCAAATCTAAACCTAAAATCTAAACCTAACCCCAAATCTAAACCTAAAATCTAAACCTAACACCAAATCTAAACCTAACCCCAAATCTAAACCTAAAATCTAAACCTAACCCCAAATCTAAACCTAAAATCTAAACCTAACCCCAAATCTAAACCTAAAATCTAAACCTAACCCCAAATTTAAACCTAAAATCTAAACCTAACACCAAATCTGAACCTAACCCCAAATCTAATCCTAACTCCAAATGTAACCCTAAATCTAAACCTAACCCCAAATCTAAACCTAAAATCTAAACCTAACCCCAAATCAAAACCTAACCTTAAATCTAAACCTAAAATCTAAACCTAACCCCAAATCTAAACCTAAAATCTAAACCTAACCCCAAATCTAAACCCCAAATCTAAACCTAACCCCAAATCTAAACCTAAAATCTAAACCTAACCCCAAATCTAAACCTAACCCCAAATACAAACCTAACCCCAAATATAAAACTAAAATCTAAACCTAACCCCAAATCTAAACCTAACCCCAAATCAAAACCTAACCTTAAATCTAAACCTAAAATCTAAACCTAACCCCAAATCTAAACCTAAAATCTAAACCTAACCCCAAATCTAAACCTAACCCCAAATCTAAACCTAACCCCAAATCTAAACCTAAAATCTAAACCTAACCCCAAATCTGAACCTAACCCCAAATCAAAACCTAACCTTAAATCTAAACCTAAAATCTAAACCTAACCCCAAATCTAAACCTAAAATCTAAACCTAACCCCAAATCTAAACCCCAAATCTAAACCTAACCCCAAATCTAAACCTAAAATCTAAACCTAACCCCAAATCTAAACCTAACCCCAAATCCAAACCTAACCCCAAATATAAACCTAAAATCTAAACCTAACCCCAAATCTAAACCTAAAATCTAAACCTAACCCCAAATCTAAACCTAAAATCTAAACCTAACCCCAAATCTAAACCTAACCCCAAATCTAAACCTAAAATGTAAACCTAACCCCAAATCTAAACCTAAATCTAAACCTAACCCCAAATCTAAACCTAAAATCTAAACCTAACCCCAAATCTAAACCTAGCCCCAAATCTAAACCTAAAATCTAAACCTAACCCCAAATCTAAACCAAAAATCTAAACCTAACCCCAAATCTAAACCTAAAATCTAAACCTAACCCCAAATCTAAAACTAACCCCAAATCTAAACCTAAAATCTAAACCTAAACCCAAATCTAAACCTAAAATCTAAACCTAACCCCAAATCTAAACCTAAAATCTAAACCTAACCCCAAATCTAAACCTAAAATCTAAACCTAACCCCAAATCTGAACCTAACCCCAAATCTAAACCTAAAATCTAAACCTAACCCCAAATCTGAACCTAAAATCTAAACCTAACCCCAAATCTGAACCTAAAATCTAAACCTAACCGCAAATCTAAACCTCAAATCTAAACCTAACCCCAAATCTAAACCTAAAATCTAAACCTAACCCCAAATCTAAACCGAAAATCTAACCCTAACCCCAAATCTAAACCTAACCCCAAATCTAAACCCCAAATCTAAACCTAACCCCAAATCTAAACCTAAAATCTAAACCTAACCCCAAATCTAAACCTAACCCCAAATCTAAACCTAAAATCTAAACCTAACCCCAAATCTAAACCTAAAATCTAAACCTAAACCCAAATCTAAACCTAACCCGAAATCTAAACCTAAAATCTAAACCTAACCCCAAATCTAAACCTAACCCCAAATCTGAACCTAAAATGTAACCTAACCCCAAATCTAAACCTAACCCCAAATCTAAACCTAAAATCTAAACCTAACCCCAAATCTAAACCTAAAATCTAAACCTAACCCCAAATCTGAACCTAACCCCAAATCTAAACCTAAAATCTAAACCTAACCCCAAATCTAAACCTAAAATCTAAACCTAACCCCAAATCTAAACCTAATCCCAAATCTAAACCTAAAATCTAAACCTAACCCCAAATCTAAACCTAAAATCTAAACCTAACCCCAAATCTAAACCTAACTCCAAATCTAACCCTAAATCTAAACCTAACCCCAAATCTAAACCTAAAATCTAAACCTAACCCCAAATCTAAACCTAGCCCCAAATCTAAACCTAAAATCTAAACCTAACCCCAAATCTAAACCAAAAATCTAAACCTAACCCCAAATCTAAACCTAAAATCTAAACCTAACCCCAAATCTAAAACTAACCCCAAATCTAAACCTAAAATCTAAACCTAACCCCAAATCTAAACCTAAAATCTAAACCTAACCCCAAATCTAAACCTAACCCCAAATCTAAACCTAAAATCTAAACCTAACCCCAAATCTAAACCAAAAATCTAAACCTAACCCCAAATCTAAACCTAACCCCAAATCTAAACCTAAAATCTAAACCTAACCCCAAATCTGAACCTAAAATCTAAACCTAACCCCAAATCTGAACCTAAAATCTAAACCTAACCCCAAATCTAAACCTAAAATCTAAACCTAACCCCAAATCTAAACCTAAAATCTAAACCTAACCCCAAATCTAAACCGAAAATCTAACCCTAACCTCAAATCTAAACCTAACCCCAAATCTAAACCCCAAATCTAAACCTAACCCCAAATCTAAACCCCAAATCTAAACCTAACCCCAAATCTAAACCTAAAATCTAAACCTAACCCCAAATCTAAACCTAACCCCAAATCTAAACCAAAAATCTAAACCTAACCCCAAATCTAAACCTAAAATCTAAACCTAAACCCAAATCTAAACCTAACCCGAAATCTAAACCTAAAATCTAAACCTAACCCCAAATCTAAACCTAAAATCTAAACCTAACCCCAAATCTAAACCTAACCCCAAATCTGAACCTAAAATGTAAACCTAACCCCAAATCTAAACCTAACCCCAAATCTAAACCTAAAATCTAAACCTAACCCCAAATCTAAACCTAAAATCTAAACCTAACCCCAAATCTAAACCTAAAATCTAAACCTAACCCCAAATCTGAACCTAACCCCAAATATAAACCTAAAATCTAAACCTAACCCCAAATCTAAACCTAAAATCTAAACCTAACCCCAAATCTAAACCTAATCCCAAATCTAAACCTAAAATCTAAACCTAACCCCAAATCTAAACCTAACCCCAAATCTAAACCTAAAATCTAAACCTAACCCCAAATCTAGACCTAAAATCTAAACCTAACCCCAAATCTAAACCAAAAATCTAAACCTAACCCCAAATCTAAACCTAACTCCAAATCTAACCCTAAATCTAAACCTAACCCCAAATCTAAACCTAAAATCTAAACCTAACCCCAAATCTAAACCTAGCCCCAAATCTAAACCTAAAATCTAAACCTAACCCCAAATCTAAACCTAAAATCTAAACCTAACCCCAAATCTAAACCTAAAATCTAAACCTAACCCCAAATCTAAACCTAAAATCTAAACCTAACCCCAAATCTAAACCTAAAATCTAAACCTAACTCCAAATCTAAACCTAACCCCAAATCTAAACCTAAAATCTAAACCTAAAATCTAAACCTAAAATCTAAACCTAACCCCAAATCTAAACCTAAAATCTAAACCTAACCCCAAATCTAAACCTAACCCCAAATCTGAACCTAAAATCTCAACCTAACCCCAAATCTAAACCTAAAATCTAAACCTAACCCCAAATCTAAACCTCAAATCTAAACCGAACCCCAAATCTAAACCTAAAATCTAAACCTAACACCAAATCTAAACCTAACCCCAAATCTAAACCTAAAATCTAAACCTAACCCCAAATCTAAACCTAACCCCAAATCTAAACCTAAAATCTAAACCTAACCCCAAATCTAAACCTAAAATCTAAACCTAACCCCAAATCTAAACCAAAAATCTAAACCTAACCCCAAATCTAAACCTAACTCCAAATCTAACCCTAAATCTAAACCTAACCCCAAATCTAAACCTAAAATCTAAACCTAACCCCAAATCTAAACCTAGCCCCAAATCTAAACCTAAAATCTAAACCTAACCCCAAATCTAAACCAAAAATCTAAACCTAACCCCAAATCTAAACCTAAAATCTCAACCTAACCCCAAATCTAAACCTAAAATCTAAACCTAACCCCAAATCTAAACCTAACCCCAAATCTAAACCTAAAATCTAAACCTAACCCCAAATCTAAACCTAAAATCTAAACCTAACACCAAGTCTAAACCTAACCCCAAATCTAAACCTAAAATCTAAACCTAACCCCAAATCTAAACCTCAAATCTAAACCTAACCCCAAATCTAAACCTAACCCCAAATCTAAACCTAAAATCTAAACCTAACCCCAAATCTAAACCTAACCCCAAATCTAAACCTAAAATCTAAACCTAACACCAAATCTAAACCTAAAATCTAAACCTAACCCCAAATCTAAACCTAACCCCAAATCTAAACCGAAAATCTAAACCTAACCCCAAATCTAAACCTAAAATCTAAACCTAACCCCAAATCTAAACCTAACCCCAAATCTAAACCTAAAATCTAAACCTAACCCCAAATCTAAACCTAAAATCTAAACCTAACACCAAATCTAAACCTAAAATCTAAACCTAACACCAAATCTAAACCTAACCCCAAATCTAAACCTAAAATCTAAACCTAACCCCAAATCTAAACCTAACCCCAAATCTAAACCTAAAATCTAAACCTAACACCAAATCTAAACCTAAAATCTAAACCTAACCCCAAATCTAAACCAAAAATCTAAACCTAACCCCAAATCTAAACCTAACTCCAAATCTAACCCTAAATCTAAACCTAACCCCAAATCTAAACCTAAAATCTAAACCTAACCCCAAATCTAAACCTAACCCCAAATCTAAACCTAAAATCTAAACCTAACCCCAAATCTAAACCTAAAATCTAAACCTAACCCCAAATCTAAACCTAACCCCAAATCTAAACCGAAAATCTAAACCTAACCCCAAATCTAAACCTAAAATCTAAACCTAACCCCAAATCTAAACCTAACCCCAAATCTAAACCTAAAATCTAAACCTAACCCCAAATCTAAACCTAACCCCAAATCTAAACCTAAAATCTAAACCTAACCCCAAATCTAAACCTAAAATCTAAACCTAACCCCAAATCTAAACCTAAAATCTAAACCTAACCCCAAATCTAAACCTAAAATCTAAACCTAACCCCAAATCTAAACCTAACCCCAAATCTAAACCTAAAATCTAAACCTAACACCAAATCTAAACCTAACCCCAAATCTAAACCTAACCCCAAATCTAAACCTAAAATCTAAACCTAACCCCAAATCTAAACCTAACCCCAAATCTAAACCTAAAATCTAAACCTAACCCCAAATCTAAACCTAAAATCTAAACCTAACCCCAAATCTAAACCTAACCCCAAATCTAAACCGAAAATCTAAACCTAACCCCAAATCTAAACCTAAAATCTAAACCTAACCCCAAATCTAAACCTAACCCCAAATCTAAACCTAAAATCTAAACCTAACCCCAAATCTAAACCTAAAATCTAAACCTAACCCCAAATCTAAACCGAAAATCTAAACCTAACCCTAAATCTAAACCTAACCCCAAATCTAAACCTAAAATGTAAACCTAACCCCAAATCTAAACGTAATCCCAAATCTAAACCTAAAATCTAAACCTAACCCCAAATCTAAACCTAAAATCAAAACCTAACCCCAAATCAAAACCTAACCCCAAATCTAAACCTAAAATCTAAACCTAACCCCAAATCTAAACCTAAAATCTAAACCTAACCCCAAATCTAAACCTAACCCCAAATCTAAACCTAAAATCTAAACCTAACCCCAAATCTAAACCTAACCCCAAATCTAAACCTAAAATCTAAACCTAACCCCAAATCTAAACTTAGCCCCAAATCTAAACCTAAAATCTAAACCTAACCCCAAATCTAAACCAAAAATCTAAACCTAACCCCAAATCTAAACCTAAAATCTAAACCTAACCCCAAATCTAAACCTAAAATCTAAACCTAACCCCAAATCTCAACCTAAAATCTAAACCTAACCCCAAATCTGAACCTAAAATCTAAACCTAACCCCAAATCTAAACCTAACCCCAAATCTAAACTTAAATCTAAACCTAACCCCAAATCTGAACCTAAAATCTAAACCTAACCCCAAATCTAAACCTAAAATCTAAACCTAACCCCAAATCTAAACCTAAAATCTAAACCTAACACCAAATCTAAACCTAACCCCAAATCTAAACCTAAAATCTAAACCTAACCCCAAATCTAAACCTAAAATCTAAACCTAACCCCAAATCTAAACCTAACCCCAAATCTAAACCTAAAATCTAAACCTAACCCCAAATCTAAACCTAAAATTTAAACCTAACCCCAAATCTAAACCTAACCCCAAATCTAAACCTAAAATCTAAACCTAACCCCAAATCTAAACCTAAAATCTAAACCTAACCCCAAATCTAAACCCCAAATCTAAACCTAACCCCAAATCTAAACCCCAAATCTAAACCTAATCCCAAAACTAAACCTAAAATCTAAAACTAACCCCAAATCTAAACCCCAAATCTAAACCTAATCCCAAAACTAAACCTAAAATCTAAACCTAACCCCAAATCTAAACCTAACCCCAAATCTAAACCTAAAATCTAAACCTAACCCCAAATCTAAACCTAAAATCTAAACCTAACCCCAAATATAAACCTTACCCCAAATCAAAACCTAACCCCAAATCTAAACCTAAAATCTAAACCTAACCCCAAATCTAAACCTAAAATCTAAACCTAACCCCAAATCTAAACCCCAAATCTAAACCTAATCCCAAAACTAAACCTAAAATCTAAACCTAACCCCAAATCTAAACCTAACCCCAAATCTAAACCTAAAATCTAAACCTAACCCCAAATCTAAACCTAAAATCTAAACCTAACCCCAAATCTAAACCTTACCCCAAATCAAAACCTAACCCCAAATCTAAACCTAAAATCTAAACCTAACCCCAAATCTAAACCTAAAATCTAAACCTAACCCCAAATCTAAACCGAAAATCTAAACCTAACCCCAAATCTAAACCTAAAATCTAAACCTAACCCCAAATCTAAACCGAAAATCTAAACCTAACCCCAAATCTAAACCTAAAATCTAAACCTAACCCCAAATCTAAACCTAACCCCAAATCTAAACCTAAAATCTAAACCTAACCCCAAATCTAAACCTAAAATCTAAACCTAACCCCAAATCTAAACCTAAAAT
Organism: Patagioenas fasciata; assembly: GCF_037038585.1. Classification (NCBI taxonomy): domain Eukaryota; kingdom Metazoa; phylum Chordata; class Aves; order Columbiformes; family Columbidae; genus Patagioenas; species Patagioenas fasciata. Next base: position 250,088 of record NW_027288755.1, on the reverse strand, counting down.
CTAAACCTAACCCCAAATCTAAACCTAAAATCTAAACCTAACCCCAAATCTAAACCTAACCCCAAATCTAAACCTAAAATCTAAACCTAACCCCAAATCTAAACCTAAAATCTAAACCTAACCCCAAATCTAAACCTAACCCCAAATCTAAACCTAAAATCTAAACCTAACCCCAAATCTAAACCTAATCCCAAATCTAAACCTAAAATCTAAACCTAACCCCAAATCTAGACCTAAAATCTAAACCTAACCCCAAATCTAAACCAAAAATCTAAACCTAACCCCAAATCTAAACCTAACTCCAAATCTAACCCTAAATCTAAACCTAACCCCAAATCTAAACCTAAAATCTAAACCTAACCCCAAATCTAAACCTAGCCCCAAATATAAACCTAAAATCTAAACCTAACCCCAAATATAAACCTAAAATCTAAACCTAACCCCAAATCTAAACCTAAAATCTAAACCTAACCCCAAATCTAAACCTAACCCCAAATCTAAACCTAAAATCTAAACCTAACTCCAAATCTAAACCTAAAATCTAAACCTAACCCCAAATCTGAACCTAACCCCAAATCTAAACCTAAAATCTAAACCTAACCCCAAATCTAAACCTAAAATCTAAACCTAACCCCAAATCTAAACCTAACCCCAAATCTAAACCTAAAATCTAAACCTAACCCCAAATCTAAACCTAACCCCAAATCTGAACCTAAAATCTCAACCTAACCCCAAATCTAAACCTAAAATCTAAACCTAACCCCAAATCTAAACCTGAAATCTAAACCTAACCCCAAATCTAAACCTAATCCCAAATCTAAACCTAAAATCTAAACCTAACCCCAAATCTAAACCTAAAATCTAAACCTAACCCCAAATCTAAACCTAACCCCAAATCTAAACCTAAAATCTAAACCTAACCCCAAATCTAAACCTAAAATCTAAACCTAAACCCAAATCTAAAACAAAAATCTAAACCTAACCCCAAATCTAAACCTAACTCCAAATCTAACCCTAAATCTAAACCTAGCCCCAAATCTAAACCTAAAATCTAAAGCTAACCCCAAATCTAAACCTAAAATCTAAACCTAACCCCAAATCTAAACCTAACCCCAAATCTAAACCTAAAATCTAAACCTAACCCCAAATCTAAACCTAAAATCTAAACCTAACCCCAAATCTAAACCTAAAATCTAAACCTAACCCCAAATCTAAACCTAACCCCAAATCTAAACCGAAAATCTAAACCTAACCCCAAATCTAAACCTAAAATCTAAACCTAACCCCAAATCTAAACCTAACCCCAAATCTAAACCTAAAATCTAAACCTAACCCCAAATCTAAACCTAAAATCTAAACCTAACACCAAATCTAAACCTAAAATCTAAACCTAACCCCAAATCTAAACCTAAAATCTAAACCTAACCCCAAATCTAAACCCCAAATCTAAACCTAACCCCAAAACTAAACCTAAAATCTAAACCTAACCCCAAATCTAAACCTAAAATCTAAACCTAACCCCAAATCTAAACCTAAAATCTAAACCTAACACCAAATCTAAACCTAAAATCTAAACCTAACCCCAAATCTAAACCTAAAATCTAAACCTAACCCCAAATCTAAACCCCAAATCTAAACCTAACCCCAAATCTAAACCTAAAATCTAAACCTAACCCCAAATCTAAACCTAACCCCAAATCTAAACCTAAAATCTAAACCTAACCCCAAATCTAAACCTAACCCCAAATACAAATCTAACCCCAAATCTAAACCTAACATCTAAACCTAACCCCAAATCCAAACCTAAAATCTAAACCTAACCCCAAATCTAAACCTAAAATCTAAACCTAACCCCAAATCTAAACCTAAAATCTAAACCTAACCCTAAATCTAAACCTAACCCCAAATCTAAACCTAAAATGTAAACCTAACCCCAAATCTAAACCTAATCCCAAATCTAAACCTAAAATCTAAACCTAACACCAAATCTAAACCTAACCCCAAATCTAAACCTAAAATCAAAACCTAACCCCAAATCTAAACCTAACCCCAAATCTAAACCTAAAATCTAAAACTAACCCCAAATCTAAACCGAAAATCTAAACCTAACCCCCAATCTAAACCGAAAATCTAAACCTAACCCCAAATCTAAACCTAACTCCAAATCTAACCCTAAATCTAAACCTAACCCCAAATCTAAACCTAAAATCTAAACCTAACCCCAAATCTAAACTTAGCCCCAAATCTAAACCTAAAATCTAAACCTAACCCCAAATCTAAACCAAAAATCTAAACCTAACCCCAAATCTAAACCTAAAATCTAAACCTAACCCCAAATCTAAACCTAACCCGAAATCTAAACCTAAAATCTAAACCTAACCCCAAATCTAAACCTAACCCCAAATCTAAACCTAAAATCTAAACCTAACCCCAAATCTAAACCTAAAATCTAAACCTAACCCCAAATCTAAACCTAACCCCAAATCTAAACTTAAATCTAAACCTAACCCCAAATCTGAACCTAAAATCTAAAGCTAACCCCAAATCTGAACCTAAAATCTAAACCTAACCCCAAATCTAAACCTAAAATCTAAACCTAACACCAAATCTAAACCTAACCCCAAATCTAAACCTAAAATCTAAACCTAACCCCAAATCTAAACCTAAAATCTAAACCTAACCCCAAATCTAAACCTAAAATCTAAACCTAAGCCCAAATCTAAACCTAACCCCAAATCTAAACCTAAAATCTAAACCTAACCCCAAATCTAAAACCCAAATCTAAACCTAACCCCAAATCTAAACCCCAAATCTAAACCTAACCCCAAAACTAAACCTAAAATCTAAACCTAACCCCAAATCTAAACCTAACCCCAAATCTAAACCTAAATTCTAAACCTAACCCCAAATCTAAACCTAAAATCTAAACCTAACCCCAAATCAAAACCTAACCCCAAATCTAAACCTAAAATCTAAACCTAACCCCAAATCTAAACCGAAAATCTAAACCTAACCCCAAATCTAAACCTAAAATCTAAACCTAACCCCAAATCTAAACCTAACCCCAAATCTAAACCTAAAATCTAAACCTAAACCCAAATCTAAACCTAAAATCTAAACCTAACCCCAAATCTAAACCTAAAATCTAAACATAACCTAAAATCTAAACCTAACCCCAAATCTAAACCTAAAATCTAAACCTAACCCCAAATCTAAACCTAACCCCAAATCTAAACCGTAAATCTAAACCTAACCCCAAATCTAAACCTAAAATCTAAACCTAACCCCAAATCTAAACGTAAAATCTAAACCTAACCTAAAATATAAACCTAACCCCAAATCTAAACCTAAAATCTAAACCTAACCCCAAATCTAAACCTAACCCCAAATCTAAACCGAAAATCTAAACCTAACCCCAAATCTAAACCTAAAATCTAAACCTAAACCCAAATCTAAACCTAAAATCTAAACCTAACCCCAAATCTAAACCTAACCCCAAATCAAAACCTAACCCCAAATCTAAACCTAAAATCTAAACCTAACCCCAAATCTAAACCTAAAATCTAAACCTAAAATCTAAACCTAACCTAAAATCTAAACCTAACCCCAAATCCAAACCTAAAATCTAAACCTAACCCCAAATCTAACCCTAACCCCAAATCTAAACCTAAAATCTAAACCTAACCCCAAATCTAAACCTAAAATCTAAACCTAAACCCAAATCTAAACCTAAAATCTAAACCTAACCCCAAATCTAAACCTAAAATCTAAACCTAACCCCAAATCTAAACCTAAAATCTAAACCTAACCCCAAATCTAAACCTAACCCCAAATCTGAACCTAAAATCTAAACCTAACCCCAAATCTAAACCTAAAATCTAAACCTAACCCCAAATATAAACCTAAACCCCAAATCTAAACCTAAAATCTAAACCAAACCCCAAATCTAAACCTAAACCCCAAATCTAAACCTAAAATCTAAACCTAACCCCAAATCTAAACCTAAAATCTAAACCTAACCCCAAATCTAAACCCCAAATCTAAACCTAACCCCAAATCTAAACCTAAAATCTAAACCTAACCCCAAATCTAAACCTAACCCCAAATCCAAATCTAACCCCAAATCTAAACCTAACATCTAAACCTAACCCCAAATCTAAACCTAAAATCTAAACCTAACCCCAAATCTAAACCTAAAATCTAAACCTAACCCTAAATCTAAACCTAACCCCAAATCTAAACCTAAAATGTAAACCTAACCCCAAATCTAAACCTAATCCCAAATCTAAACCTAAAATCTAAACCTAACACCAAATCTAAACCTAACCCCAAATCTAAACCTAAAATCTAAACCTAACCCCAAATCTAAACCTAACCCCAAATCTAAACCTAAAATCTAAACCTAACCCCAAATCTAAACCCCAAATCTAAACCTAACCCCAAATCTAAACCTAAAATCTAAACCTAACCCCAAATCTAAACCTAACTCCAAATCTAACCCTAAATCTAAACCTAACCCCAAATCTAAACCTAAAATCTAAACCTAACCCCAAATCTAAACCAAAAATCTAAACCTAACCCCAAATCTAAACCTAAAATCTAAACCTAACCCCAAATCTAAACCTAACCCCAAATCTAAACCTAAAATCTAAACCTAACCCCAAATCTAAACCTAACCCCAAATCTAAACCTAACCCCAAATCTAAACCTAACCCCAAATCTAAACCTAAAATCTAAACCTAACCCCAAATCTAAACCTAAAATCTAAACCTAACACCAAATCTGAACCTAACCCCAAATCTAATCCTAACTCCAAATGTAACCCTAAATCTAAACCTAACCCCAAATCTAAACCTAAAATCTAAACCTAACCCCAAATCAAAACCTAACCTTAAATCTAAACCTAAAATCTAAACCTAACCCCAAATCTAAACCTAAAATCTAAACCTAACCCCAAATCTAAACCCCAAATCTAAACCTAACCCCAAATCTAAACCTAAAATCTAAACCTAACCCCAAATCTAAACCTAACCCCAAATCCAAACCTAACCCCAAATATAAACCTAAAATCTAAACCTAACCCCAAATCTAAACCTAAAATCTAAACCTAACCCCAAATCTAAACCTAAAATCTAAACCTAACCCTAAATCTAAACCTAACCCCAAATCTAAACCTAAAATGTAAACCTAACCCCAAATCTAAACCTAACCCCAAATCTAAACCTAAAATCTAAACCTAACACCAAATCTAAACCTAACCCCAAATCTAAACCTAAAATCTAAACCTAACCCCAAATCTAAACCTAACCCCAAATCTAAACCTAAAATCTAAACCTAACCCCAAATCTAAACCTAACTCCAAATCTAACCCTAAATCTAAACCTAACCCCAAATCTAAACCTAAAATCTAAACCTAACCCCAAATCTAAACCTATCCCCAAATCTAAACCTAAAATCTAAACCTAACCCCAAATCTGAACCTAAAATCTAAACCTAACCCCAAATCTGAACCTAAAATCTAAACCTAACCCCAAATCTAAACCTAAAATCTAAACCTAACCCCAAATCTAAACCGAAAATCTAACCCTAACCCCAAATCTAAACCTAACCCCAAATCTAAACCCCAAATCTAAACCTAAAATCTAAACCTAACCCCAAATCTAAACCTAAAATCTAAACCTAACCCCAAATCTAAACCTAACCCCAAATCTAAACCGAAAATCTAAACCTAACCCCAAATCTAAACCTAAAATCTAAACCTAACCCCAAATCTAAACCTAAAATCTAAACCTAACACCAAATCTAAACCTAAAATCTAAACCTAAAATCTAAACCTAACACCAAATCTAAACCTAACCCCAAATCTAAACCTAAAATCTAAACCTAACCCCAAATCTAAACCTAACCCCAAATCTAAACCTAAAATCTAAACCTAACCCCAAATCTAAACCTAAAATCTAAACCTAACCCCAAATCTAAACCAAAAATCTAAACCTAACCCCAAATCTAAACCTAACTCCAAATCTAACCCTAAATCTAAATCTAACCCCAAATCTAAACCTAAAATCTAAACCTAACCCCAAATCTAAACCTAACCCCAAATCTAAACCTAAAATCTAAACCTAACCCCAAATCTAAACCTAAAATCTAAACCTAACCCCAAATCTAAACCTAACCCCAAATCTAAACCGAAAATCTAAACCTAACCCCAAATCTAAACCTAAAATCTAAACCTAACCCCAAATCTAAACCTAACCCCAAATCTAAACCGAAAATCTAAACCTAACCCCAAATCTAAACCTAAAATCTAAACCTAACCCCAAATCTAAACCTAACCCCAAATATAAACCTAAAATCTAAACCTAACCCCAAATCTAAACCTAAAATCTAAACCTAACACCAAATCTAAACCTAAAATCTAAAACTAACCCCAAATCTAAACCTAAAATCTAAACCTAACCCCAAATCTAAACCTAACCCCAAAACTAAACCTAAAATCTAAACCTAACCCCAAATCTAAACCTAACCCCAAATCTAAACCTAAAATCTAAACCTAACCCCAAATCTAAACCTAATCCCAAATCTAAACCTAAAATCTAAACCTAACCCCAAATCTAAACCTAACCCCAAATCTAAACCTAAAATCTAAACCTAACCCCAAATCTAAACCTAACCCCAAATCTAAACCTAAAATCTAAACCTAACCCCAAATCTAAACCTAAAATCTAAACCTAACCCCAAATCTAAACCTAATCCCAAATCTAAACCTAAAATCTAAACCTAACCCCAAATCTAAACCTAACCCCAAATCTAAACCTAAAATCTAAACCTAACCCCAAATCTAAACCTAACCCCAAATCTAAACCTAAAATCTAAACCTAACCCCAAATCTAAACCTAACCCCAAATCTAAACCTAAAATCTAAACCTAACCCCAAATCTAAACCTAAAATCTAAACCTAACCCCAAATCTAAACCTAAAATCTAAACCTAACCCCAAATCTAAACCTAACCCCAAATCTAAACCTAAAATCTAAACCTAACCCCAAATCTAAACCTAAAATCTAAACCTAACCCCAAATCAAAACCTAACCTTAAATGTAAACCTAAAATCTAAACCTAACCCCAAATCTAAACCTAAAATCTAAACCTAACCCCAAATCTAAACCCCAAATCTAAACCTAACCCCAAATCTAAACCTAAAATCTAAACCTAACCCCAAATCTAAACCTAACCCCAAATCCAAACCTAACCCCAAATCTAAACCTAAAATCTAAACCTAACCCCAAATCTAAACCTAAAATCTAAACCTAACCCCAAATCTAAACCTAATATCTAAACCTAACCCCAAATCTAAACCTAATCCCAAATCTAAACCTAAAATCTAAACCTAACACCAAATCTAAACCTAACCCCAAATCTAAACCTAAAATCTAAACCTAACCCCAAATCTAAACCTAACCCCAAATCTAAACCTAACCCCAAATCTAAACCTAAAATCTAAACCTAACCCCAAATCTAAACCTAACCCCAAATCTAAACCTAAAATCTAAACCTAACCCCAAATCTAAACCTAACTCCAAATCTAACCCTAAATCTAAACCTAACCCCAAATCTAAACCTAAAATCTAAACCTAACCCCAAATCTAAACCTAGCCCCAAATCTAAACCTAAAATCTAAACCTAACCCCAAATCTAAACCAAAAATCTAAACCTAACCCCAAATCTAAACCTAAAATCTAAACCTAACCCCAAATCTAAAACTAACCCCAAATCTAAACCTAAAATCTAAACCTAACCCCAAATCTAAAACTAAAATCTAAACCTAACCCCAAATCTAAACCTAACCCCAAATCTAAACCTAAAATCTAAACCTAACCCCAAATCTAAACCTAACCCCAAATCTAAACCTAAAATCTAAACCTAACCCCAAATCTGAACCTAAAATCTAAACCTAACCCCAAATCTAAACCTAAAATCTAAACCTAACCCCAAATCTGAACCTAAAATCTAAACCTAACCCCAAATCTGAACCTAAAATCTAAACCTAACCCCAAATCTAAACCTAAAATCTAAACCTAACCCCAAATCTAAACCTAAAATCTAAACCTAACCCCAAATCTAAACCTAACCCCAAATCTAAACCGTAAATCTAAACCTAACCCCAAATCTAAACCTAAAATCTAAACCTAACCCCAAATCTAAACCGAAAATCTAAACCTAACCCCCAATCTAAACCGAAAATCTAAACCTAACCCCAAATCTAAACCTAACTCCAAATCTAACCCTAAATCTAAACCTAACCCCAAATCTAAACCTAAAATCTAAACCTAACCCCAAATCTAAACTTAGCCCCAAATCTAAACCTAAAATCTAAACCTAACCCCAAATCTAAACCAAAAATCTAAACCTAACCCCAAATCTAAACCTAAAATCTAAACCTAACCCCAAATCTAAACCTAACCCGAAATCTAAACCTAAAATCTAAACCTAACCCCAAATCTAAACCTAACCCCAAATCTAAACCTAAAATCTAAACCTAACCCCAAATCTAAACCTAAAATCTAAACCTAACCCCAAATCTAAACCTAACCCCAAATCTAAACTTAAATCTAAACCTAACCCCAAATCTGAACCTAAAATCTAAAGCTAACCCCAAATCTGAACCTAAAATCTAAACCTAACCCCAAATCTAAACCTAAAATCTAAACCTAACACCAAATCTAAACCTAACCCCAAATCTAAACCTAAAATCTAAACCTAACCCCAAATCTAAACCTAAAATCTAAACCTAAGCCCAAATCTAAACCTAACCCCAAATCTAAACCTAAAATCTAAACCTAACCCCAAATCTAAACCCCAAATCTAAACCTAACCCCAAATCTAAACCCCAAATCTAAACCTAACCCCAAAACTAAACCTAAAATCTAAACCTAACCCCAAATCTAAACCTAACCCCAAATCTAAACCTAAATTCTAAACCTAACCCCAAATCTAAACCTAAAATCTAAACCTAACCCCAAATCAAAACCTAACCCCAAATCTAAACCTAAAATCTAAACCTAACCCCAAATCTAAACCGAAAATCTAAACCTAACCCCAAATCTAAACCTAAAATCTAAACCTAACCCCAAATCTAAACCTAACCCCAAATCTAAACCTAAAATCTAAACCTAAACCCAAATCTAAACCTAAAATCTAAACCTAACCCCAAATCTAAACCTAAAATCTAAACATAACCTAAAATCTAAACCTAACCCCAAATCTAAACCTAAAATCTAAACCTAACCCCAAATCTAAACCTAACCCCAAATCTAAACCGTAAATCTAAACCTAACCCCAAATCTAAACCTAAAATCTAAACCTAACCCCAAATCTAAACGTAAAATCTAAACCTAACCTAAAATATAAACCTAACCCCAAATCTAAACCTAAAATCTAAACCTAACCCCAAATCTAAACCTAACCCCAAATCTAAACCGAAAATCTAAACCTAACCCCAAATCTAAACCTAAAATCTAAACCTAAACCCAAATCTAAACCTAAAATCTAAACCTAACCCCAAATCTAAACCTAACCCCAAATCAAAACCTAACCCCAAATCTAAACCTAAAATCTAAACCTAACCCCAAATCTAAACCTAAAATCTAAACCTAACCCCAAATCTAAACCTAAAATCTAAACCTAAAATCTAAACCTAACCGAAAATCTAAACCTAACCCCAAATCCAAACCTAAAATCTAAACCTAACCCCAAATCTAAACCTAAAATCTAAACCTAAAATCTAAACCTAACCTAAAATCTAAACCTAACCCCAAATCCAAACCTAAAATCTAAACCTAACCCCAAATCTAACCCTAACCCCAAATCTAAACCTAAAATCTAAACCTAACCCCAAATCTAAACCTAAAATCTAAACCTAAACCCAAATCTAAACCTAAAATCTAAACCTAACCCCAAATCTAAACCTAACCCCAAATCAAAACCTAACCCCAAATCTAAACCTAAAATCTAAACCTAACCCCAAATCTAAACCTAACCCCAAATCTAAACCTAAAATCTAAACCTAACCCCAAATCTAAACCTAAAATCTAAACCTAACCCCAAATCTAAACCTAACCCCAAATCTGAACCTAAAATCTAAACCTAACCCCAAATCTAAACCTAAAATCTAAACCTAACCCCAAATATAAACCTAAACCCCAAATCTAAACCTAAAATCTAAACCAAACCCCAAATCTAAACCTAAACCCCAAATCTAAACCTAAAATCTAAACCTAACCCCAAATCTAAACCTAAAATCTAAACCTAACCCCAAATCTAAACCCCAAATCTAAACCTAACCCCAAATCTAAACCTAAAATCTAAACCTAACCCCAAATCTAAACCTAACCCCAAATCCAAATCTAACCCCAAATCTAAACCTAACATCTAAACCTAACCCCAAATCTAAACCTAAAATCTAAACCTAACCCCAAATCTAAACCTAAAATCTAAACCTAACCCTAAATCTAAACCTAACCCCAAATCTAAACCTAAAATGTAAACCTAACCCCAAATCTAAACCTAATCCCAAATCTAAACCTAAAATCTAAACCTAACACCAAATCTAAACCTAACCCCAAATCTAAACCTAAAATCTAAACCTAACCCCAAATCTAAACCTAACCCCAAATCTAAACCTAAAATCTAAACCTAACCCCAAATCTAAACCCCAAATCTAAACCTAACCCCAAATCTAAACCTAAAATCTAAACCTAACCCCAAATCTAAACCTAACTCCAAATCTAACCCTAAATCTAAACCTAACCCCAAATCTAAACCTAAAATCTAAACCTAACCCCAAATCTAAACCAAAAATCTAAACCTAACCCCAAATCTAAACCTAAAATCTAAACCTAACCCCAAATCTAAACCTAACCCCAAATCTAAACCTAAAATCTAAACCTAACCCCAAATCTAAACCTAAAATCTAAACCTAACACCAAATCTGAACCTAACCCCAAATCTAATCCTAACTCCAAATGTAACCCTAAATCTAAACCTAACCCCAAATCTAAACCTAAAATCTAAACCTAACCCCAAATCAAAACCTAACCTTAAATCTAAACCTAAAATCTAAACCTAACCCCAAATCTAAACCTAAAATCTAAACCTAACCCCAAATCTAAACCCCAAATCTAAACCTAACCCCAAATCTAAACCTAAAATCTAAACCTAACCCCAAATCTAAACCTAACCCCAAATCCAAACCTAACCCCAAATATAAACCTAAAATCTAAACCTAACCCCAAATCTAAACCTAAAATCTAAACCTAACCCCAAATCTAAACCTAAAATCTAAACCTAACCCCAAATCTAAACCTAAAATCTAAACCTAACCCTAAATCTAAACCTAACCCCAAATCTAAACCTAAAATGTAAACCTAACCCCAAATCTAAACCTAACCCCAAATCTAAACCTAAAATCTAAACCTAACACCAAATCTAAACCTAACCCCAAATCTAAACCTAAAATCTAAACCTAACCCCAAATCTAAACCTAACCCCAAATCTAAACCTAAAATCTAAACCTAACCCCAAATCTAAACCTAACTCCAAATCTAACCCTAAATCTAAACCTAACCCCAAATCTAAACCTAAAATCTAAACCTAACCCCAAATCTAAACCTATCCCCAAATCTAAACCTAAAATCTAAACCTAACCCCAAATCTGAACCTAAAATCTAAACCTAACCCCAAATCTGAACCTAAAATCTAAACCTAACCCCAAATCTAAACCTAAAATCTAAACCTAACCCCAAATCTAAACCGAAAATCTAACCCTAACCCCAAATCTAAACCTAACCCCAAATCTAAACCCCAAATCTAAACCTAACCCCAAATCTAAACCCCAAATCTAAACCTAACCCCAAATCTAAACCTAAAATCTAAACCTAACCCCAAATCTAAACCTAACCCCAAATCTAAACCAAAAATCTAAACCTAACCCCAAATCTAAACCTAAAATCTAAACCTAAACCCAAATCTAAACCTAACCCGAAATCTAAACCTAAAATCTAAACCTAACCCCAAATCTAAACCTAAAATCTAAACCTAACCCCAAATCTAAACCTAAAATGTAAACCTAACCCCAAATCTAAACCTAACCCCAAAACTAAACCTAAAATCTAAACCTAACCCCAAATCTAAACCTAAAATCTAAACCTAACCCCAAATCTGAACCTAACCCCAAATCTAAACCTAAAATCTAAACCTAACCCCAAATCTAAACCTAAAATCTAAACCTAACCCCAAATCTAAACCTAATCCCAAATCTAAACCTAAAATCTAAACCTAACCCCAAATCTAAACCTAACCCCAAATCTAAACCTAAAATCTAAACCTAACCCCAAATCTAGACCTAAAATCTAAACCTAACCCCAAATCTAAACCAAAAATCTAAACCTAACCCCAAATCTAAAACAAACTCCAAATCTAACCCTAAATCTAAACCTAACCCCAAATCTAAACCTAAAATCTAAACCTAACACCAAATCTAAACCTAGCCCCAAATCTAAACCTAAAATCTAAACCTAACCCCAAATCTAAACCTAAAATCTAAACCTAACCCCAAATCTAAACCTAAAATCTAAACCTAACTCCAAATCTAAACCTAAAATCTAAACCTAACACCAAATCTAAACCTAACCCCAAATCTAAACCTAAAATCTAAACCTAACCCCAAATCTAAACCTAAAATCTAAACCTAACCCCAAATCTAAACCTAACCCCAAATCTAAACCTAAAATCTAAACCTAACCCCAAATCTAAACCTAACCCCAAATCTGAACCTAAAATCTCAACCTAACCCCAAATCTAAACCTAAAATCTAAACCTAACCCCAAATCTAAACCTCAAATCTAAACCGAACCCCAAATCTAAACCTAAAATCTAAACCTAACCCCAAATCTAAACCTAAAATCTAAACCTAACACCAAATCTAAACCTAACCCCAAATCTAAACCTAAAATCTAAACCTAACCCCAAATCTAAACCTAACCCCAAATCTAAACCTAAAATCTAAACCTAACCCCAAATCTAAACCTAAAATCTAAACCTAACCCCAAATCTAAACCAAAAATCTAAACCTAACCCCAAATCTAAACCTAAAATCTAAACCTAACCCCAAATCTAAACCAAAAATCTAAACCTAACCCCAAATCTAAACCTAACTCCAAATCTAACCCTAAATCTAAACCTAACCCCAAATCTAAACCTAAAATCTAAACCTAACCCCAAATCTAAACCTAGCCCCAAATCTAAACCTAAAATCTAAACCTAACCCCAAATCTAAACCAAAAATCTAAACCTAACCCCAAATCTAAACCTAAAATCTAAACCTAACCCCAAATCTAAACCTAACCCCAAATCTAAACCTAAAATCTAAACCTAACCCCAAATCTAAACCTAAAATCTAAACCTAACACCAAATCTAAACTTAACCCCAAATCTAAACCTAAAATCTAAACCTAACACCAAATCTAAACCAAAAATCTAAACCTAACCCCAAATCTAAACCTAACCCCAAATCTAAACCTAAAATCTAAACCTAACCCCAAATCTAAACCTAACCCCAAATCTAAACCTAAAATCTAAACCTAACCCCAAATCTAAACCTAAAATCTAAACCTAACCCCAAATCTAAACCTAACCCCAAATCTAAACCGAAAATCTAAACCTAACCCCAAATCTAAACCTAAAATCTAAACCTAACCCCAAATCTAAACCTAACCCCAAATCTAAACCTAAAATCTAAACCTAACCCCAAATCTAAACCTAAAATCTAAACCTAACACCAAATCTAAACCTAAAATCTAAACCTAACACCAAATCTAAACCTAACCCCAAATCTAAACCTAAAATCTAAACCTAACCCCAAATCTAAACCTAACCCCAAATCTAAACCTAAAATCTAAACCTAACCCCAAATCTAAACCTAAAATCTAAACCTAACCCCAAATCTAAACCAAAAATCTAAACCTAACCCCAAATCTAAACCTAACTCCAAATCTAACCCTAAATCTAAATCTAACCCCAAATCTAAACCTAAAATCTAAACCTAACCCCAAATCTAAACCTAACCCCAAATCTAAACCTAAAATCTAAACCTAACCCCAAATCTAAACCTAAAATCTAAACCTAACCCCAAATCTAAACCTAACCCCAAATCTAAACCGAAAATCTAAACCTAACCCCAAATCTAAACCTAAAATCTAAACCTAACCCCAAATCTAAACCTAACCCCAAATCTAAACCGAAAATCTAAACCTAACCCCAAATCTAAACCTAAAATCTAAACCTAACCCCAAATCTAAACCTAACCCCAAATATAAACCTAAAATCTAAACCTAACCCCAAATCTAAACCTAAAATCTAAACCTAACACCAAATCTAAACCTAAAATCTAAAACTAACCCCAAATCTAAACCTAAAATCTAAACCTAACCCCAAATCTAAACCTAACCCCAAAACTAAACCTAAAATCTAAACCTAACCCCAAATCTAAACCTAACCCCAAATCTAAACCTAAAATCTAAACCTAACCCCAAATCTAAACCTAATCCCAAATCTAAACCTAAAATCTAAACCTAACCCCAAATCTAAACCTAACCCCAAATCTAAACCTAAAATCTAAACCTAACCCCAAATCTAAACCTAACCCCAAATCTAAACCTAAAATCTAAACCTAACCCCAAATCTAAACCTAACCCCAAATCTAAACCTAAAATCTAAACCTAACCCCAAATCTAAACCTAAAATCTAAACCTAACCCCAAATCTAAACCTAAAATCTAAACCTAACCCCAAATCTAAACCTAACCCCAAATCTAAACCTAAAATCTAAACCTAACCCCAAATCTAAACCTAAAATCTAAACCTAACCCCAAATCAAAACCTAACCTTAAATGTAAACCTAAAATCTAAACCTAACCCCAAATCTAAACCTAAAATCTAAACCTAACCCCAAATCTAAACCCCAAATCTAAACCTAACCCCAAATCTAAACCTAAAATCTAAACCTAACCCCAAATCTAAACCTAACCCCAAATCCAAACCTAACCCCAAATCTAAACCTAAAATCTAAACCTAACCCCAAATCTAAACCTAAAATCTAAACCTAACCCCAAATCTAAACCTAATATCTAAACCTAACCCCAAATCTAAACCTAATCCCAAATCTAAACCTAAAATCTAAACCTAACACCAAATCTAAACCTAACCCCAAATCTAAACCTAAAATCTAAACCTAACCCCAAATCTAAACCTAACCCCAAATCTAAACCTAACCCCAAATCTAAACCTAAAATCTAAACCTAACCCCAAATCTAAACCTAACCCCAAATCTAAACCTAAAATCTAAACCTAACCCCAAATCTAAACCTAACTCCAAATCTAACCCTAAATCTAAACCTAACCCCAAATCTAAACCTAAAATCTAAACCTAACCCCAAATCTAAACCTAGCCCCAAATCTAAACCTAAAATCTAAACCTAACCCCAAATCTAAACCAAAAATCTAAACCTAACCCCAAATCTAAACCTAAAATCTAAACCTAACCCCAAATCTAAAACTAACCCCAAATCTAAACCTAAAATCTAAACCTAACCCCAAATCTAAACCTAAAATCTAAACCTAACCCCAAATCTAAACCTAACCCCAAATCTAAACCTAAAATCTAAACCTAACCCCAAATCTAAACCTAACCCCAAATCTAAACCTAAAATCTAAACCTAACCCCAAATCTGAACCTAAAATCTAAACCTAACCCCAAATCTAAACCTAAAATCTAAACCTAACCCCAAATCTGAACCTAAAATCTAAACCTAACCCCAAATCTGAACCTAAAATCTAAACCTAACCCCAAATCTAAACCTAAAATCTAAACCTAACCCCAAATCTAAACCTAAAATCTAAACCTAACCCCAAATCTAAACCGAAAATCTAACCCTAACCCCAAATCTAAACCTAACCCCAAATCTAAACCCCAAATCTAAACCTAACCCCAAATCTAAAACCCAAATCTAAACCTAACCCCAAATCTAAACCTAAAATCTAAACCTAACCCCAAATCTAAACCTAACCCCAAATCTAAACCAAAAATCTAAACCTAACCCCAAATCTAAACCTAAAATCTAAACCTAACCCCAAATCTGAACCTAAAATCTAAACCTAACCCCAAATCTAAACCTAAAATCTAAACCTAACCCCAAATCTAAACCTAACCCCAAATCTAAACCTAAAATGTAAACCTAACCCCAAATCTAAACCTAACCCCAAATCTAAACCTAAAATCTAAACCTAACCCCAAATCTAAACCTAAAATCTAAACCTAACCCCAAATCTGAACCTAACCCCAAATCTAAACCTAAAATCTAAACCTAACCCCAAATCTAAACCTAAAATCTAAACCTAACCCCAAATCTAAACCTAAAATCTAAACCTAACTCCAAATCTAAACCTAAAATCTAAACCTAACACCAAATCTAAACCGAACCCCAAATCTAAACCTAAAATCTAAACGTAACCCCAAATCTAAACCTAACTCCAAATCTAACCCTAAATCTAAACCAAACTCCAAATCTAAACCTAAAATCTAAACCTAACCCCAAATATAAACCTAGCCCCAAATCTAAACCTAAAATCTAAACCTAACCCCAAATCTAAACCTAAAATGTAAACCTAACCCCAAATCTAAACCTAAAATCTAAACCTAACCCCAAATCTAAACCTAACCCCAAATCTAAACCTAAAATCTAAACCTAACCCCAAATCTAAACCTAACCGCAAATCTGAACCTAAAATCTCAACCTAACCCCAAATCTAAACCTAAAATCTAAACCTAACCCCAAATCTAAACCTAACCCCAAATCTAAACCTGAAATCTAACCCTAACCCCAAATCTAAACCTAATCCGAAATCTAAACCTAAAATCTAAACCTAACACCAAATCTAAACCTAACCCCAAATCTAAACCTAACCCCAAATCTAAACCTAAAATCTAAACCTAACCCCAAATCTAAACCTAAAATCTAAACCTAACCCCAAATCTAAACCTAACTCCAAATCTAAACCTAAATCTAAACCTAACCCCAAATCTAAACCTAAAATCTAAACCTAACCCCAAATCTAAACCTAACCCCAAATCTAAACCTAAAATCTAAACCTAACCCCAAATCTAAACCTAAAATCTAAACCTAACCCCAAATCTAAACCTAACCCCAAATCCAAATCTAACCCCAAATCTAAACCTAACATCTAAACCTAACCCCAAATCTAAACCTAAAATCTAAACCTAACCCCAAATCTAAACCTAAAATCTAAACCTAACCCCAAATCTAAACCTAAAATCTAAACCTAAACCTAAATCTAAACCTAACCCCAAATCTAAACCTAAAATGTAAACCTAACCCCAAATCTAAACCTAATCCCAAATCTAAACCTAAAATCTAAACCTAACCCCAAATCTAAACCTAACCCCAAATCTAAACCTAAAATCAAAACCTAACCCCAAATCTAAACCTAACCCCAAATCTAAACCTAAAATCTAAACCTAACCCCAAATCTAAACCCCAAATCTAAACCTAACCCCCAATCTAAACCAAAAATCTAAACCTAACCCCAAATCTAAACCTAACTCCAAATCTAACCCTAAATCTAAACCTAACCCCAAATCTAAACCTAAAATCTAAACCTAACCCCAAATCTAAACTTAGCCCCAAATCTAAACCTAAAATCTAAACCTAACCCCAAATCTAAACCAAAAATCTAAACCTAACCCCAAATCTAAACCTAAAATCTAAACCTAACCCCAAATCTAAACCTAACCCCAAATCTAAACCTAAAATCTAAACCTAACCCCAAATCTAAACCTAACCCCAAATCTAAACCTAAAATCTAAACCTAACCCCAAATCTAAACCTAAAATCTAAACCTAACACCAAATCTAAACCTAACCCCAAATCTAAACCTAAAATCTAAACCTAACCCCAAATCTAAACCTAAAATCTAAACCTAACCCCAAATCTAAACCTAAAATCTAAACCTAACCCCAAATCTAAACCTAAAATCTAAACCTAACCCCAAATCTAAACCTAACCCCAAATCTAAACCTAAAATCTAAACCTAACCCCAAATCTAAACCGAAAATCTAAACCTAACCCCAAATCTAAACCCCAAATCTAAACCTAACCCCAAATCTAAACCCCAAATCTAAACCTAACCCCAAAACTAAACCTAAAATCTAAACCTAACCCTAAATCTAAACCTAACCCCAAATCTAAACCTAAAATCTAAACCTAACTCCAAATCTAAACCTAAAATCTAAACCTAACCCCAAATCTGAACCTAACCCCAAATCTAAACCTAAAATCTAAACCTAACCCCAAATCTAAACCTAAAATCTAAACCTAACCCCAAATCTAAACCTAAAATCTAAACCTAACCCCAAATCTAAAACCCAAATCTAAACCTAACCCCAAAACTAAACCTAAAATCTAAACCTAACCCCAAATCTAAACCTAACCCCAAATCTAAACCTAAAATCTAAACCTAACCCCAAATCTAAACCTAAAATCTAAACCTAACCCCAAATCTAAACCTAACCCCAAATCTAAACCTAAAATCTAAACCTAACCCCAAATCTAAACCTAACCCCAAATCTAAACCTAAAATCTAAACCTAACCCCAAATCTAAACCTAAAACCTAAACCTAACCCCAAATCAAAACCTAACCCCAAATCTAAACCTAAAATCTAAACCTAACTCCAAATCTAAACCTAAAATCTAAATCTAACCCCAAATCTAAACCTAAAATCTAAACCTAACCCCAAATCTAAATCTAATCCCAAATCTAAACCTAAAATCTAAACCTAACCCCAAATCTAAACCTAAAATCTAAACCTAACCCCAAATCTAAACCTAACCCCAAATCCAAATCTAACCTCAAATCTAAACCTAACATCTAAACCTAACCCCAAATCTAAATCTAAAATCTAAACCTAACCCCAAATCTAAACCTAAAATCTAAACCTAACCCTAAATCTAAACCTAAACCCAAATCTAAACCTAAAATGTAAACCTAACCCCAAATCTAAACCTAATCCCAAATCTAAACCTAAAATCTAAACCTAACACCAAATCTAAACCTAACCCCAAATCTAAACCTAAAATCAAAACCTAACCCCAAATCTAAATCTAACCCCAAATCTAAACCTAAAATCTAAACCTAACCCCAAATCTAAACCCCAAATCTAAACCTAACCCCCAATCTAAACCAAAAATCTAAACCTAACCCCAAATCTAAACCTAACTCCAAATCTAACCCTAAATCTAAACCTAACCCCAAATCTAAACCTAAAATCTAAACCTAACCCCAAATCTAAACTTAGCCCCAAATCTAAACCAAAAATCTAAACCTAACCCCAAATCTAAACCAAAAATCTAAACCTAACCCCAAATCTAAACCTAAAATCTAAACCTAACCCCAAATCTAAACCTAACCCCAAATCTAAACCTAAAATCTAAACCTAACCCCAACTCTAAACCTAACCCCAAATCTAAACCGAAAATCTAAACCTAACCCCAAATCTAAACCTAAAATCTAAACCTAACCCCAAATCTAAACCTAAAATCTAAACCTAACCCTAAATCAAAACCGAAAATCTAAACCTAACCCCAAATCTAAACCTAAAATCTAAACCTAACCCCAAATCTAAACCTAAAATCTAAACCTAAAATCTAAACCTAACCTAAAATCTAAACCTAACCCCAAATCCAAACCTAAAATCTAAATCTAACCCCAAATCTAAACCTAACCCCAAATCTAAACTTAAATCTAAACCTAACCCCAAATCTAAACCTAAAATCTAAACCTAACCCCAAATCTGAACCTAAAATCTAAACCTAACCCCAAATCTAAAC
The DNA here is from genome assembly GCF_037038585.1 of Patagioenas fasciata. Lineage (NCBI taxonomy): Eukaryota > Metazoa > Chordata > Aves > Columbiformes > Columbidae > Patagioenas > Patagioenas fasciata. Next base: position 230,128 of record NW_027288755.1, on the reverse strand, counting down.
CTAAAATCTAAACCTAACCCCAAATCTAAACCTAACCCCAAATCTAAACCTAAAATCTAAACCTAACCCCAAATCTAAACCTAAAATCTAAACCTAACACCAAATCTAAACCTAACCCCAAATCTAAACCTAAAATCTAAACCTAACCCCAAATCTAAACCTAAAATCTAAACCTAACCCCAAATATAAACCTAACCCCAAATCTAAACCTAAAATCTAAACCTAACCCCAAATCTAAACCTAAAATCTAAACCTAACCCCAAATCTAAACCTAACCCCAAATCTAAACCTAAAATCTAAACCTAACCCCAAATCTAAACCTAAAATCTAAACCTAACCCCAAATCTAAACCCCAAATCTAAACCCCAAATCTAAACCTAACCCCAAATCTAAACCTAAAATCTAAACCTAACCCCAAATCTAAACCTAAAATCTAAACCTAACCCCAAATCTAAACCTAACCCCAAATCAAAACCTAACCCCAAATCTAAACCTAAAATCTAAACCTAACCCCAAATCTAAACCTAAAATCTAAACCTAACCCCAAATCTAAACCGAAAATCTAAACCTAACCCCAAATCTAAACCTAAAATCTAAACCTAACCCCAAATCTAAACCTAAAATCTAAACCTAACCTAAAATATAAACCTAACCCCAAATCTAAACCTAAAATCTAAACCTAACCCCAAATCTAAACCTAACCCCAAATCTAAACCTAAAATCTAAACCTAACCCCAAATCTAAACCTAAAATCTAAACCTAACCCCAAATCTAAACCTAACCCCAAATCTAAACCTAAAATCTAAACCTAACCCGAAATCTAAACCTAAAATCTAAACCTAACCCCAAATCAAAACCTAAAATCTAAACCTAACCCCAAATCTAAACCTAACCCCAAATCTAAACCGAAAATCTAAACCTAACCCGAAATCTAAACCTAAAATCTAAACCTAACCCCAAATCTAAACCTAAAATCTAAACCTAACCCCAAATCCAAATCTAACCTCAAATCTAAACCTAACATCTAAACCTAACCCCAAATCTAAATCTAAAATCTAAACCTAACCCCAAATCTAAACCTAAAATCTAAACCTAACCCTAAATCTAAACCTAAACCCAAATCTAAACCTAAAATGTAAATCTAACCCCAAATCTAAACCTAATCCCAAATCTAAACCTAAAATCTAAACCTAACACCAAATCTAAACCTAACCCCAAATCTAAACCTAAAATCAAAACCTAACCCCAAATCTAAATCTAACCCCAAATCTAAACCTAAAATCTAAACCTAACCCCAAATCTAAACCCCAAATCTAAACCTAACCCCCAATCTAAACCAAAAATCTAAACCTAACCCCAAATCTAAACCTAACTCCAAATCTAACCCTAAATCTAAACCTAACCCCAAATCTAAACCTAAAATCTAAACCTAACCCCAAATCTAAACTTAGCCCCAAATCTAAACCAAAAATCTAAACCTAACCCCAAATCTAAACCAAAAATCTAAACCTAACCCCAAATCTAAACCTAAAATCTAAACCTAACCCCAAATCTAAACCTAACCCCAAATCTAAACCTAAAATCTAAACCTAACCCCAACTCTAAACCTAACCCCAAATCTAAACCGAAAATCTAAACCTAACCCCAAATCTAAACCTAAAATCTAAACCTAACCCCAAATCTAAACCTAAAATCTAAACCTAACCCCAAATCAAAACCGAAAATCTAAACCTAACCCCAAATCTAAACCTAAAATCTAAACCTAACCCCAAATCTAAACTTAGCCCCAAATCTAAACCAAAAATCTAAACCTAACCCCAAATCTAAACCAAAAATCTAAACCTAACCCCAAATCTAAACCTAAAATCTAAACCTAACCCCAAATCTAAACCTAACCCCAAATCTAAACCTAAAATCTAAACCTAACCCCAACTCTAAACCTAACCCCAAATCTAAACCGAAAATCTAAACCTAACCCCAAATCTAAACCTAAAATCTAAACCTAACCCCAAATCTAAACCTAAAATCTAAACCTAACCCCAAATCAAAACCGAAAATCTAAACCTAACCCCAAATCTAAACCTAAAATCTAAACCTAACCCCAAATCTAAACCTAAAATCTAAACCTAAAATCTAAACCTAACCTAAAATCTAAACCTAACCCCAAATCCAAACCTAAAATCTAAACCTAACCCCAAATCTAAACCTAACCCCAAATCTAAACTTAAATCTAAACCTAACCCCAAATCTAAACCTAAAATCTAAACCTAACCCCAAATCTGAACCTAAAATCTAAACCTAACCCCAAATCTAAACCTAAAATCTAAACCTAACCCCAAATCTAAACCTAACCCCAAATCTAAACCTAAAATCTAAACCTAACCCCAAATCTAAACCTAAAATCTAAACCTAACACCAAATCTAAACCTAACCCCAAATCTAAACCTAAAATCTAAACCTAACCCCAAATCTAAACCTAAAATCTAAACCTAACCCCAAATCTAAACCTAACCCCAAATCTAAACCTAAAATCTAAACCTAACCCCAAATCTAAACCTAAAATCTAAACCTAACACCAAATCTAAACCTAACCCCAAATCTAAACCTAAAATCTAAACCTAACCCCAAATCTAAACCCCAAATCTAAACCCCAAATCTAAACCTAACCCCAAATCTAAACCTAAAATCTAAACCTAACCCCAAATCTAAACCTAAAATCTAAACCTAACCCCAAATCTAAACCTAACCCCAAATCAAAACCTAACCCCAAATCTAAACCTAAAATCTAAACCTAACCCCAAATCTAAACCTAAAATCTAAACCTAACCCCAAATCTAAACCGAAAATCTAAACCTAACCCCAAATCTAAACCTAACCCCAAATCTAAACCTAAAATCTAAACCTAACCCCAAATCTAAACCTAAAATCTAAACCTAACCCCAAATCTTAACCTAAAATCTAAACCTACCCCCAAATCTAAAACCCAAATCTAAACCTAACCCCAAATCTAAACCCCAAATCTAAACCTAACCCCAAAACTAAACCTAAAATCTAAACCTAACCCCAAATCTAAACCTAAAATCTAAACCTAACCCCAAATCTAAACCTAAAATCTAAACCTAACCCCAAATCTAAACCTAACCCCAAATCTAAACCGTAAATCTAAACCTAACCCCAAATCTAAACCTAAAATCTAAACCTAACCCCAAATCTAAACCTAAAATCTAAACCTAACCTAAAATATAAACCTAACCCCAAATCTAAACCTAAAATCTAAACCTAACCCCAAATCTAAACCTAACCCCAAATCTAAACCTAAAATCTAAACCTAACCCCAAATCTAAACCTAAAATCTAAACCTAACCCCAAATCTAAACCTAACCCCAAATCTAAACCTAAAATCTAAACCTAACCCGAAATCTAAACCTAAAATCTAAACCTAACCCCAAATCAAAACCTAAAATCTAAACCTAACCCCAAATCTAAACCTAACCCCAAATCTAAACCGAAAATCTAAACCTAACCCGAAATCTAAACCTAAAATCTAAACCTAACCCCAAATCTAAACCTAAAATCTAAACCTAACCCCAAATCTAAACCTAAAATCTAAACCTAACCCCAAATCAAAACCGAAAATCTAAACCTAACCCCAAATCTAAACCTGAAATCTAAACCTAACCCCAAATCTAAACCTAAAATCTAAACCTAAAATCTAAACCTAACCTAAAATCTAAACCTAACCCCAAATCTAAACCTAAAATCTAAACCTAACCCCAAATCTAAACCTAAAATCTAAACCTAAAATCTAAACCTAACCTAAAATCTAAACCTAACCCCAAATCTAAACCTAAAATCTAAACCTAACCCCAAATCTAAACCTAAAATCTAAACCTAACCCCAAATCTAAACCTAACCCCAAATCAAAACCTAACCCCAAATCTAAACCTAAAATCTAAACCTAACCCCAAATCTAAACCTAAAATCTAAACCTAACCCCAAATCTAAACCTAACCCCAAATCTAAACCTAAAATCTAAACCTAACCCCAAATCTAAACCTTACCCCAAATCTGAACCTAAAATCTAAACCTAACCCCAAATCTAAACCTAAAATCTAAACCTAACCCCAAATCTAAACCTAAACCCCAAATCTAAACCTAAAATCTAAACCTAACCCCAAATCTAAACCTAAAATCTAAACCTAACCCCAAATCTAAACCCCAAATCTAAACCTATCCCCAAATCTAAACCTAAAATCTAAACCTAACCCCAAATCTAAACCCAACCCCAAATCCAAATCTAACCCCAAATCTAAACCTAACATCTAAACCTAACCCCAAATCTAAACCTAAAATCTAAACCTAACCCCAAATCTAAACCTAAAATCTAAACCTAACCCTAAATCTAAACCTAACCCCAAATCTAAACCTAAAATGTAAACCTAACCCCAAATCTAAACCTAATCCCAAATCTAAACCTAAAATCTAAACCTAACCTAAAATCTAAACCTAACCCCAAATCTAAACCAAAAATCTAAACCTAACCCCAAATCTAAACCTAAAATCTAAACCTAACCCCAAATCTAAACCTAACCCCAAATCTAAACCTAAAATCTAAACCTAACCCCAAATCTAAACCTAACCCCAAATCTAAACCTAAAATCTAAACCTAACCCCAAATCTAAACCTAACCCCAAATCTAAACTTAAATCTAAACCTAACCCCAAATCTAAACCTAAAATCTAAACCTAACCCCAAATCTAAACCTAAAATCTAAACCTAACCCCAAATCTAAACCTAACCCCAAATCAAAACCTAACCCCAAATCTAAACCTAAAATCTAAACCTAACCCCAAATCTAAACCTAAAATCTAAACCTAACCCCAAATCTAAACCTAACCCCAAATCTAAACCTAAAATCTAAACCTAACCCCAAATCTAAACCTAAACCCCAAATCTAAACCTAAAATCTAAACCTAACCCGAAATCTAAACCTAAAATCTAAACCTAACCCCAAATCTAAACCTAAAATCTAAACCTAACCCCAAATCTAAACCTAATCCCAAATCTAAACCTAAAATCTAAACCTAACACCAAATCTAAACCTAACCCCAAATCTAAACCTAAAATCAAAACCTAACCCCAAATCAAAATCTAACCCCAAATCTAAACCTAAAATCTAAACCTAACCCCAAATCTAAACCCCAAATCTAAACCTAACCCCAAATCTAAACCTAACTCCAAATCTAACCCTAAATCTAAACCTTACCCCAAATCTAAACCTAAAATCTAAACCTAACCCCAAATCTAAACTTAGCCCCAAATCTAAACCTAAAATCTAAACCTAACCCCAAATCTAAACCAAAAATCTAAACCTAACCCCAAATCTAAACCTAAAATCTAAACCTAACCCCAAATCTAAACCTAAAATCTAAACCTAAACCCAAATCTAAACCTAAAATCTAAACCTAACCCCAAACGTAAACCTAAAATCTAAACCTAACCCCAAATCTAAACCTAACCCCAAATCTAAACTTAAATCTAAACCTAACCCCAAATCTGAACCTAAAATCTAAACCTAACCCCAAATCTGAACCTAAAATCTAAACCTAACCCCAAATCTAAACCTAAAATCTAAACCTAACCCCAAATCTAAACCTAACCCCAAATCTAAACCTAAAATCTAAACCTAACCCCAAATCTAAACCTAAAATCTAAACCTAACACCAAATCTAAACCTAACCCCAAATCTAAACCTAAAATCTAAACCTAACCCCAAATCTAAACCTAAAATCTAAACCTAACCCCAAATCTAAACCTAACCCCAAATCTAAACCTAAAATCTAAACCTAACCCCAAATCTAAACCTAAAATCTAAACCTAACCCCAAATCTAAACCTAACCCCAAATCTAAACCTAAAATCTAAACCTAACCCCAAATCTAAACCTAAAATCTAAACCTAACCGCAAATCTAAACCCCAAATCTAAAACCCAAATCTAAACGTAACCCCAAAACTAAACCTAAAATCTAAACCTAACCCCAAATCTAAACCTAAAATCTAAACCTAACCCCAAATATAAACCTAACCCCAAATCAAAACCTAACCCCAAATCTAAACCTAAAATCTAAACCTAACCCCAAATCTAAACCTAAAATCTAAACCTAACCCCAAATCTAAACCGAAAATCTAAACCTAACCCCAAATCTAAACCTAAAATCTAAACCTAAGCCCAAATCTAAACCTAACCCCAAATCTAAACCTAAAATCTAAACCTAACCCCAAATCTAAACCTAAAATCTAAACCTAACCCCAAATCTTAACCTAAAATCTAAACCTACCCCCAAATCTAAAACCCAAATCTAAACCTAACCCCAAAACTAAACCTAAAATCTAAACCTAACCCCAAATCTAAACCTAACCCCAAATCTAAACCTAAAATCTAAACCTAACCCCAAATCTAAACCTAAAATCTAAACCTAACCCCAAATCTAAACCTAAAATCTAAACCTAAAATCTAAACCTAACCCCAAATCTAAACCTAAAATCTAAACCTAACCCCAAATCTAAACCTAAAATCTAAACCTAAAAGCTAAACCTAACCCCAAATCTAAACCTAACCCCAAATCAAAACCTAACCCCAAATCTAAACCTAAAATCTAAACCTAACCCCAAATCTAAACCCCAAATCTAAACCTAACCCCAAAACTAAACCTAAAATCTAAACCTAACCCCAAATCTAAACCTAACCCCAAATCTAAACCTAAAATCTAAACCTAACCCCAAATCTAAACCTAAAATCTAAACCTAACCCCAAATCTAAACCTAAAATCTAAACATAACCTAAAATCTAAACCTAACACCAAATCTAAACCTAAAATCTAAACCTAACCCCAAATCTAAACCTAACCCCAAATCTAAACCGTAAATCTAAACCTAACCCCAAATCTAAACCTAAAATCTAAACCTAACCCCAAATCTAAACCTAAAATCTAAACCTAACCTAAAATATAAACCTAACCCCAAATCTAAACCTGAAATCTAAACCTAACCCCAAATCTAAACCTAACCCCAAATCTAAACCTAAAATCTAAACCTAACCCCAAATCTAAACCTAAAATCTAAACCTAACCCCAAATCTAAACCTAACCCCAAATCTAAACCGAAAATCTAAACCTAACCCCAAATCTAAACCTAAAATCTAAACCTAACCCCAAATCAAAAACTAAAATCTAAACCTAACCCCAAATCTAAACCTAACCCCAAATCTAAACCGAAAATCTAAACCTAACCTGAAATCTAAACCTAAAATCTAAACCTAACCCCAAATCTAAACCTAAAATCTAAACCTAACCCCAAATCTAAACCTAAAATCTAAACCTAACCCCATATCAAAACCGAAAATCTAAACCTAACCCCAAATCTAAACCTAAAATCTAAACCTAACCCCAAATCTAAACCTAAAATCTAAACCTAAAATCTAAACCTAACCTAAAATCTAAACCTAACCCCAAATCTAAACCTAAAATCTAAACCTAAACCCAAATCTAAACCTAACCCCAAATCTAAACCTAAAATCTAAACCTAAAATCTAAACCTAACCTAAAATCTAAACCTAACCCCAAATCTAAACCTAAAATCTAAACCTAAGCCCAAATCTAAACCTAACCCCAAATCTAAACCTAAAATCTAAACCTAACCCCAAATCTAAACCTAACCCCAAATCAAAACCTAAACCCAAATCTAAACCTAAAATCTAAACCTAACCCCAAATCTAAACCTAAAATCTAAACCTAACCCCAAATCTAAACCTAACCCCAAATCTAAACCTAAAATCTAAACCTAACCCCAAATCTAAACCTAAAATCTAAACCTAACCCCAAATCTAAACCTAACCCCAAATCTAAACCTAAAATCTAAACCTAACCCCAAATCTAAACCTAAAATCTAAACCTAACCCCAAATCTAAACCTAACCCCAAATCTGAACCTAAAATCTAAACCTAACCCCAAATCTAAACCTAAAATCTAAACCTAACCCCAAATCTAAACCTAAAATCTAAACCTAACCCCAAATCTAAACCCCAAATCTAAACCTAACCCCAAATCTAAACCTAAAATCTAAACCTAACCCCAAATCTAAACCCAACCCCAAATCCAAATCTAACCCCAAATCTAAACCTAACATCTAAACCTAACCCCAAATCTAAACCTAAAATCTAAACCTAACCCCAAATCTAAACCTAAAATCTAAACCTAACCCTAAATCTAAACCTAACCCGAAATCTAAACCTAAAATGTAAACCTAACCCCAAATCTAAACCTAATCCCAAATCTAAACCTAAAATCTAAACCTAACACCAAATCTAAACCTAACCCCAAATCTAAACCTAAAACCTAAACCTAACCCCAAATCTAAACCTAAAATCTAAACCTAACCCCAAATCTAAACCCCAAATCTAAACCTAACCCCAAATCTAAACCAAAAATCTAAACCTAACCCCAAATCTAAACCTAACTCCAAATCTAACCCTAAATCTAAACCTAACCCCAAATCTAAACCTAAAATCTAAACCTAACCCCAAATCTAAACCAAAAATCTAAACCTAACCCCAAATCTAAACCTAAAATCTAAACCTAACCCCAAATCTAAACCTAACCCCAAATCTAAACCTAAAATCTAAACCTAACCCGAAATCTAAACCTAACCCCAAATCTAAACCTAAAATGTAAACCTAACCCCAAATCTAAACCTAAAATCTAAACCTAACCCCAAATCTAAACCTAACCCCAAATCTAAACCTAAAATCTAAACCTAACCCCAAATCTGAACCTAAAATCTAAACCTAACCCCAAATCTGAACCTAAAATCTAAACCTAACCCCAAATCTAAACCTAAAATCTAAACCTAACCCCAAATCTAAACCTAACCCCAAATCTAAACCTAAAATCTAAACCTAACCCCAAATCTAAACTTAGCCCAAAATCTAAACCTAAAATCTAAACCTAACCCCAAATCTAAACCAAAAATCTAAACCTAACCCCAAATCTAAACCTAAAATCTAAACCTAACCCCAAATCTAAACCTAACCCCAAATCTAAACCTAAAATCTAAACCTAACCCCAAATCTAAACCTAACCCCAAATCTAAACCTAAAATCTAAACCTAACCCCAAATCTAAACCTAACCCCAAATCTAAACTTAAATCTAAACCTAACCCCAAATCTAAACCTAAAATCTAAACCTAACACCAAATCTAAACCTAAAATCTAAACCTAACCCCAAATCTAAACCTAACCCCAAATCTAAACCTAAAATCTAAACCTAACCCCAAATCTAAACCTAAAATCTAAACCTAACCCCAAATCTAAACCTAACCCCAAATCTAAACCTAAAATCTAAACCTAACCCCAAATCTAAACCTAAAATCTAAACCTAACCCCAAATCTAAACCTAACCTCAAATCTGAACCTAAAATCTAAACCTAACCCCAAATCTAAACCTAAAATCTAAACCTAACCCCAAATCTAAACCTAAACCCCAAATCTAAACCTAAAATCTAAACCTAACCCCAAATCTAAACCTAAAATCTAAACCTAACCCCAAATCTAAACCTAAAATCTAAACCTAACCCCAAATCTAAACCTAACCCCAAATCTAAACCTAAAATGTAAACCTAACCCCAAATCTAAACCTAATCCCAAATCTAAACCTAAAATCTAAACCTAACACCAAATCTAAACCTAACCCCAAATCTAAACCTAAAATCTAAACCTAACCCCAAATCTAAACCTAACCCCAAATCTAAACCTAAAATCTAAACCTAACCCCAAATCTAAACCCCAAATCTAAACCTAACCCCAAATCTAAACCAAAAATCTAAACCTAACCCCAAATCTAAACCTAACTCCAAATCTAACCCTAAATCTAAACCTAACCCCAAATCTAAACCTAAAATCTAAACCTAACCCCAAATCTAAACCTAACCCCAAATCTAAACCTAAAATCTAAACCTAACCCCAAATCTAAACCCCAAATCTAAACCTAACCCCAAATCTAAACCTAAAATCTAAACCTAACCCCAAATCTAAACCTAACCCCAAATCTAAACCTAAAATCTAAACCTAACCCCAAATCTAAACCTAAAATCTAAACCTAACCCCAAATCTAAACCTAACCCCAAATCTAAACCTAAAATCTAAACCTAACCCCAAATCTGAACCTAAAATCTAAACCTAACCCCAAATCTGAACCTAAAATCTAAACCTAACCCCAAATCTAAACCTAACCCCAAATCTAAACCTAAAATCTAAACCTAACCCCAAATCTAAACCTAAAATCTAAACCTAACCCCAAATCTAAACCTAACCACAAATCTGAACCTAAAATCTAAACCTAACCCCAAATCTGAACCTAAAATCTAAACCTAACCCCAAATCTGAACCTAAAATCTAAACCTAACCCCAAATCTAAACCTAAAATCTAAACCTAACCCCAAATCTAAACTTAGCCCCAAATCTAAACCTAAAATCTAAACCTAACCCCAAATCTAAACCTAACCCCAAATCTAAACCGAAAATCTAAACCTAACCCCAAATCTAAACCTAAAATCTAAACCTAACCCCAAATCAAAACCTAAAATCTAAACCTAACCCCAAATCTAAACCTAACCCCAAATCTAAACCGAAAATCTAAACCTAACCCGAAATCTAAACCTAAAATCTAAACCTAACCCCAAATCTAAACCTAAAATCTAAACCTAACCCCAAATCTAAACCTAAAATCTAAACCTAACCCCATATCAAAACCGAAAATCTAAACCTAACCCCAAATCTAAACCTAACCCCAAATCTAAACCTAAAATCTAAACCTAACCTAAAATCTAAACCTAACCCCAAATCTAAACCTAAAATCTAAACCTAACCCCAAATCTAAACCTAATCCCAAATCTAAACCTAAAATCTAAACCTAACCCCAAATCTAAACCTAAAATCTAAACCTAACCCCAAATCTAAACCTAACCCCAAATCAAAACCTAACCCCAAATCTAAACCTAAAATCTAAACCTAACCCCAAATCTAAACCTAAAATCTAAACCTAACCCCAAATCTAAACCTAACCCCAAATCTAAACCTAAAATCTAAACCTCACCCCAAATCTAAACCTAAAATCTAAACCTAACCCCAAATCTAAACCTAAAATCTAAACCTAACCCCAAATCTAAACCTAACCCCAAATCTGAACCTAAAATCTAAACCTAACCCCAAATCTAAACCTAAAATCTAAACCTAACCCCAAATCTAAACCTAAACCCCAAATCTAAACCTAAAATCTAAACCTAACCCCAAATCTAAACCTAAAATCTAAACCTAACCCCAAATCTAAACCCCAAATATAAACCTAAAAGCTAAACCTAACCCCAAATCTAAACCCCAAATCTAAACCTAACCCCAAATCTAAACCGAAAATCTAAACCTAACCCCAAATCTAAACCCAACCCCAAATCCAAATTTAACCCCAAATCTAAACCTAACATCTAAACCTAACCCCAAATCTAAACCTAAAATCTAAACCTAACCCCAAATCTAAACCTAAAATCTAAACCTAACCCTAAATCTAAACCTAACCCCAAATCTAAACCTAAAATGTAAACCTAACCCCAAATCTAAACCTAATCCCAAATCTAAACCTAAAATCTAAACCTAACACCAAATCTAAACCTAACCCCAAATCTAAACCTAAAATCTAAACCTAACCCCAAATCTAAACCTAAAATCTAAACCTAACCCCAAATCTAAACCCCAAATCTAAACCTAACCCCAAATCTAAACCAAAAATCTAAACCTAACCCCAAATCTAAACCTAACTCCAAATCTAACCCTAAATCTAAACCTAACCCCAAATCTAAACCTAAAATCTAAACCTAACCCCAAATCTAAACCAAAAATCTAAACCTAACCCCAAATCTAAACCTAAAATCTAAACCTAACCCCAAATCTAAACCTAACCCCAAATCTAAACCTAAAATCTAAACCTAACCCCAAATCTAAACCTAAAATCTAAACCTAACCCCAAATCTAAACCTAAACCCCAAATCTAAACCCCAAATCTAAACCTAACCCCAAATCTAAACCTAAAATCTAAACCTAACCCCAAATCTAAACCTAAAATCTAAACCTAACCCCAAATCTAAACCTAACCCCAAATCTAAACCTAAAATGTAAACCTAACCCCAAATCTAAACCTAATCCCAAATCTAAACCTAAAATCTAAACCTAACACCAAATCTAAACCTAACCCCAAATCTAAACCTAAAATCTAAACCTAACCCCAAATCTAAACCTAACCCCAAATCTAAACCTAAAATCTAAACCTAACCCCAAATCTAAACCCCAAATCTAAACCTAACCCCAAATCTAAACCAAAAATCTAAACCTAACCCCAAATCTAAACCTAACTCCAAATCTAACCCTAAATCTAAACCTAACCCCAAATCTAAACCTAAAATCTAAACCTAACCCCAAATCTAAACCAAAAATCTAAACCTAACCCCAAATCTAAACCTAAAATCTAAACCTAACCCCAAATCTAAACCTAACCCCAAATCTAAACCTAAAATCTAAACCTAACCCCAAATCTAAACCTAACCCCAAATCTAAACCTAAAATCTAAACCTAACCCCAAATCTAAACCTAAAATCTAAACCTAACCCCAAATCTAAACCTAACCCCAAATCTAAACCTAAAATCTAAACCTAACCCCAAATCTGAACCTAAAATCTAAACCTAACCCCAAATCTGAACCTAAAATCTAAACCTAACCCCATATCTAAACCTAAAATCTAAACCTAACCCCAAATCTAAACCTAACCCCAAATCTAAACCTAAAATCTAAACCTAACCCCAAATCTAAACCTAAAATCTAAACCTAACCCCAAATCTAAACCTAACCACAAATCTGAACCTAAAATCTAAACCTAACCCCAAATCTGAACCTAAAATCTAAACCTAACCCCAAATCTGAACCTAAAATCTAAACCTAACCCCAAATCTAAACCTAAAATCTAAACCTAAACCCAAATCTAAACTTAGCCCCAAATCTAAACCTAAAATCTAAACCTAACCCCAAATCTAAACCTAACCCCAAATCTAAACCGAAAATCTAAACCTAACCCCAAATCTAAACCTAAAATCTAAACCTAACCCCAAATCAAAACCTAAAATCTAAACCTAACCCCAAATCTAAACCTAACCCCAAATCTAAACCGAAAATCTAAACCTAACCCGAAATCTAAACCTAAAATCTAAACCTAACCCCAAATCTAAACCTAAAATCTAAACCTAACCCCAAATCTAAACCTAAAATCTAAACCTAACCCCATATCAAAACCGAAAATCTAAACCTAACCCCAAATCTAAACCTAACCCCAAATCTAAACCTAACCCCAAATCTAAACCTAAAATCTAAACCTAACCTAAAATCTAAACCTAACCCCAAATCTAAACCTAAAATCTAAACCTAACCCCAAATCTAAACCAAAAATCTAAACCTAACCCCAAATCTAAACCGAAAATCTAAACCTAACCTGAAATCTAAACCTAAAATCTAAACCTAACCCCAAATCTAAACCTAAAATCTAAACCTAACCCCAAATCTAAACCTAAAATCTAAACCTAACCCCATATCAAAACCGAAAATCTAAACCTAACCCCAAATCTAAACCTAAAATCTAAACCTAACCCCAAATCTAAACCTAAAATCTAAACCTAAAATCTAAACCTAACCTAAAATCTAAACCTAACCCCAAATCTAAACCTAAAATCTAAACCTAAACCCAAATCTAAACCTAACCCCAAATCTAAACCTAAAATCTAAACCTAAAATCTAAACCTAACCTAAAATCTAAACCTAACCCCAAATCTAAACCTAAAATCTAAACCTAAGCCCAAATCTAAACCTAACCCCAAATCTAAACCTAAAATCTAAACCTAACCCCAAATCTAAACCTAACCCCAAATCAAAACCTAAACCCAAATCTAAACCTAAAATCTAAACCTAACCCCAAATCTAAACCTAAAATCTAAACCTAACCCCAAATCTAAACCTAACCCCAAATCTAAACCTAAAATCTAAACCTAACCCCAAATCTAAACCTAAAATCTAAACCTAACCCCAAATCTAAACCTAACCCCAAATCTAAACCTAAAATCTAAACCTAACCCCAAATCTAAACCTAAAATCTAAACCTAACCCCAAATCTAAACCTAACCCCAAATCTGAACCTAAAATCTAAACCTAACCCCAAATCTAAACCTAAAATCTAAACCTAACCCCAAATCTAAACCCCAAATCTAAACCTAACCCCAAATCTAAACCTAAAATCTAAACCTAACCCCAAATCTAAACCCAACCCCAAATCCAAATCTAACCCCAAATCTAAACCTAACATCTAAACCTAACCCCAAATCTAAACCTAAAATCTAAACCTAACCCCAAATCTAAACCTAAAATCTAAACCTAACCCTAAATCTAAACCTAACCCCAAATCTAAACCTAAAATGTAAACCTAACCCCAAATCTAAACCTAATCCCAAATCTAAACCTAAAATCTAAACCTAACACCAAATCTAAACCTAACCCCAAATCTAAACCTAAAACCTAAACCTAACCCCAAATCTAAACCTAAAATCTAAACCTAACCCCAAATCTAAACCCCAAATCTAAACCTAACCCCAAATCTAAACCAAAAATCTAAACCTAACCCCAAATCTAAACCTAACTCCAAATCTAACCCTAAATCTAAACCTAACCCCAAATCTAAACCTAAAATCTAAACCTAACCCCAAATCTAAACCAAAAATCTAAACCTAACCCCAAATCTAAACCTAAAATCTAAACCTAACCCCAAATCTAAACCTAACCCCAAATCTAAACCTAAAATCTAAACCTAACCCGAAATCTAAACCTAACCCCAAATCTAAACCTAAAATGTAAACCTAACCCCAAATCTAAACCTAAAATCTAAACCTAACCCCAAATCTAAACCTAACCCCAAATCTAAACCTAAAATCTAAACCTAACCCCAAATCTGAACCTAAAATCTAAACCTAACCCCAAATCTGAACCTAAAATCTAAACCTAACCCCAAATCTAAACCTAAAATCTAAACCTAACCCCAAATCTAAACCTAACCCCAAATCTAAACCTAAAATCTAAACCTAACCCCAAATCTAAACTTAGCCCAAAATCTAAACCTAAAATCTAAACCTAACCCCAAATCTAAACCAAAAATCTAAACCTAACCCCAAATCTAAACCTAAAATCTAAACCTAACCCCAAATCTAAACCTAACCCCAAATCTAAACCTAAAATCTAAACCTAACCCCAAATCTAAACCTAACCCCAAATCTAAACCTAAAATCTAAACCTAACCCCAAATCTAAACCTAACCCCAAATCTAAACTTAAATCTAAACCTAACCCCAAATCTAAACCTAAAATCTAAACCTAACCCCAAATCTAAACCTAAAATCTAAACCTAACCCCAAATCTAAACCTAACCCCAAATCTAAACCTAAAATCTAAACCTAACCCCAAATCTAAACCTAAAATCTAAACCTAACCCCAAATCTAAACCTAACCCCAAATCTAAACCTAAAATCTAAACCTAACCCCAAATCTAAACCTAAAATCTAAACCTAACCCCAAATCTAAACCTAACCTCAAATCTGAACCTAAAATCTAAACCTAACCCCAAATCTAAACCTAAAATCTAAACCTAACCCCAAATCTAAACCTAAACCCCAAATCTAAACCTAAAATCTAAACCTAACCCCAAATCTAAACCTAAAATCTAAACCTAACCCCAAATCTAAACCTAAAATCTAAACCTAACCCCAAATCTAAACCTAACCCCAAATCTAAACCTAAAATGTAAACCTAACCCCAAATCTAAACCTAATCCCAAATCTAAACCTAAAATCTAAACCTAACACCAAATCTAAACCTAACCCCAAATCTAAACCTAAAATCTAAACCTAACCCCAAATCTAAACCTAACCCCAAATCTAAACCTAAAATCTAAACCTAACCCCAAATCTAAACCCCAAATCTAAACCTAACCCCAAATCTAAACCAAAAATCTAAACCTAACCCCAAATCTAAACCTAACTCCAAATCTAACCCTAAATCTAAACCTAACCCCAAATCTAAACCTAAAATCTAAACCTAACCCCAAATCTAAACCTAACCCCAAATCTAAACCTAAAATCTAAACCTAACCCCAAATCTAAACCCCAAATCTAAACCTAACCCCAAATCTAAACCTAAAATCTAAACCTAACCCCAAATCTAAACCTAACCCCAAATCTAAACCTAAAATCTAAACCTAACCCCAAATCTAAACCTAAAATCTAAACCTAACCCCAAATCTAAACCTAACCCCAAATCTAAACCTAAAATCTAAACCTAACCCCAAATCTGAAACTAAAATCTAAACCTAACCCCAAATCTGAACCTAAAATCTAAACCTAACCCCAAATCTAAACCTAACCCCAAATCTAAACCTAAAATCTAAACCTAACCCCAAATCTAAACCTAAAATCTAAACCTAACCCCAAATCTAAACCTAACCACAAATCTGAACCTAAAATCTAAACCTAACCCCAAATCTGAACCTAAAATCTAAACCTAACCCCAAATCTGAACCT
The DNA here is from genome assembly GCF_037038585.1 of Patagioenas fasciata. Classification (NCBI taxonomy): domain Eukaryota; kingdom Metazoa; phylum Chordata; class Aves; order Columbiformes; family Columbidae; genus Patagioenas; species Patagioenas fasciata. The sequence goes on along the minus strand of NW_027288755.1, from coordinate 213,423 downwards.
AAAATCTAAACCTAACCCCAAATCTAAACCTAAAATCTAAACCTAACCCCAAATCTAAACTTAGCCCCAAATCTAAACCTAAAATCTAAACCTAACCCCAAATCTAAACCTAACCCCAAATCTAAACCGAAAATCTAAACCTAACCCCAAATCTAAACCTAAAATCTAAACCTAACCCCAAATCAAAACCTAAAATCTAAACCTAACCCCAAATCTAAACCTAACCCCAAATCTAAACCGAAAATCTAAACCTAACCCGAAATCTAAACCTAAAATCTAAACCTAACCCCAAATCTAAACCTAAAATCTAAACCTAACCCCAAATCTAAACCTAAAATCTAAACCTAACCCCATATCAAAACCGAAAATCTAAACCTAACCCCAAATCTAAACCTAACCCCAAATCTAAACCTAACCCCAAATCTAAACCTAAAATCTAAACCTAACCTAAAATCTAAACCTAACCCCAAATCTAAACCTAAAATCTAAACCTAACCCCAAATCTAAACCTAACCCCAAATCTAAACCTAAAATCTAAACCTAACCCCAAATCTAAACCTAAAATCTAAACCTAACCCCAAATCTAAACCTAACCCCAAATCAAAACCTAACCCCAAATCTAAACCTAAAATCTAAACCTAACCCCAAATCTAAACCTAAAATCTAAACCTAACCCCAAATCTAAACCTAACCCCAAATCTAAACCTAAAATCTAAACCTCACCCCAAATCTAAACCTAAAATCTAAACCTAACCCCAAATCTAAACCTAAAATCTAAACCTAACCCCAAATCTAAACCTAACCCCAAATCTGAACCTAAAATCTAAACCTAACCCCAAATCTAAACCTAAAATCTAAACCTAACCCCAAATCTAAACCTAAACCCCAAATCTAAACCTAAAATCTAAACCTAACCCCAAATCTAAACCTAAAATCTAAACCTAACCCCAAATCTAAACCCCAAATATAAACCTAAAAGCTAAACCTAACCCCAAATCTAAACCCCAAATCTAAACCTAACCCCAAATCTAAACCTAAAATCTAAACCTAACCCCAAATCTAAACCCAACCCCAAATCTAAACCTAACCCCAAATCTAAACCTAAAATCTAAACCTAACCCCAAATCAAAACCTAAAATCTAAACCTAACCCCAAATCTAAACCTAACCCCAAATCTAAACCGAAAATCTAAACCTAACCCGAAATCTAAACCTAAAATCTAAACCTAACCCCAAATCTAAACCTAAAATCTAAACCTAACCCCAAATCTAAACCTAAAATCTAAACCTAACCCCATATCAAAACCGAAAATCTAAACCTAACCCCAAATCTAAACCTAACCCCAAATCTAAACCTAACCCCAAATCTAAACCTAAAATCTAAACCTAACCTAAAATCTAAACCTAACCCCAAATCTAAACCTAAAATCTAAACCTAACCCCAAATCTAAACCTAATCCCAAATCTAAACCTAAAATCTAAACCTAACCCCAAATCTAAACCTAAAATCTAAACCTAACCCCAAATCTAAACCTAACCCCAAATCAAAACCTAACCCCAAATCTAAACCTAAAATCTAAACCTAACCCCAAATCTAAACCTAAAATCTAAACCTAACCCCAAATCTAAACCTAACCCCAAATCTAAACCTAAAATCTAAACCTCACCCCAAATCTAAACCTAAAATCTAAACCTAACCCCAAATCTAAACCTAAAATCTAAACCTAACCCCAAATCTAAACCTAACCCCAAATCTGAACCTAAAATCTAAACCTAACCCCAAATCTAAACCTAAAATCTAAACCTAACCCCAAATCTAAACCTAAACCCCAAATCTAAACCTAAAATCTAAACCTAACCCCAAATCTAAACCTAAAATCTAAACCTAACCCCAAATCTAAACCCCAAATATAAACCTAAAAGCTAAACCTAACCCCAAATCTAAACCCCAAATCTAAACCTAACCCCAAATCTAAACCTAAAATCTAAACCTAACCCCAAATCTAAACCCAACCCCAAATTTAAATCTAACCCCAAATCTAAACCTAACATCTAAACCTAACCCCAAATCTAAACCTAAAATCTAAACCTAACCCCAAATCTAAACCTAAAATCTAAACCTAACCCTAAATCTAAACCTAACCCCAAATCTAAACCTAAAATGTAAACCTAACCCCAAATCTAAACCTAATCCCAAATCTAAACCTAAAATCTAAACCTAACACCAAATCTAAACCTAACCCCAAATCTAAACCTAAAATCTAAACCTAACCCCAAATCTAAACCTAAAATCTAAACCTAACCCCAAATCTAAACCCCAAATCTAAACCTAACCCCAAATCTAAACCAAAAATCTAAACCTAACCCCAAATCTAAACCTAACTCCAAATCTAACCCTAAATCTAAACCTAACCCCAAATCTAAACCTAAAATCTAAACCTAACCCCAAATCTAAACCAAAAATCTAAACCTAACCCCAAATCTAAACCTAAAATCTAAACCTAACCCCAAATCTAAACCTAACCCCAAATCTAAACCTAAAATGTAAACCTAACCCCAAATCTAAACCTAAAATCTAAAGCTAACCCCAAATCTAAACCTAACCCTAAATTTAAACCTAAAATCTAAACCTAACCCCAAATCTAAACCTAACCCCAAATCTAAACCTAAAATCTAAACCTAACCCCAAATCTAAACCTAAAATCTAAACCTAACCCCAAATCTAAACCTAACCTCAAATCTGAACCTAAAATCTAAACCTAACCCCAAATCTAAACCTAAAATCTAAACCTAACCCCAAATCTAAACCTAAACCCCAAATCTAAACCCCAAATCTAAACCTAACCCCAAATCTAAACCTAAAATCTAAACCTAACCCCAAATCTAAACCTAAAATCTAAACCTAACCCCAAATCTAAACCTAACCCCAAATCTAAACCTAAAATGTAAACCTAACCCCAAATCTAAACCTAATCCCAAATCTAAACCTAAAATCTAAACCTAACACCAAATCTAAACCTAACCCCAAATCTAAACCTAAAATCTAAACCTAACCCCAAATCTAAACCTAACCCCAAATCTAAACCTAAAATCTAAACCTAACCCCAAATCTAAACCCCAAATCTAAACCTAACCCCAAATCTAAACCAAAAATCTAAACCTAACCCCAAATCTAAACCTAACTCCAAATCTAACCCTAAATCTAAACCTAACCCCAAATCTAAACCTAAAATCTAAACCTAACCCCAAATCTAAACCAAAAATCTAAACCTAACCCCAAATCTAAACCTAAAATCTAAACCTAACCCCAAATCTAAACCTAACCCCAAATCTAAACCTAAAATCTAAACCTAACCCCAAATCTAAACCTAACCCCAAATCTAAACCTAAAATCTAAACCTAACCCCAAATCTAAACCTAAAATCTAAACCTAACCCCAAATCTAAACCTAACCCCAAATCTAAACCTAAAATCTAAACCTAACCCCAAATCTGAACCTAAAATCTAAACCTAACCCCAAATCTGAACCTAAAATCTAAACCTAACCCCATATCTAAACCTAAAATCTAAACCTAACCCCAAATCTAAACCTAACCCCAAATCTAAACCTAAAATCTAAACCTAACCCCAAATCTAAACCTAAAATCTAAACCTAACCCCAAATCTAAACCTAACCACAAATCTGAACCTAAAATCTAAACCTAACCCCAAATCTGAACCTAAAATCTAAACCTAACCCCAAATCTGAACCTAAAATCTAAACCTAACCCCAAATCTAAACCTAAAATCTAAACCTAAACCCAAATCTAAACTTAGCCCCAAATCTAAACCTAAAATCTAAACCTAACCCCAAATCTAAACCTAACCCCAAATCTAAACCGAAAATCTAAACCTAACCCCAAATCTAAACCTAAAATCTAAACCTAACCCCAAATCAAAACCTAAAATCTAAACCTAACCCCAAATCTAAACCTAACCCCAAATCTAAACCGAAAATCTAAACCTAACCCGAAATCTAAACCTAAAATCTAAACCTAACCCCAAATCTAAACCTAAAATCTAAACCTAACCCCAAATCTAAACCTAAAATCTAAACCTAACCCCATATCAAAACCGAAAATCTAAACCTAACCCCAAATCTAAACCTAACCCCAAATCTAAACCTAACCCCAAATCTAAACCTAAAATCTAAACCTAACCTAAAATCTAAACCTAACCCCAAATCTAAACCTAAAATCTAAACCTAACCCCAAATCTAAACCTAATCCCAAATCTAAACCTAAAATCTAAACCTAACCCCAAATCTAAACCTAAAATCTAAACCTAACCCCAAATCTAAACCTAACCCCAAATCAAAACCTAACCCCAAATCTAAACCTAAAATCTAAACCTAACCCCAAATCTAAACCTAAAATCTAAACCTAACCCCAAATCTAAACCTAACCCCAAATCTAAACCTAAAATCTAAACCTCACCCCAAATCTAAACCTAAAATCTAAACCTAACCCCAAATCTAAACCTAAAATCTAAACCTAACCCCAAATCTAAACCTAACCCCAAATCTGAACCTAAAATCTAAACCTAACCCCAAATCTAAACCTAAAATCTAAACCTAACCCCAAATCTAAACCTAAACCCCAAATCTAAACCTAAAATCTAAACCTAACCCCAAATCTAAACCTAAAATCTAAACCTAACCCCAAATCTAAACCCCAAATATAAACCTAAAAGCTAAACCTAACCCCAAATCTAAACCCCAAATCTAAACCTAACCCCAAATCTAAACCTAAAATCTAAACCTAACCCCAAATCTAAACCCAACCCCAAATCCAAATCTAACCCCAAATCTAAACCTAACATCTAAACCTAACCCCAAATCTAAACCTAAAATCTAAACCTAACCCCAAATCTAAACCTAAAATCTAAACCTAACCCTAAATCTAAACCTAACCCCAAATCTAAACCTAAAATGTAAACCTAACCCCAAATCTAAACCTAATCCCAAATCTAAACCTAAAATCTAAACCTAACACCAAATCTAAACCTAACCCCAAATCTAAACCTAAAATCTAAACCTAACCCCAAATCTAAACCTAAAATCTAAACCTAACCCCAAATCTAAACCAATAATCTAAACCTAACCCCAAATCTAAACCTAACTCCAAATCTAACCCTAAATCTAAACCTAACCCCAAATCTAAACCTAAAATCTAAACCTAACCCCAAATCTAAACCAAAAATCTAAACCTAACCCCAAATCTAAACCTAAAATCTAAACCTAACCCCAAATCTAAACCTAACCCCAAATCTAAACCTAAAATCTAAACCTAACCCCAAATCTAAACCTAACCCCAAATCTAAACCTAAAATGTAAACCTAACCCCAAATCTAAACCTAAAATCTAAAGCTAACCCCAAATCTAAACCTAACCCTAAATTTAAACCTAAAATCTAAACCTAACCCCAAATCTGAACCTAAAATCTAAACCTAACCCCAAATCTGAACCTAAAATCTAAACCTAACCCCAAATCTAAACCTAAAATCTAAACCTAAGCCCAAATCTAAACCTAACCCCAAATCTAAACTTAAAATCTAAACCTAACCCCAAATCTAAACCTAAAATCTAAACCTAACCCTAAATCTAAACCTAACCCCAAATCTAAGCCTAAAATCTAAACCTAATCCCAAATCTAAACTTAGCCCAAAATCTAAACCTAAAATCTAAACCTAACCCCAAATCTAAACCAAAAATCTAAACCTAACCCCAAATCTAAACCTAAAATCTAAACCTAACCCCAAATCTAAACCTAACCCCAAATCTAAACCTAAAATCTAAACCTAACCCCAAATCTAAACCTAACCCCAAATCTAAACCTAAAATCTAAACCTAACCCCAAATCTAAACCTAAAATCTAAACCTAACCCCTAATCTAAACCTAAAATCTAAACCTAACCCCAAATCTAAACCTAACCCCAAATCTAAACCTAAAATCTAAACCTAACCCCAAATCTAAACCTAAAATCTAAACCTAACCCCAAATCTAAACCTAACCCCAAATCTAAACTTAAATCTAAACCTAACCCCAAATCTAAACCTAAAATCTAAACCTAACCCCAAATCTAAACCTAAAATCTAAACCTAACCCCAAATCTAAACCTAACCCCAAATCAAAACCTAACCCCAAATCTAAACCTAAAATCTAAACCTAACCCCAAATCTAAACCTAAAATCTAAACCTAACCCCAAATCTAAACCTAACCCCAAATCTAAACCTAAAATCTAAACCTAACCCCAAATCTAAAACTAAAATCTAAACCTAACCCCAAATCTAAACCTAACCTCAAATCTGAACCTAAAATCTAAACCTAACCCCAAATCTAAACCTAAAATCTAAACCTAACCCCAAATCTAAACCTAAAATCTAAACCTAAACCCCAAATCTAAACCTAAAATCTAAACCTAACCCCAAATCTTAACCGAAAATCTAAACCTAACCCCAAATCTAAACCTAAAATCTAAACCTAACCCCAAATCTAAACCTAAAATCTAAACCTAACCCCAAATCTAAACCTAACCCCAAATCTAAACCTAAAATGTAAACCTAACCCCAAATCTAAACCTAATCCCAAATCTAAACCTAAAATCTAAACCTAACACCAAATCTAAACCTAACCCCAAATCTAAACCTAAAATCTAAACCTAACCCCAAATCTAAACCTAACCCCAAATCTAAACCTAAAATCTAAACCTAACCCCAAATCTAAACCCCAAATCTAAACCTAACCCCAAATCTAAACCAAAAATCTAAACCTAAACCCAAAGCTAAACCTAACTCCAAATCTAACCCTAAATCTAAACCTAACCCCAAATCTAAACCAAAAATCTAAACCTAACCCCAAATCTAAACCTAAAATCTAAACCTAACCCCAAATCTAAACCTAAACCCCAAAAATAAACCTAAAATCTAAACCTAACCCCAAATCTAAACCAAAAATCTAAACCTAACCCCAAATCTAAACCTAAAATCTAAACCTAACCCCAAATCTAAACCTAACCCCAAATCTAAACCTAAAATCTAAACCTAACCCCAAATCTAAACCTAACCCCAAATCTAAACCTAAAATCTAAACCTAACCCCAAATCTAAACCTAAAATCTAAACCTAACCCCAAATCTAAACCTAACCCCAAATCTAAACCTAAAATCTAAACCTAACCCCAAATCTGAACCTAAAATCTAAACCTAACCCCAAATCTGAACCTAAAATCTAAACCTAACCCCAAATCTAAACCTAAAATCTAAACCTAACCCCAAATCTAAACCTAACCCCAAATCTAAACCTAAAATCTAAACCTAACCCCAAATCTAAACCTAAAATCTAAACCTAACCCTAAATCTAAACCTAACCCCAAATCTAAACCTAAAATCTAAACCTAACCCCAAATCTAAACTTAGCCCCAAATCTAAACCTAAAATCTAAACCTAACCCCAAATCTAAACCTAAAATCTAAACCTAACCCCAAATCTAAACCTAACCCCAAATCTAAACCTAAAATCTAAACCTAACCCCAAATCTAAACCTAACCCCAAATCTAAACCTAAAATCTAAACCTAACCCCAAATCTAAACCGAAAATCTAAACCTAACCCCAAATCTAAACCTAAAATCTAAACCTAACCCCAAATCTAAACCTAACCCCAAATCTAAACCTAAAATCTAAACCTAACCCCAAATCTAAACCTAAAATCTAAACCTAACACCAAATCTAAACCTAAAATCTAAACCTAACCCCAAATCTAAACCTAAAATCTAAACCTAACCCTAAATCTAAACCTAACCCCAAATCTAAACCTAAAATGTAAACCTAACCCCAAATCTAAACCTAATCCCAAATCTAAACCTAAAATCTAAACCTAACCCCAAATCTAAACCTAAAATCTAAACCAAACCCCAAATATAAACGTAAAATCTAAACCTAACACCAAATCTAAACCTAACCCCAAATCAAAACCTAACCCCAATTCTAAACCCCAAATCTAAACCTAACCCCAAAACTAAACCTAAAATCTAAACCTAACCCCAAATCTAAACCAAAAATCTAAACCTAACCCCAAATCTAAACCTAAAATCTAAACCTAACCCCAAATCTAAACCTAACCCCAAATCCAAACCTAACCCAAAATCTAAACCTAAAATCTAAACCTAACCCCAAATCTAAACCTAAAATCTAAACCTAACCCCAAATCTAAACCTAACCCCAAATCTAAACCTAACCCCAAATCTAAACCTAAAATCTAAACCTAACCCCAAATCTAAACCTAAAATCTAAACCTAACACCAAATCTAAACCTAACCCCAAATCTAAACCTAAAATCTAAAAATAACCCCAAATCTAAACCTAACCCCAAATCTAAACCTAAAATCTAAACCAAACCCCAAATATAAACGTAAAATCTAAACCTAACCCCAAATCTAAACCTAACTCCAAATCTGAACCTAAAATCTAAACCTAACCCCAAATCTAAACCTAAAATCTAAACCTAACCCCAAATCAAAACCTAACCCCAATTCTAAACCTAAAATCTAAACCTAACCCCAAATCTAAACCTAAAATCTAAACCTAACACCAAATCTAAAACTAAAATCTAAACCTAACCCCAAATCTAAACCTAAAATCTAAACCTAACCCCAAATCTAAACCTAACACCAAATCTCAACCTAAAATCTAAACCTAACCCCAAATCTAAACCTAACCCCAAATCTAAACCTAAAATCTAAACCTAACCCTAAATCTAAACCTAAAATCTAAACCTAACCCCAAATGTAAACCTAACCCCAAATCTAAACCTAAAATCTAAACCTAACCCCAAATCTAAACCTAAAATCTAAACCTAACCCCAAATCTAAACCTAACCCCAAATCTAAACCTAAAATCTAAACCTAACCCCAAATCTAAACCTAACCCCAAATCTAAACCTAAAATCTAAACCTAACCCCAAATCTAAACCTAAAATCTGAACCTAATACCAAATCTAAACCTAAAATCTAAACCTAACCCCAAATCTAAACCTAACCCCAAATCTAAACCTAAATCTAAACCTAACCCCAAATCTAAACCTAACCCCAAATCTAAACCTAAAATCTAAACCTAACCCCAAATCTAAACCTAACCCCAAATCTAAACCTAAAATCTAAACCTAACCCTAAATCTAAACCTAAAATCTAAACCTAACCCCAGATGTAAACCTAACCCCAAATCTAAACCTAAAATCTAAACCTAACCCCAAATCTAAACCTAAAATCTAAACCGAACCCCAAATCTAAACCTAACCCCAAATCTAAACCTAAAATCTAAACCTAACCCCAAATCTAAACCTAACCCCAAATCTAAACCTAAAATTTAAACCTAACCCCAAATCTAAACCTAAAATCTAAACCTAACACCAAATCTAAACCTAAAATCTAAACCTAACCCCAAATCTAAACCTAACCCCAAATCTAAACCTAAATCTAAACCTAACCCCAAATCTAAACCTAAAATCTAAACCTAACCCCAAATCTAAACCTAACCCCAAATCTAAACCTAACCCCAAATCTAAACCTAAAATCTAAACCTAACCCCAAATCTAAACCTAACCCCAAATCTAAACCTAAAATCTAAACCTAACCCCAAATCTAAACCTAAAATCTAAACCTAACCCCAAATCTAAACCTAACCACAAATCTAAACCAAAAATCTAAACCTAACCCCAAATCTAACCCCAAATCTAAACCTAACCCCACATCTAAACCTAAAATCTCAACCTAACCCCAAATCTAAACCTAACCCCAAATCTAACCCCAAATCTAAACCTAACCCCAAATCTAAAGCTAACCCCAAATCTAAACCTAAAATCTAAACCTAACCCTAAATCTAAACCTAAAATCTAAACCTAAACCCAAATCTAAACCTAACCCCAAATCTAAACCTAAAATCGAAACCTAACCCCAAATCTGAACCTAAAATCGAAACCTAACCCCAAATCTGAACCTAAAATCTAAACCTAACCCCAAATCTAAACCTAAAATCTAAACCTAACCCCAAATCTAAACCTAAAATCTAAACCTAACCCCAAATCTAAACCTAACCCCAAATCTAAACCTAAAATCTAAACCTAACCCCAAATCTAAACCTAACCCCAAATCTAAACCTAAAATCTAAACCTAACCCTAAATCTAAACCTAAAATCTAAACCTAACCCCAAATCTAAACCTAAAATCTAAACCTAACCCCAAATCTAACCTAAAATCTAAACCTAACCCCAAATCTAAACCTAACCCCAAATCTAAACCTAAAATCTAAACCTAACACCAAATCTAAACCTAACCCCAAATCTAAACCTAAAATCTAAACCTAACCCCAAATCTAAACCTAACCCCAACTCTAAACCTAAAATCTAAACCTAACCCCAAATCTAAACCTAAAATCTAAACCTAACCCCAAATCTAAACCAAAAATCTAAACCTAACCCCAAATCTAAACCTAATCCCAAATCTACACCAAAAATCTAAACCTAACCCCAAATCTAAACCTAACCCCAAATCTAAACCTAAAATCTAAACCTAACCCCAAATCTAAACCTAGCCTCAAATCTAAACCTAAAATCTAAACCTAACCCTAAATCTAAACCTAAAATCTAAACCTAACCCCAAATCTAAACCTAAAATTTAAACCTAACCCCAAATCTAAACCTGAAATCTAAACCTAACCCCAAATCTAAACCTAACCCCAAATCTAAACCTAAAATCTAAACCTAACCCTAAATCTAAACCTAAAATCTAAACCTAACCCCAAATCTAAACCTAACCCCAAATCTAAACCTAAAATCTAAACCTAACCCCAAATCTAAACCTAACCACAAATCTAAACCTAAAATCTAAACCTAACACCAAATCTAAACCTAACCCCAAATCTAAACCTAAAATCTAAACCTAAGCCCAAATCTAAACCTAAAATCTCAACCTAACCCCAAATCTAAACCTAACCCCAAATCTAACCCCAAATCTAAACCTAACCCCAAATCTAAACCTAAAATCTAAACCTAACCCCAAATCTAAACCTAAAATCTAAACCTAACCCCAAATCAAAACCTAACCCCAATTCTAAACCCCAAATCTAAACCTAACCCCAAAACTAAACCTAAAATCTAAACCTAACCCCAAATCTAAACCTAAAATCTAAACCTAACCCCAAATCTAAACCAAAAATCTAAACCTAACCCCAAATCTAAACCTAAAATCTAAACCTAACCCCAAATCTAAACCTAATCCCAAATCCAAACCTAATCCAAAATCTAAACCTAAAATCTAAACCTAACCCCAAATCTAAACCTAAAATCTAAACCTAACCCTAAATCTAAACCTAACCCCAAATCTAAACCTAACCCCAAATCTGAACCTAAAATCTAAACCTAACCCCAAATCTAAACCTAAAATCTAAACCTAACACCAAATCTAAACCTAAACACCAAATCTAAACCTAACCCCAAATCTAAACCTAAAATCTAAACCTAACCCCAAATCTAAACCTAAAATCTAAACCAAACCCCAAATCTAAACGTAAAATCTAAACCTAACCCCAAATCTAAACCTAACTCCAAATCTAACCTTAAATCTAAACCTAACCACAAATCGAAACCTAAAATCTAAACCTAACCCCAAATCAAAACCTAATCCCAATTCTAAACCTAAACTCTAAACCTAACCCCAAATCTAAACCTAAAATCTAAACCTAACCCCAAATCTAAACCTAACCCCAAATCTAAACCTAAAATCTAAACCTAACCCTAATCTAAACCTAAAATCTAAACCTAACCCCAAATCTAAACCTAACCCCAAATCTAAACCTAAAATCTAAACCTAACCCCAAATCTAAACTTAAAATCTAAACCTAAAATCTAAACCTAACCTGAAATCTAAACCTAACCCCAAATCTAAACCTAAAATCTAAACCTAACCCCAAATCTAAACCTAAAATCTAAACCTAACCCTAAATCTAAACCTAAAATCTAAACCTAACCCCAAATGTAAACCTAACCCCAAATCTAAACCTAAAATCTAAACCTAACCCCAAATCTAAACCTAACCCCAAATCTAAACCTAAAATCTAAACCTAACCCTAAATCTAAACCTAACCCCAAATCTAAACCTAACGCCAAATCTAAACCTAACGCCAAATCTAAACCTAAAATCTATACCTAACCCCAAATCTAAACCTAAAATCTAAACCTAACACCAAATCTAAACCTAACCCCAAATCTAAACCTAAATCTAAACCTAACCCCAAATCTAAACCTAAACCCAAATCTAAACCTAACCCCAAATCTAAACCTAAAATCTAAACCTAACCCCAAATCTAAACCTAACCCCAAATCTAAACCTAAAATCTAAACCTAACCCCAAATCTAAACCTAAAATCTAAACCTAACCCCAAATCTAAACCTAACCCCAAGTCTAAATCTAAAATCTAAACCTAACCCCAAATCTAAACCTAAAATCTAAACCTAACCCCAAATCTAAACCTAACCCCAAATCTAAACCTAAAATTTAAACCTAACCCCAAATCTAAACCTAAAATCTAAACCTAACACCAAATCTAAACCTAAAATCTAAACCTAACCCCAAATCTAAAACTAACCCCAAATCTAAACCTAAATCTAAACCTAACCCCAAATCTAAACCTAAAATCTAAACCTAACCCCAAATCTAAACCTAACCCCAAATCTAAACCTAAAATCTAAACCTAACCCCAAATCTAAACCTAAAATCTAAACCTAACCCCAAATCTAAACCTAACCCCAAATCTAAACCTAAAATCTAAACCTAACCCCAAATCTCAACCTAAAATCTAAACCTAACCCCAAATCTAAACCTAACCACAAATCTAAACCAAAAATCTAAACCTAACCCCAAATCTAACCCCAAATCTAAACCTAACCCCAAATCTAAACCTAAAATCTCAACCTAACCCCAAATCTAAACCTAACCCCAAATCTAAACCTAAAATCTAAACCTAACCCCAAATCTAAACCTAAAATCTAAACCTAACCCCAAATCTAAACCTAACCCCAAATCTAAACCTAAAATCTAAACCTAACCCCAAATCTAAACCTAACCCCAAATCTAAACCTAAAATCTAAACCTAACCCCAAATCTAAACCTAACCCCAAATCCAAATCTAACCTCAAATCTAAACCTAACATCTAAACCTAACCCCAAATCAAAACCTAAAATCTAAACCTAACCCTAAATCTAAACCTAAACCCAAATCTAAACCTAAAATGTAAACCTAACCCCAAATCTAAACCTAATCCCAAATCTAAACCTAAAATCTAAACCTAACACCAAATCTAAACCTAAAATCTATACCTAACCCCAAATCTAAACCTAAAATCTAAACCTAACACCAAATCTAAACCTAACCCCAAATCTAAACCTAAATCTAAACCTAACCCCAAATCTAAACCTAACACCAAATCTAAACCTAACCCCAAATCTAAACCTAAAATCAAAACCTAACCCCAAATCTAAATCTAACCCCAAATCTAAACCTAAAATCTAAACCTAACCCCAAATCTAAACCCCAAATCTAAACCTAACCCTCAATCTAAACCAAAAATCTAAACCTAACCCCAAATCTAAACCTAACCCCAAATCTAAACCGAAAATCTAAACCTAACCCCAAATCTAAACCTAAAATCTAAACCTAACCCCAAATCTAAACCTAAAATCTAAACCTAACCCCAAATCTAAACCTAACCCCAAATCTAAACCTAAAATCTAAACCTAACCCCAAATCTAAACCTAAAATCTAAACCTAACCCCAAATCTAAACCTAAAATCTAAACCTAAAATCTAAACCTAACCTAAAATCTAAACCTAACCCCAAATTCAAACCTAAAATCTAAACCTAACCCCAAATCTAAACCTAACCCCAAATCTAAACTTAAATCTAAACCTAACCCCAAATCTAAACCTAAAATCTAAACCTAACCCGAAATCTGAACCTAGAATCTAAACCTAACCCCAAATCTAAACCTAAAATCTAAACCTAACCCCAAATCTAAACCTAACCCCAAATCTAAACCTAAAATCTAAACCTAACCCCAAATCTAAACCTAAAATCTAAACCTAACCCCAAATCTAAACCTAAAATCTAAACCTAACACCAAATCTAAACCTAACCCCAAATCTAAACCTAAAATCTAAACCTAACCCCAAATCTAAACCTAAAATCTAAACCTAACCCCAAATCTAAACCTAACCCCAAATCTAAACCTAAAATCTAAACCTAACCCCAAATCTAAACCTAAAATCTAAACATAACCCCAAATCTAAACCTAACCCCAAATCTAAACCTAAAATCTAAACCTAACCCCAAATCTAAACCTAAAATCTAAACCTAACCCCAAATCTAAACCCCAAATCTAAACCCCAAATCTAAACCTAACCCCAAAACTAAACCTAAAATCTAAACCTAACCCCAAATCTAAACCTAACCCCAAATCTAAACCTAAAATCTAAACCTAACACCAAATCTAAACCTAAAATCTAAACCTAACCCCAAATCTAAACCTAACCCCAAATCTAAACCTAAAATCTAAACCTAACCCCAAATCTAAACCTAAAATCTAAACCTAACCCCAAATCTGAACCGAAAATCTAAACCTAACCCCAAATCTAAACCTAAAATCTAAACCTAACCCCAAATCTAAACCTAACCCCAAATCTAAACCTAAAATCTAAACCTAACCCCAAATCTAAACCTAAAATCTAAACCTAACCCCAAATCTTAACCTAAAATCTAAACCTACCTCCAAATCTAAAACCCAAATCTAAACCTAACCCCAAATCTAAACCCCAAATCTAAACCTAACCCCAAAACTAAACCTAAAATCTAAACCTAACCCCAAATCTAAGCCTAACCCCAAATCTAAACCTAAAATCTAAACCTAACCCCAAATCTAAACCTAAAATCTAAACCTAACCCCAAATCTAAACCTAACCCCAAATCTAAACCGTAAATCTAAACCTAACCCCAAATCTAAACCTAAAATCTAAACCTAACCCCAAATCTAAACCTAAAATCTAAACCTAACCTAAAATATAAACCTAATCCCAAATCTAAACCTAAAACCTAAACCTAACCCCAAATCTAAACCTAAAATCTAAACCTAACCCCAAATCTAAACCTAAAATCTAAACCTAACCCCAAATCTAAACCTAAAATCTAAACCTAACCCCAAATCTAAACCTAACCCCAAATCTAAACCGAAAATCTAAACCTAACCCGAAATCTAAACCTAAAATCTAAACCTAACCCCAAATCAAAATCTAAAATCTAAACCTAACCCCAAATCTAAACCTAACCCCAAATCTAAACCGAAAATCTAAACCTAACCCGAAATCTAAACCTAAAATCTAAACCTAACCCCAAATCTAAACCTAAAATCTAAACCTAACCCCAAATCTAAACCTAAAATCTAAACCTAACCCCAAATCAAAATCGAAAATCTAAACCTAACCCCAAATCTAAACCTGAAATCTAAACCTAACCCCAAATCTAAACCTAAAATCTAAACCTAAAATCTAAACCTAACCTAAAATCTAAACCTAACCCCAAATCTAAACCTAAAATCTAAACCTAACCCCAAATCTAAACCTAAAATCTAAACCTAAAATCTAAACCTAACCTAAAATCTAAACCTAACCCCAAATCTAAACCTAAAATCTAAACCTAACCCCAAATCTAAACCTAAAATCTAAACCTAACCCCAAATCTAAACCTAACCCCAAATCAAAACCTAACCCCAAATCTAAACCTAAAATCTAAACCTAACCCCAAATCTAAACCGAAAATCTAAACCTAACCCCAAATCTAAACCTAAAATCTAAACCTAACCCCAAATCTAAACCTAACCCCAAATCTAAACCTAAAATCTAAACCTAACCCCAAATCTAAACCTAAAATCTAAACCTAACCCCAAATCTTAACCTAAAATCTAAACCTACCCCCAAATCTAAAACCCAAATCTAAACCTAACCCCAAATCTAAACCCCAAATCTAAACCTAACCCCAAAACTAAACCTAAAATCTAAACCTAACCCCAAATCTAAACCTAACCCCAAATCTAAACCTAAAATCTAAACCTAACCCCAAATCTAAACCTAAAATCTAAACCTAACCCCAAATCTAAACCTAACCCCAAATCTAAACCGTAAATCTAAACCTAACCCCAAATCTAAACCTAAAATCTAAACCTAACCCCAAATCTAAACCTAAAATCTAAACCTAACCTAAAATATAAACCTAACCCCAAATCTAAACCTAAAATCTAAACCTAACCCCAAATCTAAACCTAACCCCAAATCTAAACCGAAAATCTAAACCTAACCCCAAATCTAAACCTAAAATCTAAACCTAACCCCAAATCTAAACCTAACCCCAAATCTAAACCGAAAATCTAAACCTAACCCGAAATCTAAACCTAAAATCTAAACCTAACCCCAAATCAAAACCTAAAATCTAAACCTAACCCCAAATCTAAACCTAACCCCAAATCTAAACCGAAAATCTAAACCTAACCCGAAATCTAAACCTAAAATCTAAACCTAACCCCAAATCTAAACCTAAAATCTAAACCTAACCGCAAATCTAAACCTAAAATCTAAACCTAACCCCAAATCAAAACCGAAAATCTAAACCTAACCCGAAATCTAAACCTGAAATCTAAACCTAACCCCAAATCTAAACCTAAAATCTAAACCTAAAATCTAAACCTAACCTAAAATCTAAACCTAACCCCAAATCTAAACCTAAAATCTAAACCTAACCCCAAATCTAAACCTAAAATCTAAACCTAAAATCTAAACCTAACCTAAAATCTAAACCTAACCCCAAATCTAAACCTAAAATCTAAACCTAACCCCAAATCTAAACCTAACCCCAAATCTAAACCTAAAATCTAAACCTAACCCCAAATCTAAACCTAAAATCTAAACCTAACCCCAAATCTTAACCTAAAATCTAAACCTACCCCCAAATCTAAAACCCAAATCTAAACCTAACCCCAAATCTAAACCCCAAATCTAAACCTAACCCCAAAACTAAACCTAAAATCTAAACCTAACCCCAAATCTAAACCTAACCCCAAATCTAAACCTAAAATCTAAACCTAACCCCAAATCTAAACCTAAAATCTAAACCTAACCCCAAATCTAAACCTAACCCCAAATCTAAACCGTAAATCTAAACCTAACCCCAAATCTAAACCTAAAATCTAAACCTAACCCCAAATCTAAACCTAAAATCTAAACCTAACCTAAAATATAAACCTAACCCCAAATCTAAACCTAAAATCTAAACCTAACCCCAAATCTAAATCTAACCCCAAATCTAAACCGAAAATCTAAACCTAACCCCAAATCTAAACCTAAAATCTAAACCTAACCCCAAATCTAAACCTAACCCCAAATCTAAACCGAAAATCTAAACCTAACCCGAAATGTAAACCTAAAATCTAAACCTAACCCCAAATCAAAACCTAAAATCTAAACCTAACCCCAAATCTAAACCTAACCCCAAATCTAAACCGAAAATCTAAACCTAACCAGAAATCTAAACCTAAAATCTAAACCTAACCCCAAATCTAAACCTAAAATCTAAACCTAACCCCAAATCTAAACCTAAAATCTAAACCTAACCCCAAATCAAAACCGAAAATCTAAACCTAACCCCAAATCTAAACCTGAAATCTAAACCTAACCCCAAATCTAAACCTAAAATCTAAACCTAAAATCTAAACCTAACCTAAAATCTAAACCTAACCCCAAATCTAAACCTAAAATCTAAACCTAACCCCAAATCTAAACCTAAAATCTAAACCTAAAATCTAAACCTAACCTAAAATCTAAACCTAACCCCAAATCTAAACCTAAAATCTAAACCTAACCCCAAATCTAAACCTAACCCCAAATCAAAACCTAACCCCAAATCTAAACCTAAAATCTAAACCTAACCCCAAATCTAAACCTAAAATCTAAACCTAACCCCAAATATAAACCTAACCCCAAATCTAAACCTAAAATCTAAACCTAACCCCAAATCTAAACCTAAAATCTAAACCTAACCCCAAATCTAAACCTTACCCCAAATCTGAACCTAAAATCTAAACCTAACCCCAAATCTAAACCTAAAATCTAAACCTAACCCCAAATCTAAACCTAAACCCCAAATCTAAACCTAAAATCTAAACCTAACCCCAAATCTAAACCTAAAATCTAAACCTAACCCCAAATCTAAACCCCAAATCTAAACCTAACCCCAAATCTAAACCTAAAATCTAAACCTAACCCCAAATCTAAACCCAACCCTAAATCCAAATCTAACCCCAAATCTAAACCTAACATCTAAACCTAACCCCAAATCTAAACCTAAAATCTAAACCTAACCCCAAATCTAAACCTAAAATCTAAACCTAACCCTAAATCTAAACCTAACCCCAAATCTAAACCTAATCCCAAATCTAAACCTAAAATCTAAACCTAACCTAAAATCTAAACCTAACCCCAAATCTAAACCAAAAATCTAAACCTAACCCCAAATCTAAACCTAAAATCTAAACCTAACCCCAAATCTAAACCTAAAATCTAAACCTAACCCCAAATCTAAACCTAACCCCAAATCTAAACCTAAAATCTAAACCTAACCCCAAATCTAAACCTAAAATCTAAACCTAACCCCAAATCTAAACCTAACCCCAAATCTAAACTTAAATCTAAACCTAACCCCAAATCTAAACCTAAAATCTAAACCTAACCCCAAATCTAAACCTAAAATCTAAACCTAACCCCAAATCTAAACCTAACCCCAAATCAAAACCTAACCCCAAAGCTAAACCTAAAATCTAAACCTAACCCCAAATCTAAACCTAAAATCTAAACCTAAAATCTAAACCTAACCTAAAATCTAAACCTAAAATCTAAACCTAACCCCAAATCTAAACCTAAAATCTAAACCTAACCCCAAATCTAAACCTAACCTCAAATCTGAACCTAAAATCTAAACCTAACCCCAAATCTAAACCTAAAATCTAAACCTAACCCCAAATCTAAACCTAAACCCCAAATCTAAACCTAAAATCTAAACCTAACCCCAAATCTAAACCTAAAATCTAAACCTAACCCCAAATCTAAACCTAAAATCTAAACCTAACCCCAAATCTAAACCTAACCCCAAATCTAAACCTAAAATGTAAACCTAACCCCAAATCTAAACCTAATCCCAAATCTAAACCTAAAATCTAAACCTAACACCAAATCTAAACCTAACCCCAAATCTAAACCTAAAATCAAAACCTAACCCCAAATCTAAATCTAACCCCAAATCTAAACCTAAAATCTAAACCTAACCCCAAATCTAAACCCCAAATCTAAACCTAACCCCCAATCTAAACCAAAAATCTAAACCTAACCCCAAATCTAAACCTAACTCCAAATCTAACCCTAAATCTAAACCTAACCCCAAATCTAAACCTAAAATCTAAACCTAACCCCAAATCTAAACTTAGCCCCAAATCTAAACCTAAAATCTAAACCTAACCCCAAATCTAAACCAAAAATCTAAACCTAACCCCAAATCTAAACCTAAAATCTAAACCTAACCCCAAATCTAAACCTAACCCCAAATCTAAACCTAAAATCTAAACCTAACCCCAAATCTAAACCTAAAATCTAAACCTAACCCCAAACGTAAACCTAAAATCTAAACCTAACCCCAAATCTAAACCTAACCCCAAATCTAAACTTAAATCTAAACCTAACCCCAAATCTGAACCTAAAATCTAAACCTAACCCCAAATCTAAACCTAAAATCTAAACCTAACCCCAAATCTAAACCAACCCCAAATCTAAACCTAAAATCTAAACCTAACCCCAAATCTAAACCTAAAATCTAAACCTAACACCAAATCTAAACCTAACCCCAAATCTAAACCTAAAATCTAAACCTAACCCCAAATCTAAACCTAAAATCTAAACCTAACCCCAAATCTAAACCTAACCCCAAATCTAAACCTAAAATCTAAACCTAACCCCAAATCTAAACCTAAAATCTAAACCTAACCCCAAATCTAAACCTAACCCCAAATCTAAACCTAAAATCTAAACCTAACCCCAAATCTAAACCTAAAATCTAAACCTAACCCCAAATCTAAACCCCAAATCTAAACCCCAAATCTAAACCTAACCCCAAAACTGAACCTAAAATCTAAACCTAACCCCAAATCTAAACCTAAAATCTAAACCTAACCCCAAATCTAAACCTAACCCCAAATCAAAACCTAACCCCAAATCTAAACCTAAAATCTAAACCTAACCCCAAATCTAAACCTAAAATCTAAACCTAACCCCAAATCTAAACCGAAAATCTAAACCTAACCCCAAATCTAAACCTAACCCCAAATCTAAACCTAAAATCTAAACCTAACCCCAAATCTAAACCTAAAATCTAAACCTAAGCCCAAATCTAAACCTAACCCCAAATCTAAACCTAAAATCTAAACCTAACCCCAAATCTAAACCTAAAATCTAAACCTAACCCCAAATCTTAACCTAAAATCTAAACCTACCCCCAAATCTAAAACCCAAATCTAAACCTAACCCCAAAACTAAACCTAAAATCTAAACCTAACCCCAAATCTAAACCTAACCCCAAATCTAAACCTAAAATCTAAACCTAACCCCAAATCTAAACCTAAAATCTAAACCTAACCCCAAATCAAAACCTAACCCCAAATCTAAACCTAAAATCTAAACCTAACCCCAAATCTAAACCTAAAATCTAAACCTAACCCCAAATCTAAACCTAAAATCTAAACCTAACCCCAAATCTAAACCTAAAATCTAAACCTAAAATCTAAACCTAACCCCAAATCTAAACCTAACCCCAAATCAAAACCTAACCCCAAATCTAAACCTAAAATCTAAACCTAACCCCAAATCTAAACCCCAAATCTAAACCTAACCCCAAAACTAAACCTAAAATCTAAACCTAACCCCAAATCTAAACCTAAAATCTAAACATAACCTAAAATCTAAACCTAACCCCAAATCTAAACCTAAAATCTAAACCTAACCCCAAATCTAAACCTAACCCCAAATCTAAACCTAAAATCTAAACCTAACCCCAAATCTAAACCTAAAATCTAAACCTAACCCCAAATCTAAACCTAAAATCTAAACCTAACCTAAAATATAAACCTAACCCCAAATCTAAACCTAAAATCTAAACCTAACCCCAAATCTAAACCTAACCCCAAATCTAAACCTAAAATCTAAACCTAACCCCAAATCTAAACCTTACCCCAAATCTGAACCTAAAATCTAAACCTAACCCCAAATCTAAACCTAAAATCTAAACCTAACCCCAAATCTAAACCTAAACCCCAAATCTAAACCTAAAATCTAAACCTAACCTAAAATATAAACCTAACCCCAAATCTAAACCTAAAATCTAAACCTAACCCCAAATCTAAACCTAACCCCAAATCTAAACCTAAAATCTAAACCTAACCCCAAATCTAAACCTTACCCCAAATCTGAACCTAAAATCTAAACCTAACCCCAAATCTAAACCTAAAATCTAAACCTAACCCCAAATCTAAACCTAAACCCCAAATCTAAACCTAAAATCTAAACCTAACCCCAAATCTAAACCTAAAATCTAAACCTAACCCCAAATCTAAACCCCAAATCTAAACCTAACCCCAAATCTAAACCTAAAATCTAAACCTAACCCCAAATCTAAACCCAACCCCAAATCCAAATCTAACCCCAAATCTAAACCTAACATCTAAACCTAACCCCAAATCTAAACCTAAAATCTAAACCTAACCCCAAATCTAAACCTAAAATCTAAACCTAACCCCAAATCTAAACCTAAAATCTAAACCTAACCCCATATCAAAACCGAAAATCTAAACCTAACCCCAAATCTAAACCTAAAATCTAAACCTAACCCCAAATCTAAACCTAAAATCTAAACCTAAAATCTAAACCTAACCTAAAATCTAAACCTAACCCCAAATCTAAACCTAAAATCTAAACCTAAACCCAAATCTAAACCTAACCCCAAATCTAAACCTAAAATCTAAACCTAAAATCTAAACCTAACCTAAAATCTAAACCTAACCCCAAATCTAAACCTAAAATCTAAACCTAACCCCAAATCTAAACCTAAAATCTAAACCTAACCCCAAATCTAAACCTAACCCCAAATCAAAACCTAACCCCAAATCTAAACCTAAAATCTAAACCTAAACCCAAATCTAAACCTAAAATCTAAACCTAACCCCAAATCTAAACCTAACCCCAAATCTAAACCTAAAATCTAAACCTAACCCCAAATCTAAACCAAAAATCTAAACCTAACCCCAAATCTAAACCTAAAATCTAAACCTAACCCCAAATCTAAACCTAACCCCAAATCTAAACCTAAAATCTAAACCTAACCCCAAATCTAAACCTAAAATCTAAACCTAACCCCAAATCTAAACTTAAATCTAAACCTAACCCCAAATCTAAACCTAAAATCTAAACCTAACCCCAAATCTAAACCTAAAATCTAAACCTAACCCCAAATCTAAACCTAACCCCAAATCTAAACCTAAAATCTAAACCTAACCCCAAATCTAAACCTAAAATCTAAACCTAACCCCAAATCTAAACCCCAAATCTAAACCTAACCCAATATCTAAACCTAAAATCTAAACCTAACCCCAAATCTAAACCCAACCCCAAATCCAAATCTAACCCCAAATCTAAACCTAACATCTAAACCTAACCCTAAATCTAAACCTAACCCCAAATCTAAACCTAAAATGTAAACCTAACCCCAAATCTAAACCTAATCCCAAATCTAAACCTAAAATCTAAACCTAACACCAAATCTAAACCTAACCCCAAATCTAAACCTAAAACCTAAACCTAACCCCAAATCTAAACCTAAAATCTAAACCTAACCCCAAATCTAAACCCCAAATCTAAACCTAACCCCAAATCTAAACCTAAAATCTAAACCTAACACCAAATCTAAACCTAACCCCAAATCTAAACCTAAAATCTAAACCTAACCCCAAATCTAAACCTAAAATCTAAACCTAACCCCAAATCTAAACCTAACCCCAAATCTAAACCTAAAATCTAAACCTAACCCCAAATCTAAACCTAAAATCTAAACCTAACCCCAAATCTAAACCTAACCCCAAATCTAAACCTAAAATCTAAACCTAACCCCAAATCTAAACCCCAAATCTAAACCCCAAATCTAAACCTAACCCCAAAACTGAACCTAAAATCTAAACCTAACCCCAAATCTAAACCTAAAATCTAAACCTAACCCCAAATCTAAACCTAACCCCAAATCAAAACCTAACCCCAAATCTAAACCTAAAATCTAAACCTAACCCCAAATCTAAACCTAAAATCTAAACCTAACCCCAAATCTAAACCGAAAATCTAAACCTAACCCCAAATCTAAACCTAACCCCAAATCTAAACCTAAAATCTAAACCTAACCCCAAATCTAAACCTAAAATCTAAACCTAAGCCCAAATCTAAACCTAACCCCAAATCTAAACCTAAAATCTAAACCTAACCCCAAATCTAAACCTAAAATCTAAACCTAACCCCAAATCTTAACCTAAAATCTAAACCTACCCCCAAATCTAAAACCCAAATCTAAACCTAACCCCAAAACTAAACCTAAAATCTAAACCTAACCCCAAATCTAAACCTAACCCCAAATCTAAACCTAAAATCTAAACCTAACCCCAAATCTAAACCTAAAATCTAAACCTAACCCCAAATCAAAACCTAACCCCAAATCTAAACCTAAAATCTAAACCTAACCCCAAATCTAAACCTAAAATCTAAACCTAACCCCAAATCTAAACCTAAAATCTAAACCTAACCCCAAATCTAAACCTAAAATCTAAACCTAAAATCTAAACCTAACCCCAAATCTAAACCTAACCCCAAATCAAAACCTAACCCCAAATCTAAACCTAAAATCTAAACCTAACCCCAAATCTAAACCCCAAATCTAAACCTAACCCCAAAACTAAACCTAAAATCTAAACCTAACCCCAAATCTAAACCTAAAATCTAAACATAACCTAAAATCTAAACCTAACCCCAAATCTAAACCTAAAATCTAAACCTAACCCCAAATCTAAACCTAACCCCAAATCTAAACCTAAAATCTAAACCTAACCCCAAATCTAAACCTAAAATCTAAACCTAACCCCAAATCTAAACCTAAAATCTAAACCTAACCTAAAATATAAACCTAACCCCAAATCTAAACCTAAAATCTAAACCTAACCCCAAATCTAAACCTAACCCCAAATCTAAACCTAAAATCTAAACCTAACCCCAAATCTAAACCTTACCCCAAATCTGAACCTAAAATCTAAACCTAACCCCAAATCTAAACCTAAAATCTAAACCTAACCCCAAATCTAAACCTAAACCCCAAATCTAAACCTAAAATCTAAACCTAACCTAAAATATAAACCTAACCCCAAATCTAAACCTAAAATCTAAACCTAACCCCAAATCTAAACCTAAAATCTAAACCTAACCCCAAATCTAAACCTTACCCCAAATCTGAAACTAAAATCTAAACCTAACCCCAAATCTAAACCTAAAATCTAAACCTAACCCCAAATCTAAACCTAAACCCCAAATCTAAACCTAAAATCTAAACCTAACCCCAAATCTAAACCTAAAATCTAAACCTAACCCCAAATCTAAACCCCAAATCTAAACCTAACCCCAAATCTAAACCTAAAATCTAAACCTAACCCCAAATCTAAACCCAACCCCAAATCCAAATCTAACCCCAAATCTAAACCTAACATCTAAACCTAACCCCAAATCTAAACCTAAAATCTAAACCTAACCCCAAATCTAAACCTAAAATCTAAACCTAACCCCAAATCTAAACCTAAAATGTAAACCTAACCCCAAATCTAAACCTAATCCCAAATCTAAACCTAAAATCTAAACCTAACACCAAATCTAAACCTAACCCCAAATCTAAACCTAAAACCTAAACCTAACCCCAAATCTAAACCTAAAATCTAAACCTAACCCCAAATCTAAACCCCAAATCTAAACCTAACCCCAAATCTAAACCTAAAATCTAAACCTAACACCAAATCTAAACCTAACCCCAAATCTAAACCTAAAATCTAAACCTAACCCCAAATCTAAACCTAAAATCTAAACCTAACCCCAAATCTAAACCTAACCCCAAATCTAAACCTAAAATCTAAACCTAACCCCAAATCTAAACCTAAAATCTAAACCTAACCCCAAATCTAAACCTAACCCCAAATCTAAACCTAAAATCTAAACCTAACCCCAAATCTAAACCCCAAATCTAAACCCCAAATCTAAACCTAACCCCAAAACTGAACCTAAAATCTAAACCTAACCCCAAATCTAAACCTAAAATCTAAACCTAACCCCAAATCTAAACCTAACCCCAAATCAAAACCTAACCCCAAATCTAAACCTAAAATCTAAACCTAACCCCAAATCTAAACCTAAAATCTAAACCTAACCCCAAATCTAAACCGAAAATCTAAACCTAACCCCAAATCTAAACCTAACCCCAAATCTAAACCTAAAATCTAAACCTAACCCCAAATCTAAACCTAAAATCTAAACCTAAGCCCAAATCTAAACCTAACCCCAAATCTAAACCTAAAATCTAAACCTAACCCCAAATCTAAACCTAAAATCTAAACCTAACCCCAAATCTTAACCTAAAATCTAAACCTACCCCCAAATCTAAAACCCAAATCTAAACCTAACCCCAAAACTAAACCTAAAATCTAAACCTAACCCCAAATCTAAACCTAACCCCAAATCTAAACCTAAAATCTAAACCTAACCCCAAATCTAAACCTAAAATCTAAACCTAACCCCAAATCAAAACCTAACCCCAAATCTAAACCTAAAATCTAAACCTAACCCCAAATCTAAACCTAAAATCTAAACCTAACCCCAAATCTAAACCTAAAATCTAAACCTAACCCCAAATCTAAACCTAAAATCTAAACCTAAAATCTAAACCTAACCCCAAATCTAAACCTAACCCCAAATCAAAACCTAACCCCAAATCTAAACCTAAAATCTAAACCTAACCCCAAATCTAAACCCCAAATCTAAACCTAACCCCAAAACTAAACCTAAAATCTAAACCTAACCCCAAATCTAAACCTAAAATCTAAACATAACCTAAAATCTAAACCTAACCCCAAATCTAAACCTAAAATCTAAACCTAACCCCAAATCTAAACCTAACCCCAAATCTAAACCTAAAATCTAAACCTAACCCCAAATCTAAACCTAAAATCTAAACCTAACCCCAAATCTAAACCTAAAATCTAAACCTAACCTAAAATATAAACCTAACCCCAAATCTAAACCTAAAATCTAAACCTAACCCCAAATCTAAACCTAACCCCAAATCTAAACCTAAAATCTAAACCTAACCCCAAATCTAAACCTTACCCCAAATCTGAACCTAAAATCTAAACCTAACCCCAAATCTAAACCTAAAATCTAAACCTAACCCCAAATCTAAACCTAAACCCCAAATCTAAACCTAAAATCTAAACCTAACCTAAAATATAAACCTAACCCCAAATCTAAACCTAAAATCTAAACCTAACCCCAAATCTAAACCTAACCCCAAATCTAAACCTAAAATCTAAACCTAACCCCAAATCTAAACCTTACCCCAAATCTGAAACTAAAATCTAAACCTAACCCCAAATCTAAACCTAAAATCTAAACCTAACCCCAAATCTAAACCTAAACCCCAAATCTAAACCTAAAATCTAAACCTAACCCCAAATCTAAACCTAAAATCTAAACCTAACCCCAAATCTAAACCCCAAATCTAAACCTAACCCCAAATCTAAACCTAAAATCTAAACCTAACCCCAAATCTAAACCCAACCCCAAATCCAAATCTAACCCCAAATCTAAACCTAACATCTAAACCTAACCCCAAATCTAAACCTAAAATCTAAACCTAACCCCAAATCTAAACCTAAAATCTAAACCTAACCCCAAATCTAAACCTAAAATCTAAACCTAACCCCATATCAAAACCGAAAATCTAAACCTAACCCCAAATCTAAACCTAAAATCTAAACCTAACCCCAAATCTAAACCTAAAATCTAAACCTAAAATCTAAACCTAACCTAAAATCTAAACCTAACCCCAAATCTAAACCTAAAATCTAAACCTAAACCCAAATCTAAACCTAACCCCAAATCTAAACCTAAAATC
This sequence comes from Patagioenas fasciata, assembly GCF_037038585.1. NCBI lineage: Eukaryota > Metazoa > Chordata > Aves > Columbiformes > Columbidae > Patagioenas > Patagioenas fasciata. The sequence goes on along the minus strand of NW_027288755.1, from coordinate 186,015 downwards.
TAAACCTAAAATCTAAACCTAACCTAAAATCTAAACCTAACCCCAAATCTAAACCTAAAATCTAAACCTAACCCCAAATCTAAACCTAACCCCAAATCTAAACCTAAAATCTAAACCTAACCCCAAATCTAAACCTAAAATCTAAACCTAACCCCAAATCTAAACCTAACCCCAAATCAAAACCTAACCCCAAATCTAAACCTAAAATCTAAACCTAAACCCAAATCTAAACCTAAAATCTAAACCTAACCCCAAATCTAAACCTAACCCCAAATCTAAACCTAAAATCTAAACCTAACCCCAAATCTAAACCAAAAATCTAAACCTAACCCCAAATCTAAACCTAAAATCTAAACCTAACCCCAAATCTAAACCTAACCCCAAATCTAAACCTAAAATCTAAACCTAACCCCAAATCTAAACCTAAAATCTAAACCTAACCCCAAATCTAAACTTAAATCTAAACCTAACCCCAAATCTAAACCTAAAATCTAAACCTAACCCCAAATCTAAACCTAAAATCTAAACCTAACCCCAAATCTAAACCTAACCCCAAATCTAAACCTAAAATCTAAACCTAACCCCAAATCTAAACCTAAAATCTAAACCTAACCCCAAATCTAAACCCCAAATCTAAACCTAACCCAATATCTAAACCTAAAATCTAAACCTAACCCCAAATCTAAACCCAACCCCAAATCCAAATCTAACCCCAAATCTAAACCTAACATCTAAACCTAACCCTAAATCTAAACCTAACCCCAAATCTAAACCTAAAATGTAAACCTAACCCCAAATCTAAACCTAATCCCAAATCTAAACCTAAAATCTAAACCTAACACCAAATCTAAACCTAACCCCAAATCTAAACCTAAAACCTAAACCTAACCCCAAATCTAAACCTAAAATCTAAACCTAACCCCAAATCTAAACCCCAAATCTAAACCTAACCCCAAATCTAAACCAAAAATCTAAACCTAACCCCAAATCTAAACCTAACTCCAAATCTAACCCTAAATCTAAACCTAACCCCAAATCTAAACCTAAAATCTAAACCTAACCCCAAATCTAAACCAAAAATCTAAACCTAACCCCAAATCTAAACCTAAAATCTAAACCTAACCCCAAATCTAAACCTAACCCCAAATCTAAACCTAAAATCTAAACCTAACCCGAAATCTAAACCTAGCCCCAAATCTAAACCTAAAATGTAAACCTAACCCCAAATCTAAACCTAAAATCTAAACCTAACCCCAAATCTAAACCTAACCCCAAATCTAAACCTAAAATCTAAACCTAACCCCAAATCTGAACCTAAAATCTAAACCTAACCCCAAATCTGAACCTAAAATCTAAACCTAACCCCAAATCTAAACCTAAAATCTAAACCTAACCCCAAATCTAAACCTAACCCCAAATCTAAACCTAAAATCTAAACCTAACCCCAAATCTAAACCTAAAATCTAAACCTAACCCTAAATCTAAACCTAACCCCAAATCTAAACCTAAAATCTAAACCTAACCCCAAATCTAAACTTAGCCCAAAATCTAAACCGAAAATCTAAACCTAACCCCAAATCTAAACCTAAAATCTAAACCTAACCCCAAATCTAAACCTAACCCCAAATCTAAACCTAAAATCTAAACCTAACCCCAAATCTAAACCTAACCCCAAATCTAAACCTAAAATCTAAACCTAACCCCAAATCTAAACCTAAAATGTAAACCTAACCCCAAATCTAAACCTAACCTCAAATCTGAACCTAAAATCTAAACCTAACCCCAAATCTAAACCTAAAATCTAAACCTAACCCCAAATCTAAACCTAAAATCTAAACCTAACCCCAAATCTAAACCTAAAATCTAAACCTAACCCCAAATCTAAACCTAACCCCAAATCTAAACCTAAAATGTAAACCTAACCCCATATCTAAACCTAATCCCAAATCTAAACCTAAAATCTAAACCTAACACCAAATCAAAACCTAAAATCTAAACCTAACCCCAAATCTAAACCTAACCCCAAATCTAAACCTAAAATCTAAACCTAACCCCAAATCTAAACCCCAAATCTAAACCTAACCCCAAATCTAAACCAAAAATCTAAACCTAACCCCAAATCTAAACCTAACTCCAAATCTAACCCTAAATCTAAACCTAACCCCAAATCTAAACCTAAAATCTAAACCTAACCCCAAATCTAAACCAAAAATCTAAACCTAACCCCAAATCTAAACCTAACCCCAAATCTAAACCTAAAATCTAAACCTAACCCCAAATCTAAACCTAACCCCAAATCTAAACCTAAAATCTAAACCTAACCCCAAATCTAAACCAAAAATCTAAACCTAACCCCAAATCTAAACCTAAAATCTAAACCTAACCCCAAATCTAAACCTAACCCCAAATCTAAACCTAAAATCTAAACCTAACCCCAAATCTAAACCTAAAATCTAAACCTAACCCCAAATCTTAACCTAAAATCTAAACCTACCCCCAAATCTAAAACCCAAATCTAAACCTAACCCCAAATCTAAACCCCAAATCTAAACCTAACCCCAAAACTAAACCTAAAATCTAAACCTAACCCCAAATCTAAACCTAACCCCAAATCTAAACCTAAAATCTAAACCTAACCCCAAATCTAAACCTAACCCCAAATCTAAACCTAAAATCTAAACCTAACCCCAAATCTAAACCTAAAATCTAAACCTAACCCCAAATCTAAACCTAACCCCAAATCTAAACCGTAAATCTAAACCTAACCCCAAATCTAAACCTAAAATCTAAACCTAACCCCAAATCTAAACCTAACCCCAAATCTAAACCTAAAATCTAAACCTAACCCCAAATCTAAACCTAAAATCTAAACCTAACCCCAAATCTAAACCTAACCCCAAATCTAAACCGAAAATCTAAACCTAACCCGAAATCTAAACCTAAAATCTAAACCTAACCCCAAATCAAAACCTAAAATCTAAACCTAACCCCAAATCTAAACCTAACCCCAAATCTAAACCGAAAATCTAAACCTAACCCGAAATCTAAACCTAAAATCTAAATCTAACCCCAAATCTAAACCTAAAATCTAAACCTAACCCCAAATCTAAACCTAAAATCTAAACCTAACCCCAAATCAAAACCGAAAATCTAAACCTAACCCCAAATCTAAACCTGAAATCTAAACCTAACCCCAAATCTAAACCTAATATCTAAACCTAAAATCTAAACCTAACCTAAAATCTAAACCTAACCCCAAATCTAAACCTAAAATCTAAACCTAACCCCAAATCTAATCCTAAAATCTAAACCTAAAATCTAAACCTAACCTAAAATCTAAACCTAACCCCAAATCTAAACCTAAAATCTAAACCTAACCCCAAATCTAAACCTAAAATCTAAACCTAACCCCAAATCTAAACCTAACCCCAAATCAAAACCTAACCCCAAATCTAAACCTAAAATCTAAACCTAACCCCAAATCTAAACCTAAAATCTAAACCTAACCCCAAATCTAAACCCCAAATCTAAACCTAACCCCAAATCTAAACCAAAAATCTAAACCTAACCCCAAATCTAAACCTAACTCCAAATCTAACCCTAAATCTAAACCTAACCCCAAATCTAAACCTAAAATCTAAACCTAACCCCAAATCTAAACCAAAAATCTAAACCTAACCCCAAATCTAAACCTAAAATCTAAACCTAACCCCAAATCTAAACCTAACCCCAAATCTAAACCTAAAATCTAAACCTAACCCGAAATCTAAACCTAGCCCCAAATCTAAACCTAAAATGTAAACCTAACCCCAAATCTAAACCTAAAATCTAAACCTAACCCCAAATCTAAACCTAACCCCAAATCTAAACCTAAAATCTAAACCTAACCCCAAATCTGAACCTAAAATCTAAACCTAACCCCAAATCTGAACCTAAAATCTAAACCTAACCCCAAATCTAAACCTAAAATCTAAACCTAACCCCAAATCTAAACCTAACCCCAAATCTAAACCTAAAATCTAAACCTAACCCCAAATCTAAACCTAAAATCTAAACCTAACCCTAAATCTAAACCTAACCCCAAATCTAAACCTAAAATCTAAACCTAACCCCAAATCTAAACTTAGCCCAAAATCTAAACCTAAAATCTAAACCTAACCCCAAATCTAAACCAAAAATCTAAACCTAACCCCAAATCTAAACCTAAAATCTAAACCTAACCCCAAATCTAAACCTAACCCCAAATCTAAACCTAAAATCTAAACCTAACCCCAAATCTAAACCTAACCCCAAATCTAAACCTAAAATCTAAACCTAACCCCAAATCTAAACCAAAAATTTAAACCTAACCCCAAATCTAAACCTAACCCCAAATCAAAACCTAACCCCAAATCTAAACCTAAAATCTAAACCTAACCCCAAATCTAAACCTAAAATCTAAACCTAACCCCAAATCTAAACCTAAAATCTAAACCTAACCCCAAATCTAAACCTAACCTCAAATCTGAACCTAAAATCTAAACCTAACCCCAAATCTAAACCTAAAATCTAAACCTAACCCCAAATCTAAACCTAAACCCCAAATCTAAACCTAAAATCTAAACCTAACCCCAAATCTAAACCTAAAATCTAAACCTAACCCCAAATCTAAACCTAAAATCTAAACCTAACCCCAAATCTAAACCTAACCCCAAATCTAAACCTAAAACGTAAACCTAACCCCAAATCTAAACCTAATCCCAAATCTAAACCTAAAATCTAAACCTAACACCAAATCTAAACCTAAAATCTAAACCTAACCCCAAATCTAAACCTAACCCCAAATCTAAACCTAAAATCTAAACCTAACCCCAAATCTAAACCCCAAATCTAAACCTAACCCCAAATCTAAACCAAAAATCTAAACCTAACCCCAAATCTAAACCTAACTCCAAATCTAACCCTAAATCTAAACCTAACCCCAAATCTAAACCAAAAATCTAAACCTAACCCCAAATCTAAACCTAAAATCTAAACCTAACCCCAAATCTAAACCTAACCCCAAATCTAAACCTAAAATCTAAACCTAACCCCAAATCTAAACCTAAAATCTAAACCTAACCCCAAATCTAAACCAAAAATCTAAACCTAACCCCAAATCTAAACCTAAAATCTAAACCTAACCCCAAATCTAAACCTAACCCCAAATCTAAACCTAAAATCTAAACCTAACCCCAAATCTAAACCGAAAATCTAAACCTAACCCGAAATCTAAACCTAAAATCTAAATCTAACCCCAAATCTAAACCTAAAATCTAAACCTAACCCCAAATCTAAACCTAAAATCTAAACCTAACCCCAAATCAAAACCGAAAATCTAAACCTAACCCCAAATCTAAACCTGAAATCTAAACCTAACCCCAAATCTAAACCTAATATCTAAACCTAAAATCTAAACCTAACCTAAAATCTAAACCTAACCCCAAATCTAAACCTAAAATCTAAACCTAACCCCAAATCTAATCCTAAAATCTAAACCTAAAATGTAAACCTAACCTAAAATCTAAACCTAACCCCAAATCTAAACCTAAAATCTAAACCTAACCCCAAATCTAAACCTAAAATCTAAACCTAACCCCAAATCTAAACCCCAAATCTAAACCTAACCCCAAATCTAAACCAAAAATCTAAACCTAACCCCAAATCTAAACCTAACTCCAAATCTAACCCTAAATCTAAACCTAACCCCAAATCTAAACCTAAAATCTAAACCTAACCCCAAATCTAAACCAAAAATCTAAACCTAACCCCAAATCTAAACCTAAAATCTAAACCTAACCCCAAATCTAAACCTAACCCCAAATCTAAACCTAAAATCTAAACCTAACCCGAAATCTAAACCTAGCCCCAAATCTAAACCTAAAATGTAAACCTAACCCCAAATCTAAACCTAAAATCTAAACCTAACCCCAAATCTAAACCTAACCCCAAATCTAAACCTAAAATCTAAACCTAACCCCAAATCTGAACCTAAAATCTAAACCTAACCCCAAATCTGAACCTAAAATCTAAACCTAACCCCAAATCTAAACCTAAAATCTAAACCTAACCCCAAATCTAAACCTAACCCCAAATCTAAACCTAAAATCTAAACCTAACCCCAAATCTAAACCTAAAATCTAAACCTAACCCTAAATCTAAACCTAACCCCAAATCTAAACCTAAAATCTAAACCTAACCCCAAATCTAAACTTAGCCCAAAATCTAAACCGAAAATCTAAACCTAACCCCAAATCTAAACCTAAAATCTAAACCTAACCCCAAATCTAAACCTAACCCCAAATCTAAACCTAAAATCTAAACCTAACCCCAAATCTAAACCTAACCCCAAATCTAAACCTAAAATCTAAACCTAACCCCAAATCTAAACCTAAAATGTAAACCTAACCCCAAATCTAAACCTAACCTCAAATCTGAACCTAAAATCTAAACCTAACCCCAAATCTAAACCTAAAATCTAAACCTAACCCCAAATCTAAACCTAAAATCTAAACCTAACCCCAAATCTAAACCTAAAATCTAAACCTAACCCCAAATCTAAACCTAACCCCAAATCTAAACCGAAAAAGTAAACCTAACCCCATATCTAAACCTAATCCCAAATCTAAACCTAAAATCTAAACCTAACACCAAATCTAAACCTAAAATCTAAACCTAACCCCAAATCTAAACCTAACCCCAAATCTAAACCTAAAATCTAAACCTAACCCCAAATCTAAACCCCAAATCTAAACCTAACCCCAAATCTAAACCAAAAATCTAAACCTAACCCCAAATCTAAACCTAACTCCAAATCTAACCCTAAATCTAAACCTAACCCCAAATCTAAACCTAAAATCTAAACCTAACCCCAAATCTAAACCAAAAATCTAAACCTAACCCCAAATCTAAACCTAAAATCTAAACCTAACCCCAAATCTAAACCTAACCCCAAATCTAAACCTAAAATCTAAACCTAACCCCAAATCTAAACCTAACCCCAAATCTAAACCTAAAATCTAAACCTAACCCCAAATCTAAACCAAAAATCTAAACCTAACCCCAAATCTAAACCTAAAATCTAAACCTAACCCCAAATCTAAACCTAACCCCAAATCTAAACCTAAAATCTAAACCTAACCCCAAATCTAAACCTAAAATCTAAACCTAACCCCAAATCTTAACCTAAAATCTAAACCTACCCCCAAATCTAAAACCCAAATCTAAACCTAACCCCAAATCTAAACCCCAAATCTAAACCTAACCCCAAAACTAAACCTAAAATCTAAACCTAACCCCAAATCTAAACCTAACCCCAAATCTAAACCTAAAATCTAAACCTAACCCCAAATCTAAACCTAACCCCAAATCTAAACCTAAAATCTAAACCTAACCCCAAATCTAAACCTAAAATCTAAACCTAACCCCAAATCTAAACCTAACCCCAAATCTAAACCGTAAATCTAAACCTAACCCCAAATCTAAACCTAAAATCTAAACCTAACCCCAAATCTAAACCTAACCCCAAATCTAAACCTAAAATCTAAACCTAACCCCAAATCTAAACCTAAAATCTAAACCTAACCCCAAATCTAAACCTAACCCCAAATCTAAACCGAAAATCTAAACCTAACCCGAAATCTAAACCTAAAATCTAAACCTAACCCCAAATCAAAACCTAAAATCTAAACCTAACCCCAAATCTAAACCGAAAATCTAAACCTAACCCGAAATCTAAACCTAAAATCTAAATCTAACCCCAAATCTAAACCTAAAATCTAAACCTAACCCCAAATCTAAACCTAAAATCTAAACCTAACCCCAAATCAAAACCGAAAATCTAAACCTAACCCCAAATCTAAACCTGAAATCTAAACCTAACCCCAAATCTAAACCTAATATCTAAACCTAAAATCTAAACCTAACCTAAAATCTAAACCTAACCCCAAATCTAAACCTAAAATCTAAACCTAACCCCAAATCTAATCCTAAAATCTAAACCTAAAATCTAAACCTAACCTAAAATCTAAACCTAACCCCAAATCTAAACCTAAAATCTAAACCTAACCCCAAATCTAAACCTAAAATCTAAACCTAACCCCAAATCTAAACCTAACCCCAAATCAAAACCTAACCCCAAATCTAAACCTAAAATCTAAACCTAACCCCAAATCTAAACCTAAAATCTAAACCTAACCCCAAATCTAAACCCCAAATCTAAACCTAACCCCAAATCTAAACCAAAAATCTAAACCTAACCCCAAATCTAAACCTAACTCCAAATCTAACCCTAAATCTAAACCTAACCCCAAATCTAAACCTAAAATCTAAACCTAACCCCAAAGCTAAACCAAAAATCTAAACCTAACCCCAAATCTAAACCTAAAATCTAAACCTAACCCCAAATCTAAACCTAACCCCAAATCTAAACCTAAAATCTAAACCTAACCCGAAATCTAAACCTAGCCCCAAATCTAAACCTAAAATGTAAACCTAACCCCAAATCTAAACCTAAAATCTAAACCTAACCCCAAATCTAAACCTAACCCCAAATCTAAACCTAAAATCTAAACCTAACCCCAAATCTGAACCTAAAATCTAAACCTAACCCCAAATCTGAACCTAAAATCTAAACCTAACCCCAAATCTAAACCTAAAATCTAAACCTAACCCCAAATCTAAACCTAACCCCAAATCTAAACCTAAAATCTAAACCTAACCCCAAATCTAAACCTAAAATCTAAACCTAACCCTAAATCTAAACCTAACCCCAAATCTAAACCTAAAATCTAAACCTAACCCCAAATCTAAACTTAGCCCAAAATCTAAACCTAAAATCTAAACCTAACCCCAAATCTAAACCAAAAATCTAAACCTAACCCCAAATCTAAACCTAAAATCTAAACCTAACCCCAAATCTAAACCTAACCCCAAATCTAAACCTAAAATCTAAACCTAACCCCAAATCTAAACCTAACCCCAAATCTAAACCTAAAATCTAAACCTAACCCCAAATCTAAACCTAAAATCTAAACCTAACCCCAAATCTAAACCTAAAATCTAAACCTAACCCCAAATCTAAACCTAAAATCTAAACCTAACCCCAAATCTAAACCTAAAATCTAAACCTAACCCCAAATCTAAACCTAACCTCAAATCTGAACCTAAAATCTAAACCTAACCCCAAATCTAAACCTAAAATCTAAACCTAACACCAAATCTAAACCTAAAATCTAAACCTAACCCCAAATCTAAACCTAACCCCAAATCTAAACCTAAAATCTAAACCTAACCCCAAATCTAAACCCCAAATCTAAACCTAACCCCAAATCTAAACCAAAAATCTAAACCTAACCCCAAATCTAAACCTAACTCCAAATCTAACCCTAAATCTAAACCTAACCCCAAATCTAAACCAAAAATCTAAACCTAACCCCAAATCTAAACCTAAAATCTAAACCTAACCCCAAATCTAAACCTAACCCCAAATCTAAACCGTAAATCTAAACCTAACCCCAAATCTAAACCTAAAATCTAAACCTAACCCCAAATCTAAACCAAAAATCTAAACCTAACCCCAAATCTAAACCTAAAATCTAAACCTAACCCCAAATCTAAACCTAACCCCAAATCTAAACCTAAAATCTAAACCTAACCCCAAATCTAAACCGAAAATCTAAACCTAACCCGAAATCTAAACCTAAAATCTAAATCTAACCCCAAATCTAAACCTAAAATCTAAACCTAACCCCAAATCTAAACCTAAAATCTAAACCTAACCCCAAATCAAAACCGAAAATCTAAACCTAACCCCAAATCTAAACCTGAAATCTAAACCTAACCCCAAATCTAAACCTAATATCTAAACCTAAAATCTAAACCTAACCTAAAATCTAAACCTAACCCCAAATCTAAACCTAAAATCTAAACCTAACCCCAAATCTAATCCTAAAATCTAAACCTAAAATCTAAACCTAACCTAAAATCTAAACCTAACCCCAAATCTAAACCTAAAATCTAAACCTAACCCCAAATCTAAACCTAAAATCTAAACCTAACCCCAAATCTAAACCTAACCCCAAATCAAAACCTAACCCCAAATCTAAACCTAAAATCTAAACCTAACCCCAAATCTAAACCTAAAATCTAAACCTAACCCCAAATCTAAACCCCAAATCTAAACCTAACCCCAAATCTAAACCAAAAATCTAAACCTAACCCCAAATCTAAACCTAACTCCAAATCTAACCCTAAATCTAAACCTAACCCCAAATCTAAACCTAAAATCTAAACCTAACCCCAAATCTAAACCAAAAATCTAAACCTAACCCCAAATCTAAACCTAAAATCTAAACCTAACCCCAAATCTAAACCTAACCCCAAATCTAAACCTAAAATCTAAACCTAACCCGAAATCTAAACCTAGCCCCAAATCTAAACCTAAAATGTAAACCTAACCCCAAATCTAAACCTAAAATCTAAACCTAACCCCAAATCTAAACCTAACCCCAAATCTAAACCTAAAATCTAAACCTAACCCCAAATCTGAACCTAAAATCTAAACCTAACCCCAAATCTGAACCTAAAATCTAAACCTAACCCCAAATCTAAACCTAAAATCTAAACCTAACCCCAAATCTAAACCTAACCCCAAATCTAAACCTAAAATCTAAACCTAACCCCAAATCTAAACCTAAAATCTAAACCTAACCCTAAATCTAAACCTAACCCCAAATCTAAACCTAAAATCTAAACCTAACCCCAAATCTAAACTTAGCCCAAAATCTAAACCTAAAATCTAAACCTAACCCCAAATCTAAACCAAAAATCTAAACCTAACCCCAAATCTAAACCTAAAATCTAAACCTAACCCCAAATCTAAACCTAACCCCAAATCTAAACCTAAAATCTAAACCTAACCCCAAATCTAAACCTAACCCCAAATCTAAACCTAAAATCTAAACCTAACCCCAAATCTAAACCTAAAATCTAAACCTAACCCCAAATCTAAACCTAACCCCAAATCAAAACCTAACCCCAAATCTAAACCTAAAATCTAAACCTAACCCCAAATCTAAACCTAAAATCTAAACCTAACCCCAAATCTAAACCTAAAATCTAAACCTAACCCCAAATCTAAACCTAAAATCTAAACCTAACCCCAAATCTAAACCTAACCTCAAATCTGAACCTAAAATCTAAACCTAACCCCAAATCTAAACCTAAAATCTAAACCTAACCCCAAATCTAAACCTAAACCCCAAATCTAAACCTAAAATCTAAACCTAACCCCAAATCTAAACCTAAAATCTAAACCTAACCCCAAATCTAAACCTAAAATCTAAACCTAACCCCAAATCTAAACCTAACCCCAAATCTAAACCTAAAACGTAAACCTAACCCCAAATCTAAACCTAATCCCAAATCTAAACCTAAAATCTAAACCTAACACCAAATCTAAACCTAAAATCTAAACCTAACCCCAAATCTAAACCTAACCCCAAATCTAAACCTAAAATCTAAACCTAACCCCAAATCTAAACCCCAAATCTAAACCTAACCCCAAATCTAAACCAAAAATCTAAACCTAACCCCAAATCTAAACCTAACTCCAAATCTAACCCTAAATCTAAACCTAACCCCAAATCTAAACCAAAAATCTAAACCTAACCCCAAATCTAAACCTAAAATCTAAACCTAACCCCAAATCTAAACCTAACCCCAAATCTAAACCTAAAATCTAAACCTAACCCCAAATCTAAACCTAAAATCTAAACCTAACCCCAAATCTAAACCAAAAATCTAAACCTAACCCCAAATCTAAACCTAAAATCTAAACCTAACCCCAAATCTAAACCTAACCCCAAATCTAAACCTAAAATCTAAACCTAACCCCAAATCTAAACCTAAAATCTAAACCTAACCCCAAATCTTAACCTAAAATCTAAACCTACCCCCAAATCTAAAACCCAAATCTAAACCTAACCCCAAATCTAAACCCCAAATCTAAACCTAACCCCAAAACTAAACCTAAAATCTAAACCTAACCCCAAATCTAAACCTAACCCCAAATCTAAACCTAAAATCTAAACCTAACCCCAAATCTAAACCTAACCCCAAATCTAAACCGTAAATCTAAACCTAACCCCAAATCTAAACCTAAAATCTAAACCTAACCCCAAATCTAAACCTAAAATCTAAACCTAACCTAAAATATAAACCTAACCCCAAATCTAAACCTAAAATCTAAACCTAACCCCAAATCTAAACCTAACCCCAAATCTAAACCTAAAATCTAAACCTAACCCCAAATCTAAACCTAAAATCTAAACCTAACCCCAAATCTAAACCTAACCCCAAATCTAAACCGAAAATCTAAACCTAACCCGAAATCTAAACCTAAAATCTAAACCTAACCCCAAATCAAAACCTAAAATCTAAACCTAACCCCAAATCTAAACCTAACCCCAAATCTAAACCGAAAATCTAAACCTAACCCGAAATCTAAACCTAAAATCTAAACCTAACCCCAAATCTAAACCTAAAATCTAAACCTAACACCAAATCAAAACCGAAAATCTAAACCTAACCCCAAATCTAAACCTGAAATCTAAACCTAACCCCAAATCTAAACCTAAAATCTAAACCTAAAATCTAAACCTAACCTAAAATCTAAACCTAACCCCAAATCTAAACCTAAAATCTAAACCTAACCCCAAATCTAAACCTAAAATCTAAACCTAAAATCTAAACCTAACCTAAAATCTAAACCTAACCCCAAATCTAAACCTAAAATCTAAACCTAACCCCAAATCTAAACCTAACCCCAAATCTAAACCTAAAATCTAAACCTAACCCCAAATCTGAACCTAAAATCTAAACCTAACCCCAAATCTGAACCTAAAATCTAAACCTAACCCCAAATCTAAACCTAAAATCTAAACCTAACCCCAAATCTAAACCTAACCCCAAATCTAAACCTAAAATCTAAACCTAACCCCAAATCTAAACCTAAAATCTAAACCTAACCCTAAATCTAAACCTAACCCCAAATCTAAACCTAAAATCTAAACCTAACCCCAAATCTAAACTTAGCCCAAAATCTAAACCTAAAATCTAAACCTAACCCCAAATCTAAACCAAAAATCTAAACCTAACCCCAAATCTAAACCTAAAATCTAAACCTAACCCCAAATCTAAACCTAACCCCAAATCTAAACCTAAAATCTAAACCTAACCCCAAATCTAAACCTAAAATCTAAACCTAACCCCAAATCAAAACCTAACCCCAAATCTAAACCTAAAATCTAAACCTAACCCCAAATCTAAACCTAAAATCTAAACCTAACCCCAAATCTAAACCTAAAATCTAAACCTAACCCCAAATCTAAACCTAACCTCAAATCTGAACCTAAAATCTAAACCTAACCCCAAATCTAAACCTAAAATCTAAACCTAACCCCAAATCTAAACCTAAACCCCAAATCTAAACCTAAAATCTAAACCTAACCCCAAATCTAAACCTAAAATCTAAACCTAACCCCAAATCTAAACCTAAAATCTAAACCTAACCCCAAATCTAAACCTAACCCCAAATCTAAACCTAAAATGTAAACCTAACCCCAAATCTAAACCTAATCCCAAATCTAAACCTAAAATCTAAACCTAACACCAAATCTAAACCTAAAATCTAAACCTAACCCCAAATCTAAACCTAACCCCAAATCTAAACCTAAAATCTAAACCTAACCCCAAATCTAAACCCCAAATCTAAACCTAACCCCAAATCTAAACCAAAAATCTAAACCTAACCCCAAATCTAAACCTAACTCCAAATCTAACCCTAAATCTAAACCTAACCCCAAATCTAAACCAAAAATCTAAACCTAACCCCAAATCTAAACCTAAAATCTAAACCTAACCCCAAATCTAAACCTAACCCCAAATCTAAACCTAAAATCTAAACCTAACCCCAAATCTAAACCTAAAATCTAAACCTAACCCCAAATCTAAACCAAAAATCTAAACCTAACCCCAAATCTAAACCTAAAATCTAAACCTAACCCCAAATCTAAACCTAACCCCAAATCTAAACCTAAAATCTAAACCTAACCCCAAATCTAAACCTAAAATCTAAACCTAACCCCAAATCTTAACCTAAAATCTAAACCTACCCCCAAATCTAAAACCCAAATCTAAACCTAACCCCAAATCTAAACCCCAAATCTAAACCTAACCCCAAATCTAAACCTAAAATGTAAACCTAACCCCAAATCTAAACCTAATCCCAAATCTAAACCTAAAATCTAAACCTAACACCAAATCTAAACCTAAAATCTAAACCTAACCCCAAATCTAAACCTAACCCCAAATCTAAACCTAAAATCTAAACCTAACCCCAAATCTAAACCCCAAATCTAAACCTAACCCCAAATCTAAACCAAAAATCTAAACCTAACCCCAAATCTAAACCTAACTCCAAATCTAACCCTAAATCTAAACCTAACCCCAAATCTAAACCAAAAATCTAAACCTAACCCCAAATCTAAACCTAAAATCTAAACCTAACCCCAAATCTAAACCTAACCCCAAATCTAAACCTAAAATCTAAACCTAACCCCAAATCTAAACCTAAAATCTAAACCTAACCCCAAATCTAAACCAAAAATCTAAACCTAACCCCAAATCTAAACCTAAAATCTAAACCTAACCCCAAATCTAAACCTAACCCCAAATCTAAACCTAAAATCTAAACCTAACCCCAAATCTAAACCTAAAATCTAAACCTAACCCCAAATCTTAACCTAAAATCTAAACCTACCCCCAAATCTAAAACCCAAATCTAAACCTAACCCCAAATCTAAACCCCAAATCTAAACCTAACCCCAAAACTAAACCTAAAATCTAAACCTAACCCCAAATCTAAACCTAACCCCAAATCTAAACCTAAAATCTAAACCTAACCCCAAATCTAAACCTAACCCCAAATCTAAACCGTAAATCTAAACCTAACCCCAAATCTAAACCTAAAATCTAAACCTAACCCCAAATCTAAACCTAAAATCTAAACCTAACCTAAAATATAAACCTAACCCCAAATCTAAACCTAAAATCTAAACCTAACCCCAAATCTAAACCTAACCCCAAATCTAAACCTAAAATCTAAACCTAACCCCAAATCTAAACCTAAAATCTAAACCTAACCCCAAATCTAAACCTAACCCCAAATCTAAACCGAAAATCTAAACCTAACCCGAAATCTAAACCTAAAATCTAAACCTAACCCCAAATCAAAACCTAAAATCTAAACCTAACCCCAAATCTAAACCTAACCCCAAATCTAAACCGAAAATCTAAACCTAACCCGAAATCTAAACCTAAAATCTAAACCTAACCCCAAATCTAAACCTAAAATCTAAACCTAACCCCAAATCTAAACCTAAAATCTAAACCTAACCCCAAATCAAAACCGAAAATCTAAACCTAACCCCAAATCTAAACCTGAAATCTAAACCTAACCCCAAATCTAAACCTAAAATCTAAACCTAAAATCTAAACCTAACCTAAAATCTAAACCTAACCCCAAATCTAAACCTAAAATCTAAACCTAACCCCAAATCTAAACCTAAAATCTAAACCTAAAATCTAAACCTAACCTAAAATCTAAACCTAACCCCAAATCTAAACCTAAAATCTAAACCTAACCCCAAATCTAAACCTAAAATCTAAACATAACCCCAAATCTAAACCTAACCCCAAATCAAAACCTAACCCCAAATCTAAACCTAAAATCTAAACCTAACGCCAAATCTAAACCTAAAATCTAAACCTAACCCCAAATCTAAGCCTAACCCCAAATCTAAACCTAAAATCTAAACCTAACCCCAAATCTAAACCTAAAATCTAAACCTAACCCCAAATCTAAACCTTACCCCAAATCTGAACCTAAAATCTAAACCTAACCCCAAATCTAAACCTAAAATCTAAACCTAACCCCAAATCTAAACCTAAACCCCAAATCTAAACCTAAAATCTAAACCTAACCCCAAATCTAAACCTAAAATCTAAACCTAACCCCAAATCTAAACCCCAAATCTAAACCTAACCCCAAATCTAAACCTAAAATCTAAACCTAACCCCAAATCTAAACCCAACCCCAAATCCAAATCTAACCCCAAATCTAAACCTAACATCTAAACCTAACCCCAAATCTAAACCTAAAATCTAAACCTAACCCCAAATCTAAACCTAAAATCTAAACCTAACCCTAAATCTAAACCTAACCCCAAATCTAAACCTAAAATGTAAACCTAACCCCACATCTAAACCTAATCCCAAATCTAAACCTAAAATCTAAACCTAAGCCCAAATCTAAACCTAACCCCAAATCTAAACCTAAAATCTAAACCTAACCCCAAATCTAAACCTAAAATCTAAACCTAACCCCAAATCTTAACCTAAAATCTAAACCTACCCCCAAATCAAAAACCCAAATCTAAACCTAACCCCAAAACTAAACCTAAAATCTAAACCTAACCCCAAATCTAAACCTAACCCCAAATCTAAACCTAAAATCTAAACCTAACCCCAAATCTAAACCTAAAATCTAAACCTAACCCCAAATCAAAACCTAACCCCAAATCTAAACCTAAAATCTAAACCTAACCCCAAATCTAAACCTAAAATCTAAACCTATCCCCAAATCTAAACCTAAAATCTAAACCTAACCCCAAATCTAAACCTAAAATCTAAACCTAAAATCTAAACCTAACCCCAAATCTAAACCTAACCCCAAATCAAAACCTAACCCCAAATCTAAACCTAAAATCTAAACCTAACCCCAAATCTAAACCTAAAATCTAAACCTAACCCCAAATCTAAACCTAACCCCAAATCTAAACCTAACCCCAAATCTAAACCTAAAATCTAAACCTAACCCCAAATCTAAACCTAAAATCTAAACCTAACCCCAAATCTAAACCTAACCTCAAATCTGAACCTAAAATCTAAACCTAACCCCAAATCTAAACCTAAAATCTAAACCTAACCCCAAATCTAAACCTAAACCCCAAATCTAAACCTAAAATCTAAACCTAACCCCAAATCTAAACCTAAAATCTAAACCTAACCCCAAATCTAAACCTAAAATGTAAACCTAACCCCAAATCTAAACCTAATCCCAAATCTAAACCTAAAATCTAAACCTAACACCAAATCTAAACCTAACCCCAAATCTAAACCTAAAATCAAAACCTAACCCCAAATCTAAATCTAACCCCAAATCTAAACCTAAAATCTAAACCTAACCCCAAATCTAAACCCCAAATCTAAACCTAACCCCCAATCTAAACCAAAAATCTAAACCTAACCCCAAATCTAAACCTAACTCCAAATCTAACCCTAAATCTAAACCTAACCCCAAATCTAAACCTAAAATCTAAACCTAACCCCAAATCTAAACTTAGCCCCAAATCTAAACCTAAAATCTAAACCTAACCCCAAATCTAAACCAAAAATCTAAACCTAACCCCAAATCTAAACCTAAAATCTAAACCTAACCCCAAATCTAAACCTAACCCCAAATCTAAACCTAAAATCTAAACCTAACCCCAAATCTAAACCTAAAATCTAAACCTAACCCCAAACGTAAACCTAAAATCTAAACCTAACCCCAAATCTAAAACTAACCCCAAATCTAAACTTAAATCTAAACCTAACCCCAAATCTGAACCTAAAATCTAAACCTAACCCCAAATCTAAACCTAAAATCTAAACCTAACCCCAAATCTAAACCTAACCCCAAATCTAAACCTAAAATCTAAACCTAACCCCAAATCTAAACCTAAAATCTAAACCTAACACCAAATCTAAACCTAACCCCAAATCTAAACCTAAAATCTAAACCTAACCCCAAATCTAAACCTAAAATCTAAACCTAACCCCAAATCTAAACCTAACCCCAAATCTAAACCTAAAATCTAAACCTAAAATCTAAACCTAACCCCAAATCTAAACCTAAAATCTAAACCTAACCCCAAATCTAAACCTAACCCCAAATCTAAACCTAAAATCTAAACCTAACCCCAAATCTAAACCTAAAATCTAAACCTAACCCCAAATCTAAACCCCAAATCTAAACCCCAAATCTAAACCTAACCCCAAAACTGAACCTAAAATCTAAACCTAACCCCAAATCTAAACCTAAAATCTAAACCTAAACCCAAATCTAAACCTAAAATCTAAACCTAACCCCAAATCTAAACCTAACCCCAAATCAAAACCTAACCCCAAATCTAAACCTAAAATCTAAACCTAACCCCAAATCTAAACCTAAAATCTAAACCTAACCCCAAATCTAAACCGAAAATCTAAACCTAACCCCAAATCTAAACCTAACCCCAAATCTAAACCAAAAATCTAAACCTAACCCCAAATCTAAACCTAAAATCTAAACCTAAGCCCAAATCTAAACCTAACCCCAAATCTAAACCTAAAATCTAAACCTAACCCCAAATCTAAACCTAAAATCTAAACCTAACCCCAAATCTTAATCTAAAATCTAAACCTACCCCCAAATCAAAAACCCAAATCTAAACCTAACCCCAAAACTAAACCTAAAATCTAAACCTAACCCCAAATCTAAACCTAACCCCAAATCTAAACCTAAAATCTAAACCTAACCCCAAATCTAAACCTAAAATCTAAACCTAACCCCAAATCAAAACCTAACCCCAAATCTAAACCTAAAATCTAAACCTAACCCCAAATCTAAACCTAAAATCTAAACCTATCCCCAGATCTAAACCTAAAATCTAAACCTAACCCCAAATCTAAACCTAAAATCTAAACCTAAAATCTAAACCTAACCCCAAATCTAAACCTAACCCCAAATCAAAACCTAACCCCAAATCTAAACCTAAAATCTAAACCTAACCCCAAATCTAAACCCCAAATCTAAACCTAACCCCAAAACTAAACCTAAAATCTAAACCTAACCCCAAATCTAAACCTAACCCCAAATCTAAACCTAAAATCTAAACCTAACCCCAAATCTAAACCTAAAATCTAAACCTAACCCCAAATCTAAACCTAAAATCTAAACCTAACCCCAAATCTAAACCTAAAATCTAAACCTAACCTAAAATATAAACCTAACCCCAAATCTAAACCTAAAATCTAAACCTAACCCCAAATCTAAACCTAACCCCAAATCTAAACCGTAAATCTAAACCTAACCCCAAATCTAAACCTAAAATCTAAACCTAACCCCAAATCTGAACCTTACCCCAAATCTGAACCTAAAATCTAAACCTAACCCCAAATCTAAACCTAAAATCTAAACCTAACCCCAAATCTAAACCTAAACCCCAAATCTAAACCTAAAATCTAAACCTAACCCCAAATCTAAACCTAAAATCTAAACCTAACCCCAAATCTAAACCCCAAATCTAAACCTAACCCCAAATCTAAACCTAAAATCTAAACCTAACCCCAAATCTAAACCCAACCCCAAATCCAAATCTAACCCCAAATCTAAACCTAACATCTAAACCTAACCCCAAATCTAAACCTAAAATCTAAACCTAACCCCAAATCTAAACCTAAAATCTAAACCTAACCCCAAATCTAAACCTAAAATCTAAACCTAACCCCAAATCTAAACCTAAAATCTAAACCTAACCCCATATCAAAACCGAAAATCTAAACCTAACCCCAAATCTAAACCTAAAATCTAAACCTAACCCCAAATCTAAACCTAAAATCTAAACCTAAAATCTAAACCTAACCTAAAATCTAAACCTAACCCCAAATCTAAACCTAAAATCTAAACCTAAACCCAAATCTAAACCTAACCCCAAATCTAAACCTAAAATCTAAACCTAAAATCTAAACCTAACCTAAAATCTAAACCTAACCCCAAATCTAAACCTAAAATCTAAACCTAACCCCAAATCTAAACCTAACCCCAAATATAAACCTAAAATCTAAACCTAACCCCAAATCTAAACCTAAAATCTAAACCTAACCCCAAATCTAAACCTAACCCCAAATCAAAACCTAACCCCAAATCTAAACCTAAAATCTAAACCTAACCCCAAATCTAAACCTAAAATCTAAACCTAACCCCAAATCTAAACCTAACCCCAAATCTAAACCTAAAATCTAAACCTAACCCCAAATCTAAACCTAAAATCTAAACCTAACCCCAAATCTAAACCTAACCCCAAATCTAAACCTAAAATCTAAACCTAACCCCAAATCTAAACCTAAAATCTAAACCTAACCCCAAATCAAAACCTAAAATCTAAACCTAACCCCAAATCTAAACCTAACCCCAAATCTGAACCTAAAATCTAAACCTAACCCCAAATCTAAACCTAAAATCTAAACCTAACCCCAAATCTTAACCTAAACCCCAAATCTAAACCTAAAATCTAAACCTAACCCCAAATCTAAACCTAAAATCTAAACCTAACCCCAAATCTAAACCCCAAATCTAAACCTAACCCCAAATCTAAACCTAAAATCTAAACCTAACCCCAAATCTAAACCCAACCCCAAATCCAAATCTAACCCCAAATCTAAACCTAACATCTAAACCTAACCCCAAATCTAAACCTAAAATCTAAACCTAACCCCAAATCTAAACCTAAAATCTAAACCTAACCCTAAATCTAAACCTAACCCCAAATCTAAACCTAAAATGTAAACCTAACCCCAAATCTAAACCTAATCCCAAATCTAAACCTAAAATCTAAACCTAACACCAAATCTAAACCTAACCCCAAATCTAAACCTAAAACCTAAACCTAACCCCAAATCTAAACCTAAAATCTAAACCTAACCCCAAATCTAAACCCCAAATCTAAACCTAACCCCAAATCTAAACCAAAAATCTAAACCTAACCCCAAATCTAAACCTAACCCCAAATCTAAACCTAAAATCTAAACCTAACCCCAAATCTGAACCTAAAATGTAAACCTAACCCCAAATCTAAACCTAAAATCTAAACCTAACCCCAAATCTAAACCTAACCCCAAATCTAAACCTAAAATCTAAACCTAACCCCAAATCTGAACCTAAAATCTAAACCTAACCCCAAATCTGAACCTAAAATCTAAACCTAACCCCAAATCTAAACCTAAAATCTAAACCTAACCCCAAATCTAAACCTAACCCCAAATCTAAACCTAAAATCTAAACCTAACCCCAAATCTAAACCTAAAATCTAAACCTAACCCTAAATCTAAACCTAACCCCAAATCTAAACCTAAAATCTAAACCTAACCCCAAATCTAAACCTAAAATCTAAACCTAACCCCAAATCTTAACCTAAAATCTAAACCTACCCCCAAATCTAAAACCCAAATCTAAACCTAACCCCAAATCTAAACCCCAAATCTAAACCTAACCCCAAATCTAAACCTAAAATCTAAACCTAACCCCAAATCTAAACTTAGCCCCAAATCTAAACCTAAAATCTAAACCTAACCCCAAATCTAAACCTAACCCCAAATCTAAACCGAAAATCTAAACCTAACCCCAAATCTAAACCTAAAATCTAAACCTAACCCCAAATCAAAACCTAAAATCTAAACCTAACCCCAAATCTAAACCTAACCCCAAATCTAAACCGAAAATCTAAACCTAACCCGAAATCTAAACCTAAAATCTAAACCTAACCCCAAATCTAAACCTAAAATCTAAACCTAACCCCAAATCTAAACCTAAAATCTAAACCTAACCCCATATCAAAACCGAAAATCTAAACCTAACCCCAAATCTAAACCTAAAATCTAAACCTAACCCCAAATCTAAACCTAACCCCAAATCTAAACCTAACCCCAAATCTAAACCTAAAATCTAAACCTAACCTAAAATCTAAACCTAACCCCAAATCTAAACCTAAAATCTAAACCTAACCCCAAATCTAAACCTAATCCCAAATCTAAACCTAAAATCTAAACCTAACCCCAAATCTAAACCTAAAATCTAAACCTAACCCCAAATCTAAACCTAACCCCAAATCTAAACCGAAAATCTAAACCTAACCCCAAATCTAAACCTAAAATCTAAACCTAACCCCAAATCTAAACCTAAAATCTAAACCTAACCCCAAATCTAAACCTAACCCCAAATCTAAACCTAAAATCTAAACCTAACCCCAAATCTAAACCTAACCCCAAATCTGAACCTAAAATCTAAACCTAACCCCAAATCTAAACCTAAAATCTAAACCTAACCCCAAATCTAAACCTAAACCCCAAATCTAAACCTAAAATCTAAACCTAACCCCAAATCTAAACCTAAAATCTAAACCTAACCCCAAATCTAAACCCCAAATCTAAACCTAAAATCTAAACCTAACCCCAAATCTAAACCCCAAATCTAAACCTAACCCCAAATCTAAACCTAAAATCTAAACCTAACCCCAAATCTAAACCCAACCCCAAATCCAAATCTAACCCCAAATCTAAACCTAACATCTAAACCTAACCCCAAATCTAAACCTAAAATCTAAACCTAACCCCAAATCTAAACCTAAAATCTAAAACTAACCCTAAATCTAAACCTAACGCCAAATCTAAACCTAAAATGTAAACCTAACCCCAAATCTAAACCTAATCCCAAATCTAAACCTAAAATCTAAACCTAACACCAAATCTAAACCTAACCCCAAATCTAAACCTAAAATCTAAACCTAACCCCAAATCTAAACCTAAAATCTAAACCTAACCGCAAATCTAAACCCCAAATCTAAACCTAACCCCAAATCTAAACCAAAAATCTAAACCTAACCCCAAATCTAAACCTATCTCCAAATCTAACCCTAAATCTAAACCTAACCCCAAATCTAAACCTAAAATCTAAACCTAACCCCAAATCTAAACCAAAAATCTAAACCTAACCCCAAATCTAAACCTAAAATCTAAACCTAACCCCAAATCTAAACCTAACCCCAAATCTAAACCTAAAATCTAAACCTAACCCCAAATCTAAACCTAACCCCAAATCTAAACCTAAAATGTAAACCTAACCCCAAATCTAAACCTAAAATCTAAACCTAACCCCAAATCTAAACCTAACCCTAAATCTAAACCTAAAATCTAAACCTAACCCCAAATCTAAACCTAAAATCTAAACCTAACCCCAAATCTAAACCTAACCTCAAATCTGAACCTAAAATCTAAACCTAACCCCAAATCTAAACCTAAAATCTAAACCTAACACCAAATCTAAACCTAACCCCAAATCTAAACCTAAAATCTAAAAATAACCCCAAATGTAAACCTAACCCCAAATCTAAACCTAAAATCTAAACCTAACCCCAAATCTAAACCTAAGATCTAAACCAAACCCCAAATATAAACGTAAAATCTAAACCTAACCCCAAATCTAAACCTAACTCCAAATCTAAACCTAAGATCTAAACCTAACCCCAAATGTAAACCTAAAATCTAAACCTAACCCCAAATCAAAACCTAACCCCAATTCTAAACCTAAAATCTAAACCTAACCCCAAATCTAAACCTAAAATCTAAACCTAACACCAAATCTAAAACTAAAATCTAAACCTAACCCCAAATCTAAACCTAAAATCTAAACCTAAACCCAAATCTAAACCTAACACCAAATCTCAACCTAAAATCTAAACCTAACCCCAAATCTAAACCTAACCCCAAATCTAAACCTAAAATCTAAACCTAACCCTAAATCTAAACCTAAAATCTAAACCTAACCCCAAATGTAAACCTAACCCCAAATCTAAACCTAAAATCTAAACCTAACCCCAAATCTAAACCTAAAATCTAAACCTAACCCCAAATCTAAACCTAACCCCAAATCTAAACCTAAAATCTAAACCTAACCCCAAATCTAAACCTAACCCCAAATCTAAACCTAAAATCTAAACTTAACCCCAAATCTAAACCTAAAATCTGAACCTAATACCAAATCTAAACCTAAAATCTAAACCTAACCCCAAATCTAAACCTAACCCCAAATCTAAACCTAAATCTAAACCTAACCCCAAATCTAAACCTAACCCCAAATCTAAACCTAAAATCTAAACCTAACCCCAAATCTAAACCTAACCCCAAATCTAAACCTAAAATTTAAACCTAACCCCAAATCTAAACCTAAAATCTAAACCTAACACCAAATCTAAACCTAAAATCTAAACCTAACCCCAAATCTAAACCTAAATCTAAACCTAACCCCAAATCTAAACCTAAAATGTAAACCTAACCCCAAATCTAAACCTAACCCCAAACCTAAACCTAAAATCTAAACCTAACCCCAAATCTAAACCTAAAATCTAAACCTAACCCCAAATCTAAACCTAACCCCAAATCTAAACCTAAAATCTAAACCTAACCCCAAATCTCAACCTAAAATCTAAACCTAACCCCAAATCTAAACCAAAAATCTAAACCTAACCCCAAATCTAAACCTAATCCCAAATCTAAACCAAAAATCTAAACCTAACCCCAAATCTAAACCTAACCCCAAATCTAAACCTAAAATCTAAACCTAACCCTAAATCTAAACCTAAAATCTAAACCTAACCCCAAATCTAAACCTAACCCCAAATCTAAACCTAAAATCTAAACCTAACCCCAAATCTGAACCTAAAATCTAAACCTAACCCCAAATCTGAACCTAAAATCTAAACCTAACCCCAAATCTAAACCTAAAATCTAAACCTAACCCCAAATCTAAACCTAAAATATAAACCTAACCCCAAATCTAAACCTAACCCCAAATCTAAACCTAAAATCTAAACCTAACCCCAAATCTAAACCTAACCCCAAATCTAAACCTAAAATCTAAACCTAACCCTAAATCTAAACCTAAAATCTAAACCTAACCCCAAATCTAAACCTAAAATCTAAACCTAACCCCAAATCTAAAACTAACCCCAAATCTAAACCGAAAATCTAAACCTAACCTCAAATCTAAACCTAAAATCTAAACCTAACCCCAAATCTAACCTAAAATCTAAACCTAACCCCAAATCTAAACCTAACCCCAAATCTAAACCTAAAATCTAAACCTAACACCAAATCTAAACCTAACCCCAAATCTAAACCTAAAATCTAAACCTAACCCCAAATCTAAACCTAAAATCTAAACCTAACCCCAAATCTAAACCTAACCCCAACTCTAAACCTAAAATCTAAACCTAACCCCAAATCTAAACCTAAAATCTAAACCTAACCCCAAATCTAAACCAAAAATCTAAACCTAACCCCAAATCTAAACCTAACCCCAAATCTAAACCTAAAATCTAAACCTAACCCCAAATCTAAACCTAGCCTCAAATCTAAACCTAAAATCTAAACCTAACCCTAAATCTAAACCTAAAATCTAAACCTAACCCCAAATCTAAACCTAAAATCTAAACCTAACCCCAAATCTAAACCTGAAATCTAAACCTAACCCCAAATCTAAACCTAACCCCAAATCTAAACCTAAAATCTAAACCTAACCCTAAATCTAAACCTAAAATCTAAACCTAACCCCAAATCTAAACCTAACCCCAAATCTAAACCTAAAATCTAAACCTAACCCCAAATCTAAACCTAACCACAAATCTAAACCTAAAATCTAAACCTAACACCAAATCTAAACCTAACCCCAAATCTAAACCTAAAATCTAAACCTAAGCCCAAATCTAAACCTAAAATCTCAACCTAACCCCAAATCTAAACCTAACACCAAATCTAACCCCAAATCTAAACCTAACCCCAAATCTAAACCTAAAATCTAAACCTAACCCCAAATCTAAACCTAAAATCTAAACCTAACCCCAAATCTAAACCTAAAATCTAAGCCTAACCCCAAATCTAAACCTAACCCCAAATCTAAACCTAACTCTAAATCTAACCCTAAATCTAAACCTAACCCCAAATCTAAACCTAAAATCTAAACCTAACCCCAAATCAAAACCTAACCCCAATTCTAAACCCCAAATCTAAACCTAACCCCAAAACTAAACCTAAAATCTAAACCTAACCCCAAATCTAAACCTAAAATCTAAACCTAACCCCAAATCTAAACCAAAAATCTAAACCTAACCCCAAATCTAAACCTAAAATCTAAACCTAACCCCAAATCTAAACCTAATCCCAAATCCAAACCTAATCCAAAATCTAAACCTAAAATCTAAACCTAACCCCAAATCTAAACCTAAAATCTAAACCTAACCCTAAATCTAAACCTAACCCCAAATCTAAACCTAACCCCAAATCTAAACCTAAAATCTAAACCTAACCCCAAATCTAAACCTAAAATCTAAACCTAACACCAAATCTAAACCTAACACCAAATCTAAACCTAAAATCTAAACCTAACCCCAAATCTAAACCTAAAATCTAAACCTAACCCCAAATCTAAACCTAAAATCTAAACCTAACCCCAAATCTAAACCTAACTCCAAAACTAACCTTAAATCTAAACCTAACCACAAATCGAAACCTAAAATCTAAACCTAACCCCAAATCAAAACCTAATCCCAATTCTAAACCTAAACTCTAAACCTAACCCCAAATCTAAACCTAAAATCTAAACCTAACCCCAAATCTAAACCTAAAATCTAAACCTAACCCCAAATCTAAACCTAAACCCAAATCTAAACCTAACCCCAAATCTAAACCTAAAATCTAAACCTAACCCCAAATCTAAACCTAACCCCAAATCTAAACCTAAAATCTAAACCTAACCCTAAATCTAAACCTAAAATCTAAACCTAACCCCAAATCTAAACCTAACCCCAAATCTAAACCTAAAATCTAAACCTAACCCCAAATCTAAACTTAAAATCTAAACCTAAAATCTAAACCTAACCTGAAATCTAAACCTAACCCCAAATCTAAACCTAAAATCTAAACCTAACCCCAAATCTAAACCTAAAATCTAAACCTAACCCTAAATCTAAACCTAAAATCTAAACCTAACCCCAAATCTAAACCTAACCCCAAATCTAAACCTAAAATCTAAACCTAACCCCAAATCTAAACCTAACCCCAAATCTAAACCTAAAATCTAAACCTAACCCTAAATCTAAACCTAACCCCAAATCTAAACCTAACGCCAAATCTAAACCTAACGCCAAATCTAAACCTAAAATCTATACCTAACCCCAAATCTAAACCTAAAATCTAAACCTAACACCAAATCTAAACCTAACCCCAAATCTAAACCTAAATCTAAACCTAACCCCAAATCTAAACCTAAACCCAAATCTAAACCTAACCCCAAATCTAAACCTAAAATCTAAACCTAACCCTAAATCTAAACCTAAAATCTAAACATAACCCCAAATGTAAACCTAACCCCAAATCTAAACCTAAAATCTAAACCTAACCCCAAATCTAAACCTAACCCCAAATCTAAACCTAAAATCTAAACCTAACCCTAAATCTAAACCTAACCCCAAATCTAAACCTAACGCCAAATCTAAACCTAACGCCAAATCTAAACCTAAAATCTATACCTAACCCCAAATCTAAACCTAAAATCTAAACCTAACCCCAAATCTAAACCTAATCCCAAATCTAAACCAAAAATCTAAACCTAACCCCAAATCTAAACCTAACCCCAAATCTAAACCTAACGCCAAATCTAAACCTAACGCCAAATCTAAACCTAAAATCTAAACCTAACCCCAAATCTAAACCAAAAATCTAAACCTAACCCCAAATCTAAACCTAATCCCAAATCTAAACCAAAAATCTAAACCTAACCCCAAATCTAAACCTAACCCCAAATCTAAACCTAAAATCTAAACCTAACCCCAAATCTAAACCTAGCCTCAAATCTAAACCTAAAATCTAAACCTAACCCTAAATCTAAACCTAAAATCTAAACCTAACCCCAAATCTAAACCTAAAATCTAAACCTAACCCCAAATCTAAACCTGAAATCTAAACCTAACCCCAAATCTAAACCTAACCCCAAATCTAAACCTAAAATCTAAACCTAACCCTAAATCTAAACCTAAAATCTAAACCTAACCCCAAATCTAAACCTAACCCCAAATCTAAACCTAAAATCTAAACCTAACCCCAAATCTAAACCTAACCACAAATCTAAACCTAAAATCTAAACCTAACACCAAATCTAAACCTAACCCCAAATCTAAACCTAAAATCTAAACCTAAGCCCAAATCTAAACCTAAAATCTCAACCTAAACCCAAATCTAAACCTAACCCCAAATCTAACCCCAAATCTAAACCTAACCCCAAATCTAAACCTAAAATCTAAACCTAACCCCAAATCTAAACCTAAAATCTAAACCTAACCCCAAATCTAAACCTAAAATCTAAACCTAACCCCAAATCTAAACCTAACCCCAAATCTAAACCTAAAATCTAAACCTAACCCCAAATCTCAACCTAAAATCTAAACCTAACCCCAAATCTAAACCAAAAATCTAAACCTAACCCCAAATCTAAACCTAATCCCAAATCTAAACCAAAAATCTAAACCTAACCCCAAATCTAAACCTAACCCCAAATCTAAACCTAAAATCTAAACCTAACCCTAAATCTAAACCTAAAATCTAAACCTAACCCCAAATCTAAACCTAACCCCAAATCTAAACCTAAAATCTAAACCTAACCCCAAATCTGAACCTAAAATCTAAACCTAACCCCAAATCTGAACCTAAAATCTAAACCTAACCCCAAATCTAAACCTAAAATCTAAACCTAACCCCAAATCTAAACCTAAAATATAAACCTAACCCCAAATCTAAACCTAACCCCAAATCTAAACCTAAAATCTAAACCTAACCCCAAATCTAAACCTAACCCCAAATCTAAACCTAAAATCTAAACCTAACCCTAAATCTAAACCTAAAATCTAAACCTAACCCCAAATCTAAACCTAAAATCTAAACCTAACCCCAAATCTAAAACTAACCCCAAATCTAAACCGAAAATCTAAACCTAACCTCAAATCTAAACCTAAAATCTAAACCTAACCCCAAATCTAACCTAAAATCTAAACCTAACCCCAAATCTAAACCTAACCCCAAATCTAAACCTAAAATCTAAACCTAACACCAAATCTAAACCTAACCCCAAATCTAAACCTAAAATCTAAACCTAACCCCAAATCTAAACCTAAAATCTAAACCTAACCCCAAATCTAAACCTAACCCCAACTCTAAACCTAAAATCTAAACCTAACCCCAAATCTAAACCTAAAATCTAAACCTAACCCCAAATCTAAACCAAAAATCTAAACCTAACCCCAAATCTAAACCTAACCCCAAATCTAAACCTAAAATCTAAACCTAACCCCAAATCTAAACCTAGCCTCAAATCTAAACCTAAAATCTAAACCTAACCCTAAATCTAAACCTAAAATCTAAACCTAACCCCAAATCTAAACCTAAAATCTAAACCTAACCCCAAATCTAAACCTGAAATCTAAACCTAACCCCAAATCTAAACCTAACCCCAAATCTAAACCTAAAATCTAAACCTAACCCTAAATCTAAACCTAAAATCTAAACCTAACCCCAAATCTAAACCTAACCCCAAATCTAAACCTAAAATCTAAACCTAACCCCAAATCTAAACCTAACCACAAATCTAAACCTAAAATCTAAACCTAACACCAAATCTAAACCTAACCCCAAATCTAAACCTAAAATCTAAACCTAAGCCCAAATCTAAACCTAAAATCTCAACCTAACCCCAAATCTAAACCTAACACCAAATCTAACCCCAAATCTAAACCTAACCCCAAATCTAAACCTAAAATCTAAACCTAACCCCAAATCTAAACCTAAAATCTAAACCTAACCCCAAATCTAAACCTAAAATCTAAGCCTAACCCCAAATCTAAACCTAACCCCAAATCTAAACCTAACTCTAAATCTAACCCTAAATCTAAACCTAACCCCAAATCTAAACCTAAAATCTAAACCTAACCCCAAATCAAAACCTAACCCCAATTCTAAACCCCAAATCTAAACCTAACCCCAAAACTAAACCTAAAATCTAAACCTAACCCCAAATCTAAACCTAAAATCTAAACCTAACCCCAAATCTAAACCAAAAATCTAAACCTAACCCCAAATCTAAACCTAAAATCTAAACCTAACCCCAAATCTAAACCTAATCCCAAATCCAAACCTAATCCAAAATCTAAACCTAAAATCTAAACCTAACCCCAAATCTAAACCTAAAATCTAAACCTAACCCTAAATCTAAACCTAACCCCAAATCTAAACCTAACCCCAAATCTAAACCTAAAATCTAAACCTAACCCCAAATCTAAACCTAAAATCTAAACCTAACACCAAATCTAAACCTAACACCAAATCTAAACCTAAAATCTAAACCTAACCCCAAATCTAAACCTAAAATCTAAACCTAACCCCAAATCTAAACCTAAAATCTAAACCTAACCCCAAATCTAAACCTAACTCCAAAACTAACCTTAAATCTAAACCTAACCACAAATCGAAACCTAAAATCTAAACCTAACCCCAAATCAAAACCTAATCCCAATTCTAAACCTAAACTCTAAACCTAACCCCAAATCTAAACCTAAAATCTAAACCTAACCCCAAATCTAAACCTAAAATCTAAACCTAACCCCAAATCTAAACCTAAACCCAAATCTAAACCTAACCCCAAATCTAAACCTAAAATCTAAACCTAACCCCAAATCTAAACCTAACCCCAAATCTAAACCTAAAATCTAAACCTAACCCTAAATCTAAACCTAAAATCTAAACCTAACCCCAAATCTAAACCTAACCCCAAATCTAAACCTAAAATCTAAACCTAACCCCAAATCTAAACTTAAAATCTAAACCTAAAATCTAAACCTAACCTGAAATCTAAACCTAACCCCAAATCTAAACCTAAAATCTAAACCTAACCCCAAATCTAAACCTAAAATCTAAACCTAACCCTAAATCTAAACCTAAAATCTAAACCTAACCCCAAATCTAAACCTAACCCCAAATCTAAACCTAAAATCTAAACCTAACCCCAAATCTAAACCTAACCCCAAATCTAAACCTAAAATCTAAACCTAACCCTAAATCTAAACCTAACCCCAAATCTAAACCTAACGCCAAATCTAAACCTAACGCCAAATCTAAACCTAAAATCTATACCTAACCCCAAATCTAAACCTAAAATCTAAACCTAACACCAAATCTAAACCTAACCCCAAATCTAAACCTAAATCTAAACCTAACCCCAAATCTAAACCTAAACCCAAATCTAAACCTAACCCCAAATCTAAACCTAAAATCTAAACCTAACCCTAAATCTAAACCTAAAATCTAAACATAACCCCAAATGTAAACCTAACCCCAAATCTAAACCTAAAATCTAAACCTAACCCCAAATCTAAACCTAACCCCAAATCTAAACCTAAAATCTAAACCTAACCCTAAATCTAAACCTAACCCCAAATCTAAACCTAACGCCAAATCTAAACCTAACGCCAAATCTAAACCTAAAATCTATACCTAACCCCAAATCTAAACCTAAAATCTAAACCTAACCCCAAATCTAAACCTAATCCCAAATCTAAACCAAAAATCTAAACCTAACCCCAAATCTAAACCTAACCCCAAATCTAAACCTAACGCCAAATCTAAACCTAACGCCAAATCTAAACCTAAAATCTAAACCTAACCCCAAATCTAAACCAAAAATCTAAACCTAACCCCAAATCTAAACCTAATCCCAAATCTAAACCAAAAATCTAAACCTAACCCCAAATCTAAACCTAACCCCAAATCTAAACCTAAAATCTAAACCTAACCCCAAATCTAAACCTAGCCTCAAATCTAAACCTAAAATCTAAACCTAACCCTAAATCTAAACCTAAAATCTAAACCTAACCCCAAATCTAAACCTAAAATCTAAACCTAACCCCAAATCTAAACCTGAAATCTAAACCTAACCCCAAATCTAAACCTAACCCCAAATCTAAACCTAAAATCTAAACCTAACCCTAAATCTAAACCTAAAATCTAAACCTAACCCCAAATCTAAACCTAACCCCAAATCTAAACCTAAAATCTAAACCTAACCCCAAATCTAAACCTAACCACAAATCTAAACCTAAAATCTAAACCTAACACCAAATCTAAACCTAACCCCAAATCTAAACCTAAAATCTAAACCTAAGCCCAAATCTAAACCTAAAATCTCAACCTAACCCCAAATCTAAACCTAACCCCAAATCTAACCCCAAATCTAAACCTAACCCCAAATCTAAACCTAAAATCTAAACCTAACCCCAAATCTAAACCTAAAATCTAAACCTAACCCCAAATCTAAACCTAAAATCTAAGCCTAACCCCAAATCTAAACCTAACCCCAAATCTAAACCTAACTCTAAATCTAACCCTAAATCTAAACCTAACCCCAAATCTAAACCTAAAATCTAAACCTAACCCCAAATCAAAACCTAACCCCAATTCTAAACCCCAAATCTAAACCTAACCCCAAAACTAAACCTAAAATCTAAACCTAACCCCAAATCTAAACCTAAAATCTAAACCTAACCCCAAATCTAAACCAAAAATCTAAACCTAACCCCAAATCTAAACCTAAAATCTAAACCTAACCCCAAATCTAAACCTAATCCCAAATCCAAACCTAATCCAAAATCTAAACCTAAAATCTAAACCTAACCCCAAATCTAAACCTAAAATCTAAACCTAACGCCAAATCTAAACCTAACGCCAAATCTAAACCTAAAATCTAAACCTAACCCCAAATCTAAACCTAAAATCTAAACCTAACACCAAATCTAAACCTAACACCAAATCTAAACCTAAAATCTAAACCTAACCCCAAATCTAAACCTAAAATCTAAACCTAACCCCAAATCTAAACGTAAAATCTAAACCTAACCCCAAATCTAAACCTAACTCCAAAACTAACCTTAAATCTAAACCTAACCACAAATCGAAACCTAAAATCTAAACCTAACCCCAAATCAAAACCTAATCCCAATTCTAAACCTAAACTCTAAACCTAACCCCAAATCTAAACCTAAAATCTAAACCTAACCCCAAATCTAAACCTAAAATCTAAACCTAACCCCAAATCTAAACCTAAACCCAAATCTAAACCTAACCCCAAATCTAAACCTAAAATCTAAACCTAACCCCAAATCTAAACCTAACCCCAAATCTAAACCTAAAATCTAAACCTAACCCTAAATCTAAACCTAAAATCTAAACCTAACCCCAAATCTAAACCTAACCCCAAATCTAAACCTAAAATCTAAACCTAACCCCAAATCTAAACTTAAAATCTAAACCTAAAATCTAAACCTAACCTGAAATCTAAACCTAACCCCAAATCTAAACCTAAAATCTAAACCTAACCCCAAATCTAAACCTAAAATCTAAAGCTAACCCTAAATCTAAACCTAAAATCTAAACCTAACCCCAAATGTAAACCTAACCCCAAATCTAAACCTAAAATCTAAACCTAACCCCAAATCAAAACCTAACCCCAATTCTAAACCCCAAATCTAAACCTAACCCCAAAACTAAACCTAAAATCTAAACCTAACCCCAAATCTAAACCTAAAATCTAAACCTAACCCCAAATCTAAACCAAAAATCTAAACCTAACCCCAAATCTAAACCTAAAATCTAAACCTAACCCCAAATCTAAACCTAATCCCAAATCCAAACCTAATCCAAAATCTAAACCTAAAATCTAAACCTAACCCCAAATCTAAACCTAAAATCTAAACCTAACCCTAAATCTAAACCTAACCCCAAATCTAAACCTAACCCCAAATCTAAACCTAAAATCTAAACCTAACCCCAAATCTAAACCTAAAATCTAAACCTAACACCAAATCTAAACCTAACACCAAATCTAAACCTAAAATCTAAACCTAACCCCAAATCTAAACCTAAAATCTAAACCTAACCCCAAATCTAAACCTAAAATCTAAACCTAACCCCAAATCTAAACCTAACTCCAAAACTAACCTTAAATCTAAACCTAACCACAAATCGAAACCTAAAATCTAAACCTAACCCCAAATCAAAACCTAATCCCAATTCTAAACCTAAACTCTAAACCTAACCCCAAATCTAAACCTAAAATCTAAACCTAACCCCAAATCTAAACCTAAAATCTAAACCTAACCCCAAATCTAAACCTAAACCCAAATCTAAACCTAACCCCAAATCTAAACCTAAAATCTAAACCTAACCCCAAATCTAAACCTAACCCCAAATCTAAACCTAAAATCTAAACCTAACCCTAAATCTAAACCTAAAATCTAAACCTAACCCCAAATCTAAACCTAACCCCAAATCTAAACCTAAAATCTAAACCTAACCCCAAATCTAAACTTAAAATCTAAACCTAAAATCTAAACCTAACCTGAAATCTAAACCTAACCCCAAATCTAAACCTAAAATCTAAACCTAACCCCAAATCTAAACCTAAAATCTAAACCTAACCCTAAATCTAAACCTAAAATCTAAACCTAACCCCAAATCTAAACCTAACCCCAAATCTAAACCTAAAATCTAAACCTAACCCCAAATCTAAACCTAACCCCAAATCTAAACCTAAAATCTAAACCTAACCCTAAATCTAAACCTAACCCCAAATCTAAACCTAACGCCAAATCTAAACCTAACGCCAAATCTAAACCTAAAATCTATACCTAACCCCAAATCTAAACCTAAAATCTAAACCTAACACCAAATCTAAACCTAACCCCAAATCTAAACCTAAATCTAAACCTAACCCCAAATCTAAACCTAAACCCAAATCTAAACCTAACCCCAAATCTAAACCTAAAATCTAAACCTAACCCTAAATCTAAACCTAAAATCTAAACATAACCCCAAATGTAAACCTAACCCCAAAT
This sequence comes from Patagioenas fasciata, assembly GCF_037038585.1. Classification (NCBI taxonomy): domain Eukaryota; kingdom Metazoa; phylum Chordata; class Aves; order Columbiformes; family Columbidae; genus Patagioenas; species Patagioenas fasciata. The sequence continues at coordinate 151,093 of NW_027288755.1, read as the reverse complement.
CTAAACCTAAAATCTAAACCTAACCCCAAATCTAAACCTAACCCCAAATCTAAACCTAAAATCTAAACCTAACCCTAAATCTAAACCTAACCCCAAATCTAAACCTAACGCCAAATCTAAACCTAACGCCAAATCTAAACCTAAAATCTATACCTAACCCCAAATCTAAACCTAAAATCTAAACCTAACCCCAAATCTAAACCTAATCCCAAATCTAAACCAAAAATCTAAACCTAACCCCAAATCTAAACCTAACCCCAAATCTAAACCTAACGCCAAATCTAAACCTAACGCCAAATCTAAACCTAAAATCTAAACCTAACCCCAAATCTAAACCAAAAATCTAAACCTAACCCCAAATCTAAACCTAATCCCAAATCTAAACCAAAAATCTAAACCTAACCCCAAATCTAAACCTAACCCCAAATCTAAACCTAAAATCTAAACCTAACCCCAAATCTAAACCTAGCCTCAAATCTAAACCTAAAATCTAAACCTAACCCTAAATCTAAACCTAAAATCTAAACCTAACCCCAAATCTAAACCTAACCCCAAATCTAAACCTAAAATCTAAACCTAACCCTAAATCTAAACCTAAAATCTAAACCTAACCCCAAATCTAAACCTAGCCTCAAATCTAAACCTAAAATCTAAACCTAACCCTAAATCTAAACCTAAAATCTAAACCTAACCCCAAATCTAAACCTAAAATCTAAACCTAAAATCTAAACCTAACCCCAAATCTAAACCTGAAATCTAAACCTAACCCCAAATCTAAACCTAACCCCAAATCTAAACCTAAAATCTAAACCTAACCCTAAATCTAAACCTAAAATCTAAACCTAACCCCAAATCTAAACCTAACCCCAAATCTAAACCTAAAATCTAAACCTAACCCCAAATCTAAACCTAACCACAAATCTAAACCTAAAATCTAAACCTAACACCAAATCTAAACCTAACCCCAAATCTAAACCTAAAATCTAAACCTAAGCCCAAATCTAAACCTAAAATCTCAACCTAACCCCAAATCTAAACCTAACCCCAAATCTAACCCCAAATCTAAACCTAACCCCAAATCTAAACCTAAAATCTAAACCTAACCCCAAATCTAAACCTAAAATCTAAACCTAACCCCAAATCTAAACCTAAAATCTAAGCCTAACCCCAAATCTAAACCTAACCCCAAATCTAAACCTAACTCTAAATCTAACCCTAAATCTAAACCTAACCCCAAATCTAAACCTAAAATCTAAACCTAACCCCAAATCAAAACCTAACCCCAATTCTAAACCCCAAATCTAAACCTAACCCCAAAACTAAACCTAAAATCTAAACCTAACCCCAAATCTAAACCTAAAATCTAAACCTAACCCCAAATCTAAACCAAAAATCTAAACCTAACCCCAAATCTAAACCTAAAATCTAAACCTAACCCCAAATCTAAACCTAATCCCAAATCCAAACCTAATCCAAAATCTAAACCTAAAATCTAAACCTAACCCCAAATCTAAACCTAAAATCTAAACCTAACGCCAAATCTAAACCTAACGCCAAATCTAAACCTAAAATCTAAACCTAACCCCAAATCTAAACCTAAAATCTAAACCTAACACCAAATCTAAACCTAACACCAAATCTAAACCTAAAATCTAAACCTAACCCCAAATCTAAACCTAAAATCTAAACCTAACCCCAAATCTAAACGTAAAATCTAAACCTAACCCCAAATCTAAACCTAACTCCAAAACTAACCTTAAATCTAAACCTAACCACAAATCGAAACCTAAAATCTAAACCTAACCCCAAATCAAAACCTAATCCCAATTCTAAACCTAAACTCTAAACCTAACCCCAAATCTAAACCTAAAATCTAAACCTAACCCCAAATCTAAACCTAAAATCTAAACCTAACCCCAAATCTAAACCTAAACCCAAATTTAAACCTAACCCCAAATCTAAACCTAAAATCTAAACCTAACCCCAAATCTAAACCTAACCCCAAATCTAAACCTAAAATCTAAACCTAACCCTAAATCTAAACCTAAAATCTAAACCTAACCCCAAATCTAAACCTAACCCCAAATCTAAACCTAAAATCTAAACCTAACCCCAAATCTAAACTTAAAATCTAAACCTAAAATCTAAACCTAACCTGAAATCTAAACCTAACCCCAAATCTAAACCTAAAATCTAAACCTAACCCCAAATCTAAACCTAAAATCTAAAGCTAACCCTAAATCTAAACCTAAAATCTAAACCTAACCCCAAATGTAAACCTAACCCCAAATCTAAACCTAAAATCTAAACCTAACCCCAAATCTAAACCTAACCCCAAATCTAAACCTAAAATCTAAACCTAACCCTAAATCTAAACCTAACCCCAAATCTAAACCTAACGCCAAATCTAAACCTAACGCCAAATCTAAACCTAAAATCTATACCTAACCCCAAATCTAAACCTAAAATCTAAACCTAACACCAAATCTAAACCTAACCCCAAATCTAAACCTAAATCTAAACCTAACCCAAAATCTAAACCTAAACCCAAATCTAAACCTAACCCCAAATCTAAACCTAAAATCTAAACCTAACCCCAAATCTAAACCTAACCCCAAATCTAAACCTAAAATCTAAACCTAACCCCAAATCTAAACCTAAAATCTAAACCTAACCCCAAATCTAAACCTAACCCCAAGTCTAAATCTAAAATCTAAACCTAACCCCAAATGTAAACCTAAAATCTAAACCTAACCCCAAATCTAAACCTAACCCCAAATCTAAACCTAAAATTTAAACCTAACCCCAAATCTAAACCTAAAATCTAAACCTAACACCAAATCTAAACCTAAAATCTAAACCTAACCCCAAATCTAAACCTAACCCCAAATCTAAACCTAAATCTAAACCTAACCCCAAATCTAAACCTAAAATCTAAACCTAACCCCAAATCTAAACCTAACCCCAAATCTAAACCTAAAATCTAAACCTAACCCCAAATCTAAACCTAAAATCTAAACCTAACCCCAAATCTAAACCTAACCCCAAATCTAAACCTAAAATCTAAACCTAACCCCAAATCTCAACCTAAAATCTAAACCTAACCCCAAATCTAAACCTAACCCCAAATCTAAACCTAAAATCTAAACCTAACCCTAAATCTAAACCTAAAATCTAAACATAACGCCAAATGTAAACCTAACCCCAAATCTAAACCTAAAATCTAAACCTAACCCCAAATCTAAACCTAACCCCAAATCTAAACCTAAAATCTAAACCTAACCCTAAATCTAAACCTAACCCCAAATCTAAACCTAACGCCAAATCTAAACCTAACGCCAAATCTAAACCTAAAATCTATACCTAACCCCAAATCTAAACCTAAAATCTAAACCTAACACCAAATCTAAACCTAACCCCAAATCTAAACCTAAATCTAAACCTAACCCCAAATCTAAACCTAAACCCAAATCTAAACCTAACCCCAAATCTAAACCTAAAATCTAAACCTAACCCCAAATCTAAACCTAACCCCAAATCTAAACCTAAAATCTAAACCTAACCCCAAATCTAACCTAAAATCTAAACCTAACCCCAAATCTAAACCTAACCCCAAATCTAAACCTAAAATCTAAACCTAACACCAAATCTAAACCTAACCCCAAATCTAAACCTAAAATCTAAACCTAACCCCAAATCTAAACCTAAAATCTAAACCTAACCCCAAATCTAAACCTAACCCCAACTCTAAACCTAAAATCTAAACCTAACCCCAAATCTAAACCTAAAATCTAAACCTAACCCCAAATCTAAACCAAAAATCTAAACCTAACCCCAAATCTAAACCTAATCCCAAATCTAAACCAAAAATCTAAACCTAACCCCAAATCTAAACCTAACCCCAAATCTAAACCTAAAATCTAAACCTAACCCCAAATCTAAACCTAGCCTCAAATCTAAACCTAAAATCTAAACCTAACCCTAAATCTAAACCGAAAATCTAAACCTAACCCCAAATCTAAACCTAAAATCTAAACCTAACCCCAAATCTAAACCTGAAATCTAAACCTAACCCCAAATCTAAACCTAACCCCAAATCTAAACCTAAAATCTAAACCTAACCCTAAATCTAAACCTAAAATCTAAACCTAACCCCAAATCTAAACCTAACCCCAAATCTAAACCTAAAATCTAAACCTAACCCCAAATCTAAACCTAACCACAAATCTAAACCTAAAATCTAAACCTAACACCAAATCTAAACCTAACCCCAAATCTAAACCTAAAATCTAAACCTAAGCCCAAATCTAAACCTAAAATCTCAACCTAACCCCAAATCTAAACCTAACCCCAAATCTAACCCCAAATCTAAACCTAACCCCAAATCTAAACCTAAAATCTAAACCTAACCCCAAATCTAAACCTAAAATCTAAACCTAACCCCAAATCTAAACCTAAAATCTAAGCCTAACCCCAAATCTAAACCTAACCCCAAATCTAAACCTAACTCTAAATCTAACCCTAAATCTAAACCTAACCCCAAATCTAAACCTAAAATCTAAACCTAACCCCAAATCAAAACCTAACCCCAATTCTAAACCCCAAATCTAAACCTAACCCCAAAACTAAACCTAAAATCTAAACCTAACCCCAAATCTAAACCTAAAATCTAAACCTAACCCCAAATCTAAACCAAAAATCTAAACCTAACCCCAAATCTAAACCTAAAATCTAAACCTAACCCCAAATCTAAACCTAATCCCAAATCCAAACCTAATCCAAAATCTAAACCTAAAATCTAAACCTAACCCCAAATCTAAACCTAAAATCTAAACCTAACGCCAAATCTAAACCTAACGCCAAATCTAAACCTAAAATCTAAACCTAACCCCAAATCTAAACCTAAAATCTAAACCTAACACCAAATCTAAACCTAACACCAAATCTAAACCTAAAATCTAAACCTAACCCCAAATCTAAACCTAAAATCTAAACCTAACCCCAAATCTAAACCTAAAATCTAAACCAAACCCCAAATCTAAACGTAAAATCTAAACCTAACCCCAAATCTAAACCTAACTCCAAAACTAACCTTAAATCTAAACCTAACCACAAATCGAAACCTAAAATCTAAACCTAACCCCAAATCAAAACCTAATCCCAATTCTAAACCTAAACTCTAAACCTAACCCCAAATCTAAACCTAAAATCTAAACCTAACCCCAAATCTAAACCTAAAATCTAAACCTAACCCCAAATCTAAACCTAAACCCAAATCTAAACCTAACCCCAAATCTAAACCTAAAATCTAAACCTAACCCCAAATCTAAACCTAACCCCAAATCTAAACCTAAAATCTAAACCTAACCCTAAATCTAAACCTAAAATCTAAACCTAACCCCAAATCTAAACCTAACCCCAAATCTAAACCTAAAATCTAAACCTAACCCCAAATCTAAACTTAAAATCTAAACCTAAAATCTAAACCTAACCTGAAATCTAAACCTAACCCCAAATCTAAACCTAAAATCTAAACCTAACCCCAAATCTAAACCTAAAATCTAAAGCTAACCCTAAATCTAAACCTAAAATCTAAACCTAACCCCAAATGTAAACCTAACCCCAAATCTAAACCTAAAATCTAAACCTAACCCCAAATCTAAACCTAACCCCAAATCTAAACCTAAAATCTAAACCTAACCCTAAATCTAAACCTAACCCCAAATCTAAACCTAACGCCAAATCTAAACCTAACGCCAAATCTAAACCTAAAATCTATACCTAACCCCAAATCTAAACCTAAAATCTAAACCTAACACCAAATCTAAACCTAACCCCAAATCTAAACCTAAATCTAAACCTAACCCCAAATCTAAACCTAAACCCAAATCTAAACCTAACCCCAAATCTAAACCTAAAATCTAAACCTAACCCCAAATCTAAACCTAACCCCAAATCTAAACCTAAAATCTAAACCTAACCCCAAATCTAAACCTAAAATCTAAACCTAACCCCAAATCTAAACCTAACCCCAAGTCTAAATCTAAAATCTAAACCTAACCCCAAATGTAAACCTAAAATCTAAACCTAACCCCAAATCTAAACCTAACCCCAAATCTAAACCTAAAATTTAAACCTAACCCCAAATCTAAACCTAAAATCTAAACCTAACACCAAATCTAAACCTAAAATCTAAACCTAACCCCAAATCTAAACCTAACCCCAAATCTAAACCTAAATCTAAACCTAACCCCAAATCTAAACCTAAAATCTAAACCTAACCCCAAATCTAAACCTAACCCCAAATCTAAACCTAAAATCTAAACCTAACCCCAAATCTAAACCTAAAATCTAAACCTAACCCCAAATCTAAACCTAACCCCAAATCTAAACCTAAAATCTAAACCTAACCCCAAATCTCAACCTAAAATCTAAACCTAACCCCAACTCTAACCCCAAATCTAAACCTAACCCCAAATCTAAACCTAAAATCTCAACCTAACCCCAAATCTAAACCTAACCCCAAATCTAACCCGAAATCTAAACCTAACCCCAAATCTAAACCTAAAATCTAAACCTAACCCCAAATCTAAACCTAACCCCAAATCTAAACCTAAAATCGAAACCTAACCCCAAATCTGAACCTAAAATCTAAACCTAACCCCAAATCTGAACCTAAAATCTAAACCTAACCCCAAATCTAAACCTAACCCCAAATCTAAACCTAAAATCTAAACCTAACCCCAAATCTAAACCTAACCCCAAATCTAAACCTAAAATCTAAACCTAACCCTAAATCTAAACCTAAAATCTAAACCTAACCCCAAATCTAAACCTAAAATCTAAACCTAACCCCAAATCTAAAACTAACCCCAAATCTAAACCGAAAATCTAAACCTAACCTCAAATCTAAACCTAAAATCTAAACCTAACCCCAAATCTAACCTAAAATCTAAACCTAACCCCAAATCTAAACCTAACCCCAAATCTAAACCTAAAATCTAAACCTAACACCAAATCTAAACCTAACCCCAAATCTAAACCTAAAATCTAAACCTAACCCCAAATGTAAACCTAACCCCAAATCTAAACCTAAAATCTAAACCTAACCCCAAATCTAAACCTAACCCCAAATCTAAACCTAAAATCTAAACCTAACCCTAAATCTAAACCTAACCCCAAATCTAAACCTAACGCCAAATCTAAACCTAACCCCAAATCTAAACCTAACCCCAAATCTAAATCTAAAATCTAAACCTAACCCTAAATCTAAACCTAACCCCAAATCTAAACCTAACGCCAAATCTAAACCTAACGCCAAATCTAAATCTAAAATCTATACCTAACCCCAAATCTAAACCTAAAATCTAAACCTAACACCAAATCTAAACCTAACCCCAAATCTAAACCTAAATCTAAACCTAACCCCAAATCTAAACCTAAACCCAAATCTAAACCTAACCCCAAATCTAAACCTAAAATCTAAACCTAACCCCAAATCTAAACCTAACCCCAAATCTAAACCTAAAATCTAAACCTAACCCCAAATCTAAACCTAAAATCTAAACCTAACCCCAAATCTAAACCTAACCCCAAGTCTAAACCTAAAATCTAAACCTAACCCCAAATCTAAACCTAAAATCTAAACCTAACCCCAAATCTAAACCTAACCCCAAATCTAAACCTAAAATTTAAACCTAACCCCAAATCTAAACCTAAAATCTAAACCTAACACCAAATCTAAACCTAAAATCTAAACCTAACCCCAAATCTAAACCTAACCCCAAATCTAAACCTAAATCTAAACCTAACCCCAAATCTAAACCTAAAATCTAAACCTAACCCCAAATCTAAACCTAACCCCAAATCTAAACCTAAAATCTAAACCTAACCCCAAATCTAAACCTAAAATCTAAACCTAACCCCAAATCTAAACCTAACCCCAAATCTAAACCTAAAATCTAAACCTAACCCCAAATCTCAACCTAAAATCTAAACCTAACCCCAAATCTAAACCTAACCCCAAATCTAAACCTAAAATCTAAACCTAACCCCAAATCTAAACCTAAAATCTAAACCTAACCCCAAATCTAAACCTGAAATCTAAACCTAACCCCAAATCTAAACCTAACCCCAAATCTAAACCTAAAATCTAAACCTAACCCTAAATCTAAACCTAAAATCTAAACCTAACCCCAAATCTAAACCTAACCCCAAATCTAAACCTAAAATCTAAACCTAACCCCAAATCTAAACCTAACCACAAATCTAAACCTAAAATCTAAACCTAACACCAAATCTAAACCTAACCCCAAATCTAAACCTAAAATCTAAACCTAAGCCCAAATCTAAACCTAAAATCTCAACCTAACCCCAAATCTAAACCTAACCCCAAATCTAACCCCAAATCTAAACCTAACCCCAAATCTAAACCTAAAATCTAAACCTAACCCCAAATCTAAACCTAAAATCTAAACCTAACCCCAAATCTAAACCTAAAATCTAAGCCTAACCCCAAATCTAAACCTAACCCCAAATCTAAACCTAACTCTAAATCTAACCCTAAATCTAAACCTAACCCCAAATCTAAACCTAAAATCTAAACCTAACCCCAAATCAAAACCTAACCCCAATTCTAAACCCCAAATCTAAACCTAACCCCAAAACTAAACCTAAAATCTAAACCTAACCCCAAATCTAAACCTAAAATCTAAACCTAACCCCAAATCTAAACCAAAAATCTAAACCTAACCCCAAATCTAAACCTAAAATCTAAACCTAACCCCAAATCTAAACCTAATCCCAAATCCAAACCTAATCCAAAATCTAAACCTAAAATCTAAACCTAACCCCAAATCTAAACCTAAAATCTAAACCTAACGCCAAATCTAAACCTAACGCCAAATCTAAACCTAAAATCTAAACCTAACCCCAAATCTAAACCTAAAATCTAAACCTAACACCAAATCTAAACCTAACACCAAATCTAAACCTAAAATATAAACCTAACCCCAAATCTAAACCTAAAATCTAAACCTAACCCCAAATCTAAACCTAAAATCTAAACCAAACCCCAAATCTAAACGTAAAATCTAAACCTAACCCCAAATCTAAACCTAACTCCAAAACTAACCTTAAATCTAAACCTAACCACAAATCGAAACCTAAAATCTAAACCTAACCCCAAATCAAAACCTAATCCCAATTCTAAACCTAAACTCTAAACCTAACCCCAAATCTAAACCTAAAATCTAAACCTAACCCCAAATCTAAACCTAAAATCTAAACCTAACCCCAAATCTAAACCTAAACCCAAATCTAAACCTAACCCCAAATCTAAACCTAAAATCTAAACCTAACCCCAAATCTAAACCTAACCCCAAATCTAAACCTAAAATCTAAACCTAACCCTAAATCTAAACCTAAAATCTAAACCTAACCCCAAATCTAAACCTAACCCCAAATCTAAACCTAAAATCTAAACCTAACCCCAAATCTAAACTTAAAATCTAAACCTAAAATCTAAACCTAACCTGAAATCTAAACCTAACCCCAAATCTAAACCTAAAATCTAAACCTAACCCCAAATCTAAACCTAAAATCTAAAGCTAACCCTAAATCTAAACCTAAAATCTAAACCTAACCCCAAATGTAAACCTAACCCCAAATCTAAACCTAAAATCTAAACCTAACCCCAAATCTAAACCTAACCCCAAATCTAAACCTAAAATCTAAACCTAACCCTAAATCTAAACCTAACCCCAAATCTAAACCTAACGCCAAATCTAAACCTAACGCCAAATCTAAACCTAAAATCTAAACCTAACCCCAAATCTAAACCTAACCCCAAATCTAAACCTAAAATCTAAACCTAACCCCAAATCTAAACCTAACCCCAAATCTAAACCTAAAATCTAAACCTAACCCCAAATCTAAACCTAAAATCTAAACCTAACCCCAAATCTAAACCTAACCCCAAGTCTAAATCTAAAATCTAAACCTAACCCCAAATGTAAACCTAAAATCTAAACCTAACCCCAAATCTAAACCTAACCCCAAATCTAAACCTAAAATTTAAACCTAACCCCAAATCTAAACCTAAAATCTAAACCTAACACCAAATCTAAACCTAAAATCTAAACCTAACCCCAAATCTAAACCTAACCCCAAATCTAAACCTAAATCTAAACCTAACCCCAAATCTAAACCTAAAATCTAAACCTAACCCCAAATCTAAACCTAACCCCAAATCTAAACCTAAAATCTAAACCTAACCCCAAATCTAAACCTAAAATCTAAACCTAACCCCAAATCTAAACCTAACCCCAAATCTAAACCTAAAATCTAAACCTAACCCCAAATCTCAGCCTAAAATCTAAACCTAACCCCAAATCTAAACCTAACCACAAATCTAAACCAAAAATCTAAACCTAACCCCAACTCTAACCCCAAATCTAAACCTAACCCCAAATCTAAACCTAAAATCTCAACCTAACCCCAAATCTAAACCTAACCCCAAATCTAACCCCAAATCTAAACCTAACCCCAAATCTAAACCTAAAATCTAAACCTAACCCTAAATCTAAACCTAAAATCTAAACCTAACCCCAAATCTAAACCTAAACCCAAATCTAAACCTAAAATCGAAACCTAACCCCAAATCTGAACCTAAAATCTAAACCTAACCCCAAATCTGAACCTAAAATCTAAACCTAACCCCAAATCTAAACCTAAAATCTAAACCTAACCCCAAATCTAAACCTAACCCCAAATCTAAACCTAAAATCTAAACCTAACCCCAAATCTAAACCTAACCCCAAATCTAAACCTAAAATCTAAACCTAACCCTAAATCTAAACCTAAAATCTAAACCTAACCCCAAATCTAAACCTAAAATCTAAACCTAACCCCAAATCTAAAACTAACCCCAAATCTAAACCGAAAATCTAAACCTAACCTCAAATCTAAACCTAAAATCTAAACCTAACCCCAAATCTAACCTAAAATCTAAACCTAACCCCAAATCTAAACCTAACCCCAAATCTAAACCTAAAATCTAAACCTAACACCAAATCTAAACCTAACCCCAAATCTAAACCTAAAATCTAAACCTAACCCCAAATGTAAACCTAACCCCAAATCTAAACCTAAAATCTAAACCTAACCCCAAATCTAAACCTAACCCCAAATCTAAACCTAAAATCTAAACCTAACCCTAAATCTAAACCTAACCCCAAATCTAAACCTAACGCCAAATCTAAACCTAACCCCAAATCTAAACCTAACCCCAAATCTAAATCTAAAATCTAAACCTAACCCTAAATCTAAACCTAACCCCAAATCTAAACCTAACGCCAAATCTAAACCTAACGCCAAATCTAAATCTAAAATCTATACCTAACCCCAAATCTAAACCTAAAATCTAAACCTAACACCAAATCTAAACCTAACCCCAAATCTAAACCTAAATCTAAACCTAACCCCAAATCTAAACCTAAACCCAAATCTAAACCTAACCCCAAATCTAAACCTAAAATCTAAACCTAACCCCAAATCTAAACCTAACCCCAAATCTAAACCTAAAATCTAAACCTAACCCCAAATCTAAACCTAAAATCTAAACCTAACCCCAAATCTAAACCTAAAATCTAAACCTAACCCCAAATCTAAACCTAACCCCAAATCTAAACCTAAAATCTAAACCTAACCCCAAATCTAAACCTAACCCCAAATCTAAACCTAAAATTTAAACCTAACCCCAAATCTAAACCTAAAATCTAAACCTAACACCAAATCTAAACCTAAAATCTAAACCTAACCCCAAATCTAAACCTAACCCCAAATCTAAACCTAAATCTAAACCTAACCCCAAATCTAAACCTAAAATCTAAACCTAACCCCAAATCTAAACCTAACCCCAAATCTAAACCTAAAATCTAAACCTAACCCCAAATCTAAACCTAAAATCTAAACCTAACCCCAAATCTAAACCTAACCCCAAATCTAAACCTAAAATCTAAACCTAACCCCAAATCTCAACCTAAAATCTAAACCTAACCCCAAATCTAAACCTAACCCCAAATCTAAACCTAAAATCTAAACCTAACCCCAAATCTAAACCTAAAATCTAAACCTAACCCCAAATCTAAACCTAAAATCTAAACCTAACCCCAAATCTAAACTTAAAATCTAAACCTAGAATCTAAACCTAACCTAAAATCTAAACCTAACCCCAAATCTAAACCTAAAATCTAAACCTAACCCCAAATCTAAACCTAACCCCAAATCTAAACCTAAAATCTAAACCTAACCACAAATCTAAACCTAAAATCTAAACCTAACCCCAAATGTAAACCTAACCCCAAATCTAAACCTAAAATCTAAACCTAACCCCAAATCTAAACCTAAAATCTAAACCTAACCCCAAATCTAAACCTAACCCCAAATCTAAACCTAAAATCTAAACCTAACCCTAAATCTAAACCTAACCCCAAATCTAAACCGAACGCCAAATCTAAACCTAACGCCAAATCTAAACCTAACGCCAAATCTAAACCTAAAATCTATACCTAACCCCAAATCTAAACCTAAAATCTAAACCTAACACCAAATCTAAACCTAACCCCAAATCTAACCCTAAAATCTAAACCTAACCCCAAATCTCAACCTAAAATCTAAACCTAACCCCAAATCTAAACCAAAAATCTAAACCTAACCCCAAACCTAACCCCAAATCTAAACCTAACCCCAAATCTAAACCTAAAATCTCAACCTAACCCCAAATCTAAACCTAACCCCAAATCTAACCCCAAATCTAAACCTAACCCCAAATCTAAACCTAAAATCTAAACCTAACCCCAAATCTAAACCTAAAATCTAAACCTAACCCCAAATCTAAACCTAACCCCAAATCTAAACCTAACTCCAAATCTAACCCTAAATCTAAACCTAACCCCAAATCTAAACCTAAAATCTAAACCTAACCCCAAATCAAAACCTAACCCCAATTCTAAACCCCAAATCTAAACCTAATCCCAAAACTAAACCTAAAATCTAAACCTAACCCCAAATCTAAACCAAAAATCTAAACCTAACCCCAAATCTAAACCAAAAATCTAAACCTAACCCCAAATCTAAACCTAAAATCTAAACCTAACCCCAAATCTAAACCTAACCCCAAATCCAAACCTAACCCAAAATCTAAACCTAAAATCTAAACCTAACCCCAAATCTAAACCTAAAATCTAAACCTAACCCTAAATCTAAACCTAACCCCAAATCTAAACCTAACCCCAAATCTAAACCTAAAATCTAAACCTAACCCCAAATCTAAACCTAAAATCTAAACCTAACACCAAATCTAAACCTAAAATCTAAACCTAACACCAAATCTAAACCTAAAATCTAAACCAAACCGCAAATCTAAACGTAAAATCTAAACATAACCCCAAATCTAAACCTAAAATCTAAACCAAACCGCAAATCTAAACGTAAAATCTAAACCTAACCCCAAATCTAAACCTAACCCCAAATCTAACCTTAAATCTAAACCTAACCCCAAATCGAAACCTAAAATCTAAACCTAACCCCAAATCAAAACCTAACCCCAATTCTAAACCTAAACTCTAAACCTAACCCCAAATCTAAACCTAAAATCTAAACCTAACCCCAAATCTAAACCTAAAATCTAAACCTAACCCCAAATCTAAACCTAACCCCAAATCTAAACCCCAAATCTAAACCTAACCCTAAATCTAAACCTAAAATCTAAACCTAAGCCCAAATCTAAACCTAACCCCAAATCTAAACCTAAAATCTAAACCTAACTCCAAATCTAAACTTAAAATCTAAACCTAACCCCAAATCTAAACCTAACCCCAAATCTAAACCTAAAATCTAAACCTAACCCCAAATCTAAACTTAAAATCTAAACCTAAAATCTAAACCTAACCTAAAATCTAAACCTAACCCCAAATCTAAACCTAAAATCTAAACCTAACCCCAAATGTAAACCTAACCCCAAATCTAAACCTAAAATCTAAACCTAACCCCATATCTAAACCTAAAATCTAAACCTAACCCCAAATCTAAACCTAACCCCAAATCTAAACCTAAAATCTAAACCTTACCCTAAATCTAAACCTAACCCCAAATCTAAACCTAACGCCAAATCTAAACCAAACGCCAAATCTAAACCTAAAATCTATACCTAACCCCAAATCTAAACCTAAAATCTAAACCTAACCCCAAATCTAAACCTAACCCCAAATCTAAACCTAAATCTAAACCTAACCCCAAATCTAAACCTAACCCCAAATCTAAACCTAACCCCAAATCTAAACCTAAAATCTAAACCTAACCCCAAATCTAAACCTAACCCCAAATCTAAACCTAAAATCTAAACCTAACCCCAAATCTAAACCTAAAATCTAAACCTAACCCCAAATCTAAACCTAACCCCAAGTCTAAATCTAAAATCTAAACCTAACCCCAAATCTAAACCTAAAATCTAAACCTAACCCCAAATCTAAACCTAACCCCAAATCTAAACCTAAAATTTAAACCTAACCCCAAATCTAAACCTAAAATCTAAACCTAACACCAAATCTAAACCTAAAATCTAAACCTAACCCCAAATCTAAACCTAAAATCTCAACCTAACCCCAAATCTAAACCTAACCCCAAATCTAACCCCAAATCTAAACCTAACCCCAAATCTAAACCTAAAATCTAAACCTAACCCCAAATCTAAACCTAAAATCCAAACCTAACCCCAAATCTAAACCTAAAATCTAAACCTAACCCCAAATCTAAACCTAAAATCTAAACCTAACCCTAAATCTAAACCTAACCTTAAATCTAAACCTAACCCCAAATCTAAACCTAACTCCAAATCTAACCTTAAATCTAAACCTAACCCCAAATCGAAACCTAAAATCTAAACCTAACCCCAAATCAAAACCTAACCCCAATTCTAAACCTAAACTCTAAACCTAACCCCAAATCTAAACCTAAAATCTAAACCTAACCCCAAATGTAAACCTAAAATCTAAACCTAACCCCAAATCTAAACCTAAAATCTAAACCTAACCCCAAATCTAAACCTAACCCCAAATCTAAACCTAAAATCTAAACCTAACCCTAAATCTAAACCTAAAATCTAAACCTAACCCCAAATCTAAACCTAACCCCAAATCTAAACCTAAAATCTAAACCTAACCCCAAATCTAAACCTAAAATCTAAACCTAACCCCAAATCTAAACCTAACCCCAAATCTAAACCTAACCCCAAATCTAAACCTAAAATCTAAACCTAACCCCAAATCTAAACCTAACCCCAAATCTAAACCTAAAATCTAAACCTAACCCTAAATCTAAACCTAAAATCTAAACCTAACCCCAAATCTAAACCTAACCCCAAATCTAAACCTAAAATCTAAACCTAACCCCAAATCTAAACCTAAAATCTAAACCTAACCCCAAATCTAAACCTAACCCCAAATCTAAACCTAAAATCTAAACCTAACCCCAAATCTAAACTTAAAATCTAAACCTAAAATCTAAACCTAACCTAAAATCTAAACCTAACCCCAAATCTAAACCTAAAATCTAAACCTAACCCCAAATCTAAACCTAACCCCAAATCTAAACCTAAAATCTAAACCTAACCCTAAATCTAAACCTAAAATCTAAACCTAACCCCAAATCAAAACCTAACCCCAATTCCAAACCCCAAATCTAAACCTAACCCCAAATCTAAACCTAAAATCTAAACCTAACCCCAAATCTAAACCTAACCCCAAATCTAAACCTAAAATCTAAACCTAACCCCAAATCTAAACCTAACCCCAAATCTAAACCTAACGCCAAATCTAAACCTAACGCCAAATCTAAACCTAAAATCTATACCTAACCCCAAATCTAAACCTAAAATCTAAACCTAACACCAAATCTAAACCTAACACCAAATCTAAACCTAAAATCTAAACCTAACCCCAAATCTAAACCTAAAATCTAAACCAAACCCCAAATCTAAACGTAAAATCTAAACCTAACCCCAAATCTAAACCTAACTCCAAAACTAACCTTAAATCTAAACCTAACCACAAATCGAAACCTAAAATCTAAACCTAACCCCAAATCAAAACCTAATCCCAATTCTAAACCTAAACTCTAAACCTAACCCCAAATCTAAACCTAAAATCTAAACCTAACCCCAAATCTAAACCTAAAATCTAAACCTAACCCCAAATCTAAACCTAAACCCAAATCTAAACCTAACCCCAAATCTAAACCTAAAATCTAAACCTAACCCCAAATCTAAACCTAACCCCAAATCTAAACCTAAAATCTAAACCTAACCCTAAATCTAAACCTAAAATCTAAACCTAACCCCAAATCTAAACCTAACCCCAAATCTAAACCTAAAATCTAAACCTAACCCCAAATCTAAACTTAAAATCTAAACCTAAAATCTAAACCTAACCTGAAATCTAAACCTAACCCCAAATCTAAACCTAAAATCTAAACCTAACCCCAAATCTAAACCTAAAATCTAAACCTAACCCTAAATCTAAACCTAAAATCTAAACCTAACCCCAAATGTAAACCTAACCCCAAATCTAAACCTAAAATCTAAACCTAACCCCAAATCCTAACCTAAAATCTAAACCTAACCCCAAATCTAAACCTAACCCCAAATCTAAACCTAAAATCTAAACCTAACCTAAAATCTAAACCTAACCCCAAATCTAAACCTAACGCCAAATCTAAACCTAACGCCAAATCTAAACCTAAAATCTATACCTAACCCCAAATCTAAACCTAAAATCTAAACCTAACACCAAATCTAAACCTAACCCCAAATCTAAACCTAAATCTAAACCTAACCCCAAATCTAAACCTAAACCCAAATCTAAACCTAACCCCAAATCTAAACCTAAAATCTAAACCTAACCCCAAATCTAAACCTAACCCCAAATCTAAACCTAAAATCTAAACCTAACCCCAAATCTAAACCTAAAATCTAAACCTAACCCCAAATCTAAACCTAAAATCTAAACCTAACCCCAAATCTAAACCTAACCCCAAGTCTAAATCTAAAATCTAAACCTAACCCCAAATCTAAACCTAAAATCTAAACCTAACCCCAAATCTAAACCTAACCCCAAATCTAAACCTAAAATTTAAACCTAACCCCAAATCTAAACCTAAAATCTAAACCTAACACCAAATCTAAACCTAAAATCTAAACCTAACCCCAAATCTAAACCTAACCCCAAATCTAAACCTAAATCTAAACCTAACCCCAAATCTAAACCTAAAATCTAAACCTAACCCCAAATCTAAACCTAACCCCAAATCTAAACCTAAAATCTAAACCTAACCCCAAATCTAAACCTAAAATCTAAACCTAACCCCAAATCTAAACCTAACCCCAAATCTAAACCTAAAATCTAAACCTAACCCCAAATCTCAACCTAAAATCTAAACCTAACCCCAAATCTAAACCTAACCACAAATCTAAACCAAAAATCTAAACCTAACCCCAAATCTAACCCCAAATCTAAACCTAACCCCAAATCTAAACCTAAAATCTCAACCTAACCCCAAATCTAAACCTAACCCCAAATCTAACCCCAAATCTAAACCTAACCCCAAATCTAAACCTAAAATCTAAACCTAACCCTAAATCTAAACCTAAAATCTAAACCTAACCCCAAATCTAAACCTAACCCCAAATCTAAACCTAAAATCGAAACCTAACCCCAAATCTGAACCTAAAATCTAAACCTAACCCCAAATCTGAACCTAAAATCTAAACCTAACCCCAAATCTAAACCTAAAATCTAAACCTAACCCCAAATCTAAACCTAAAATCTAAACCTAACCCCAAATCTAAACCTAACCCCAAATCTAAACCTAAAATCTAAACCTAACCCCAAATCTAAACCTAACCCCAAATCTAAACCTAAAATCTAAACCTAACCCTAAATCTAAACCTAAAATCTAAACCTAACCCCAAATCTAAACCTAAAATCTAAACCTAACCCCAAATCTAAAACTAACCCCAAATCTAAACCGAAAATCTAAACCTAACCTCAAATCTAAACCTAAAATCTAAACCTAACCCCAAATCTAACCTAAAATCTAAACCTAACCCCAAATCTAAACCTAACCCCAAATCTAAACCTAAAATCTAAACCTAACACCAAATCTAAACCTAACCCCAAATCTAAACCTAAAATCTAAACCTAACCCCAAATGTAAACCTAACCCCAAATCTAAACCTAAAATCTAAACCTAACCCCAAATCTAAACCTAACCCCAAATCTAAACCTAAAATCTAAACCTAACCCTAAATCTAAACCTAACCCCAAATCTAAACCTAACGCCAAATCTAAACCTAACCCCAAATCTAAACCTAACCCCAAATCTAAACCTAAAATCTAAACCTAACCCTAAATCTAAACCTAACCCCAAATCTAAACCTAACGCCAAATCTAAACCTAACGCCAAATCTAAACCTAAAATCTATACCTAACCCCAAATCTAAACCTAAAATCTAAACCTAACACCAAATCTAAACCTAACCCCAAATCTAAACCTAAATCTAAACCTAACCCCAAATCTAAACCTAAACCCAAATCTAAACCTAAGCCCAAATCTAAACCTAAAATCTAAACCTAACCCCAAATCTAAACCTAACCCCAAATCTAAACCTAAAATCTAAACCTAACCCCAAATCTAAACCTAAAATCTAAACCTAACCCCAAATCTAAACCTAACCCCAAGTCTAAACCTAAAATCTAAACCTAACCCCAAATCTAAACCTAAAATCTAAACCTAACCCCAAATCTAAACCTAACCCCAAATCTAAACCTAAAATTTAAACCTAACCCCAAATCTAAACCTAAAATCTAAACCTAACCCCAAATCTAAACCTAAATCTAAACCTAACCCCAAATCTAAACCTAACCCCAAATCTAAACCTAAATCTAAACCTAACCCCAAATCTAAACCTAAAATCTAAACCTAACCCCAAATCTAAACCTAACCCCAAATCTAAACCTAAAATCTAAACCTAACCCCAAATCTAAACCTAAAATCTAAACCTAACCCCAAATCTAAACCTAACCCCAAATCTAAACCTAAAATCTAAACCTAACCCCAAATCTCAACCTAAAATCTAAACCTAACCCCAAATCTAAACCTAACCACAAATCTAAACCAAAAATCTAAACCTAACCCCAAATCTAACCCCAAATCTAAACCTAACCCCAAATCTAAACCTAACCCCAAATCTAAACCTAAAATCTAAACCTAACCCCAAATCTAAACCTAAAATCTAAACCTAACCCCAAATCTAAACCTAACCACAAATCTAAACCAAAAATCTAAACCTAACCCCAAATCTAACCCCAAATCTAAACCTAACCCCAAATCTAAACCTAAAATCTCAACCTAACCCCAAATCTAAACCTAACCCCAAATCTAACCCCAAATCTAAACCTAAAATCTAAACCTAACCCCAAATCTAAACCTAAAATCTAAACCTAACCCTAAATCTAAACCTAAAATCTAAACCTAACCCCAAATCTAAACCTAACCCCAAATCTAAACCTAAAATCGAAACCTAACCCCAAATCTGAACCTAAAATCTAAACCTAACCCCAAATCTGAACCTAAAATCTAAACCTAACCCCAAATCTAAACCTAAAATCTAAACCTAACCCCAAATCTAAACCTAAAATCTAAACCTAACCCCAAATCTAAACCTAACCCCAAATCTAAACCTAAAATCTAAACCTAACCCCAAATCTAAACCTAAAATCTAAACCTAACCCTAAATCTAAACCTAAAATCTAAACCTAACCCCAAATCTAAATCTAAAATCTAAACCTAACCCCAAATCTAAAACTAACCCCAAATCTAAACCGAAAATCTAAACCTAACCTCAAATCTAAACCTAAAATCTAAACCTAACCCCAAATCTAACCTAAAATCTAAACCTAACCCCAAATCTAAACCAAAAATCTAAACCTAACCCCAAATCTAAACCTAAAATCTAAACCTAACACCAAATCTAAACCTAACCCCAAATCTAAACCTAAAATCTAAACCTAACCCCAAATCTAAACCTAAAATCTAAACCTAACCCCAAATCTAAACCTAACCCCAACTCTAAACC
The DNA here is from genome assembly GCF_037038585.1 of Patagioenas fasciata. NCBI lineage: Eukaryota > Metazoa > Chordata > Aves > Columbiformes > Columbidae > Patagioenas > Patagioenas fasciata. The sequence goes on along the minus strand of NW_027288755.1, from coordinate 130,902 downwards.
TAAAATCTAAACCTAACCCCAAATCTAAACCTAAAATCTAAACCTAACCCCAAATCTAAACCAAAAATCTAAACCTAACCTCAAATCTAAACCTAACCCCAAATCTAAACCAAAAATCTAAACCTAACCCCAAATCTAAACCTAACCCCAAATCTAAACCTAAAATCTAAACCTAACCCCAAATCTAAACCTAGCCTCAAATCTAAACCTAAAATCTAAACCTAACCCTAAATCTAAACCTAAAATCTAAACCTAACCCCAAATCTAAACCTAAAATCTAAACCTAACCCCAAATCTAAACCTAACCCCAAATCTAAACCTAAAATGTAAACCTAACCCTAAATCTAAACCTAAAATCTAAACCTAACCCCAAATCTAAACCTAACCCCAAATCTAAACATAAAATCTAAACCTAACCCCAAATCTAAACATAAAATCTAAACCTAACCCCAAATCTAAACCTAACCACAAATCTAAACCTAAAATCTAAACCTAACACCAAATCTAAACCTAACCCCAAATCTAAACCTAAAATCTAAACCTAAACCCAAATCTAAACCTAAAATCTCAACCTAACCCCAAATCTAAACCTAACCCCAAATCTAACATCAAATCTAAACCTAACCCCAAATCTAAACCTAAAATCTAAACCTAACCCCAAATCTAAACCTAAAATCTAAACCTAACCCCAAATCTAAACCTAACCCCAAATCTCAAACTAACTCTAAATCTAACCCTAAATCTAAACCTAACCCCAAATCTAAACCTAAAATCTAAACCTAACCCCAAATCAAAACCTAACCACAATTCCAAACCCCAAATCTAAACCTAACCCCAAAACTAAACCTAAAATCTAAACCTAACCCCAAATCTAAACCAAAAATCTAAACCTAACCCCAAATCTAAACCTAAAATCTAAACCTAACCCCAAATCTAAACCTAATCCCAAATCCAAACCTAATCCAAAATCTAAACCTAAAATCTAAACCTAACCCCAAATCTAAACCTAAAATCTAAACCTAACCCTAAATCTAAACCTAACCCCAAATCTAAACCTAACCCCAAATCTAAACCTAAAATCTAAACCTAACCCCAAATCTAAACCTAAAATCTAAACCTAACAACAAATCTAAACCTAAAATCTAAACCTAACAACAAATCTAAACCTAACACCAAATCTAAACCCAAATCTAAACCTAACCCCAAATCTAACCTAAAATCTAAACCTAACAACAAATCTAAACCTAAAATCTAAACCTAACAACAAATCTAAACCTAACCCCAAATCTAACCCCAAATCTAAACTAAACCCCAAATCTAACCTAAAATCTAAACCTAACCCCAAATCTAAACCTAAAATCTAAACCTAACAACAAATCTAAACCTAACACCAAATCTAAACCCAAATCTAAACCTAACCCCAAATCTAAACCTAAAATCTAAACCTAACCCCAAATCTGAACCTAAAATCTAAACCTAACCCCAAATCTGAACCTAAAATCTAAACCTAACCCCAAATCTAAACCTAAAATCTAAACCTAACCCCAAATCTAAACCTAAAATCTAAACCTAACCCCAAATCTAAACCTAACCCCAAATCTAAACCTAAAATCTAAACCTAACCCCAAATCTAAACCTAACCCCAAATCTAAACCTAAAATCTAAACCTAACCCTAAATCTAAACCTAAAATCTAAACCTAACCCCAAATCTAAACCTAAAATCTAAACCTAACCCCAAATCTAAAACTAACCCCAAATCTAAACCGAAAATCTAAACCTAACCTCAAATCTAAACCTAAAATCTAAACCTAACCCCAAATCTAACCTAAAATCTAAACCTAACCCCAAATCTAAACCAAAAATCTAAACCTAACCCCAAATCTAAACCTAGCCTCAAATCTAAACCTAAAATCTAAACCTAACCCTAAATCTAAACCTAAAATCTAAACCTAACCCCAAATCTAAACCTAAAATCTAAACCTAACCCCAAATCTAAACCTAACCCCAAATCTAAACCTAAAATCTAAACCTAACCCTAAATCTAAACCTAAAATCTAAACCTAACCCCAAATCTAAACCTAACCCCAAATCTAAACATAAAATCTAAACCTAACCCCAAATCTAAACCTAACCACAAATCTAAACCTAAAATCTAAACCTAACACCAAATCTAAACCTAACCCCAAATCTAAACCTAAAATTTAAACCTAAACCCAAATCTAAACCTAAAATCTCAACCTAACCCCAAATCTAAACCTAACCCCAAATCTAACATCAAATCTAAACCTAACCCCAAATCTAAACCTAAAATCTAAACCTAACCCCAAATCTAAACCTAAAATCTAAACCTAACCCCAAATCTAAACCTAACCCCAAATCTCAACCTAACTCTAAATCTAACCCTAAATCTAAACCTAACCCCAAATCTAAACCTAAAATCTAAACCTAACCCCAAATCAAAACCTAACCCCAATTCCAAACCCCAAATCTAAACCTAACCCCAAAACTAAACCTAAAATCTAAACCTAACCCCAAATCTAAACCTAAAATCTAAACCTAACCCCAAATCTAAACCAAAAATCTAAACCTAACCCCAAATCTAAACCTAAAATCTAAACCTAACCCCAAATCTAAACCTAATCCCAAATCCAAACCTAATCCAAAATCTAAACCTAAAATCTAAACCTAACCCCAAATCTAAACCTAAAATCTAAACCTAACCCTAAATCTAAACCTAACCCCAAATCTAAACCTAACCCCAAATCTAAACCTAAAATCTAAACCTAACCCCAAATCTAAACCTAAAATCTAAACCTAACACCAAATCTAAACCTAACACAAATCTAAACCTAAAATCTAAACCTAACCCCAAATCTAAACCTAAAATCTAAACCTAACCCCAAATCTAAACCTAAAATCTAAACCAAACCCCAAATCTAAACGTAAAATCTAAACCTAACCCCAAATCTAAACCTAACCCCAAATCTAAACCTAAAATCTAAACCTAACCCTAAATCTAAACCTAACCCCAAATCTAAACCTAACGCCAAATCTAAACCTAACGCCAAATCTAAACCTAAAATCTATACCTAACCCCAAATCTAAACCTAAAATCTAAACCTAACACCAAATCTAAACCTAACCCCAAATCTAAACCTAAATCTAAACCTAACCCCAAATCTAAACCTAAACCCAAATCTAAACCTAACCCCAAATCTAAACCTAAAATCTAAACCTAACCCCAAATCTAAACCTAACCCCAAATCTAAACCTAAAATCTAAACCTAACCCCAAATCTAAACCTAACCCCAAGTCTAAACCTAAAATCTAAACCTAACCCCAAATCTAAACCTAAAATCTAAACCTAACCCCAAATCTAAACCTAACCCCAAATCTAAACCTAAAATTTAAACCTAACCCCAAATCTAAACCTAAAATCTAAACCTAACACCAAATCTAAACCTAAAATCTAAACCTAACCCCAAATCTAAACCTAACCCCAAATCTAAACCTAAATCTAAACCTAACCCCAAATCTAAACCTAAAATCTAAACCTAACCCCAAATCTAAACCTAAAATCTAAACCTAACCCCAAATCTAAACCTAACCCCAAATCTAAACCTAAAATCTAAACCTAACCCCAAATCTAAACCTAACCCCAAATCTAAACCTAAAATCTAAACCTAACCCCAAATCTCAACCTAAAATCTAAACCTAACCCCAAATCTAAACCTAACCACAAATCTAAACCAAAAATCTAAACCTAACCCCAAATCTAACCTCAAATCTAAACCTAACCCCAAATCTAAACCTAACCCCAAATCTCAACCTAAAATCTAAACCTAACCCCAAATCTAAACCTAAAATCTAAACCTAACCCCAAATCTAAACCTAACCACAAATCTAAACCAAAAATCTAAACCTAACCCCAAATCTAACCCCAAATCTAAACCTAACCCCAAATCTAAACCTAAAATCTCAACCTAACCCCAAATCTAAACCTAACCCCAAATCTAACCCCAAATCTAAACCTAAAATCTAAACCTAACCCCAAATCTAAACCTAAAATCTAAACCTAACCCTAAATCTAAACCTAAAATCTAAACCTAACCCCAAATCTAAACCTAACCCCAAATCTAAACCTAAAATCGAAACCTAACCCCAAATCTGAACCTAAAATCTAAACCTAACCCCAAATCTGAACCTAAAATCTAAACCTAACCCCAAATCTAAACCTAAAATCTAAACCTAACCCCAAATCTAAACCTAACCCCAAATCTAAACCTAAAATCTAAACCTAACCCCAAATCTAAACCTAACCCCAAATCTAAACCTAAAATCTAAACCTAACCCTAAATCTAAACCTAAAATCTAAACCTAAACCCAAATCTAAACCTAAAATCTAAACCTAACCCCAAATCTAAACCTAAAATCTCAACCTAACCCCAAATCTAAACCTAACCCCAAATCTAACCCCAAATCTAAACCTAACCCCAAATCTAAACCTAACCCCAAATCTAAACCTAAAATCTAAACCTAACCCCAAATCTAAACCTAACCCCAAATCTCAACCTAACTCTAAATCTAACCCTAAATCTAAACCTAACCCCAAATCTAAACCTAAAATCTAAACCTAACCCCAAATCAAAACCTAACCCCAATTCCAAACCCCAAATCTAAACCTAACCCCAAAACTAAACCTAAAATCTAAACCTAACCCCAAATCTAAACCTAAAATCTAAACCTAACCCCAAATCTAAACCAAAAATCTAAACCTAACCCCAAATCTAAACCTAAAATCTAAACCTAACCCCAAATCTAAACCTAATCCCAAATCCAAACCTAATCCAAAATCTAAACCTAAAATCTAAACCTAACCCCAAATCTAAACCTAAAATCTAAACCTAACCCTAAATCTAAACCTAACCCCAAATCTAAACCTAACCCCAAATCTAAACCTAAAATCTAAACCTAACCCCAAATCTAAACCTAAAATCTAAACCTAACACCAAATCTAAACCTAACACCAAATCTAAACCTAAAATCTAAACCTAACCCCAAATCTAAACCTAAAATCTAAACCTAACCCCAAATCTAAACCTAAAATCTAAACCAAACCCCAAATCTAAACGTAAAATCTAAACCTAACCCCAAATCTAAACCTAACTCCAAATCTAACCTTAAATCTAAACCTAACCCCAAATCGAAACCTAAAATCTAAACCTAACCCCAAATCAAAACCTAATCCCAATTCTAAACCTAAACTCTAAACCTAACCCCAAATCTAAACCTAAAATCTAAACCTAACCCCAAATCTAAACCTAACGCCAAATCTAAACCTAAAATCTATACCTAACCTTAAATCTAAACCTAAAATCTAAACCTAACACCAAATCTAAACCTAACCCCAAATCTAAACCTAAATCTAAACCTAACCCCAAATCTAAACCTAAACCCAAATCTAAACCTAACCCCAAATCTAAACCTAAAATCTAAACCTAACCCCAAATCTAAACCTAACCCCAAATCTAAACCTAAAATCTAAACCTAACCCCAAATCTAAACCTAACCCCAAGTCTAAACCTAAAATCTAAACCTAACCCCAAATCTAAACCTAAAATCTAAACCTAACCCCAAATCTAAACCTAACCCCAAATCTAAACCTAAAATTTAAACCTAACCCCAAATCTAAACCTAAAATCTAAACCTAACACCAAATCTAAACCTAAAATCTAAACCTAACCCCAAATCTAAACCTAAAATCTAAACCTAACCCCAAATCTAAACCTAAAATCTAAACCTAACCCTAAATCTAAACCTAAAATCTAAACCTAACCCCAAATCTAAACCTAACCCCAAATCTAAACATAAAATCTAAACCTAACCCCAAATCTAAACCTAACCACAAATCTAAACCTAAAATCTAAACCTAACACCAAATCTAAACCTAAACCCAAATCTAAACCTAAAATCTAAACCTAACCCCAAATCTAAACCTAAAATCTCAACCTAACCCCAAATCTAAACCTAACCCCAAATCTAACCCCAAATCTAAACCTAACCCCAAATCTAAACCTAAAATCTAAACCTAACCCCAAATCTAAACCTAAAATCTAAACCTAACCCCAAATCTAAACCTAACCCCAAATCTCAACCTAACGCTAAATCTAACCCTAAATCTAAACCTAACCCCAAATCTAAACCTAAAATCTAAACCTAACCCCAAATCAAAACCTAACCCCAATTCCAAACCCCAAATCTAAACCTAACCCCAAAACTAAACCTAAAATCTAAACCTAACCCCAAATCTAAACCTAAAATCTAAACCTAACCCCAAATCTAAACCTAAAATCTAAACCTAACCCCAAATCTAAACCAAAAATCTAAACCTAACCCCAAATCTAAAACTAAAATCTAAACATAACCCCAAATCTAAACCTAATCCCAAATCCAAACCTAATCCAAAATCTAAACCTAAAATCTAAACCTAACCCCAAATCTAAACCTAAAATCTAAACCTAACCCTAAATCTAAACCTAACCCCAAATCTAAACCTAACCCCAAATCTAAACCTAAAATCTAAACCTAACCCCAAATCTAAACCTAAAATCTAAACCTAACACCAAATCTAAACCTAACACCAAATCTAAACCTAAAATCTAAACCTAACCCCAAATCTAAACCTAAAATCTAAACCTAACCCCAAATCTAAACCTAAAATCTAAACCAAACCCCAAATCTAAACGTAAAATCTAAACCTAACCCCAAATCTAAACCTAACTCCAAATCTAACCTTAAATCTAAACCTAACCCCAAATCGAAACCTAAAATCTAAACCTAACCCCAAATCAAAACCTAATCCCAATTCTAAACCTAAACTCTAAACCTAACCCCAAATCTAAACCTAAAATCTAAACCTAACCCCAAATCTAAACCTAACGCCAAATCTAAACCTAAAATCTATACCTAACCTTAAATCTAAACCTAAAATCTAAACCTAACACCAAATCTAAACCTAACCCCAAATCTAAACCTAAATCTAAACCTAACCCCAAATCTAAACCTAAACCCAAATCTAAACCTAACCCCAAATCTAAACCTAAAATCTAAACCTAACCCCAAATCTAAACCTAACCCCAAATCTAAACCTAAAATCTAAACCTAACCCCAAATCTAAACCTAACCCCAAGTCTAAACCTAAAATCTAAACCTAACCCCAAATCTAAACCTAAAATCTAAACCTAACCCCAAATCTAAACCTAACCCCAAATCTAAACCTAAAATTTAAACCTAACCCCAAATCTAAACCTAAAATCTAAACCTAACACCAAATCTAAACCTAAAATCTAAACCTAACCCCAAATCTAAACCTAACCCCAAATCTAAACCTAAATCTAAACCTAACCCCAAATCTAAACCTAAAATCTAAACCTAACCCCAAATCTAAACCTAAAATCTAAACCTAACCCCAAATCTAAACCTAAAATCTAAACCTAACCCCAAATCTAAACCTAACCCCAAATCTAAACCTAAAATCTAAACCTAACCCCAAATCTCAACCTAAAATCTAAACCTAACCCCAAATCTAAACCTAACCACAAATCTAAACCAAAAATCTAAACCTAACCCCAAATCTAACCCCAAATCTAAACCTAACCCCAAATCTAAACCTAACCCCAAATCTCAACCTAAAATCTAAACCTAACCCCAAATCTCAACCTAAAATCTAAACCTAACCCCAAATCTAAACCTAACCACAAATCTAAACCAAAAATCTAAACCTAACCCCAAATCTAACCCCAAATCTAAACCTAACCCCAAATCTAAACCTAAAATCTCAACCTAACCCCAAATCTAAACCTAACCCCAAATCTAACCCCAAATCTAAACCTAAAATCTAAACCTAACCCCAAATCTAAACCTAAAATCTAAACCTAACACCAAATCTAAACCTAAAATCTAAACCTAACCCCAAATCTAAACCTAACCCCAAATCTAAACCTAAAATCGAAACCTAACCCCAAATCTGAACCTAAAATCTAAACCTAACCCCAAATCTGAACCTAAAATCTAAACCTAACCCCAAATCTAAACCTAAAATCTAAACCTAACCCCAAATCTAAACCTAAAATCTAAACCTAACCCTAAATCTAAACCTAAAATCTAAACCTAACCCCAAATCTAAACCTAAAATCTAAACCTAACCCCAAATCTAAACCGAAAATCTAAACCTAACCTCAAATCTAAACCTAAAATCTAAACCTAACCCCAAATCTAACCTAAAATCTAAACCTAACCCCAAATCTAAACCTAACCCCAAATCTAAACCTAAAATCTAAACCTAACACCAAATCTAAACCTAACCCCAAATCTAAACCTAAAATCTAAACCTAACCCCAAATCTAAACCTAAAATCTAAACCTAACCCCAAATCTAAACCTAACCCCAACTCTAAACCTAAAATCTAAACCTAACCCCAAATCTAAACCAAAAATCTAAACCTAACCCCAAATCTAAACCTAATCCCAAATCTAAACCAAAAATCTAAACCTAACCCCAAATCTAAACCTAACCCCAAATCTAAACCTAAAATCTAAACCTAACCCCAAATCTAAACCTAGCCTCAAATCTAAACCTAAAATCTAAACCTAACCCTAAATCTAAACCTAAAATCTAAACCTAACCCCAAATCTAAACCTAAAATCTAAACCTAACCCCAAATCTAAACCTAACCCCAAATCTAAACCTAAAATCTAAACCTAACCCTAAATCTAAACCTAAAATCTAAACCTAACCCCAAATCTAAACCTAACCCCAAATCTAAACATAAAATCTAAACCTAACCCCAAATCTAAACCTAACCACAAATCTAAACCTAAAATCTAAACCTAACACCAAATCTAAACCTAACCCCAAATCTAAACCTAAAATCTAAACCTAACCCCAAATCTAAACCTAAAATCTCAACCTAACCCCAAATCTAAACCTAACCCCAAATCTAACCCCAAATCTAAACCTAACCCCAAATCTAAACCTAAAATCTAAACCTAACCCCAAATCTAAACCTAACCCCAAATCTCAACCTAACTCTAAATCTAACCCTAAATCTAAACCTAACCCCAAATCTAAACCTAAAATCTAAACCTAACCCCAAATCTAAACCTAAAATCTAAACCTAACCCCAAATCTAAACCAAAAATCTAAACCTAACCCCAAATCTAAACCTAAAATCTAAACCTAACCCCAAATCTAAACCTAATCCCAAATCCAAACCTAATCCAAAATCTAAACCTAAAATCTAAACCTAACCCCAAATCTAAACCTAAAATCTAAACCTAACCCTAAATCTAAACCTAACCCCAAATCTAAACCTAACCCCAAATCTAAACCTAAAATCTAAACCTAACCCCAAATCTAAACCTAAAATCTAAACCAAACCCCAAATCTAAACGTAAAATCTAAACCTAACCCCAAATCTAAACCTAACTCCAAATCTAACCTTAAATCTAAACCTAACCCCAAATCGAAACCTAAAATCTAAACCTAACCCCAAATCAAAACCTAATCCCAATTCTAAACCTAAACTCTAAACCTAACCCCAAATCTAAACCTAAAATCTAAACCTAACCCCAAATCTAAACCTAAAATCTAAACCTAACCCCAAATCTAAACCTAACCCCAAATCTAAACCTAAAATCTAAACCTAACCCCAAATCTAAACCTAAAATCTAAACCTAACCCTAAATCTAAACCTAAAATCTAAACCTAACCCCAAATCTAAACCTAACCCCAAATCTAAACCTAAAATCTAAACCTAACCCCAAATCTAAACTGAAAATCTAAACCTAAAATCTAAACCTAACCTAAAATCTAAACCTAACCCCAAATCTAAACCTAAAATCTAAACCTAACACCAAATCTAAACCTAACACCAAATCTAAACCTAAAATCTAAACCTAACCCCAAATCTAAACCTAAAATCTAAACCTAACCCCAAATCTAAACCTAAAATCTAAACCAAACCCCAAATCTAAACGTAAAATCTAAACCTAACCCCAAATCTAAACCTAACTCCAAATCTAACCTTAAATCTAAACCTAACCCCAAATCGAAACCTAAAATCTAAACCTAACCCCAAATCAAAACCTAACCCCAATTCTAAACCTAAACTCTAAACCTAACCCCAAATCTAAACCTAAAATCTAAACCTAACCCCAAATCTAAACCTAACCCCAAATCTAAACCTAAAATCTAAACCTAACCCCAAATCTAAACCTAAAATCTAAACCTAACCCTAAATCTAAACCTAAAATCTAAACCTAACCCCAAATCTAAACCTAACCCCAAATCTAAACCTAAAATCTAAACCTAACCCCAAATCTAAACTTAAAATCTAAACCTAAAATCTAAACCTAACCTGAAATCTAAACCTAACCCCAAATCTAAACCTAAAATCTAAACCTAACCCCAAATCTAAACCTAACCCCAAATCTAAACCTAAAATCTAAACCTAACCCTAAATCTAAACCTAAAATCTAAACCTAACCCCAAATGTAAACCTAACCCCAAATCTAAACCTAAAATCTAAACCTAACCCCAAATCTAAACCTAACCCCAAATCTAAACCTAAAATCTAAACCTAATCCTAAATCTAAACCTAACCCCAAATCTAAACCTAACGCCAAATCTAAACCTAACGCCAAATCTAAATCTAAAATCTATACCTAACCCCAAATCTAAACCTAAAATCTAAACCTAACACCAAATCTAAACCTAACCCCAAATCTAAACCTAAATCTAAACCTAACCCCAAATCTAAACCTAACCCCAAATCTAAACCTAACCCCAAATCTAAACCTAAAATCTAAACCTAACCCCAAATCTAAACCTAACCCTAAATCTAAACCTAAAATCTAAACCTAACCCCAAATCTAAACCTAAAATCTAAACCTAACCCCAAATCTAAACCTAACCCCAAGTCTAAACCTAAAATCTAAACCTAACCCCAAATCTCAACCTAAAATCTAAACCTAACCCCAAATCTAAACCTAACCCCAAATCTAAACCAAAAATCTAAACCTAACCCCAAAACTAACCGCAAATCTAAACCTAAAATCTAAACCTAACCCCAAATCTAAACCTAAAATCTAAACCAAACCCCAAATCTAAACGTAAAATCTAAACCTAACCCCAAATCTAAACCTAACTCCAAATCTAACCTTAAATCTAAACCTAATCCCAAATCGAAACCTAAAATCTAAACCTAACCCCAAATCAAAACCTAACCCCAATTCTAAACCTAAACTCTAAACCTAACCCCAAATCTAAACCTAAAATCTAAACCTAACCCCAAATCTAAACCTAAAATCTAAACCTAACCCCAAATCTAAACCTAACCCCAAATCTAAACCTAAAATCTAAACCTAACCCTAAATCTAAACCTAAAATCTAAACCTAACCCCAAATCTAAACCTAACCCCAAATCTAAACCTAAAATCTAAACCTAACCCCAAATCTAAACTTAAAATCTAAACCTAAAATCTAAACCTAACCTGAAATCTAAACCTAACCCCAAATCTAAACCTAAAATCTAAACCTAACCCCAAATCTAAACCTAACCCCAAATCTAAACCTAAAATCTAAACCTAACCCTAAATCTAAACCTAAAATCTAAACCTAACCCCAAATGTAAACCTAACCCCAAATCTAAACCTAAAATCTAAACCTAACCCCAAATCTAAACCTAACCCCAAATCTAAACCTAAAATCTAAACCTAATCCTAAATCTAAACCTAACCCCAAATCTAAACCTAACGCCAAATCTAAACCTAACGCCAAATCTAAACCTAAAATCTATACCTAACCCCAAATCTAAACCTGAAATCTAAACCTAACACCAAATCTAAACCTAACCCCAAATGTAAACCTAAATCTAAACCTAACCCCAAATCTAAACCTAACCCCAAATCTAAACCTAACCCCAAATCTAAACCTAAACTCTAAACCTAACCCCAAATCTAAACCTAACCCCAAATCTAAACCTAAAATATAAACCTAACCCCAAATCTAAACCTAAAATCTAAACCTAACCCCAAATCTAAACCTAACCCCAAGTCTAAACCTAAAATCTAAACCTAACCCCAAATCTCAACCTAAAATCTAAACCTAACCCCAAATCTAAACCTAACCCCAAATCTAAACCAAAAATCTAAACCTAACCCCAAACCTAACTCCAAATCTAAACCTAACCCCAAATCTAAACCTAAAATCTCAACCTAACCCCAAATCTAAACGTAACCCCAAATCTAACACCAAATCTAAACCTAACCCCAAATCTAAACCTAAAATCTAAACCTAACCCCAAATCTAAACCTAACCCCAAATCAAAACCTAACCCCAATTCTAAACCCCAAATCTAAACCTAACCCCAAAACTAAACCTAAAATCTAAACCTAACCCCAAATCTAAACCTAAAATCTAAACCTAACCCCAAATCTAAACCAAAAATCTAAACCTAACCCCAAATCTAAACCTAAAATCTAAACCTAACCCCAAATCTAAACCTAACCCCAAATCCAAACCTAACCCAAAATCTAAACCTAAAATCTAAACCTAACCCCAAATCAAAACCTAACCCCAATTCCAAACCCCAAATCTAAACCTAAAATCTAAACCTAACCCCAAATCTAAACCTAAACTCTAAACCTAACCCCAAATCTAAACCTAAAATCTAAACCTAACACCAAATCTAAACCTAACCCCAAATCTAAACCTAAAATCTAAAAATAACCCCAAATCTAAACCTAACCCCAAATCTAAACCTAAAATCGAAACCTAACCCCAAATCTAAACCTAAAATCTAAACCAAACCCCAAATCTAAACGTAAAATCTAAACCTAACCCCAAATCTAAACCTAACTCCAAATCTAAACCTAAAATCTAAACCTAAACCCAAATCTAAATCTAAAATCTAAACCTAACCCCAAATCTAAACCTAACCCCAAATCTAAACCTAAAATCTAAACCTAACCCCAAATCTAAACCTAAAATCTAAACCTAACCCCAAATCTAAACCTAAAATCTAAACCTAACCCCAAACATAAACCTAACACCAAATCTAAACCTAAAATCTAAACCTAACCCCAAATCTAAACCTAACCCCAAATCTAAACCTAAAATATAAACCTAACCCTAAATCTAAACCTAAAATCTAAACCTAACCCCAAATCTAAACCTAACACCAAATCTAAACCTAAAATCTAAACCTAACCCCAAATCTAAACCTAACACCAAATCTAAACCTAAAATCTAAACCTAACCCCAAATCTAAACCTAAAATCTAAACCTAACCCCAAATCTAAACCTAAAATCTAAACCAAACCCCAAATCTAAACGTAAAATCTAAACCTAACCCCAAATCTAAACCTATACTCCAAATCTAACCTTAAATCTAAACCTAACCCCAAATCGAAACCTAAAATCTAAACCTAACCCCAAATCAAAACCTAACCCCAAATCTAAACCTAAAATCTAAACCTAACCCCAAATCTAAACCTAAAATCTAAACCTAACCCCAAATCTAAACCTAACCCCAAATCTAAACCTAAAATCTAAACCTAACCCCAAATCTAAACCTAAAATCTAAACCTAACCCTAAATCTAAACCTAAAATCTAAACCTAACCCCAAATCTAAACCTAACCCCAAATCTAAACCTAAAATCTAAACCTAACCCCAAATCTAAACCTAAAATCTAAACCTAACCCCAAATCTAAACCTAACCCCAAATCTAAACCTAAAATCTAAACCTAACCCCAAATCTAAACTTAAAATCTAAACCTAAAATCTAAACCTAACCTAAAATCTAAACCTAACCCGAAATCTAAACCTAAAATCTAAACCTAACCCCAAATCTAAACCTAACCCCAAATCTAAACCTAAAATCTAAACCTAACCCTAAATCTAAACCTAAAATCTAAACCTAACCCCAAATCTAAACCTAACCCCAAATCTAAACCTAAAATCTAAACCTAACCCCAAATCTAAACCTAAAATCTAAACCTAACCCCAAATCTAAACCTAACCCCAAATCTAAACCTAAAATCTAAACCTAACCCTAAATCTAAACCTAACCCCAAATCTAAACCGAACGCCAAATCTAAACCTAACGCCAAATCTAAACCTAACGCCAAATCTAAACCTAAAATCTATACCTAACCCCAAATCTAACATCAAATCTAAACCTAACCCCAAATCTAAACCTAAAATCTAAACCTAACCCCAAATCTAAACCTAAAATCTAAACCTAACCCCAAATCTAAACCTAACCCCAAATCTCAACCTAACTCTAAATCTAACCCTAAATCTAAACCTAACCCCAAATCTAAACCTAAAATCTAAACCTAACCCCAAATCAAAACCTAACCCCAATTCCAAACCCCAAATCTAAACCTAACCCCAAAACTAAACCTAAAATCTAAACCTAACCCCAAATCTAAACCTAAAATCTAAACCTAACCCCAAATCTAAACCAAAAAACTAAACCTAACCCCAAATCTAAACCTAAAATCTAAACCTAACCCCAAATCTAAACCTAATCCCAAATCCAAACCTAATCCAAAATCTAAACCTAAAATCTAAACCTAACCCCAAATCTAAACCTAAAATCTAAACCTAACCCTAAATCTAAACCTAACCCCAAATCTAAACCTAACCCCAAATCTAAACCTAAAATCTAAACCTAACCCCAAATCTAAACCTAAAATCTAAACCTAACACCAAATCTAAACCTAACACCAAATCTAAACCTAAAATCTAAACCTAACCCCAAATCTAAACCTAAAATCTAAACCTAACCCCAAATCTAAACCTAAAATCTAAACCAAACCCCAAATCTAAACGTAAAATCTAAACCTAACCCCAAATCTAAACCTAACCCCAAATCTAAACCTAAAATCTAAACCTAACCCTAAATCTAAACCTAACCCCAAATCTAAACCTAACGCCAAATCTAAACCTAACGCCAAATCTAAACCTAAAATCTATACCTAACCCCAAATCTAAACCTAAAATCTAAACCTAACACCAAATCTAAACCTAACCCCAAATCTAAACCTAAATCTAAACCTAACCCCAAATCTAAACCTAAACCCAAATCTAAACCTAACCCCAAATCTAAACCTAAAATCTAAACCTAACCCCAAATCTAAACCTAACCCCAAATCTAAACCTAAAATCTAAACCTAACCCCAAATCTAAACCTAAAATCTAAACCTAACCCCAAATCAAAACCTAACCCCAAGTCTAAACCTAAAATCTAAAACTAACCCCAAATCTAAACCTAAAATCTAAACCTAACCCCAAATCTAAACCTAACCCCAAATCTAAACCTAAAATTTAAACCTAACCCCAAATCTAAACCTAAAATCTAAACCTAACACCAAATCTAAACCTAAAATCTAAACCTAACCCCAAATCTAAACCTAACCCCAAATCTAAACCTAAATCTAAACCTAACCCCAAATCTAAACCTAAAATCTAAACCTAACCCCAAATCTAAACCTAACCCCAAATCTAAACCTAAAATCTAAACCTAACCCCAAATCTAAACCTAACCCCAAATCTAAACCTAAAATCTAAACCTAACCCCAAATCTCAACCTAAAATCTAAACCTAACCCCAAATCTAAACCTAACCACAAATCTAAACCAAAAATCTAAACCTAACCCCAAATCTAACCCCAAATCTAAACCTAACCCCAAATCTAAACCTAAAATCTAAACCTAACCCCAAATCTCAACCTAAAATCTAAACCTAACCCCAAATCTAAACCTAACCACAAATCTAAACCAAAAATCTAAACCTAACCCCAAATCTAACCCCAAATCTAAACCTAACCCCAAATCTAAACCTAAAATCTCAACCTAACCCCAAATCTAAACCTAACCCCAAATCTAACCCCAAATCTAAACCTAAAATCTAAACCTAACCCCAAATCTAAACCTAAAATCTAAACCTAACCCTAAATCTAAACCTAAAATCTAAACCTAACCCCAAATCTAAACCTAACCCCAAATCTAAACCTAAAATCTAAACCTAACCCTAAATCTAAACCTAAAATCTAAACCTAACCCCAAATGTAAACCTAACCCCAAATCTAAACCTAAAATCTAAACCTAACCCCAAATCTAAACCTAACCCCAAATCTAAACCTAAAATCTAAACCTAATCCTAAATCTAAACCTAACCCCAAATCTAAACCTAACGCCAAATCTAAACCTAACGCCAAATCTAAACCTAAAATCTATACCTAACCCCAAATCTAAACCTGAAATCTAAACCTAACACCAAATCTAAACCTAACCCCAAATGTAAACCTAAATCTAAACCTAACCCCAAATCTAAACCTAACCCCAAATCTAAACCTAACCCCAAATCTAAACCTAAACTCTAAACCTAACCCCAAATCTAAACCTAACCCCAAATCTAAACCTAAAATCTAAACCTAACCCCAAATCTAAACCTAAAATCTAAACCTAACCCCAAATCTAAACCTAACCCCAAGTCTAAACCTAAAATCTAAACCTAACCCCAAATCTCAACCTAAAATCTAAACCTAACCCCAAATCTAAACCTAACCCCAAATCTAAACCAAAAATCTAAACCTAACCCCAAACCTAACTCCAAATCTAAACCTAACCCCAAATCTAAACCTAAAATCTAAACCTAACCCCAAATCTAAACCTAAAATCTAAACCTAACCCCAAATCTAAACCTAAAATCTAAACCTAACCCCAAACATAAACCTAACACCAAATCTAAACCTAAAATCTAAACCTAACCCCAAATCTAAACCTAACCCCAAATCTAAACCTAAAATATAAACCTAACCCTAAATCTAAACCTAAAATCTAAACCTAACCCCAAATCTAAACCTAACACCAAATCTAAACCTAAAATCTAAACCTAACCCCAAATCTAAACCTAACACCAAATCTAAACCTAAAATCTAAACCTAACCCCAAATCTAAACCTAAAATCTAAACCTAACCCCAAATCTAAACCTAAAATCTAAACCAAACCCCAAATCTAAACGTAAAATCTAAACCTAACCCCAAATCTAAACCTAACTCCAAATCTAACCTTAAATCTAAACCTAACCCCAAATCGAAACCTAAAATCTAAACCTAACCCCAAATCAAAACCTAACCCCAAATCTAAACCTAAAATCTAAACCTAACCCCAAATCTAAACCTAAAATCTAAACCTAACCCCAAATCTAAACCTAACCCCAAATCTAAACCTAAAATCTAAACCTAACCCCAAATCTAAACCTAAAATCTAAACCTAACCCTAAATCTAAACCTAAAATCTAAACCTAACCCCAAATCTAAACCTAACCCCAAATCTAAACCTAAAATCTAAACCTAACCCCAAATCTAAACCTAAAATCTAAACCTAACCCCAAATCTAAACCTAACCCCAAATCTAAACCTAAAATCTAAACCTAACCCCAAATCTAAACTTAAAATCTAAACCTAAAATCTAAACCTAACCTAAAATCTAAACCTAACCCGAAATCTAAACCTAAAATCTAAACCTAACCCCAAATCTAAACCTAACCCCAAATCTAAACCTAAAATCTAAACCTAACCCTAAATCTAAACCTAAAATCTAAACCTAACCCCAAATGTAAACCTAACCCCAAATCTAAACCTAAAATCTAAACCTAACCCCAAATCTAAACCTAACCCCAAATCTAAACCTAAAATCTAAACCTAACCCCAAATCTAAACCTAAAATCTAAACCTAACCCCAAATCTAAACCTAACCCCAAATCTCAACCTAACGCTAAATCTAACCCTAAATCTAAACCTAACCCCAAATCTAAACCTAAAATCTAAACCTAACCCCAAATCAAAACCTAACCCCAATTCCAAACCCCAAATCTAAACCTAACCCCAAAACTAAACCTAAAATCTAAACCTAACCCCAAATCTAAACCTAAAATCTAAACCTAACCCCAAATCTAAACCTAAAATCTAAACCTAACCCCAAATCTAAACCAAAAATCTAAACCTAACCCCAAATCTAAAACTAAAATCTAAACATAACCCCAAATCTAAACCTAATCCCAAATCCAAACCTAATCCAAAATCTAAACCTAAAATCTAAACCTAACCCCAAATCTAAACCTAAAATCTAAACCTAACCCTAAATCTAAACCTAACCCCAAATCTAAACCTAACCCCAAATCTAAACCTAAAATCTAAACCTAACCCCAAATCTAAACCTAAAATCTAAACCTAACACCAAATCTAAACCTAACACCAAATCTAAACCTAAAATCTAAACCTAACCCCAAATCTAAACCTAAAATCTAAACCTAACCCCAAATCTAAACCTAAAATCTAAACCAAACCCCAAATCTAAACGTAAAATCTAAACCTAACCCCAAATCTAAACCTAACTCCAAATCTAACCTTAAATCTAAACCTAACCCCAAATCGAAACCTAAAATCTAAACCTAACCCCAAATCAAAACCTAATCCCAATTCTAAACCTAAACTCTAAACCTAACCCCAAATCTAAACCTAAAATCTAAACCTAACCCCAAATCTAAACCTAACGCCAAATCTAAACCTAAAATCTATACCTAACCTTAAATCTAAACCTAAAATCTAAACCTAACACCAAATCTAAACCTAACCCCAAATCTAAACCTAAATCTAAACCTAACCCCAAATCTAAACCTAAACCCAAATCTAAACCTAACCCCAAATCTAAACCTAAAATCTAAACCTAACCCCAAATCTAAACCTAACCCCAAATCTAAACCTAAAATCTAAACCTAACCCCAAATCTAAACCTAACCCCAAGTCTAAACCTAAAATCTAAACCTAACCCCAAATCTAAACCTAAAATCTAAACCTAACCCCAAATCTAAACCTAACCCCAAATCTAAACCTAAAATTTAAACCTAACCCCAAATCTAAACCTAAAATCTAAACCTAACACCAAATCTAAACCTAAAATCTAAACCTAACCCCAAATCTAAACCTAACCCCAAATCTAAACCTAAATCTAAACCTAACCCCAAATCTAAACCTAAAATCTAAACCTAACCCCAAATCTAAACCTAAAATCTAAACCTAACCCCAAATCTAAACCTAAAATCTAAACCTAACCCCAAATCTAAACCTAACCCCAAATCTAAACCTAAAATCTAAACCTAACCCCAAATCTCAACCTAAAATCTAAACCTAACCCCAAATCTAAACCTAACCACAAATCTAAACCAAAAATCTAAACCTAACCCCAAATCTAACCCCAAATCTAAACCTAACCCCAAATCTAAACCTAACCCCAAATCTCAACCTAAAATCTAAACCTAACCCCAAATCTCAACCTAAAATCTAAACCTAACCCCAAATCTAAACCTAACCACAAATCTAAACCAAAAATCTAAACCTAACCCCAAATCTAACCCCAAATCTAAACCTAACCCCAAATCTAAACCTAAAATCTCAACCTAACCCCAAATCTAAACCTAACCCCAAATCTAACCCCAAATCTAAACCTAAAATCTAAACCTAACCCCAAATCTAAACCTAAAATCTAAACCTAACACCAAATCTAAACCTAAAATCTAAACCTAACCCCAAATCTAAACCTAACCCCAAATCTAAACCTAAAATCGAAACCTAACCCCAAATCTGAACCTAAAATCTAAACCTAACCCCAAATCTGAACCTAAAATCTAAACCTAACCCCAAATCTAAACCTAAAATCTAAACCTAACCCCAAATCTAAACCTAAAATCTAAACCTAACCCCAAATCTAAACCTAACCCCAACTCTAAACCTAAAATCTAAACCTAACCCCAAATCTAAACCAAAAATCTAAACCTAACCCCAAATCTAAACCTAATCCCAAATCTAAACCAAAAATCTAAACCTAACCCCAAATCTAAACCTAACCCCAAATCTAAACCTAAAATCTAAACCTAACCCCAAATCTAAACCTAGCCTCAAATCTAAACCTAAAATCTAAACCTAACCCTAAATCTAAACCTAAAATCTAAACCTAACCCCAAATCTAAACCTAAAATCTAAACCTAACCCCAAATCTAAACCTAACCCCAAATCTAAACCTAAAATCTAAACCTAACCCTAAATCTAAACCTAAAATCTAAACCTAACCCCAAATCTAAACCTAACCCCAAATCTAAACATAAAATCTAAACCTAACCCCAAATCTAAACCTAACCACAAATCTAAACCTAAAATCTAAACCTAACACCAAATCTAAACCTAACCCCAAATCTAAACCTAAAATCTAAACCTAACCCCAAATCTAAACCTAAAATCTCAACCTAACCCCAAATCTAAACCTAACCCCAAATCTAACCCCAAATCTAAACCTAACCCCAAATCTAAACCTAAAATCTAAACCTAACCCCAAATCTAAACCTAACCCCAAATCTCAACCTAACTCTAAATCTAACCCTAAATCTAAACCTAACCCCAAATCTAAACCTAAAATCTAAACCTAACCCCAAATCTAAACCTAAAATCTAAACCTAACCCCAAATCTAAACCAAAAATCTAAACCTAACCCCAAATCTAAACCTAAAATCTAAACCTAACCCCAAATCTAAACCTAATCCCAAATCCAAACCTAATCCAAAATCTAAACCTAAAATCTAAACCTAACCCCAAATCTAAACCTAAAATCTAAACCTAACCCTAAATCTAAACCTAACCCCAAATCTAAACCTAACCCCAAATCTAAACCTAAAATCTAAACCTAACCCCAAATCTAAACCTAAAATCTAAACCAAACCCCAAATCTAAACGTAAAATCTAAACCTAACCCCAAATCTAAACCTAACTCCAAATCTAACCTTAAATCTAAACCTAACCCCAAATCGAAACCTAAAATCTAAACCTAACCCCAAATCAAAACCTAATCCCAATTCTAAACCTAAACTCTAAACCTAACCCCAAATCTAAACCTAAAATCTAAACCTAACCCCAAATCTAAACCTAAAATCTAAACCTAACCCCAAATCTAAACCTAACCCCAAATCTAAACCTAAAATCTAAACCTAACCCCAAATCTAAACCTAAAATCTAAACCTAACCCTAAATCTAAACCTAAAATCTAAACCTAACCCCAAATCTAAACCTAACCCCAAATCTAAACCTAAAATCTAAACCTAACCCCAAATCTAAACTGAAAATCTAAACCTAAAATCTAAACCTAACCTAAAATCTAAACCTAACCCCAAATCTAAACCTAAAATCTAAACCTAACACCAAATCTAAACCTAACACCAAATCTAAACCTAAAATCTAAACCTAACCCCAAATCTAAACCTAAAATCTAAACCTAACCCCAAATCTAAACCTAAAATCTAAACCAAACCCCAAATCTAAACGTAAAATCTAAACCTAACCCCAAATCTAAACCTAACTCCAAATCTAACCTTAAATCTAAACCTAACCCCAAATCGAAACCTAAAATCTAAACCTAACCCCAAATCAAAACCTAACCCCAATTCTAAACCTAAACTCTAAACCTAACCCCAAATCTAAACCTAAAATCTAAACCTAACCCCAAATCTAAACCTAACCCCAAATCTAAACCTAAAATCTAAACCTAACCCCAAATCTAAACCTAAAATCTAAACCTAACCCTAAATCTAAACCTAAAATCTAAACCTAACCCCAAATCTAAACCTAACCCCAAATCTAAACCTAAAATCTAAACCTAACCCCAAATCTAAACTTAAAATCTAAACCTAAAATCTAAACCTAACCTGAAATCTAAACCTAACCCCAAATCTAAACCTAAAATCTAAACCTAACCCCAAATCTAAACCTAACCCCAAATCTAAACCTAAAATCTAAACCTAACCCTAAATCTAAACCTAAAATCTAAACCTAACCCCAAATGTAAACCTAACCCCAAATCTAAACCTAAAATCTAAACCTAACCCCAAATCTAAACCTAACCCCAAATCTAAACCTAAAATCTAAACCTAATCCTAAATCTAAACCTAACCCCAAATCTAAACCTAACGCCAAATCTAAACCTAACGCCAAATCTAAATCTAAAATCTATACCTAACCCCAAATCTAAACCTAAAATCTAAACCTAACACCAAATCTAAACCTAACCCCAAATCTAAACCTAAATCTAAACCTAACCCCAAATCTAAACCTAACCCCAAATCTAAACCTAACCCCAAATCTAAACCTAAAATCTAAACCTAACCCCAAATCTAAACCTAACCCTAAATCTAAACCTAAAATCTAAACCTAACCCCAAATCTAAACCTAAAATCTAAACCTAACCCCAAATCTAAACCTAACCCCAACTCTAAACCTAAAATCTAAACCTAACCCCAAATCTCAACCTAAAATCTAAACCTAACCCCAAATCTAAACCTAACCCCAAATCTAAACCAAAAATCTAAACCTAACCCCAAAACTAACCGCAAATCTAAACCTAAAATCTAAACCTAACCCCAAATCTAAACCTAAAATCTAAACCAAACCCCAAATCTAAACGTAAAATCTAAACCTAACCCCAAATCTAAACCTAACTCCAAATCTAACCTTAAATCTAAACCTAATCCCAAATCGAAACCTAAAATCTAAACCTAACCCCAAATCAAAACCTAACCCCAATTCTAAACCTAAACTCTAAACCTAACCCCAAATCTAAACCTAAAATCTAAACCTAACCCCAAATCTAAACCTAAAATCTAAACCTAACCCCAAATCTAAACTTAAAATCTAAACCTAAAATCTAAACCTAACCTGAAATCTAAACCTAACCCCAAATCTAAACCTAAAATCTAAACCTAACCCCAAATCTAAACCTAACCCCAAATCTAAACCTAAAATCTAAACCTAACCCTAAATCTAAACCTAAAATCTAAACCTAACCCCAAATGTAAACCTAACCCCAAATCTAAACCTAAAATCTAAACCTAACCCCAAATCTAAACCTAACCCCAAATCTAAACCTAAAATCTAAACCTAATCCTAAATCTAAACCTAACCCCAAATCTAAACCTAACGCCAAATCTAAACCTAACGCCAAATCTAAACCTAAAATCTATACCTAACCCCAAATCTAAACCTGAAATCTAAACCTAACACCAAATCTAAACCTAACCCCAAATGTAAACCTAAATCTAAACCTAACCCCAAATCTAAACCTAACCCCAAATCTAAACCTAACCCCAAATCTAAACCTAAACTCTAAACCTAACCCCAAATCTAAACCTAACCCCAAATCTAAACCTAAAATATAAACCTAACCCCAAATCTAAACCTAAAATCTAAACCTAACCCCAAATCTAAACCTAACCCCAAGTCTAAACCTAAAATCTAAACCTAACCCCAAATCTCAACCTAAAATCTAAACCTAACCCCAAATCTAAACCTAACCCCAAATCTAAACCAAAAATCTAAACCTAACCCCAAACCTAACTCCAAATCTAAACCTAACCCCAAATCTAAACCTAAAATCTCAACCTAACCCCAAATCTAAACGTAACCCCAAATCTAACACCAAATCTAAACCTAACCCCAAATCTAAACCTAAAATCTAAACCTAACCCCAAATCTAAACCTAACCCCAAATCAAAACCTAACCCCAATTCTAAACCCCAAATCTAAACCTAACCCCAAAACTAAACCTAAAATCTAAACCTAACCCCAAATCTAAACCTAAAATCTAAACCTAACCCCAAATCTAAACCAAAAATCTAAACCTAACCCCAAATCTAAACCTAAAATCTAAACCTAACCCCAAATCTAAACCTAACCCCAAATCCAAACCTAACCCAAAATCTAAACCTAAAATCTAAACCTAACCCCAAATCAAAACCTAACCCCAATTCCAAACCCCAAATCTAAACCTAAAATCTAAACCAAACCCCAAATCTAAACCTAAACTCTAAACCTAACCCCAAATCTAAACCTAAAATCTAAACCTAACACCAAATCTAAACCTAACCCCAAATCTAAACCTAAAATCTAAAAATAACCCCAAATCTAAACCTAACCCCAAATCTAAACCTAAAATCGAAACCTAACCCCAAATCTAAACCTAAAATCTAAACCAAACCCCAAATCTAAACGTAAAATCTAAACCTAACCCCAAATCTAAACCTAACTCCAAATCTAAACCTAAAATCTAAACCTAAACCCAAATCTAAATCTAAAATCTAAACCTAACCCCAAATCTAAACCTAACCCCAAATCTAAACCTAAAATCTAAACCTAACCCCAAATCTAAACCTAAAATCTAAACCTAACCCCAAATCTAAACCTAAAATCTAAACCTAACCCCAAACATAAACCTAACACCAAATCTAAACCTAAAATCTAAACCTAACCCCAAATCTAAACCTAACCCCAAATCTAAACCTAAAATATAAACCTAACCCTAAATCTAAACCTAAAATCTAAACCTAACCCCAAATCTAAACCTAACACCAAATCTAAACCTAAAATCTAAACCTAACCCCAAATCTAAACCTAACACCAAATCTAAACCTAAAATCTAAACCTAACCCCAAATCTAAACCTAAAATCTAAACCTAACCCCAAATCTAAACCTAAAATCTAAACCAAACCCCAAATCTAAACGTAAAATCTAAACCTAACCCCAAATCTAAACCTATACTCCAAATCTAACCTTAAATCTAAACCTAACCCCAAATCGAAACCTAAAATCTAAACCTAACCCCAAATCAAAACCTAACCCCAAATCTAAACCTAAAATCTAAACCTAACCCCAAATCTAAACCTAAAATCTAAACCTAACCCCAAATCTAAACCTAACCCCAAATCTAAACCTAAAATCTAAACCTAACCCCAAATCTAAACCTAAAATCTAAACCTAACCCTAAATCTAAACCTAAAATCTAAACCTAACCCCAAATCTAAACCTAACCCCAAATCTAAACCTAAAATCTAAACCTAACCCCAAATCTAAACCTAAAATCTAAACCTAACCCCAAATCTAAACCTAACCCCAAATCTAAACCTAAAATCTAAACCTAACCCCAAATCTAAACTTAAAATCTAAACCTAAAATCTAAACCTAACCTAAAATCTAAACCTAACCCGAAATCTAAACCTAAAATCTAAACCTAACCCCAAATCTAAACCTAACCCCAAATCTAAACCTAAAATCTAAACCTAACCCTAAATCTAAACCTAAAATCTAAACCTAACCCCAAATCTAAACCTAACCCCAAATCTAAACCTAAAATCTAAACCTAACCCCAAATCTAAACCTAAAATCTAAACCTAACCCCAAATCTAAACCTAACCCCAAATCTAAACCTAAAATCTAAACCTAACCCTAAATCTAAACCTAACCCCAAATCTAAACCGAACGCCAAATCTAAACCTAACGCCAAATCTAAACCTAACGCCAAATCTAAACCTAAAATCTATACCTAACCCCAAATCTAACATCAAATCTAAACCTAACCCCAAATCTAAACCTAAAATCTAAACCTAACCCCAAATCTAAACCTAAAATCTAAACCTAACCCCAAATCTAAACCTAACCCCAAATCTCAACCTAACTCTAAATCTAACCCTAAATCTAAACCTAACCCCAAATCTAAACCTAAAATCTAAACCTAACCCCAAATCAAAACCTAACCCCAATTCCAAACCCCAAATCTAAACCTAACCCCAAAACTAAACCTAAAATCTAAACCTAACCCCAAATCTAAACCTAAAATCTAAACCTAACCCCAAATCTAAACCAAAAAACTAAACCTAACCCCAAATCTAAACCTAAAATCTAAACCTAACCCCAAATCTAAACCTAATCCCAAATCCAAACCTAATCCAAAATCTAAACCTAAAATCTAAACCTAACCCCAAATCTAAACCTAAAATCTAAACCTAACCCTAAATCTAAACCTAACCCCAAATCTAAACCTAACCCCAAATCTAAACCTAAAATCTAAACCTAACCCCAAATCTAAACCTAAAATCTAAACCTAACACCAAATCTAAACCTAACACCAAATCTAAACCTAAAATCTAAACCTAACCCCAAATCTAAACCTAAAATCTAAACCTAACCCCAAATCTAAACCTAAAATCTAAACCAAACCCCAAATCTAAACGTAAAATCTAAACCTAACCCCAAATCTAAACCTAACCCCAAATCTAAACCTAAAATCTAAACCTAACCCTAAATCTAAACCTAACCCCAAATCTAAACCTAACGCCAAATCTAAACCTAACGCCAAATCTAAACCTAAAATCTATACCTAACCCCAAATCTAAACCTAAAATCTAAACCTAACACCAAATCTAAACCTAACCCCAAATCTAAACCTAAATCTAAACCTAACCCCAAATCTAAACCTAAACCCAAATCTAAACCTAACCCCAAATCTAAACCTAAAATCTAAACCTAACCCCAAATCTAAACCTAACCCCAAATCTAAACCTAAAATCTAAACCTAACCCCAAATCTAAACCTAAAATCTAAACCTAACCCCAAATCAAAACCTAACCCCAAGTCTAAACCTAAAATCTAAAACTAACCCCAAATCTAAACCTAAAATCTAAACCTAACCCCAAATCTAAACCTAACCCCAAATCTAAACCTAAAATTTAAACCTAACCCCAAATCTAAACCTAAAATCTAAACCTAACACCAAATCTAAACCTAAAATCTAAACCTAACCCCAAATCTAAACCTAACCCCAAATCTAAACCTAAATCTAAACCTAACCCCAAATCTAAACCTAAAATCTAAACCTAACCCCAAATCTAAACCTAACCCCAAATCTAAACCTAAAATCTAAACCTAACCCCAAATCTAAACCTAACCCCAAATCTAAACCTAAAATCTAAACCTAACCCCAAATCTCAACCTAAAATCTAAACCTAACCCCAAATCTAAACCTAACCACAAATCTAAACCAAAAATCTAAACCTAACCCCAAATCTAACCCCAAATCTAAACCTAACCCCAAATCTAAACCTAAAATCTAAACCTAACCCCAAATCTCAACCTAAAATCTAAACCTAACCCCAAATCTAAACCTAACCACAAATCTAAACCAAAAATCTAAACCTAACCCCAAATCTAACCCCAAATCTAAACCTAACCCCAAATCTAAACCTAAAATCTCAACCTAACCCCAAATCTAAACCTAACCCCAAATCTAACCCCAAATCTAAACCTAAAATCTAAACCTAACCCCAAATCTAAACCTAAAATCTAAACCTAACCCTAAATCTAAACCTGAAATCTAAACCTAACACCAAATCTAAACCTAACCCCAAATGTAAACCTAAATCTAAACCTAACCCCAAATCTAAACCTAACCCCAAATCTAAACCTAACCCCAAATCTAAACCTAAACTCTAAACCTAACCCCAAATCTAAACCTAACCCCAAATCTAAACCTAAAATCTAAACCTAACCCCAAATCTAAACCTAAAATCTAAACCTAACCCCAAATCTAAACCTAACCCCAAGTCTAAACCTAAAATCTAAACCTAACCCCAAATCTCAACCTAAAATCTAAACCTAACCCCAAATCTAAACCTAACCCCAAATCTAAACCAAAAATCTAAACCTAACCCCAAACCTAACTCCAAATCTAAACCTAACCCCAAATCTAAACCTAAAATCTAAACCTAACCCCAAATCTAAACCTAAAATCTAAACCTAACCCCAAATCTAAACCTAAAATCTAAACCTAACCCCAAACATAAACCTAACACCAAATCTAAACCTAAAATCTAAACCTAACCCCAAATCTAAACCTAACCCCAAATCTAAACCTAAAATATAAACCTAACCCTAAATCTAAACCTAAAATCTAAACCTAACCCCAAATCTAAACCTAACACCAAATCTAAACCTAAAATCTAAACCTAACCCCAAATCTAAACCTAACACCAAATCTAAACCTAAAATCTAAACCTAACCCCAAATCTAAACCTAAAATCTAAACCTAACCCCAAATCTAAACCTAAAATCTAAACCAAACCCCAAATCTAAACGTAAAATGTAAACCTAACCCCAAATCTAAACCTAACTCCAAATCTAACCTTAAATCTAAACCTAACCCCAAATCGAAACCTAAAATCTAAACCTAACCCCAAATCAAAACCTAACCCCAAATCTAAACCTAAAATCTAAACCTAACCCCAAATCTAAACCTAAAATCTAAACCTAACCCCAAATCTAAACCTAACCCCAAATCTAAACCTAAAATCTAAACCTAACCCCAAATCTAAACCTAAAATCTAAACCTAACCCTAAATCTAAACCTAAAATCTAAACCTAACCCCAAATCTAAACCTAACCCCAAATCTAAACCTAAAATCTAAACCTAACCCCAAATCTAAACCTAAAATCTAAACCTAACCCCAAATCTAAACCTAACCCCAAATCTAAACCTAAAATCTAAACCTAACCCCAAATCTAAACTTAAAATCTAAACCTAAAATCTAAACCTAACCTAAAATCTAAACCTAACCCGAAATCTAAACCTAAAATCTAAACCTAACCCCAAATCTAAACCTAACCCCAAATCTAAACCTAAAATCTAAACCTAACCCTAAATCTAAACCTAAAATCTAAACCTAACCCCAAATGTAAACCTAACCCCAAATCTAAACCTAAAATCTAAACCTAACCCCAAATCTAAACCTAACACCAAATCTAAACCTAAAATCTAAACCTAACCCCAAATCTAAACCTAAAATCTAAACCTAACCCCAAATCTAAACCTAAAATCTAAACCAAACCCCAAATCTAAACGTAAAATCTAAACCTAACCCCAAATCTAAACCTAAAATCTAAACCTAACCCTAAATCTAAACCTAACCCCAAATCTAAACCTAACGCCAAATCTAAACCTAACGCCAAATCTAAACCTAAAATCTATACCTAACCCCAAATCTAAACCTAAAATCTAAACCTAACACCAAATCTAAACCTAACCCCAAATCTAAACCTAAATCTAAACCTAACCCCAAATCTAAACCTAAACCCAAATCTAAACCTAACCCCAAATCTAAACCTAAAATCTAAACCTAACCCCAAATCTAAACCTAACCCCAAATCTAAACCTAAAATCTAAACCTAACCCCAAATCTAAACCTAAAATCTAAACCTAACCCCAAATCTAAACCTAACCCCAAGTCTAAACCTAAAATCTAAAACTAACCCCAAATCTAAACCTAAAATCTAAACCTAACCCCAAATCTAAACCTAACCCCAAATCTAAACCTAAAATTTAAACCTAACCCCAAATCTAAACCTAAAATCTAAACCTAACACCAAATCTAAACCTAAAATCTAAACCTAACCCCAAATCTAAACCTAACCCCAAATCTAAACCTAAATCTAAACCTAACCCCAAATCTAAACCTAAAATCTAAACCTAACCCCAAATCTAAACCTAACCCCAAATCTAAACCTAAAATCTAAACCTAACCCCAAATCTAAACCTAACCCCAAATCTAAACCTAAAATCTAAACCTAACCCCAAATCTCAACCTAAAATCTAAACCTAACCCCAAATCTAAACCTAACCACAAATCTAAACCAAAAATCTAAACCTAACCCCAAATCTAACCCCAAATCTAAACCTAACCCCAAATCTAAACCTAAAATCTAAACCTAACCCCAAATCTCAACCTAAAATCTAAACCTAACCCCAAATCTAAACCTAACCACAAATCTAAACCAAAAATCTAAACCTAACCCCAAATCTAACCCCAAATCTAAACCTAACCCCAAATCTAAACCTAAAATCTCAACCTAACCCCAAATCTAAACCTAACCCCAAATCTAACCCCAAATCTAAACCTAAAATCTAAACCTAACCCCAAATCTAAACCTAAAATCTAAACCTAACCCTAAATCTAAACCTAAAATCTAAACCTAACCCCAAATCTAAACCTAACCCCAAATCTAAACCTAAAATCTAAACCTAACCCTAAATCTAAACCTAAAATCTAAACCTAACCCCAAATGTAAACCTAACCCCAAATCTAAACCTAAAATCTAAACCTAACCCCAAATCTAAACCTAACCCCAAATCTAAACCTAAAATCTAAACCTAATCCTAAATCTAAACCTAACCCCAAATCTAAACCTAACGCCAAATCTAAACCTAACGCCAAATCTAAACCTAAAATCTATACCTAACCCCAAATCTAAACCTGAAATCTAAACCTAACACCAAATCTAAACCTAACCCCAAATGTAAACCTAAATCTAAACCTAACCCCAAATCTAAACCTAACCCCAAATCTAAACCTAACCCCAAATCTAAACCTAAACTCTAAACCTAACCCCAAATCTAAACCTAACCCCAAATCTAAACCTAAAATCTAAACCTAACCCCAAATCTAAACCTAAAATCTAAACCTAACCCCAAATCTAAACCTAACCCCAAGTCTAAACCTAAAATCTAAACCTAACCCCAAATCTCAACCTAAAATCTAAACCTAACCCCAAATCTAAACCTAACCCCAAATCTAAACCAAAAATCTAAACCTAACCCCAAACCTAACTCCAAATCTAAACCTAACCCCAAATCTAAACCTAAAATCTAAACCTAACCCCAAATCTAAACCTAAAATCTAAACCTAACCCCAAATCTAAACCTAAAATCTAAACCTAACCCCAAACATAAACCTAACACCAAATCTAAACCTAAAATCTAAACCTAACCCCAAATCTAAACCTAACCCCAAATCTAAACCTAAAATATAAACCTAACCCTAAATCTAAACCTAAAATCTAAACCTAACCCCAAATCTAAACCTAACACCAAATCTAAACCTAAAATCTAAACCTAACCCCAAATCTAAACCTAACACCAAATCTAAACCTAAAATCTAAACCTAACCCCAAATCTAAACCTAAAATCTAAACCTAACCCCAAATCTAAACCTAAAATCTAAACCAAACCCCAAATCTAAACGTAAAATCTAAACCTAACCCCAAATCTAAACCTAACTCCAAATCTAACCTTAAATCTAAACCTAACCCCAAATCGAAACCTAAAATCTAAACCTAA
This sequence comes from Patagioenas fasciata, assembly GCF_037038585.1. Taxonomy (NCBI): domain Eukaryota; kingdom Metazoa; phylum Chordata; class Aves; order Columbiformes; family Columbidae; genus Patagioenas; species Patagioenas fasciata. The sequence goes on along the minus strand of NW_027288755.1, from coordinate 99,791 downwards.
CCCCAAATCAAAACCTAACCCCAAATCTAAACCTAAAATCTAAACCTAACCCCAAATCTAAACCTAAAATCTAAACCTAACCCCAAATCTAAACCTAACCCCAAATCTAAACCTAAAATCTAAACCTAACCCCAAATCTAAACCTAAAATCTAAACCTAACCCTAAATCTAAACCTAAAATCTAAACCTAACCCCAAATCTAAACCTAACCCCAAATCTAAACCTAAAATCTAAACCTAACCCCAAATCTAAACCTAAAATCTAAACCTAACCCCAAATCTAAACCTAACCCTAAATCTAAACCTAAAATCTAAACCTAACCCCAAATCTAAACTTAAAATCTAAACCTAAAATCTAAACCTAACCTAAAATCTAAACCTAACCCGAAATCTAAACCTAAAATCTAAACCTAACCCCAAATCTAAACCTAACCCCAAATCTAAACCTAAAATCTAAACCTAACCCTAAATCTAAACCTAAAATCTAAACCTAACCCCAAATGTAAACCTAACCCCAAATCTAAACCTAAAATCTAAACCTAACCCCAAATCTAAACCTAAAATCTAAACCTAACCCCAAATCTAAACCTAACCCCAAATCTAAACCTAAAATCTAAACCTAACCCTAAATCTAAACCTAACCCCAAATCTAAACCGAACGCCAAATCTAAACCTAACGCCAAATCTAAACCTAACGCCAAATCTAAACCTAAAATCTATACCTAACCCCAAATCTAACATCAAATCTAAACCTAACCCCAAATCTAAACCTAAAATCTAAACCTAACCCCAAATCTAAACCTAAAATCTAAACCTAACCCCAAATCTAAACCTAACCCCAAATCTCAACCTAACTCTAAATCTAACCCTAAATCTAAACCTAACCCCAAATCTAAACCTAAAATATAAACCTAACCCCAAATCAAAACCTAACCCCAATTACAAACCCCAAATCTAAACCTAACCCCAAAACTAAACCTAAAATCTAAACCTAACCCCAAATCTAAACCTAAAATCTAAACCTAACCCCAAATCTAAACCAAAAAACTAAACCTAACCCCAAATCTAAACCTAAAATCTAAACCTAACCCCAAATCTAAACCTAATCCCAAATCCAAACCTAATCCAAAATCTAAACCTAAAATCTAAACCTAACCCCAAATCTAAACCTAAAATCTAAACCTAACCCTAAATCTAAACCTAACCCCAAATCTAAACCTAACCCCAAATCTAAACCTAAAATCTAAACCTAACCCCAAATCTAAACCTAAAATCTAAACCTAACACCAAATCTAAACCTAACACCAAATCTAAACCTAAAATCTAAACCTAACCCCAAATCTAAACCTAAAATCTAAACCTAACCCCAAATCTAAACCTAAAATCTAAACCAAACCCCAAATCTAAACGTAAAATCTAAACCTAACCCCAAATCTAAACCTAACCCCAAATCTAAACCTAAAATCTAAACCTAACCCTAAATCTAAACCTAACCCCAAATCTAAACCTAACGCCAAATCTAAACCTAACGCCAAATCTAAACCTAAAATCTATACCTAAACCCAAATCTAAACCTAAAATCTAAACCTAACACCAAATCTAAACCTAACCCCAAATCTAAACCTAAATCTAAACCTAACCCCAAATCTAAACCTAAACCCAAATCTAAACCTAACCCCAAATCTAAACCTAAAATCTAAACCTAACCCCAAATCTAAACCTAACCCCAAATCTAAACCTAAAATCTAAACCTAACCCCAAATCTAAACCTAAAATCTAAACCTAACCCCAAATCTAAACCTAACCCCAAGTCTAAACCTAAAATCTAAAACTAACCCCAAATCTAAACCTAAAATCTAAACCTAACCCCAAATCTAAACCTAACCCCAAATCTAAACCTAAAATTTAAACCTAACCCCAAATCTAAACCTAAAATCTAAACCTAACACCAAATCTAAACCTAAAATCTAAACCTAACCCCAAATCTAAACCTAACCCCAAATCTAAACCTAAATCTAAACCTAACCCCAAATCTAAACCTAAAATCTAAACCTAACCCCAAATCTAAACCTAACCCCAAATCTAAACCTAAAATCTAAACCTAACCCCAAACCTAACTCCAAATCTAAACCTAACCCCAAATCTAAACCTAAAATCTCAACCTAACCCCAAATCTAAACGTAACCCCAAATCTAACACCAAATCTAAACCTAACCCCAAATCTAAACCTAAAATCTAAACCTAACCCCAAATCTAAACCTAACCCCAAATCAAAACCTAACCCCAATTCTAAACCCCAAATCTAAACCTAACCCCAAAACTAAACCTAAAATCTAAACCTAACCCCAAATCTAAACCTAAAATCTAAACCTAACCCCAAATCTAAACCAAAAATCTAAACCTAACCCCAAATCTAAACCTAAAATCTAAACCTAACCCCAAATCTAAACCTAACCCCAAATCCAAACCTAACCCAAAATCTAAACCTAAAATCTAAACCTAACCCCAAATCAAAACCTAACCCCAATTCCAAACCCCAAATCTAAACCTAAAATCTAAACCTAACCCCAAATCTAAACCTAAACTCTAAACCTAACCCCAAATCTAAACCTAAAATCTAAACCTAACACCAAATCTAAACCTAACCCCAAATCTAAACCTAAAATCTAAAAATAACCCCAAATCTAAACCTAACCCCAAATCTAAACCTAAAATCGAAACCTAACCCCAAATCTAAACCTAAAATCTAAACCAAACCCCAAATCTAAACGTAAAATCTAAACCTAACCCCAAATCTAAACCTAACTCCAAATCTAAACCTAAAATCTAAACCTAAACCCAAATCTAAATCTAAAATCTAAACCTAACCCCAAATCTAAACCTAAAATCTAAACCTAACCCCAAATCTAAACCTAAAATCTAAACCTAACCCCAAATCTAAACCTAAAATCTAAACCTAACCCCAAATCTAAACCTAACACCAAATCTAAACCTAAAATCTAAACCTAACCCCAAATCTAAACCTAACCCCAAATCTAAACCTAAAATATAAACCTAACCCTAAATCTAAACCTAAAATCTAAACCTAACCCCAAATCTAAACCTAACACCAAATCTAAACCTAAAATCTAAACCTAACCCCAAATCTAAACCTAACACCAAATCTAAACCTAAAATCTAAACCTAACCCCAAATCTAAACCTAAAATCTAAACCTAACCCCAAATCTAAACCTAAAATCTAAACCAAACCCCAAATCTAAACCTAAAATCTAAACCTAACCCCAAATCTAAACCTAACTCCAAATCTAACCTTAAATCTAAACCTAACCCCAAATCTAAACCTAAAATCTAAACCTAACCCCAAATCAAAACCTAACCCCAAATCTAAACCTAAAATCTAAACCTAACCCCAAATCTAAACCTAAAATCTAAACCTAACCCCAAATCTAAACCTAACCCCAAATCTAAACCTAAAATCTAAACCTAACCCCAAATCTAAACCTAAAATCTAAACCTAACCCTAAATCTAAACCTAAAATCTAAACCTAACCCCAAATCTAAACCTAACCCCAAATCTAAACCTAAAATCTAAACCTAACCCCAAATCTAAACCTAAAATCTAAACCTAACCCCAAATCTAAACCTAACCCCAAATCTAAACCTAAAATCTAAACCTAACCCCAAATCTAAACTTAAAATCTAAACCTAAAATCTAAACCTAACCTAAAATCTAAACCTAACCCGAAATCTAAACCTAAAATCTAAACCTAACCCCAAATCTAAACCTAACCCCAAATCTAAACCTAAAATCTAAACCTAACCCTAAATCTAAACCTAAAATCTAAACCTAACCCCAAATGTAAACCTAACCCCAAATCTAAACCTAAAATCTAAACCTAACCCCAAATCTAAACCTAAAATCTAAACCTAACCCCAAATCTAAACCTAACCCCAAATCTAAACCTAAAATCTAAACCTAACCCTAAATCTAAACCTAACCCCAAATCTAAACCGAACGCCAAATCTAAACCTAACGCCAAATCTAAACCTAACGCCAAATCTAAACCTAAAATCTATACCTAACCCCAAATCTAACATCAAATCTAAACCTAACCCCAAATCTAAACCTAAAATCTAAACCTAACCCCAAATCTAAACCTAAAATCTAAACCTAACCCCAAATCTAAACCTAACCCCAAATCTCAACCTAACTCTAAATCTAACCCTAAATCTAAACCTAACCCCAAATCTAAACCTAAAATCTAAACCTAACCCCAAACCTAACTCCAAATCTAAACCTAACCCCAAATCTAAACCTAAAATCTCAACCTAACCCCAAATCTAAACGTAACCCCAAATCTAACACCAAATCTAAACCTAACCCCAAATCTAAACCTAAAATCTAAACCTAACCCCAAATCTAAACCTAACCCCAAATCAAAACCTAACCCCAATTCTAAACCCCAAATCTAAACCTAACCCCAAAACTAAACCTAAAATCTAAACCTAACCCCAAATCTAAACCTAAAATCTAAACCTAACCCCAAATCTAAACCAAAAATCTAAACCTAACCCCAAATCTAAACCTAAAATCTAAACCTAACCCCAAATCTAAACCTAACCCCAAATCCAAACCTAACCCAAAATCTAAACCTAAAATCTAAACCTAACCCCAAATCAAAACCTAACCCCAATTCCAAACCCCAAATCTAAACCTAAAATCTAAACCTAACCCCAAATCTAAACCTAAACTCTAAACCTAACCCCAAATCTAAACCTAAAATCTAAACCTAACACCAAATCTAAACCTAACCCCAAATCTAAACCTAAAATCTAAAAATAACCCCAAATCTAAACCTAACCCCAAATCTAAACCTAAAATCGAAACCTAACCCCAAATCTAAACCTAAAATCTAAACCAAACCCCAAATCTAAACGTAAAATCTAAACCTAACCCCAAATCTAAACCTAACTCCAAATCTAAACCTAAAATCTAAACCTAAACCCAAATCTAAATCTAAAATCTAAACCTAACCCCAAATCTAAACCTAAAATCTAAACCTAACCCCAAATCTAAACCTAAAATCTAAACCTAACCCCAAATCTAAACCTAAAATCTAAACCTAACCCCAAATCTAAACCTAACACCAAATCTAAACCTAAAATCTAAACCTAACCCCAAATCTAAACCTAACCCCAAATCTAAACCTAAAATATAAACCTAACCCTAAATCTAAACCTAAAATCTAAACCTAACCCCAAATCTAAACCTAACACCAAATCTAAACCTAAAATCTAAACCTAACCCCAAATCTAAACCTAACACCAAATCTAAACCTAAAATCTAAACCTAACCCCAAATCTAAACCTAAAATCTAAACCTAACCCCAAATCTAAACCTAAAATCTAAACCAAACCCCAAATCTAAACCTAAAATCTAAACCTAACCCCAAATCTAAACCTAACTCCAAATCTAACCTTAAATCTAAACCTAACCCCAAATCTAAACCTAAAATCTAAACCTAACCCCAAATCAAAACCTAACCCCAAATCTAAACCTAAAATCTAAACCTAACCCCAAATCTAAACCTAAAATCTAAACCTAACCCCAAATCTAAACCTAACCCCAAATCTAAACCTAAAATCTAAACCTAACCCCAAATCTAAACCTAAAATCTAAACCTAACCCTAAATCTAAACCTAAAATCTAAACCTAACCCCAAATCTAAACCTAACCCCAAATCTAAACCTAAAATCTAAACCTAACCCCAAATCTAAACCTAAAATCTAAACCTAACCCCAAATCTAAACCTAACCCCAAATCTAAACCTAAAATCTAAACCTAACCCCAAATCTAAACTTAAAATCTAAACCTAAAATCTAAACCTAACCTAAAATCTAAACCTAACCCGAAATCTAAACCTAAAATCTAAACCTAACCCCAAATCTAAACCTAACCCCAAATCTAAACCTAAAATCTAAACCTAACCCTAAATCTAAACCTAAAATCTAAACCTAACCCCAAATGTAAACCTAACCCCAAATCTAAACCTAAAATCTAAACCTAACCCCAAATCTAAACCTAAAATCTAAACCTAACCCCAAATCTAAACCTAACCCCAAATCTAAACCTAAAATCTAAACCTAACCCTAAATCTAAACCTAACCCCAAATCTAAACCGAACGCCAAATCTAAACCTAACGCCAAATCTAAACCTAACGCCAAATCTAAACCTAAAATCTATACCTAACCCCAAATCTAACATCAAATCTAAACCTAACCCCAAATCTAAACCTAAAATCTAAACCTAACCCCAAATCTAAACCTAAAATCTAAACCTAACCCCAAATCTAAACCTAACCCCAAATCTCAACCTAACTCTAAATCTAACCCTAAATCTAAACCTAACCCCAAATCTAAACCTAAAATCTAAACCTAACCCCAAATCAAAACCTAACCCCAATTCCAAACCCCAAATCTAAACCTAACCCCAAAACTAAACCTAAAATCTAAACCTAACCCCAAATCTAAACCTAAAATCTAAACCTAACCCCAAATCTAAACCAAAAAACTAAACCTAACCCCAAATCTAAACCTAAAATCTAAACCTAACCCCAAATCTAAACCTAATCCCAAATCCAAACCTAATCCAAAATCTAAACCTAAAATCTAAACCTAACCCTAAATCTAAACCTAACCCCAAATCTAAACCTAACCCCAAATCTAAACCTAAAATCTAAACCTAACCCCAAATCTAAACCTAAAATCTAAACCTAACACCAAATCTAAACCTAACACCAAATCTAAACCTAAAATCTAAACCTAACCCCAAATCTAAACCTAAAATCTAAACCTAACCCCAAATCTAAACCTAAAATCTAAACCAAACCCCAAATCTAAACGTAAAATCTAAACCTAACCCCAAATCTAAACCTAACCCCAAATCTAAACCTAAAATCTAAACCTAACCCTAAATCTAAACCTAACCCCAAATCTAAACCTAACGCCAAATCTAAACCTAACGCCAAATCTAAACCTAAAATCTATACCTAACCCCAAATCTAAACCTAAAATCTAAACCTAACACCAAATCTAAACCTAACCCCAAATCTAAACCTAAATCTAAACCTAACCCCAAATCTAAACCTAAACCCAAATCTAAACCTAACCCCAAATCTAAACCTAAAATCTAAACCTAACCCCAAATCTAAACCTAACCCCAAATCTAAACCTAAAATCTAAACCTAACCCCAAATCTAAACCTAAAATCTAAACCTAACCCCAAATCTAAACCTAACCCCAAGTCTAAACCTAAAATCTAAAACTAACCCCAAATCTAAACCTAAAATCTAAACCTAACCCCAAATCTAAACCTAACCCCAAATCTAAACCTAAAATTTAAACCTAACCCCAAATCTAAACCTAAAATCTAAACCTAACACCAAATCTAAACCTAAAATCTAAACCTAACCCCAAATCTAAACCTAACCCCAAATCTAAACCTAAATCTAAACCTAACCCCAAATCTAAACCTAAAATCTAAACCTAACCCCAAATCTAAACCTAACCCCAAATCTAAACCTAAAATCTAAACCTAACCCCAAATCTAAACCTAACCCCAAATCTAAACCTAAAATCTAAACCTAACCCCAAATCTCAACCTAAAATCTAAACCTAACCCCAAATCTAAACCTAACCACAAATCTAAACCAAAAATCTAAACCTAACCCCAAATCTAACCCCAAATCTAAACCTAACCCCAAATCTAAACCTAACCCCAAATCTAAACCTAAAATCTAAACCTAACCCCAAATCTCAACCTAAAATCTAAACCTAACCCCAAATCTAAACCTAACCACAAATCTAAACCAAAAATCTAAACCTAACCCCAAATCTAAACCTAAAATCTCAACCTAACCCCAAATCTAAACCTAACCCCAAATCTAACCCCAAATCTAAACCTAAAATCTAAACCTAACCCCAAATCTAAACCTAAAATCTAAACCTAACCCTAAATCTAAACCTAAAATCTAAACCTAACCCGAAATCTAAACCTAACCCCAAATCTAAACCTAAAATCGAAACCTAACCCCAAATCTGAACCTAAAATCTAAACCTAACCCCAAATCTGAACCTAAAATCTAAACCTAACCCCAAATCTAAACCTAAAATCTAAACCTAACCCCAAATCTAAACCTAACCCCAAATCTAAACCTAAAATCTAAACCTAACCCCAAATCTAAACCTAACCCCAAATCTAAACCTAAAATCTAAACCTAACCCTAAATCTAAACCTAAAATCTAAACCTAACCCCAAATCTAAACCTAAAATCTAAACCTAACCCCAAATCTAAAACTAACCCCAAATCTAAACCGAAAATCTAAACCTAACCTCAAATCTAAACCTAAAATCTAAACCTAACCCCAAATCTAACCTAAAATCTAAACCTAACCCCAAATCTAAACCTAACCCCAAATCTAAACCTAAAATCTAAACCTAACACCAAATCTAAACCTAACCCCAAATCTAAACCTAAAATCTAAACCTAACCCCAAATCTAAACCTAAAATCTAAACCTAACCCCAAATCTAAACCTAACCCCAACTCTAAACCTAAAATCTAAACCTAACCCCAAATCTAAACCTAAAATCTAAACCTAACCCCAAATCTAAACCAAAAATCTAAACCTAACCCCAAATCTAAACCTAATCCCAAATCTAAACCAAAAATCTAAACCTAACCCCAAATCTAAACCTAACCCCAAATCTAAACCTAAAATCTAAACCTAACCCCAAATCTAAACCTAGCCTCAAATCTAAACCTAAAATCTAAACCTAACCCTAAATCTAAACCTAAAATCTAAACCTAACCCCAAATCTAAACCTAAAATCTAAACCTAACCCCAAATCTAAACCTAACCCCAAATCTAAACCTAAAATCTAAACCTAACCCTAAATCTAAACCTAAAATCTAAACCTAACCCCAAATCTAAACCTAACCCCAAATCTAAACATAAAATCTAAACCTAACCCCAAATCTAAACCTAACCACAAATCTAAACCTAAAATCTAAACCTAACACCAAATCTAAACCTAACCCCAAATCTAAACCTAAAATCAAACCTAACCCCAAATCTAAACCTAAAATCTCAACCTAACCCCAAATCTAAACCTAACCCCAAATCTAACCCCAAATCTAAACCTAACCCCAAATCTAAACCTAAAATCTAAACCTAACCCCAAATCTAAACCTAAAATCTAAACCTAACCCCAAATCTAAACCTAACCCCAAATCTCAACCTAACTCTAAATCTAACCCTAAATCTAAACCTAACCCCAAATCTAAACCTAAAATCTAAACCTAACCCCAAATCAAAACCTAACCCCAATTCCAAACCCCAAATCTAAACCTAACCCCAAAACAAAACCTAAAATCTAAACCTAACCCCAAATCTAAACCTAAAATCTAAACCTAACCCCAAATCTAAACCTAAAATCTAAACCTAACCCCAAATATAAACCAAAAATCTAAACCTAACCCCAAATCTAAACCTAAAATCTAAACCTAACCCCAAATCTAAACCTAATCCCAAATCCAAACCTAATCCAAAATCTAAACCTAAAATCTAAACCTAACCCCAAATCTAAACCTAAAATCTAAACCTAACCCTAAATCTAAACCTAACCCCAAATCTAAACCTAACCCCAAATCTAAACCTAAAATCTAAACCTAACCCCAAATCTAAACCTAAAATCTAAACCTAACACCAAATCTAAACCTAACACCAAATCTAAACCTAAAATCTAAACCTAACCCCAAATCTAAACCTAAAATCTAAACCTAACCCCAAATCTAAACCTAAAATCTAAACCAAACCCCAAATCTAAACGTAAAATCTAAACCTAACCCCAAATCTAAACCTAACTCCAAATCTAACCTTAAATCTAAACCTAACCCCAAATCGAAACCTAAAATCTAAACCTAACCCCAAATCAAAACCTAATCCCAATTCTAAACCTAAACTCTAAACCTAACCCCAAATCTAAACCTAAAATCTAAACCTAACCCCAAATCTAAACCTAAAATCTAAACCTAACCCCAAATCTAAACCTAACCCCAAATCTAAACCTAAAATCTAAACCTAACCCCAAATCTAAACCTAAAATCTAAACCTAACCCTAAATCTAAACCTAAAATCTAAACCTAACCCCAAATCTAAACCTAACCCCAAATCTAAACCTAAAATCTAAACCTAACCCCAAATCTAAACTGAAAATCTAAACCTAATATCTAAACCTAACCTGAAATCTAAACCTAACCCCAAATCTAAACCTAAAATCTAAACCAAACCCCAAATCTAAACCTAACCCCAAATCTAAACCTAAAATCTAAACCTAACCCTAAATCTAAACCTAAAATCTAAACCTAAACCCAAATGTAAACCTAACCCCAAATCTAAACCTAAAATCTAAACCTAACCCCAAATCTAAACCTAACCCCAAATCTAAACCTAAAATCTAAACCTAACCCTAAATCTAAACGTAACCCCAAATCTAAACCTAACGCCAAATCTAAACCTAACGCCAAATCTAAACCTAAAATCTATACCTAACCCCAAATCTAAACCTAAAATCTAAACCTAACACCAAATCTGAACCTAACCCCAAATCTAAACCTAAATCTAAACCTAACCCCAAATCTAAACCTAAACCCAAATCTAAACCTAACCCCAAATCTAAACCTAAAATCTAAACCTAACCCCAAATCTAAACCTAACCCCAAATCTAAACCTAAAATCTATACCTAACCCCAAGTCTAAACCTAAAATCTAAACCTAACCCCAAATCTCAACCTAAAATCTAAACCTAACCCCAAATCTAAACCTAACCCCGAAACTAAACCTAAAATCTCAACCTAACCCCAAATCTAAACCTAACCCCAAATCTAACCCCAAATCTAAACCTAACCCCAAATCTAAACCTAAAATCTAAACCTAACCCCAAATCTAAACCTAAAATCTAAACCTAACCCCAAATCTAAACCTAAAATCTAAACCTAACACCAAATCTAAACCTAACCCCAAATCAAAACCTAACCCCAATTCTAAACCCCAAATCTAAACCTAGCCCCAAAACTAAACCTAAAATCTAAACCTAACCCCAAATCTAAACCTAAAATCTAAACCTAACCCCAAATCTAAACCAAAAATCTAAACCTAACCCCAAATCTAAACCTAAAATCTAAACCTAACCCCAAATCTAAACCTAACCCCAAATCCAAACCTAACCCAAAATCTAAACCTAAAATCTAAACCTAACCCCAAATCTAAACCTAAAATCTAAACCTAACCCCAAATCTAAACCTAAAATCTAAACCTAACCCCAAATCTAAACCTAAAATCTAAACCTAACCCTAAATCTAAACCTAACCCCAAATCTAAACCTAACCCCAAATCTAAACCTAAAATCTAAACCTAACCCCAAATCTAAACCTAAAATCTAAACCTAACCTAAAATCAAAACCTAACCCCAATTCTAAACCTAAAATCTAAACCTAACCCCAAATCTAAACCTAAAATCTAAACCTAACCCCAAATCTAAACCTAACCCCAAATCTAAACCTAAAATCTAAACCTAACCCTAAATCTAAACCTAAAATCTAAACCTAACCCCAAATGTAAACCTAACCCCAAATCTAAACCTAAAATCTAAACCTAACCCCAAATCTAAACCTAAAATCTAAACCTAACCCCAAATCTAAACCTAACCCCAAATCTAAACCAAAAATCTAAACCTAACCACAAATCTAACCCCAACCCCAAATCTAAACCTAAAATCTAAACCTAACCCCAAATCTAAACCTAACCCCAAATCTAAACCAAAAATCTAAACCTAACCCCAAATCTAACCCCAAATCTAAACCTAACCCCAAATCTAAACCTAAAATCTCAACCTAACCCCAAATCTAACCCCAAATCTAAACCTAACCCCAAATCTAATCCTAAATTCTAAACCTAACCCCAAATCTAAACCTAACCCCAAATCTAACCCCAAATCTAAACCTAACCCCAAATCTAAACCTAAAATCTAAACCTAACCCCAAATCTAAACCTGAAATCTAAACCTAACCCCAAATCTAAACCTAAAATCTAAACCTAACCCCAAATCTAAACCTAAAATCTACACCTAACCCCAAATCTAAACCTAACCCCAAATCTAAACCTAACTCCAAATCTAACCCTAAATCTAAACCTAACCCCAAATCTAAACCTAAAATCTAAACCTAACCCCAAATCAAAACCTAACCCCAATTCTAAACCCCAAATCTAAACCTAACCCCAAAACTAAACCTAAAATCTAAACCTAACCCCAAATCTAAACCTAAAATCTAAACCTAACCCCAAATCTAAACCTAAAATCTAAACCTAAACCTAAATCTAAACCTAACCCCAAATCTAAACCTAACCCCAAATCTAAACCTAAAATCTAAACCTAATCCCAAATCCAAACCTAATCCAAAACCTAACCTAAAATCTAAACCTAACCCCAAATCTAAACCTAAAATCTAAACCTAAACCTAAATCTAAACCTAACCCCAAATCTAAACCTAACCCCAAATCTAAACCTAAAATCTAAACCTAACCCCAAATCTAAACCTAAAATCTAAACCTAACCCCAAATCTAAACCTAAAATCTAAACCTAACACCAAATCTAAACCTAACACCAAATCTAAACCTAAAATCTAAATCTAACCCCAAATCTAAACCTAAAATCTAAACCTAACCCCAAATCTAAACCTAAAATCTAAACCAAACCCCAAATCTAAACGTAAAATCTAAACCTAACCCCAAATCTAAACCTAACTCCAAATCTAACCTTAAATCTAAACCTAACCCCAAATCGAAACCTAAAATCTAAACCTAACCCCAAATCAAAACCTAACCCCAATTCTAAACCTAAACTCTAAACCTAACCCCAAATCTAAACCTAAAATCTAAACCTAACCCCAAATCTAAACCTAACCCCAAATCTAAACCTAAAATCTAAACCTAACCCCAAATCTAAACCTAACCCCAAATCTAAACATAAAATCTAAACCTAACCCTAAATCTAAACCTAAAATCTAAACCTAACCCCAAATCTAAACCTAACCCCAAATCTAAACCTAAAATCTAAACCTAACCCCAAATCTAAACTTAAAATCTAAACCTAAAATCTAAACCTAACCTGAAATCTAAACCTAACCCCAAATCTAAACCTAAAATCTAAACCTAACCCCAAATCTAAACCTAACCCCAAATCTAAACCTAAAATCTAAACCTAACCCTAAATCTAAACCTAAAATCTAAACCTAACCCCAAATGTAAACCTAACCCCAAATCTAAACCTAAAATCTAAACCTAACCCCAAATCTAAACCTAACCCCAAATCTAAACCTAAAATCTAAACCTAATCCTAAATCTAAACCTAACCCCAAATCTAAACCTAACGCCAAATCTAAACCTAACGCCAAATCTAAACCTAAAATCTATACCTAACCCCAAATCTAAACCTAAAATCTAAACCTAACACCAAATCTAAACCTAACCCCAAATCTAAACCTAAATCTAAACCTAACCCCAAATCTAAACCTAACCCCAAATCTAAACCTAACCCCAAATCTAAACCTAAAATCTAAACCTAACCCCAAATCTAAACCTAACCCTAAATCTAAACCTAAAATCTAAACCTAACCCCAAATCTAAACCTAAAATCTAAACCTAACCCCAAATCTAAACCTAACCCCAAGTCTAAACATAAAATCTAAACCTAACCCCAAATCTCAACCTAAAATCTAAACCTAACCCCAAATCTAAACGTAACCCCAAATCTAAACCAAAAATCTAAACCTAACCCCAAAACTAACCGCAAATCTAAACCTAAAATCTAAACCTAACCCCAAATCTAAACCTAAAATCTAAACCAAACCCCAAATCTAAACGTAAAATCTAAACCTAACCCCAAATCTAAACCTAACTCCAAATCTAACCTTAAATCTAAACCTAATCCCAAATCGAAACCTAAAATCTAAACCTAACCCCAAATCAAAACCTAACCCCAATTCTAAACCTAAACTCTAAACCTAACCCCAAATCTAAACCTAAAATCTAAACCTAACCCCAAATCTAAACCTAAAATCTAAACCTAAACCTAACTCTAAACCTAACCCCAAATCTAAACCTAACCCCAAATCTAAACCTAAAATCTAAACCTAACCCCAAATCTAAACCTAAAATCTAAACCTAACACCAAATCTAAACCTAACACCAAATCTAAACCTAAAATCTAAACCTAACCCCAAATCTAAACCTAAAATCTAAACCTAACCCCAAATCTAAACCTAAAATCTAAACCAAACCCCAAATCTAAACGTAAAATCTAAACCTAACCCCAAATCTAAACCTAACTCCAAATCTAACCTTAAATCTAAACCTAACCCCAAATCGAAACCTAAAATCTAAACCTAACCCCAAATCAAAACCTAACCCCAATTCTAAACCTAAACTCTAAACCTAACCCCAAATCTAAACCTAAAATCTAAACCTAACCCCAAATCTAAACCTAACCCCAAATCTAAACCTAAAATCTAAACCTAACCCCAAATCTAAACCTAAAATCTAAACCTAACCCTAAATCTAAACCTAAAATCTAAACCTAACCCCAAATCTAAACCTAACCCCAAATCTAAACCTAAAATCTAAACCTAACCCCAAATCTAAACTTAAAATCTAAACCTAAAATCTAAACCTAACCTGAAATCTAAACCTAACCCCAAATCTAAACCTAAAATCTAAACCTAACCCCAAATCTAAACCTAACCCCAAATCTAAACCTAAAATCTAAACCTAACCCTAAATCTAAACCTAAATTCTAAACCTAACCCCAAATGTAAACCTAACCCCAAATCTAAACCTAAAATCTAAACCTAACCCCAAATCTAAACCTAACCCCAAATCTAAACCTAAAATCTAAACCTAATCCTAAATCTAAACCTAACCCCAAATCTAAACCTAACGCCAAATCTAAACCTAACGCCAAATCTAAACCTAAAATCTATACCTAACCCCAAATCTAAACCTAAAATCTAAACCTAACACCAAATCTAAACCTAACCCCAAATCTAAACCTAAATCTAAACCTAACCCCAAATCTAAACCTAACCCCAAATCTAAACCTAACCCCAAATCTAAACCTAAAATCTAAACCTAACCCCAAATCTAAACCTAACCCTAAATCTAAACCTAAAATCTAAACCTAACCCCAAATCTAAACCTAAAATCTAAACCTAACCCCAAATCTAAACCTAACCCCAAGTCTAAACCTAAAATCTAAACCTAACCCCAAATCTCAACCTAAAATCTAAACCTAACCCCAAATCTAAACCTAACCCCAAATCTAAACCTAAAATCTAAACCTAACCCCAAAACTAACCGCAAATCTAAACCTAAAATCTAAACCTAACCCCAAATCTAAACCTAAAATCTAAACCAAACCCCAAATCTAAACGTAAAATCTAAACCTAACCCCAAATCTAAACCTAACCCCAAATCTAACCTTAAATCTAAACCTAATCCCAAATCGAAACCTAAAATCTAAACCTAACCCCAAATCAAAACCTAACCCCAATTCTAAACCTAAACTCTAAACCTAACCCCAAATCTAAACCTAAAATCTAAACCTAACCCCAAATCTAAACCTAACCCCAAATCTAAACCTAAAATCTAAACCTAACCCTAAATCTAAACCTAAAATCTAAACCTAACCCCAAATCTAAACCTAACCCCAAATCTAAACCTAAAATCTAAACCTAACCCCAAATCTAAACTTAAAATCTAAACCTAAAATCTAAACCTAACCTGAAATCTAAACCTAACCCCAAAACTAAACCTAAAATCTAAACCTAACCCCAAATCTAAACCTAACCCCAAATCTAAACCTAAAATCTAAACCTAACCCTAAATCTAAACCTAAAATCTAAACCTAACCCCAAATGTAAACCTAACCCCAAATCTAAACCTAAAATCTAAACCTAACCCCAAATCTAAACCTAACCCCAAATCTAAACCTAAAATCTAAACCTAATCCTAAATCTAAACCTAACCCCAAATCTAAACCTAACGCCAAATCTAAACCTAACGCCAAATCTAAACCTAAAATCTATACCTAACCCCAAATCTAAACCTAAAATCTAAACCTAACCCCAAATCTAAACCTAACCCCAAATCTAAACCAAAAATCTAAACCTAACCCCAAACCTAACTCCAAATCTAAACCTAACCCCAAATCTAAACCTAAAATCTCAACCTAACCCCAAATCTAAACGTAACCCCAAATCTAACCCCAAATCTAAACCTAACCCCAAATCTAAACCTAAAATCTAAACCTAACCCCAAATCTAAACCTAAAATCTAAACCTAACCCCAAATCTAAACCTAAAATCTAAACCTAACACCAAATCTAAACCTAACCCCAAATCAAAACCTAACTCCAATTCTAAACCCCAAATCTAAACCTAACCCCAAAACTAAACCTAAAATCTAAACCTAACCCCAAATCTAAACCTAAAATCTAAACCTAACCCCAAATCTAAACCAAAAATCTAAACCTAACCCCAAATCTAAACCTAAAATCTAAACCTAACCCCAAATCTAAACCTAACCCCAAATCCAAACCTAACCCAAAATCTAAACCTAAAATCTAAACCTAACCCCAAATCTAAACCCCAAATCTAAACCTAACCCCAAATCTAAACCTAAAATCTAAACCTAACCCCAAATCTAAACCTAAACTCTAAACCTAACCCCAAATCTAAACCTAAAATCTAAACCTAACACCAAATCTAAACCTAACCCCAAATCTAAACCTAAAATCTAAAAATAACCCCAAATCTAAACCTAACCCCAAATCTAAACCTAAAATCTAAACCTAACCCCAAATCTAAACCTAAAATCTAAACCAAACCCCAAATCTAAACGTAAAATCTAAACCTAACCCCAAATCTAAACCTAACTCCAAATCTAAACCTAAAATCTAAACCTAAACCCAAATCTAAATCTAAAATCTAAACCTAACCCCAAATCTAAACCTAAAATCTAAACCTAACCCCAAATCTAAACCTAAAATCTAAACCTAACCCCAAATCTAAACCTAACACCAAATCTAAACCTAAAATCTAAACCTAACCCCAAATCTAAACCTAACCCCAAATCTAAACCTAAAATATAAACCTAACCCTAAATCTAAACCTAAAATCTAAACCTAACCCCAAATCTAAACCTAACACCAAATCTAAACCTAAAATCTAAACCTAACCCCAAATCTAAACCTAACACCAAATCTAAACCTAAAATCTAAACCTAACCCCAAATCTAAACCTAAAATCTAAACCTAACCCCAAATCTAAACCTAAAATCTAAACCAAACCCCAAATCTAAACCTAACCCCAAATCTAAACCTAAAATCTAAACCTAACCCCAAATCTAAACCTAAAATCTAAACCTAACCCTAAATCTAAACCTAAAATCTAAACCTAACCCCAAATCTAAACCTAACCCCAAATCTAAACCTAAAATCTAAACCTAACCCCAAATCTAAACCTAAAATCTAAACCTAACCCCAAATCTAAACCTAACCCCAAATCTAAACCTAAAATCTAAACCTAACCCCAAATCTAAACCTAAAATCTAAACCTAAAATCTAAACCTAACCTAAAATCTAAACCTAACCCCAAATCTAAACCTAAAATCTAAACCTAACCCCAAATCTAAACCTAACCCCAAATCTAAACCTAAAATCTAAACCTAACCCTAAATCTAAACCTAAAATCTAAACCTAACCCCAAATGTAAACCTAACCCAAATCTAAACCTAAAATCTAAACCTAACCCCAAATCTAAACCTAAAATCTAAACCTAACCCCAAATCTAAACCTAACCCCAAATCTAAACCTAAAATCTAAACCTAACCCTAAATCTAAACCTAACCCCAAATCTAAACCGAACGCCAAATCTAAACCTAACGCCAAATCTAAACCTAACGCCAAATCTAAACCTAAAATCTATACCTAACCCCAAATCTAAACCTAAAATCTAAACCTAACACCAAATCTAAACCTAACCCCAAATCTAAACCTAAATCTAAACCTAACCCCAAATCTAAACCTAACCCCAAATATAAACCTAACCCCAAATCTAAACCTAAAATCTAAACCTAACCCCAAATCTAAACCTAACCCCAAATCTAAACCTAAAATCTAAACCTAACCCCAAATCTAAACCTAACCCCAAGTCTAACCCTAAAATCTAAACCTAACCCCAAATCTCAACCTAAAATCTAAACCTAACCCCAAATCTAAACCAAAAATCTAAACCTAACCCCAAACCTAACCCCAAATCTAAACCTAACCCCAAATCTAAACCTAAAATCTCAACCTAACCCCAAATCTAAACCTAACCCCAAATCTAACCCCAAATCTAAACCTAACCCCAAATCTAAACCTAAAATCTAAACCTAACCCCAAATCTAAACCTAAAATCTAAACCTAACCCCAAATCTAAACCTAAAATCTAAACCTAACCCTAAATCTAAACCTAAAATCTAAACCTAACCCCAAATCTAAACCTAACCCCAAATCTAAACCTAAAATCTAAACCTAACCCCAAATCTAAACTTAAAATCTAAACCTAAAATCTAAACCTAACCTGAAATCTAAACCTAACCCCAAATCTAAACCTAAAATCTAAACCTAACCCCAAATCTAAACCTAACCCCAAATCTAAACCTAAAATCTAAACCTAACCCTAAATCTAAACCTAAAATCTAAACCTAACCCCAAATGTAAACCTAACCCCAAATCTAAACCTAAAATCTAAACCTAACCCCAAATCTAAACCTAACCCCAAATCTAAACCTAAAATCTAAACCTAATCCTAAATCTAAACCTAACCCCAAATCTAAACCTAACGCCAAATCTAAACCTAACGCCAAATCTAAACCTAAAATCTATACCTAACCCCAAATCTAAACCTAAAATCTAAACCTAACACCAAATCTAAACCTAACCCCAAATCTAAACCTAAATCTAAACCTAACCCCAAATCTAAACCTAACCCCAAATCTAAACCAAAAATCTAAACCTAACCCCAAACCTAACCCCAAATCTAAACCTAACCCCAAATCTCAACCTAAAATCTAAACCTAACCCCAAATCTAAACCAAAAATCTAAACCTAACCCCAAACCTAACCCCAAATCTAAACCTAACCCCAAATCTAAACCTAAAATCTCAACCTAACCCCAAATCTAAACCTAACCCCAAATCTAACCCCAAATCTAAACCTAACCCCAAATCTAAACCTAAAATCTAAACCTAACCCCAAATCTAAACCTAAAATCTAAACCTAACCCCAAATCTAAACCTAAAATCTAAACCTAACCCTAAATCTAAACCTAAAATCTAAACCTAACCCCAAATGTAAACCTAACCCCAAATCTAAACCTAAAATCTAAACCTAACCCCAAATCTAAACCTAACCCCAAATCTAAACCTAAAATCTAAACCTAATCCTAAATCTAAACCTAACCCCAAATCTAAACCTAACGCCAAATCTAAACCTAACGCCAAATCTAAACCTAAAATCTATACCTAACCCCAAATCTAAACCTAAAATCTAAACCTAACACCAAATCTAAACCTAACCCCAAATCTAAACCTAAATCTAAACCTAACCCCAAATCTAAACCTAAACCCAAATCTAAACCTAACCCCAAATCTAAACCTAAAATCTAAACCTAACCCCAAATCTAAACCTAACCCTAAATCTAAACCTAAAATCTAAACCTAACCCCAAATCTAAACCTAAAATCTAAACCTAACCCCAAATCTAAACCTAACCCCAAGTCTAAACCTAAAATCTAAACCTAACCCCAAATCTCAACCTAAAATCTAAACCTAACCCCAAATCTAAACGTAACCCCAAATCTAAACCAAAAATCTAAACCTAACCCCAAAACTAACCGCAAATCTAAACCTAAAATCTAAACCTAACCCCAAATCTAAACCTAAAATCTAAACCAAACCCCAAATCTAAACGTAAAATCTAAACCTAACCCCAAATCTAAACCTAACTCCAAATCTAACCTTAAATCTAAACCTAATCCCAAATCGAAACCTAAAATCTAAACCTAACCCCAAATCAAAACCTAACCCCAATTCTAAACCTAAACTCTAAACCTAACCCCAAATCTAAACCTAAAATCTAAACCTAACCCCAAATCTAAACCTAAAATCTAAACCTAAACCTAACTCTAAACCTAACCCCAAATCTAAACCTAACCCCAAATCTAAACCTAAAATCTAAACCTAACCCCAAATCTAAACCTAAAATCTAAACCTAACACCAAATCTAAACCTAACACCAAATCTAAACCTAAAATCTAAACCTAACCCCAAATCTAAACCTAAAATCTAAACCTAACCCCAAATCTAAACCTAAAATCTAAACCAAACCCCAAATCTAAAAGTAAAATCTAAATCTAACCCCAAATCTAAACCTAACTCCAAATCTAACCTTAAATCTAAACCTAACCCCAAATCGAAACCTAAAATCTAAACCTAACCCCAAATCAAAACCTAACCCCAATTCTAAACCTAAACTCTAAACCTAACCCCAAATCTAAACCTAAAATCTAAACCTAACCCCAAATCTAACCTAAAATCTAAACCTAACCCCAAATCTAAACCTAACCCCAAATCTAAACCTAAAATCTAAACCTAACACCAAATCTAAACCTAACCCCAAATCTAAACCTAAAATCTAAACCTAACCCCAAATCTAAACCTAACCCCAAATCTAAACCTAAAATCTAAACCTAATCCTAAATCTAAACCTAACCCCAAATCTAAACCTAACGCCAAATCTACACCTAACGCCAAATCTAAACCTAAAATCTATACCTAACCCCAAATCTAAACCTAAAATCTAAACCTAACACCAAATCTAAACCTAACCCCAAATCTAAACCTAAATCTAAACCTAACCCCAAATCTAAACCTAACCCCAAATCTAAACCAAAAATCTAAACCTAACCCCAAACCTAACCCCAAATCTAAACCTAACCCCAAATCTCAACCTAAAATCTAAACCTAACCCCAAATCTAAACCAAAAATCTAAACCTAACCCCAAACCTAACCCCAAATCTAAACCTAACCCCAAATCTAAACCTAAAATCTCAACCTAACCCCAAATCTAAACCTAACCCCAAATCTAACCCCAAATCTAAACCTAACCCCAAATCTAAACCTAAAATCTAAACCTAACCCCAAATCTAAACCTAAAATCTAAACCTAACCCCAAATCTAAACCTAAAATCTAAACCTAACCCTAAATCTAAACCTAAAATCTAAACCTAACCCCAAATCTAAACCTAACCCCAAATCTAAACCTAAAATCTAAACCTAACCCCAAATCTAAACCTAAAATCTAAACCTAACCCCAAATCTAAACTTAAAATCTAAACCTAAAATCTAAACCTAACCTGAAATCTAAACCTAACCCCAAATCTAAACCTAAAATCTAAACCTAACCCCAAATCTAAACCTAAAATCTAAACCTAACCCTAAATCTAAACCTAAAATCTAAACCTAACCCCAAATGTAAACCTAACCCCAAATCTAAACCTAAAATCTAAACCTAACCCCAAATCTAAACCTAACCCCAAATCTAAACCTAAAATCTAAACCTAATCCTAAATCTAAACCTAACCCCAAATCTAAACCTAACGCCAAATCTAAACCTAACGCCAAATCTAAACCTAAAATCTATACCTAACCCCAAATCTAAACCTAAAATCTAAACCTAACACCAAATCTAAACCTAACCCCAAATCTAAACCTAAATCTAAACCTAACCCCAAATCTAAACCTAACCCCAAATCTAAACCTAACCCCAAATCTAAACCTA
Organism: Patagioenas fasciata; assembly: GCF_037038585.1. Lineage (NCBI taxonomy): Eukaryota > Metazoa > Chordata > Aves > Columbiformes > Columbidae > Patagioenas > Patagioenas fasciata. Next base: position 77,789 of record NW_027288755.1, on the reverse strand, counting down.
AAATCTAAACCTAACCCCAAATCTAAACCTAACCCTAAATCTAAACCTAAAATCTAAACCTAACCCCAAATCTAAACCTAAAATCTAAACCTAACCCCAAATCTAAACCTAACCCCAAGTCTAAACCTAAAATCTAAACCTAACCCCAAATCTCAACCTAAAATCTAAACCTAACCCCAAATCTAAACGTAACCCCAAATCTAAACCAAAAATCTAAACCTAACCCCAAAACTAACCGCAAATCTAAACCTAAAATCTAAACCTAACCCCAAATCTAAACCTAAAATCTAAACCAAACCCCAAATCTAAACGTAAAATCTAAACCTAACCCCAAATCTAAACCTAACTCCAAATCTAACCTTAAATCTAAACCTAATCCCAAATCGAAACCTAAAATCTAAACCTAACCCCAAATCAAAACCTAACCCCAATTCTAAACCTAAACTCTAAACCTAACCCCAAATCTAAACCTAAAATCTAAACCTAACCCCAAATCTAAACCTAAAATCTAAACCTAAACCTAACTCTAAACCTAACCCCAAATCTAAACCTAACCCCAAATCTAAACCTAAAATCTAAACCTAACACCAAATCTAAACCTAACACCAAATCTAAACCTAAAATCTAAACCTAACCCCAAATCTAAACCTAAAATCTAAACCTAACCCCAAATCTAAACCTAAAATCTAAACCAAACCCCAAATCTAAACGTAAAATCTAAATCTAACCCCAAATCTAAACCTAACTCCAAATCTAACCTTAAATCTAAACCTAACCCCAAATCGAAACCTAAAATCTAAACCTAACCCCAAATCAAAACCTAACCCCAATTCTAAACCTAAACTCTAAACCTAACCCCAAATCTAAACCTAAAATCTAAACCTAACCCCAAATCTAAACCTAACCCCAAATCTAAACCTAAAATCTAAACCTAACCCCAAATCTAAACCTAAAATCTAAACCTAACCCTAAATCTAAACCTAAAATCTAAACCTAACCCCAAATCTAAACCTAACCCCAAATCTAAACCTAAAATCTAAACCTAACCCCAAATCTAAACTTAAAATCTAAACCTAAAATCTAAACCTAACCTGAAATCTAAACCTAACCCCAAATCTAAACCTAAAATCTAAACCTAACCCCAAATCTACACCTAACGCCAAATCTAAACCTAAAATCTATACCTAACCCCAAATCTAAACCTAAAATCTAAACCTAACACCAAATCTAAACCTAACCCCAAATCTAAACCTAAATCTAAACCTAACCCCAAATCTAAACCTAACCCCAAATCTAAACCTAACCCCAAATCTAAACCTAAAATCTAAACCTAACCCCAAATCTAAACCTAACCCTAAATCTAAACCTAAAATCTAAACCTAACCCCAAATCTAAACCTAAAATCTAAACCTAACCCCAAATCTAAACCTAACCCCAAGTCTAAACCTAAAATCTAAACCTAACCCCAAATCTCAACCTAAAATCTAAACCTAACCCCAAATCTAAACCTAACCCCAAATCTAAACCAAAAATCTAAACCTAACCCCAAAACTAACCGCAAATCTAAACCTAAAATCTAAACCTAACCCCAAATCTAAACCTAAAATCTAAACCAAACCCCAAATCTAAACCTAAAATCTAAACCTAACCCCAAATCTAAACCTAACTCCAAATCTAACCTTAAATCTAAACCTAATCCCAAATCGAAACCTAAAATCTAAACCTAACCCCAAATCAAAACCTAACCCCAATTCTAAACCTAAACTCTAAACCTAACCCCAAATCTAAACCTAAAATCTAAACCTAACCCCAAATCTAAACCTAACCCCAAATCTAAACCTAAAATCTAAACCTAACCCCAAATCTAAACCTAACCCCAAATCTAAACCTAACCCCAAATCTAAACCTAAAATCTAAACCTAACCCTAAATCTAAACCTAAAATCTAAACCTAACCCCAAATCTAAACCTAACCCCAAATCTAAACCTAAAATCTAAACCTAACCCCAAATCTAAACTTAAAATCTAAACCTAAAATCTAAACCTAACCTGAAATCTAAACCTAACCCCAAATCTAAACCTAAAATCTAAACCTAACCCTAAATCTAAACCTAACCCCAAATCTAAACCTAAAATCTAAACCTAACCCCAAATCTAAACCTAACCCCAAATCTAAACCTAAAATCTAAACCTAATCCTAAATCTAAACCTAACCCCAAATCTAAACCTAACGCCAAATCTAAACCTAACGCCAAATCTAAACCTAAAATCTATACCTAACCCCAAATCTAAACCTAAAATCTAAACCTAAACACCAAATCTAAACCTAACCCCAAATGTAAACCTAAATCTAAACCTAACCCCAAATCTAAACCTAACCCCAAATCTAAACCTAACCCCAAATCTAAACCTAACCCCAAATCTAAACCTAAAATCTAAACCTAACCCCAAATCTAAACCTAAAATCTAAACCTAACCCCAAATCTAAACCTAACCCCAAGTCTAAACCTAAAATCTAAACCTAACCCCAAATCTCAACCTAAAATCTAAACCTAACCCCAAATCTAAACCTAACCCCAAATCTAAACCAAAAATCTAAACCTAACCCCAAACCTAACTCCAAATCTAAACCTAACCCCAAATCTAAACCTAAAATCTCAACCTAACCCCAAATCTAAACGTAACCCCAAATCTAACCCCAAATCTAAACCTAACCCCAAATCTAAACATAAAATCTAAACCTAACCCCAAATCTAAACCTAAAATCTAAACCTAACCCCAAATCTAAACCTAAAATCTAAACCTAACACCAAATCTAAACCTAACCCCAAATCAAAACCTAACTCCAATTCTAAACCCCAAATCTAAACCTAACCCCAAAACTAAACCTAAAATCTAAACCTAACCCCAAATCTAAACCTAAAATCTAAACCTAACCCCAAATCTAAACCAAAAATCTAAACCTAACCCCAAATCTAAACCTAAAATCTAAACCTAACCCCAAATCTAAACCTAACCCCAAATCCAAACCTAACCCAAAATCTAAACCTAAAATCTAAACCTAACCCCAAATCTAAACCCCAAATCTAAACCTAACCCCAAATCTAAACCTAAAATCTAAACCTAACCCCAAATCTAAACCTAAACTCTAAACCTAACCCCAAATCTAAACCTAAAATCTAAACCTAACACCAAATCTAAACCTCACCCCAAATCTAAACCTGAAATCTAAAAATAACCCCAAATCTAAACCTAACCCCAAATCTAAACCTAAAATCTAAACCTAACCCCAAATCTAAACCTAAAATCTAAACCAAACCCCAAATCTAAACGTAAAATCTAAACCTAACCCCAAATCTAAACCTAACTCCAAATCTAAACCTAAAATCTAAACCTAAACCCAAATCTAAATCTAAAATCTAAACCTAACCCCAAATCTAAACCTAACCCCAAATCTAAACCTAAAATCTAAACCTAACCCCAAATCTGAACCTAAAATCTAAACCTAACCCCAAATCTAAACCTAAAATCTAAACCTAACCCCAAATCTAAACCTAACACCAAATCTAAACCTAAAATCTAAACCTAACCCCAAATCTAAACCTAACCCCAAATCTAAACCTAAAATATAAACCTAACCCTAAATCTAAACCTAAAATCTAAACCTAACCCCAAATCTAAACCTAACACCAAATCTAAACCTAAAATCTAAACCTAACCCCAAATCTAAACCTAACACCAAATCTAAACCTAAAATCTAAACCTAACCCCAAATCTAAACCTAAAATCTAAACCTAACCCCAAATCTAAACCTAAAATCTAAACCAAACCCCAAATCTAAACGTAAAATCTAAACCTAACCCCAAATCTAAACCTAACTCCAAATCTAACCTTAAATCTAAAACTAACCCCAAATCGAAACCTAAAATCTAAACCTAACCCCAAATCAAAACCTAACCCCAAATCTAAACCTAAAATCTAAACCTAACCCCAAATCTAAACCTAAAATCTAAACCTAACCCCAAATCTAAACCTAACCCCAAATCTAAACCTAAAATCTAAACCTAACCCCAAATCTAAACCTAAAATCTAAACCTAACCCTAAATATAAAACCTAAAATCTAAACCTAACCCCAAATCTAAACCTAACCCCAAATCTAAACCTAAAATCTAAACCTAACCCCAAATCTAAACCTAAAATCTAAACCTAACCCCAAATCTAAACCTAACCCCAAATCTAAACCTAAAATCTAAACCTAACCCCAAATCTAAACTTAAAATCTAAACCTAAAATCTAAACCTAACCTAAAATCTAAACCTAACCCCAAATCTAAACCTAAAATCTAAACCTAACCCCAAATCTAAACCTAACCCCAAATCTAAACCTAAAATCTAAACCTAACCCTAAATCTAAACCTAAAATCTAAACCTAACCCCAAATGTAAACCTAACCCCAAATCTAAACCTAAAATCTAAACCTAACCCCAAATCTAAACCTAAAATCTAAACCTAACCCCAAATCTAAACTTAACCCCAAATCTAAACCTAAAATCTAAACCTAACCCTAAATCTAAACCTAACCCCAAATCTAAACCGAACGCCAAATCTAAACCTAACGCCAAATCTAAACCTAACGCCAAATCTAAACCTAAAATCTATACCTAACCCCAAATCTAAACCTAAAATCTAAACCTAACACCAAATCTAAACCTAACCCCAAATCTAAACCTAAATCTAAACCTAACCCCAAATCTAAACCTAACCCCAAATATAAACCTAACCCCAAATCTAAACCTAAAATCTAAACCTAACCCCAAATCTAAACCTAACCCCAAATCTAAACCTAAAATCTAAACCTAACCCCAAATCTAAACCTAAAATCTAAACCTAACCCCAAATCTAAACCTAACCCCAAGTCTAACCCTAAAATCTAAACCTAACCCCAAATCTCAACCTAAAATCTAAACCTAACCCCAAATCTAAACCAAAAATCTAAACCTAACCCCAAACCTAACCCCAAATCTAAACCTAACCCCAAATCTAAACCGAAAATCTCAACCTAACCCCAAATCTAAACCTAACCCCAAATCTAACCCCAAATCTAAACCTAACCCCAAATCTAAACCTAAAATCTTAACCTAACCCCAAATCTAAACCTAAAATCTAAACCTAACCCCAAATCTAAACCTAAAATCTAAACCTAACCCCAAATCTAAACCTAAAATCTAAACCTAACCCCAAATCTAAACCTAACTCCAAATCTAACCCTAAATCTAAACCTAACCCCAAATCTAAACCTAAAATCTAAACCTAACCCCAAATCAAAACCTAACCCCAATTCTAAACCCCAAATCTAAACCTAATCCCCAAACTAAACCTAAAATCTAAACCTAACCCCAAATCTAAACCAAAAATCTAAACCTAACCCCAAATCTAAACCAAAAATCTAAACCTAACCCCAAATCTAAACCTAAAATCTAAACCTAACCCCAAATCTAAACCTAACCCCAAATCCAAACCTAACCCAAAATCTAAACCTAAAATCTAAACCTAACCCCAAATCTAAACCTAAAATCTAAACCTAACCCTAAATCTAAACCTAACCCCAAATCTAAACCTAACCCCAAATCTAAACCTAAAATCTAAACCTAACCCCAAATCTAAACCTAAAATCTAAACCTAACACCAAATCTAAACCTAACACCAAATCTAAACCTAAAATCTAAACCTAACACCAAATCTAAAACTAAAATCTAAACCAAACCGCAAATCTAAACGTAAAATCTAAACCTAACCCCAAATCTAAACCTAACCCCAAATCTAACCTTAAATCTAAACCTAACCCCAAATCGAAACCTAAAATCTAAACCTAATCCTAAATCTAAACCTAACCCCAAATCTAAACCTAACGCCAAATCTAAACCTAACGCCAAATCTAAACCTAAAATCTATACCTAACCCCAAATCTAAACCTAAAATCTAAACCTAACACCAAATCTAAACCTAACCCCAAATCTAAACCTAAATCTAAACCTAACCCCAAATCTAAACCTAACCCCAAATCTAAACCTAACCCCAAATCTAAACCTAAAATCTAAACCTAACCCCAAATCTAAACCTAACCCTAAATCTAAACCTAAAATCTAAACCTAACCCCAAATCTAAACCTAAAATCTAAACCTAACCCCAAATCTAAACCTAACCCCAAGTCTAAACCTAAAATCTAAACCTAACCCCAAATCTCAACCTAAAATCTAAACCTAACCCCAAATCTAAACCTAACCCCAAATCTAAACCAAAAATCTAAACCTAACCCCAAAACTAACCGCAAATCTAAACCTAAAATCTAAACCTAACCCCAAATCTAAACCTAAAATCTAAACCAAACCCCAAATCTAAACGTAAAATCTAAACCTAACCCCAAATCTAAACCTAACTCCAAATCTAACCTTAAATCTAAACCTAATCCCAAATCGAAACCTAAAATCTAAACCTAACCCCAAATCAAAACCTAACCCCAATTCTAAACCTAAACTCTAAACCTAACCCCAAATCTAAACCTAAAATCTAAACCTAACCCCAAATCTAAACCTAAAATCTAAACCTAACCCCAAATCTAAACCTAACCCCAAATCTAAACCTAAAATCTAAACCTAACCCCAAATCTAAACCTAACCCCAAATCTAAACCTAAAATCTAAACCTAACCCTAAATCTAAACCTAAAATCTAAACCTAACCCCAAATCTAAACCTAACCCCAAATCTAAACCTAAAATCTAAACCTAACCCCAAATCTAAACTTAAAATCTAAACCTAAAATCTAAACCTAACCTGAAATCTAAACCTAACCCCAAATCTAAACCTAAAATCTAAACCTAACCCCAAATCTAAACCTAACCCCAAATCTAAACCTAAAATCTAAACCTAACCCTAAATCTAAACCTAAAATCTAAACCTAACCCCAAATGTAAACCTAACCCCAAATCTAAACCTAAAATCTAAACCTAACCCCAAATCTAAACCTAACCCCAAATCTAAACCTAAAATCTAAACCTAATCCTAAATCTAAACCTAACCCCAAATCTAAACCTAACGCCAAATCTAAACCTAACGCCAAATCTAAACCTAAAATCTATACCTAACCCCAAATCTAAACCTAAAATCTAAACCTAACACCAAATCTAAACCTAACCCCAAATGTAAACCTAAATCTAAACCTAACCCCAAATCTAAACCTAACCCCAAATCTAAACCTAACCCCAAATCTAAACCTAAAATCTAAACCTAACCCCAAATCTAAACCTAACCCCAAATCTAAACCTAAAATCTAAACCTAACCCCAAATCTAAACCTAAAATCTAAACCTAACCCCAAATCTCAACCTAAAATCTAAACCTAACCCCAAATCTAAACCTAACCCCAAATCTAAACCAAAAATCTAAACCTAACCCCAAACCTAACTCCAAATCTAAACCTAACCCCAAATCTATACCTAAAATCTCAACCTAACCCCAAATCTAAACGTAACCCCAAATCTAACCCCAAATCTAAACCTAACCCCAAATCTAAACCTAAAATCTAAACCTAACCCCAAATCTAAACCTAAAATCTAAACCTAACCCCAAATCTAAACCTAAAATCTAAACCTAACACCAAATCTAAACCTAACCCCAAATCAAAACCTAACCCCAATTCTAAACCCCAAATCTAAACCTAACCCCAAAACTAAACCTAAAATCTAAACCTAACCCCAAATCTAAACCTAAAATCTAAACCTAACCCCAAATCTAAACCAAAAATCTAAACCTAACCCCAAATCTAAACCTAAAATCTAAACCTAACCCCAAATCCAAACCTAACCCAAAATCTAAACCTAAAATCTAAACCTAACCCCAAATCTAAACCCCAAATCTAAACCTAACCCCAAATCTAAATCTAAAATCTAAACCTAACCCCAAATCTAAACCTAAACTCTAAACCTAACCCCAAATCTAAACCTAAAATCTAAACCTAACACCAAATCTAAACCTCACCCCAAATCTAAACCTAAAATCTAAAAATAACCCCAAATCTAAACCTAACCCCAAATCTAAACCTAAAATCTAAACCTAACCCCAAATCTAAACCTAAAATCTAAACCAAACCCCAAATCTAAACTTAAAATCTAAACCTAACCCCAAATCTAAACCTAACTCCAAATCTAAACCTAAAATCTAAACCTAAACCCAAATCTAAATCTAAAATCTAAACCTAACCCCAAATCTAAACCTAACCCCAAATCTAAACCTAAAATCTAAACCTAACCCCAAATCTAAACCTAAAATCTAAACCTAACCCCAAATCTAAACCTAAAATCTAAACCTAACCCCAAATCTAAACCTAACACCAAATCTAAACCTAAAATCTAAACCTAACCCCAAATCTAAACCTAACCCCAAATCTAAACCTAAAATATAAACCTAACCCTAAATCTAAACCTAAAATCTAAACCTAACCCCAAATCTAAACCTAACACCAAATCTAAACCTAAAATCTAAACCTAACCCCAAATCTAAACCTAACACAAAATCTAAACCTAACCCCAAATCTAAACCTAAAATATAAACCTAACCCTAAATCTAAACCTAAAATCTAAACCTAACCCCAAATCTAAACCTAACACCAAATCTAAACCTAAAATCTAAACCTAACCCCAAATCTAAACCTAACACCAAATCTAAACCTAAAATCTAAACCTAACCCCAAATCTAAACCTAAAATCTAAACCTAACCCCAAATCTAAACCTAAAATCTAAACCAAACCCCAAATCTAAACGTAAAATCTAAACCTAACCCCAAATCTAAACCTAACTCCAAATCTAACCTTAAATCTAAACCTAACCCCAAATCAAAACCTAAAATCTAAACCTAACCCCAAATCTAAACCTAAAATCTAAACCTAACCCCAAATCTAAACCTAACCCCAAATCTAAACCTAAAATCTAAACCTAAAATCTAAACCTAACCCCAAATCTATACCTAACCCCAAATCTAAACCTAAAATCTAAACCTAACCCCAAATCTAAACCTAAAATCTAAACCTAACCCCAAATCTAAACCTAACCCCAAATCTAAACCTAAAATCTAAACCTAACCCCAAATCTAAACCTAAAATCTAAACCTAACCCCAAATCTAAACCTAAAATCTAAACCTAACCCTAAATCTAAACCTAAAATCTAAACCTAACCCCAAATCTAAACCTAACCCCAAATCTAAACCTAAAATCTAAACCTAACCCCAAATCGAAACCTAAAATCTAAACCTAACCCCAAATCTAAACCTAACCCCAAATCTAAACCTAAAATCTAAACCTAACCCCAAATCTAAACTTAAAATCTAAACCTAGAATCTAAACCTAACCTAAAATCTAAACCTAACCCCAAATCTAAACCTAAAATCTAAACCTAACCCCAAATCTAAACCTAACCCCAAATCTAAACCTAAAATCTAAACCTGACCCTAAATCTAAACCTAACCCCAAATCTAAACCGAACGCCAAATCTAAACCTAACGCCAAATCTAAACCTAACGCCAAATCTAAACCTAAAATCTATACCTAACCCCAAATCTAAACCTAAAATCTAAACCTAACACCAAATCTAAACCTAACCCCAAATCTAAACCTAAAATCTAAACCTAACCCCAAATCTAAACCTAACCCCAAATCTAAACCTAAAATCTAAACCTAACCCCAAATCTAAACCTAAAATCTAAACCTAACCCCAAATCTAAACCTAACCCCAAGTCTAACCCTAAAATCTAAACCTAACCCCAAATCTCAACCTAAAATCTAAACCTAACCCCAAATCTAAACCAAAAATCTAAACCTAACCCCAAACCTAACCCCAAATCTAAACCTAACCCCAAATCTAAACCTAAAATCTCAACCTAACCCCAAATCTAAACCTAACCCCAAATCTAACCCCAAATCTAAACCTAACCCCAAATCTAAACCTAAAATCTAAACCTAACCCCAAATCTAAACCTAAAATCTAAACCTAACCCCAAATCTAAACCTAAAATCTAAACCTAACCCCAAATCTAAACCTAACCCCAAATCTAAACCTAACTCCAAATCTAACCCTAAATCTAAACCTAACCCCAAATCTAAACCTAAAATCTAAACCTAACCCCAAATCAAAACCTAACCCCAATTCTAAACCCCAAATCTAAACCTAATCCCAAAACTAAACCTAAAATCTAAACCTAACCCCAAATCTAAACCAAAAATCTAAACCTAACCCCAAATCTAAACCTAAAATCTAAAAATAACCCCAAATCTAAACCCAACCCCAAATCTAAACCTAAAATCTAAACCTAACCCCAAATCTAAACCTAAAATCTAAACCAAACCCCAAATCTAAACGTAAAATCTAAACCTAACCCCAAATCTAAACCTAACTCCAAATCTAAACCTAAAATCTAAACCTAACCCCAAATCTAAACCTAACCCCAAATCTAAACCTAAAATCTAAACCTAACACCAAATCTAAACCTAACACCAAATCTAAACCTAAAATCTAAACCTAACACCAAATCTAAACCTAAAATCTAAACCAAACCGCAAATCTAAACGTAAAATCTAAACCTAACCCCAAATCTAAACCTAACCCCAAATCTAACCTTAAATCTAAACCTAACCCCAAATCGAAACCTAAAATCTAAACCTAACCCCAATTCTAAACCTAAACTCTAAACCTAACCCCAAATCTAAACCTAAAATCTAAACCTAACCCCAAATCTAAACCTAAAATCTAAACCTAACCCCAAATCTAAACCTAACCCCAAATCTAAACCCCAAATCTAAACCTAACCCTAAATCTAAACCTAAAATCTAAACCTAAGCCCAAATCTAAACCTAACCCCAAATCTAAACCTAAAATCTAAACCTAACTCCAAATCTAAACCTAAAATCTAAACCTAACCCCAAATCTAAACCTAACCCCAAATCTAAACCTAAAATCTAAACCTAACCCCAAATCTAAACTTAAAATCTAAACCTAAAATCTAAATCTAACCTAAAATCTAAACCTAACCCCAAATCTAAACCTAAAATCTAAACCTAACCCCAAATGTAAACCTAACCCCAAATCTAAACCTAAAATCTAAACCTAACCCCATATCTAAACCTAAAATCTAAACCTAACCCCAAATCTAAACCTAACCCCAAATCTAAACCTAAAATCTAAACCTTACCCTAAATCTAAACCTAACCCCAAATCTAAACCTAACGCCAAATCTAAACCTAAAATCTATACCTAACCCCAAATCTAAACCTAAAATCTAAACCTAACACCAAATCTAAACCTAACCCCAAATCTAAACCTAAATCTAAACCTAACCCCAAATCTAAACCTAACCCCAAATCTAAACCTAACCCCAAATCTAAACCTAAAATCTAAACCTAACCCCAAATCTAAACCTAACCCCAAATCTAAACCTAAAATCTAAACCTAACCCCAAATCTAAACCTAAAATCTAAACCTAACCCCAAATCTAAACCTAACCCCAAGTCTAAACCTAAAATCTAAATCTAACCCCAAATCTCAACCTAAAATCTAAACCTAACCCCAAATCTAAACCTAACCCCAAATCTAAACCAAAAATCTAAACCTAACCCCAAACCTAACCCCAAATCTAAACCTAACCCCAAATCTAAACCTAAAATCTCAACCTAACCCCAAATCTAAACCTAACCCCAAATCTAACCCCAAATCTAAACCTAACCCCAAATCTAAACCTAAAATCTAAACCTAACCCCAAATCTAAACCTAAAATCCAAACCTAACCCCAAATCTAAACCTAAAATCTAAACCTAACCCTAAATCTAAACCTAACCTTAAATCTAAACCTAACCCCAAATCTAAACCTAACTCCAAATCTAACCTTAAATCTAAACCTAACCCCAAATCGAAACCTAAAATCTAAACCTAACCCCAAATCAAAACCTAACCCCAATTCTAAACCTAAACTCTAAACCTAACCCCAAATCTAAACCTAAAATCTAAACCTAACCCCAAATGTAAACCTAAAATCTAAACCTAACCCCAAATCTAAACCTAAAATCTAAACCTAACCCCAAATCTAAACCTAACCCCAAATCTAAACCTAAAATCTAAACCTAACCCTAAATCTAAACCTAAAATCTAAACCTAACCCCAAATCTAAACCTAACCCCAAATCTAAACCTAAAATCTAAACCTAACCCCAAATCTAAACCTAAAATCTAAACCTAACCCCAAATCTAAACCTAACCCCAAATCTAAACCTAACCCCAAATCTAAACCTAAAATCTAAACCTAACCCCAAATCTAAACCTAACCCCAAATCTAAACCTAAAATCTAAACCTAACCCTAAATCTAAACCGAAAATCTAAACCTAACCCCAAATCTAAACCTAACCCCAAATCTAAACCTAAAATCTAAACCTAACCCCAAATCTAAACCTAAAATCTAAACCTAACCCCAAATCTAAACCTAACCCCAAATCTAAACCTAAAATCTAAACCTAACCCCAAATCTAAACCTAAAATCTAAACCTAAAATATAAACCTAACCTAAAATCTAAACCTAACCCCAAATCTAAACCTAAAATCTAAACCTAACCCCAAATCTAAACCTAACCCCAAATCTAAACCTAAAATCTAAACCTAACCCTAAATCTAAACCTAAAATCTAAACCTAACCCCAAATGTAAACCTAACCCCAAATCTAAACCTAAAATCTAAACCTAACCCCAAATCTAAACCTAAAATCTAAACCTAACCCCAAATCTAAACCTAACCCCAAATCTAAACCTAAAATCTAAACCTAACCCCAAATCTAAACCTAACCCCAAATCTAAACCTAACGCCAAATCTAAACCTAACGCCAAATCTAAACCTAAAATCTATACCTAACCCCAAATCTAAACCTAAAATCTAAACCTAACACCAAATCTAAACCTAACCCCAAATCTAAACCTAAATCTAAACCTAACCCCAAATCTAAACCTAACCCCATATCTAAACCTAACCCCAAATCTAAACCTAAAATCTAAACCTAACCCCAAATCTAAACCTAACCCCAAATCTAAACCTAAAATCTAAACCTAACCCCAAATCTAAACCAAAAATCTAAACCTAACCCCAAATCTAAACCTAAAATCTAAACCTAACCCCAAATCTAAACCTAACCCCAAATCCAAACCTAACCCAAAATCTAAACCTAAAATCTAAACCTAACCCCAAATCTAAACCTAAAATCTAAACCTAACCCCAAATCTAAACCTAACCCCAAATCTAAACCTAAAATCTAAACCTAACCCCAAATCTAAACCTAAAATCTAAACCTAACCCCAAATCTAAACCTAACCCCAAATCTAAACCTAAAATCTAAAAATAACCCCAAATCTAAACCCAACCCCAAATCTAAACCTAAAATCTAAACCTAACCCCAAATCTAAACCTAAAATCTAAACCAAACCCCAAATCTAAACGTAAAATCTAAACCTAACCCCAAATCTAAACCTAACTCCAAATCTAAACCTAAAATCTAAACCTAACCCCAAATCTAAACCTAAAATCTAAACCTAACCCCAAATCAAAACCTAACCCCAATTCTAAACCTAAAATCTAAACCTAACCCCAAATCTAAACCTAAAATCTAAACCTAACCCCAAATCTAAACCCCAAATCTAAACCTAACCCCAAAACTAAACCTAAAATCTAAACCTAACCCCAAATCTAAACCTAACCCCAAATCTAAACCTAAAATCTAAACCTAACCCCAAATCTAAACCTAAAATCTAAACCTAACCCCAAATCTAAACCTAACCCCAAATCAAAACCTAACCCCAAATCTAAACCTAAAATCTAAACCTAACCCCAAATCTAAACCTAAAATCTAAACCTAACCCTAAATCTAAACCTAAAATCTAAACCTAACCCCAAATCTAAACCTAACCCCAAATCTAAACCTAAAATCTAAACCTAACCCCAAATCTAAACCTAACCCCAAATCTAAACCTAAAATCTAAACCTAACCCCAAATCTAAACCTAAAATCTAAACCTAACCCCAAATCTAAACCTAACCCCAAATCTGAACCTAAAATCTAAACCTAACCCCAAATCTAAACCTAAAATCTAAACCTAACCCCAAATCTAAACCTAAACCCCAAATCTAAACCTAAAATCTAAACCTAACCCCAAATCTAAACCTAAAATCTAAACCTAACCCCAAATCTAAACCCCAAATCTAAACCTAACCCCAAATCTAAACCTCAAATCTAAACCTAACCCCAAATCTAAACCTAACCCCAAATCCAAATCTAACCCCAAATCTAAACCTAACATCTAAACCTAACCCCAAATCTAAACCTAAAATCCAAATCTAACCCCAAATCTAAACCTAACATCTAAACCTAACCCTAAATCTAAACCTAACCCCAAATCTAAACCTAAAATGTAAACCTAACCCCAAATCTAAACCTAATCCCAAATCTAAACCTAAAATCTAAACCTAACCCCAAATCTAAACCTAAAATCTAAACCTAACCCCAAATCTAAACTTAGCCCCAAATCTAAACCTAAAATCTAAACCTAACCCCAAATCTAAACCAAAAATCTAAACCTAACCCCAAATCTAAACCTAAAATCTAAACCTAACCCCAAATCTAAACCTAAAATCTAAACCTAACCCCAAATCTAAACCTAACCACAAATCTGAACCTAAAATCTAAACCTAACCCCAAATCTGAACCTAAAATCTAAACCTAACCCCAAATCTGAACCTAAAATCTAAACCTAACCCCAAATCTAAACCTAAAATCTAAACCTAACCCCAAATCTAAACCTAAAATCTAAACCTAACCTAAAATCTAAACCTAACCCCAAATCTAAACCTAAAATCTAAACCTAACCCCAAATGTAAACCTAACCCCAAATCTAAACCTAAAATCTAAACCTAACCCCAAATCTAAACCAAAAATCTAAACCTAACCCCAAATCTAAACCTAAAATCTAAACCTAATCCCAAATCTAAACCTAACCCCAAATCTAAACCTAAAATCTAAACCTAACCCCAAATCTAAACCTAAAATCTAAACCTAATCCCAAATCTAAACCTAACCCCAAATCTAAACCAAAAATCTAAACCTAACCCCAAATCTAAACATAAAATCTAAACCTAACCCCAAATCTAAACCAAAAATCTAAACCTAACCCTAAATCTAAATCTAAAATCTAAACCTAATCCCAAATCTAAACCTAACCCCAAATCTAAACCTAAAATCTAAACCTAACCCCAAATCTAAACCTAAAATCTAAACCTAATCCCAAATCTAAACCTAACCCCAAATCTAAACCAAAAATCTAAACCTAACCCCAAATCTAAACCTAACCCCAAATCCAAACCTAACCCCAAATCTAAACCAAAAATCTAAACCTAACCCCAAATCTAAACCAAAAATCTAAACCTAACCCCAAATCTAAACATAAAATCTAAACCTAACCCCAAATCTAAACCAAAAATCTAAACCTAACCCTAAATCTAAACCTAAAATCTAAACCTAATCCCAAATCTAAACCTAACCCCAAATCTAAACCTAAAATCTAAACCTAATCCCAAATCTAAACCTAACCCCAAATCTAAACCAAAAATCTAAACCTAACCCCAAATCTAAATCAAAAATCTAAACCTAACCCCAAATCTAAACATAAAATCTAAACCTAACCCCAAATCTAAACCAAAAATCTAAACCTAACCCTAAATCTAAATCTAAAATCTAAACCTAATCCCAAATCTAAACCTAACCCCAAATCTAAACCTAAAATCTAAACCTAACCCCAAATCTAAACCTAAAATCTAAACCTAATCCCAAATCTAAACCTAACCCCAAATCTAAACCAAAAATCTAAACCTAACCCCAAATCTAAACCTAACCCCAAATCCAAACCTAACCCCAAATCTAAACCAAAAATCTAAACCTAACCCCAAATCTAAACCAAAAATCTAAACCTAACCCCAAATCTAAACCTAAAATCTAAACCTAACCCCAAATCTAAACCAAAAATCTAAACCTAACCCTAAATCTAAACCTAAAATCTAAACCTAATCCCAAATCTAAACCTAACCCCAAATCTAAACCAAAAATCTAAACCTAATCCCAAATCTAAACCTAACCCCAAATCCAAACCTAACCCCAAATCTAAACCAAAAATCTAAACCTAACCCCAAATCTAAACCAAAAATCTAAACCTAACCCCAAATCTAAACATAAAATCTAAACCTAACCCCAAATCTAAACCAAAAATCTAAACCTAACCCTAAATCTAAATCTAAAATCTAAACCTAATCCCAAATCTAAACCTAACCCCAAATCTAAACCTAAAATCTAAACCTAACCCCAAATCTAAACCTAAAATCTAAACCTAACCTAAAATATAAACCTAACCCCAAATCTAAACCAAAAATCTAAACCTAACCCCAAATCTAAACCAAAAATCTAAACCTAACCCCAAATCTAAACCTAAAATCTAAACCTAACCCCAAATCTAAACCAAAAATCTAAACCTAACCCTAAATCTAAACCTAAAATCTAAACCTAATCCCAAATCTAAACCTAACCCCAAATCTAAACCAAAAATCTAAACCTAATCCCAAATCTAAACCTAACCCCAAATCCAAACCTAACCCCAAATCTAAACCTAAAATCTAAACCTAACCCCAAATCTAAACCTAAAATCTAAACCTAACACCAAATCTAAACCAAAACTCTAAACCTAACCCCAAATCTAAACCTAAAATCTAAACCTAACCCCAAATCTAAACCAAAAATCTAAACCTAACACCAAATCTAAACCTAAAATCTAAACCTAACCCCAAATCTAAACCAAAAATCTAAACCTAACCCTAAATCTAAACCTAAAATCTAAACCTAATCCCAAATCTAAACCTAACCCCAAATCCAAACCTAACCCCAAATCTAAACCTAAAATCTAAACCTAACCCCAAATCTAAACCTAAAATCCAAACCTAACCCCAAATCTAAACCTAAAATCTAAACCTAACCCCAAATCTAAACCTAAAATCTAAACCTAACCCCAAATCTAAACCTAACCCCAAATCCAAATCTAACCCCAAATCTAAACCTAACATCTAAACCTAACCCCAAATCTAAACCTAAAATCTAAACCTAACCCCAAATCTAAACCTAAAATCTAAACCTAACCCTAAATCTAAACCTAACCCCAAATCTAAACCTAAAATGTAAACCTAACCCCAAATCTAAACCTAATCCCAAATCTAAACCTAAAATCTAAACCTAACCCCAAATCTAAACCTAAAATCTAAACCTAACCCCAAATCTAAACCTAACCCCAAATCTAAACCTAAAATCTAAACCTAACCCCAAATCTAAACCAAAAATCTAAACCTAACCCCAAATCTAAACCTAAAATCTAAACCTAACCCCGAATCTAAACCTAAAATCTAAACCTAACCCCAAATCTAAACCTAACCACAAACCTGAACCTAAAATCTAAACCTAACCCCAAATCTAAACCTAACCACAAATCTGAACCTAAAATCTAAACCTAACCCCAAATCTGAACCTAAAATCTAAACCTAACCCCAAATCTGAACCTAAAATCTAAACCTAACCCCAAATCTAAACCTAAAATCTAAACCTAACCCCAAATCTAAACCTAACCCCAAATCTAAACCTAAAATCTAAACCTAACCCCAAATCTAAACCTAAAATCTAAACCTAACCCCAAATCTAAACCTAACCCCAAATCTAAACCTAAAATCTAAACCTAACCCCAAATCTAAACCTAAAATCTAAACCTAACCCCAAATCTAAACGTAAAATCTAAACCTAACCTAAAATCTAAACCTAACCCCAAATCTAAACCTAAAATCTAAACCTAACCCCAAATGTAAACCTAACCCCAAATCTAAACCTAAAATCTAAACCTAACCCCAAATCTAAACCAAAAATCTAAACCTAACCCCAAATCTAAACCAAAAATCTAAACCTAACCCCAAATCTAAACATAAAATCTAAACCTAACCCCAAATCTAAACCAAAAATCTAAACCTAACCCTAAATCTAAACCTAAAATCTAAACCTAATCCCAAATCTAAACCTAACCCCAAATCTAAACCTAAAATCTAAACCTAACCCCAAATCTAAACCTAAAATCTAAACCTAATCCCAAATCTAAACCTAACCCCAAATCTAAACCAAAAATCTAAACCTAACCCCAAATCTAAACCTAAAATCTAAACCTAACCCCAAATCTAAACCTAACCCCAAATCTAAACCAAAAATCTAAACCTAACCCCAAATCTAAACATAAAATCTAAACCTAACCCCAAATCTAAACCAAAAATCTAAACCTAACCCTAAATCTAAACCTAAAATCTAAACCTAATCCCAAATCTAAACCTAACCCCAAATCTAAACCTAAAATCTAAACCTAACCCCAAATCTAAACCTAAAATCTAAACCTAATCCCAAATCTAAACCTAACCCCAAATCTAAACCAAAAATCTAAACCTAACCCCAAATCTAAACCTAAAATCTAAACCTAACCCCAAATCTAAACCTAAAATCTAAACCTAACCCCAAATCTAAACCTAACCCCAAATCTAAACCTAAAATCTAAACCTAACCCCAAATCTAAACTTAAAATCTAAACCTAAAATCTAAACCTAACCTAAAATCTAAACCTAACCCCAAATCTAAACCTAACCCCAAATCTAAACCTAACCCCAAATCTAAACCTAAAATCTAAACCTAACCCCAAATCTAAACCTAACCCCAAGTCTAACCCTAAAATCTAAACCTAACCCCAAATCTCAACCTAAAATCTAAACCTAACCCCAAATCTAAACCAAAAATCTAAACCTAACCCCAAACCTAACCCCAAATCTAAACCTAACCCCAAATCTAAACCTAAAATCTCGACCTAATCCCAAATCTAAACCTAACCCCAAATCTAACCCCAAATCTAAACCTAACCCCAAATCTAAACCTAAAATCTAAACCTAACCCCAAATCTAAACCTAAAATCTAAACCTAACCCCAAATCTAAACCTAACCCCAAATCTAAACCTAACTCCAAATCTAACCCTAAATCTAAACCTAACCCCAAATCTAAACCTAAAATCTAAACCTAACCCCAAATCTAAACCTAACCCCAATTCTAAACCCCAAATCTAAACCTAATCCCAAAACTAAACCTAAAATCTAAACCTAACCCCAAATCTAAACCAAAAATCTAAACCTAACCCCAAATCTAAACCAAAAATCTAAACCTAACCCCAAATCTAAACCTAAAATCTAAACCTAACCCCAAATCTAAACCTAACCCCAAATCCAAACCTAACCCAAAATCTAAACCTAAAATCTAAACCTAACCCCAAATCTAAACCTAAAATCTAAACCTAACCCTAAATCTAAACCTAACCCCAAATCTAAACCTAACCCCAAATCTAAACCTAAAATCTAAACCTAACCCCAAATCTAAACCTAAAATCTAAACCTAACACCAAATCTAAACCTAACACCAAATCTAAACCTAAAATCTAAACCTAACACCAAATCTAAACCTAAAATCTAAACCAAACCGCAAATCTAAACGTAAAATCTAAACCTAACCCCAAATCTAAACCTAACCCCAAATCTAACCTTAAATCTAAACCTAACCCCAAATCGAAACCTAAAATCTAAACCTAACCCCAAATCAAAACCTAACCCCAATTCTAAACCTAAACTCTAAACCTAACCCCAAATCTAAACCTAAAATCTAAACCTAACCCCAAATCTAAACCTAACCCCAAATCTAAACCCCAAATCTAAACCTAACCCTAAATCTAAACCTAAAATCTAAACCTAAGCCCAAATCTAAACCTAACCCCAAATCTAAACCTAAAATCTAAACCTAACTCCAAATCTAAACCTAAAATCTAAACCTAACCCCAAATCTAAACCTAACCCCAAATCTAAACCTAAAATCTAAACCTAACCCCAAATCTAAACTTAAAATCTAAACCTAAAATCTAAACCTAACCTAAAATCTAAACCTAACCCCAAATCTAAACCTAAAATCTAAACCTAACCCCAAATGTAAACCTAACCCCAAATCTAAACCTAAAATCTAAACCTAACCCCATATCTAAACCTAAAATCTAAACCTAACCCCAAATCTAAACCTAACCCCAAATCTAAACCTAAAATCTAAACCTTACCCTAAATCTAAACCTAACCCCAAATCTAAACCTAACGCCAAATCTAAACCTAACGCCAAATCTAAACCTAAAATCTATACCTAACCCCAAATCTAAACCTAAAATCTAAACCTAACACCAAATCTAAACCTAACCCCAAATCTAAACCTGAATCTAAACCTAACCCCAAATCTAAACCTAACCCCAAATCTAAACCTAACCCCAAATCTAAACCAAAAATCTAAACCTAACCCCAAACCTAACCCCAAATCTAAACCTAACCCCAAATCTAAACCTAAAATCTCAACCTAACCCCAAATCTAAACCTAACCCCAAACCTAACCCCAAATCTAAACCTAACCCCAAATCTAAACCTAAAATCTCAACCTAACCCCAAATCTAAACCTAACCCCAAATCTAACCCCAAATCTAAACCTAACCCCAAATCTAAACCTAAAATCTAAACCTAACCCCAAATCTAAACCTAAAATCCAAACCTAACCCCAAATCTAAACCTAAAATCTAAACCTAACCCCAAATCTAAACCTAAAATCTAAACCTAACCCTAAATCTAAACCTAACCTTAAATCTAAACCTAACCCCAAATCTAAACCTAACTCCAAATCTAACCTTAAATCTAAACCTAACCCCAAATCGAAACCTAAAATCTAAACCTAACCCCAAATCAAAACCTAACCCCAAATCTAAACCTAAAATCTCAACCTAATCCCAAATCTAAACCTAACCCCAAATCTAACCCCAAATCTAAACCTAAACCCAAATCTAAACCTAAAATCTAAACCTAACCCCAAATCTAAACCTAAAATCTAAACCTAACCCCAAATCTAAACCTAAAATCTAAACCTAACCCCAAATCTAAACCTAACCCCAAATCTAAACCTAACTCCAAATCTAACCCTAAATCTAAACCTAACCCCAAATCTAAACCTAAAATCTAAACCTAACCCCAAATCTAAACCTAACCCCAATTCTAAACCCCAAATCTAAACCTAATTCCAAAACTAAACCTAAAATCTAAACCTAACCCCAAATCTAAACCAAAAATCTAAACCTAACCCCAAATCTAAACCAAAAATCTAAACCTAACCCCAAATCTAAACCTAAAATCTAAACCTAACCCCAAATCTAAACCTAACCCCAAATCCAAACCTAACCCAAAATCTAAACCTAAAATCTAAACCTAACCCCAAATCTAAACCTAAAATCTAAACCTAACCCTAAATCTAAACCTAACCCCAAATCTAAACCTAACCCCAAATCTAAACCTAAAATCTAAACCTAACACCAAATCTAAACCTAACACCAAATCTAAACCTAAAATCTAAACCTAACACCAAATCTAAACCTAAAATCTAAACCAAACCGCAAATCTAAACGTAAAATCTAAACCTAACCCCAAATCTAAACCTAACCCCAAATCTAACCTTAAATCTAAACCTAACCCCAAATCGAAACCTAAAATCTAAACCTAACCCCAAATCAAAACCTAACCCCAATTCTAAACCTAAACTCTAAACCTAACCCCAAATCTAAACCTAAAATCTAAACCTAACCCCAAATCTAAACCTAACCCCAAATCTAAACCCCAAATCTAAACCTAACCCTAAATCTAAACCTAAAATCTAAACCTAAGCCCAAATCTAAACCTAACCCCAAATCTAAACCTAAAATCTAAACCTAACTCCAAATCTAAACCTAAAATCTAAACCTAACCCCAAATCTAAACCTAACCCCAAATCTAAACCTAAAATCTAAACCTAACCCCAAATCTAAACTTAAAATCTAAACCTAAAATCTAAACCTAACCTAAAATCTAAACCTAACCCCAAATCTAAACCTAAAATCTAAACCTAACCCCAAATGTAAACCTAACCCCAAATCTAAACCTAAAATCTAAACCTAACCCCATATCTAAACCTAAAATCTAAACCTAACCCCAAATCTAAACCTAACCCCAAATCTAAACCTAAAATCTAAACCTTACCCTAAATCTAAACCTAACCCCAAATCTAAACCTAACGCCAAATCTAAACCTAACGCCAAATCTAAACCTAAAATCTATACCTAACCCCAAATCTAAACCTAAAATCTAAACCTAACACCAAATCTAAACCTAACCCCAAATCTAAACCTGAATCTAAACCTAACCCCAAATCTAAACCTAACCCCAAATCTAAACCTAACCCCAAATCTAAACCAAAAATCTAAACCTAACCCCAAACCTAACCCCAAATCTAAACCTAACCCCAAATCTAAACCTAAAATCTCAACCTAACCCCAAATCTAAACCTAACCCCAAACCTAACCCCAAATCTAAACCTAACCCCAAATCTAAACCTAAAATCTCAACCTAACCCCAAATCTAAACCTAACCCCAAATCTAACCCCAAATCTAAACCTAACCCCAAATCTAAACCTAAAATCTAAACCTAACCCCAAATCTAAACCTAAAATCCAAACCTAACCCCAAATCTAAACCTAAAATCTAAACCTAACCCCAAATCTAAACCTAAAATCTAAACCTAACCCTAAATCTAAACCTAACCTTAAATCTAAACCTAACCCCAAATCTAAACCTAACTCCAAATCTAACCTTAAATCTAAACCTAACCCCAAATCGAAACCTAAAATCTAAACCTAACCCCAAATCAAAACCTAACCCCAATTCTAAACCTAAACTCTAAACCTAACCCCAAATCTAAACCTAAAATCTAAACCTAACCCCAAATGTAAACCTAAAATCTAAACCTAACCCCAAATCTAAACCTAACCCCAAATCTAAACCTAAAATCTAAACCTAACCCTAAATCTAAACCTAAAATCTAAACCTAACCCCAAATCTAAACCTAAAATCTAAACCTAACCCCAAATCTAAACCTAAAATCTAAACCTAACCCCAAATCTAAACCTAACCCCAAATCTAAACCTAACCCCAAATCTAAACCTAAAATCTAAACCTAACCCCAAATCTAAACCTAACCCCAAATCTAAACCTAAAATCTAAACCTAACCCTAAATCTAAACCGAAAATCTAAACCTAACCCCAAATCTAAACCTAACCCCAAATCTAAACCTAAAATCTAAACCTAACCCCAAATCTAAACCTAAAATCTAAACCTAACCCCAAATCTAAACCTAACCCCAAATCTAAACCTAAAATCTAAACCTAACTCCAAATCTAAACTTAAAATCTAAACCTAAAATCTAAACCTAACCTAAAATCTAAACCTAACCCCAAATCTAAACCTAAAATCTAAACCTAACCCCAAATCTAAACCTAACCCCAAATCTAAACCTAAAATCTAAACCTAACCCTAAATCTAAACCTAAAATCTAAACCTAACCCCAAATGTAAACCTAACCCCAAATCTAAACCTAAAATCTAAACCTAACCCCAAATCTAAACCTAAAATCTAAACCTAACCCCAAATCTAAACCTAACCCCAAATCTAAACCTAAAATCTAAACCTAACCCCAAATCTAAACCTAACCCCAAATCTAAACCTAACGCCAAATCTAAACCTAACGCCAAATCTAAACCTAAAATCTATACCTAACCCCAAATCTAAACCTAAAATCTAAACCTAACACCAAATCTAAACCTAACCCCAAATCTAAACCTAAATCTAAACCTAACCCCAAATCTAAACCTAACCCCATATCTAAACCTAACCCCAAATCTAAACCTAAAATCTAAACCTAACCCCAAATCTAAACCTAACCCCAAATCTAAACCTAAAATCTAAACCTAACCCCAAATCTAAACCTAAAATCTAAACCTAACCCCAAATCTAAACCTAACCCCAAGTCTAAACCTAAAATCTAAACCTAACCCCAAATCTCAACCTAAAATCTAAACCTAACCCCAAATCTAAACCAAAAATCTAAACCTAACCCGAAATCTAAACCTAACCCCAAATCTAAACCAAAAATCTAAACCTAACCCGAAACCTAACCCCAAATCTAAACCTAACCCCAAATCTAAACCTAAAATCTCAACCTAACCCCAAATCTAAACCTAACCCCAAATCTAACCCCAAATCTAAACCTAACCCCAAATCTAAACCTAAAATCTAAACCTAACCCCAAATCTAAACCTAAAATCTAAACCTAACACCAAATCTAAACCTAACCCCAAATCAAAACCTAACCCCAATTCTAAACCCCAAATCTAAACCTAACCCCAAAACTAAACCTAAAATCTAAACCTAACCCCAAATCTAAACCTAACCCCAAATCTAAACCTAAAATCTAAACCAAAAATCTAAACCTAACCCCAAATCTAAACCTAACCCCAAATCCAAACCTAACCCAAAATCTAAACCTAAAATCTAAACCTAACCCCAAATCTAAACCTAAAATCTAAACCTAACCCCAAATCTAAACCTAACCCCAAATCTAAACCTAAAATCTAAACCTAACCCCAAATCTAAACTTAAAATCTAAACCTAGAATCTAAACCTAACCTAAAATCTAAACCTAACCCCAAATCTAAACCTAAAATCTAAACCTAACCCCAAATCTAAACCTAACCCCAAATCTAAACCTAAAATCTAAACCTAACCCTAAATCTAAACCTAAAATCTAAACCTAACCCCAAATGTAAACCTAACCCCAAATCTAAACCTAAAATCTAAACCTAACCCCAAATCTAAACCTAAAATCTAAACCTAACCCCAAATCTAAACCTAACCCCAAATCTAAACCTAAAATCTAAACCTAACCCCAAATCTAAACCTAACGCCAAATCTAAACCTAACGCCAAATCTAAACCTAAAATCTAAACCTAACCCCAAATCTAAACCTAAAATCTAAACCTAACACCAAATCTAAACCTAACCCCAAATCTAAACCTAAATCTAAACCTAACCCCAAATCTAAACCTAACCCCATATCTAAACCTAACCCCAAATCTAAACCTAAAATCTAAACCTAACCCCAAATCTAAACCTAACCCCAAATCTAAACCTAAAATCTAAACCTAACCCCAAATCTAAACCTAAAATCTAAACCTAACCCCAAATCTAAACCTAACCCCAAGTCTAAACCTAAAATCTAAACCTAACCCCAAATCTCAACCTAAAATCTAAACCTAACCCCAAATCTAAACCTAACCCCAAATCTAAACCAAAAATCTAAACCTAACCCGAAACCTAACCCCAAATCTAAACCTAACCCCAAATCTAAACCTAAAATCTCAACCTAACCCCAAATCTAAACCTAACCCCAAATCTAACCCCAAATCTAAACCTAACCCCAAATCTAAACCTAAAATCTAAACCTAACCCCAAATCTAAACCTAAAATCTAAACCTAACCCCAAATCTAAACCTAAAATCTAAACCTAACACCAAATCTAAACCTAACCCCAAATCAAAACCTAACCCCAATTCTAAACCCCAAATCTAAACCTAACCCCAAAACTAAACCTAAAATCTAAACCTAACCCCAAATCTAAACCTAACCCCAAATCTAAACCTAAAATCTAAACCAAAAATCTAAACCTAACCCCAAATCTAAACCTAACCCCAAATCCAAACCTAACCCAAAATCTAAACCTAAAATCTAAACCTAACCCCAAATCTAAACCTAAAATCTAAACCTAACCCCAAATCTAAACCTAACCCCAAATCTAAACCTAAAATCTAAACCTAACCCCAAATCTAAACCTAAAATCTAAACCTAACACCAAATCTAAAGCTAACCCCAAATCTAAACCTAAAATCTAAAAATAACCCCAAATCTAAACCTAATCCCAAATCTAAACCTAAAATCTAAACCTAACTCCAAATCTAAACCTAAAATCTAAACCTAACCCCAAATCTAAACCTAAAATCTAAACCTAACCCCAAATCAAAACCTAACCCCAATTCTAAACCTAAAATCTAAACCTAACCCCAAATCTAAACCTAAAATCTAAACCTAACCCCAAATCTAAACCTAACACCAAATCTAAACCTAAAATCTAAACCTAACCCCAAATCTAATCCTAACCCCAAATCTAAACCTAAAATCTAAACCTAACCCTAAATCTAAACCTAAAATCTAAACCTAACCCCAAATGTAAACCTAACCCCAAATCTAAACCTAAAATCTAAACCTAACCCCAAATCTAAACCTAAAATCTAAACCTAACCCCAAATCTAAACCTAACCCCAAATCTAAACCTAAAATCTAAACCTAACCCCAAATCTAATCCTAAAATCTAAACCTAACACCAAATCTAAACCTAAAATCTAAACCTAATCCCAAATCTAAACCTAACCCCAAATCTAAACCAAAAATCTAAACCTAACCCCAAATCTAAACCAAAAATCTAAACCTAACCCCAAATCTAAACCTAAAATCTAAACCTAACCCCAAATCTAAACCAAAAATCTAAACCTAACCCTAAATCTAAACCTAAAATCTAAACCTAATCCCAAATCTAAACCTAACCACAAATCTAAACCAAAAATCTAAACCTAACCCCAAATCTAAACCTAAAATCTAAACCTAACCCCAAATCTAAACCTAAAATCTAAACCTAACCCCAAATCTAAACCAAAAATCTGAACCTAACCCTAAATCTAAACCTAAAATCTAAACCTAATCCCAAATCTAAACCTAACCCCAAATCCAAACCTAACCCCAAATCTAAACCTAAAATCTAAACCTAACCCCAAATCTAAACCTAAAATCTAAACCTAACCCCAAATCTAAACCAAAACTCTAAACCTAACCCCAAATCTAAACCTAAAATCTAAACCTAACCCCAAATCTAAACCAAAAATCTAAACCTAACCCCAAATCTAAACCTAAAATCTAAACCTAACCCCAAATCTAAACCTAAAATCTAAACCTAACCCTAAATCTAAACCTAAAATCTAAACCTAATCCCAAATCTAAACCTAACCCCAAATCCAAACCTAACCCCAAATCTAAACCTAAAATCTAAACCTAACCCCAAATCTAAACCTAAAATCCAAACCTAACCCCAAATCTAAACCTAAAATCTAAACCTAACCCCAAATCTAAACCCCAAATCTAAACCTAACCCCAAATCTAAACCTCAAATCTAAACCTAACCCCAAATCTAAACCTAACCGCAAATCCAAATCTAACCCCAAATCTAAACCTAACATCTAAACCTAACCCCAAATCTAAACCTAAAATCTAAACCTAACCCCAAATCTAAAACTAAAATCTAAACCTAACCCCAAATCTAAACCTAAAATCTAAACCTAACCCCAAATCTAAACCCCAAATCTAAACCTAACCCCAAATCTAAACCTCAAATCTAAACCTAACCCCAAATCTAAACCTAACCCCAAATCCAAATCTAACCCCAAATCTAAACCTAACATCTAAACCTAACCCCAAATCTAAACCTAAAATCTAAACCTAACCCCAAATCTAAACCTAAAATCTAAACCTAACCCTAAATCTAAACCTAACCCCAAATCTAAACCTAAAATGTAAACCTAACCCCAAATCTAAACCTAATCCCAAATCTAAACCTAAAATCTAAACCTAACCCCAAATCTAAACTTAGCCCCAAATCTAAACCTAAAATCTAAACCTAACCCCAAATCTAAACCAAAAATCTAAACCTAACCCCAAATCTAAACCTAAAATCTAAACCTAACCCCGAATCTAAACCTAAAATCTAAACCTAACCCCAAATCTAAACCTAACCCCAAATCTAAACCTAAAATCTAAACCTAACCCCAAATCTAATCCTAAAATCTAAACCTAACACCAAATCTAAACCTAAAATCTAAACCTAATCCCAAATCTAAACCTAACCCCAAATCTAAACCAAAAATCTAAACCTAACCCCAAATCTAAACCAAAAATCTAAACCTAACCCCAAATCTAAACCTAAAATCTAAACCTAACCCCAAATCTAAACCAAAAATCTAAACCTAACCCTAAATCTAAACCTAAAATCTAAACCTAATCCCAAATCTAAACCTAACCACAAATCTAAACCAAAAATCTAAACCTAACCCCAAATCTAAACCTAAAATCTAAACCTAACCCCAAATCTAAACCTAAAATCTAAACCTAACCCCAAATCTAAACCAAAAATCTAAACCTAACCCTAAATCTAAACCTAAAATCTAAACCTAATCCCAAATCTAAACCTAACCCCAAATCCAAACCTAACCCCAAATCTAAACCTAAAATCTAAACCTAACCCCAAATCTAAACCTAAAATCTAAACCTAACCCCAAATCTAAACCAAAACTCTAAACCTAACCCCAAATCTAAACCTAAAATCTAAACCTAACCCCAAATCTAAACCAAAAATCTAAACCTAACCCCAAATCTAAACATAAAATCTAAACCTAACCCCAAATCTAAACCTAAAATCTAAACCTAACCCCAAATCTAAACCAAAAATCTAAACCTAACCCCAAATCTAAACCTAAAATCTAAACCTAACCCCAAATCTAAACCAAAAATCTAAACCTAACCCTAAATCTAAACCTAAAATCTAAACCTAATCCCAAATCTAAACCTAACCCCAAATCCAAACCTAACCCCAAATCTAAACCTAAAATCTAAACCTAACCCCAAATCTAAACCTAAAATCCAAACCTAACCCCAAATCTAAACCTAAAATCTAAACCTAACCCCAAATCTAAACCCCAAATCTAAACCTAACCCCAAATCTAAACCTCAAATCTAAACCTAACCCCAAATCTAAACCTAACCCCAAATCCAAATCTAACCCCAAATCTAAACCTAACATCTAAACCTAACCCCAAATCTAAACCTAAAATCTAAACCTAACCCCAAATCTAAACCTAAAATCTATACCTAACCCTAAATCTAAACCTAACCCCAAATCTAAACCTAAAATGTAAACCTAACCCCAAATCTAAACCTAATCCCAAATCTAAACCTAAAATCTAAACCTAACCCCAAATCTAAACTTAGCCCCAAATCTAAACCTAAAATCTAAACCTAACCCCAAATCTAAACCAAAAATCTAAACCTAACCCCAAATCTAAACCTAAAATCTAAACCTAACCCCGAATCTAAACCTAAAATCTAAACCTAACCCCAAATCTAAACCTAACCCCAAATCTAAACCTAAAATCTAAACCTAACCCCAAATCTAATCCTAAAATCTAAACCTAACACCAAATCTAAACCTAAAATCTAAACCTAATCCCAAATCTAAACCTAACCCCAAATCTAAACCAAAAATCTAAACCTAACCCCAAATCTAAACCAAAAATCTAAACCTAACCCCAAATCTAAACCTAAAATCTAAACCTAACCCCAAATCTAAACCAAAAATCTAAACCTAACCCTAAATCTAAACCTAAAATCTAAACCTAATCCCAAATCTAAACCTAACCACAAATCTAAACCAAAAATCTAAACCTAACCCCAAATCTAAACCTAAAATCTAAACCTAACCCCAAATCTAAACCTAAAATCTAAACCTAACCCCAAATCTAAACCAAAAATCTAAACCTAACCCTAAATCTAAACCTAAAATCTAAACCTAATCCCAAATCTAAACCTAACCCCAAATCCAAACCTAACCCCAAATCTAAACCTAAAATCTAAACCTAACCCCAAATCTAAACCTAAAATCTAAACCTAACCCCAAATCTAAACCAAAACTCTAAACCTAACCCCAAATCTAAACCTAAAATCTAAACCTAACCCCAAATCTAAACCAAAAATCTAAACCTAACCCCAAATCTAAACCTAAAATCTAAACCTAACCCCAAATCTAAACCAAAAATCTAAACCTAACCCTAAATCTAAACCTAAAATCTAAACCTAATCCCAAATCTAAACCTAACCCCAAATCCAAACCTAACCCCAAATCTAAACCTAAAATCTAAACCTAACCCCAAATCTAAACCTAAAATCCAAACCTAACCCCAAATCTAAACCTAAAATCTAAACCTAACCCCAAATCTAAACCCCAAATCTAAACCTAACCCCAAATCTAAACCTCAAATCTAAACCTAACCCCAAATCTAAACCTAACCCCAAATCCAAATCTAACCCCAAATCTAAACCTAACATCTAAACCTAACCCCAAATCTAAACCTAAAATCTAAACCTAACCCCAAATCTAAACCTAAAATCTAAACCTAACCCTAAATCTAAACCTAACCCCAAATCTAAACCTAAAATGTAAACCTAACCCCAAATCTAAACCTAATCCCAAATCTAAACCTAAAATCTAAACCTAACCCCAAATCTAAACTTAGCCCCAAATCTAAACCTAAAATCTAAACCTAACCCCAAATCTAAACCAAAAATCTAAACCTAACCCCAAATCTAAACCTAAAATCTAAACCTAACCCCGAATCTAAACCTAAAATCTAAACCTAACCCCAAATCTAAACCTAACCACAAATCTGAACCTAAAATCTAAACCTAACCCCAAATCTGAACCTAAAATCTAAACCTAACCCCAAATCTGAACCTAAAATCTAAACCTAACCCCAAATCTAAACCTAAAATCTAAACCTAACCCCAAATCTAAACCTAACCCCAAATCTAAACCTAAAATCTAAACCTAACCCCAAATCTAAACCTAAAATCTAAACCTAACCCCAAATCTAAACCTAAAATCTAAACCTAACCCCAAATGTAAACCTAACCCCAAATCTAAACCTAAAATCTAAACCTAACCCCAAATCTAAACCAAAAATCTAAACCTAACCCCAAATCTAAACCAAAAATCTAAACCTAACCCCAAATCTAAACATAAAATCTAAACCTAACCCCAAATCTAAACCAAAAATCTAAACCTAACCCTAAATCTAAACCTAAAATCTAAACCTAATCCCAAATCTAAACCTAACCCCAAATCTAAACCTAAAATCTAAACCTAACCCCAAATCTAAACCTAAAATCTAAACCTAATCCCAAATCTAAACCTAACCCCAAATCTAAACCAAAAATCTAAACCTAACCCCAAATCTAAACCTAAAATCTAAACCTAACCCCAAATCTAAACCTAACCCCAAATCTAAACCAAAAATCTAAACCTAACCCCAAATCTAAACATAAAATCTAAACCTAACCCCAAATCTAAACCAAAAATCTAAACCTAACCCTAAATCTAAACCTAAAATCTAAACCTAATCCCAAATCTAAACCTAACCCCAAATCTAAACCTAAAATCTAAACCTAACCCCAAATCTAAACCTAAAATCTAAACCTAATCCCAAATCTAAACCTAACCCCAAATCTAAACCAAAAATCTAAACCTAACCCCAAATCTAAACCTAAAATCTAAACCTAACCCCAAATCTAAACTTAAAATCTAAACCTAAAATCTAAACCTAACCCCAAATCTAAACCTAAAATCTAAACCTAACCCCAAATCTAAACCTAACCCCAAATCTAAACCTAAAATCTAAACCTAACCCTAAATCTAAACCTAAAATCTAAACCTAACCCCAAATGTAAACCTAACCCCAAATCTAAACCTAAAATCTAAACCTAACCCCAAATCTAAACCTAAAATCTAAACCTAACCCCAAATCTAAACCTAACCCCAAATCTAAACCTAAAATCTAAACCTAACCCTAAATCTAAACCTAACCCCAAATCTAAACCGAACGCCAAATCTAAACCTAACGCCAAATCTAAACCTAACGCCAAATCTAAACCTAAAATCTAAACCTAACCCCAAATCTAAACCTAAAATCCAAACCTAACCCCAAATCTAAACCTAAAATCTAAACCTAACCCCAAATCTAAACCCCAAATCTAAACCTAACCCCAAATCTAAACCTCAAATCTAAACCTAACCCCAAATCTAAACCTAACCCCAAATCCAAATCTAACCCCAAATCTAAACCTAACATCTAAACCTAACCCCAAATCTAAACCTAAAATCTAAACCTAACCCCAAATCTAAAACTAAAATCTAAACCTAACCCCAAATCTAAACCTAAAATCTAAACCTAACCCCAAATCTAAACCCCAAATCTAAACCTAACCCCAAATCTAAACCTCAAATCTCAACCTAACCCCAAATCTAAACCTAACCCCAAATCCAAATCTAACCCCAAATCTAAACCTAACATCTAAACCTAACCCCAAATCTAAACCTAAAATCTAAACCTAACCCCAAATCTAAACCTAAAATCTAAACCTAACCCTAAATCTAAACCTAACCCCAAATCTAAACCTAAAATGTAAACCTAACCCCAAATCTAAACCTAATCCCAAATCTAAACCTAAAATCTAAACCTAACCCCAAATCTAAACTTAGCCCCAAATCTAAACCTAAAATCTAAACCTAACCCCAAATCTAAACCAAAAATCTAAACCTAACCCCAAATCTAAACCTAAAATCTAAACCTAACCCCGAATCTAAACCTAAAATCTAAACCTAACCCCAAATCTAAACCTAACCCCAAATCTAAACCTAAAATCTAAACCTAACCCCAAATCTAATCCTAAAATCTAAACCTAACACCAAATCTAAACCTAAAATCTAAACCTAATCCCAAATCTAAACCTAACCCCAAATCTAAACCAAAAATCTAAACCTAACCCCAAATCTAAACCAAAAATCTAAACCTAACCCCAAATCTAAACCTAAAATCTAAACCTAACCCCAAATCTAAACCAAAAATCTAAACCTAACCCTAAATCTAAACCTAAAATCTAAACCTAATCCCAAATCTAAACCTAACCACAAATCTAAACCAAAAATCTAAACCTAACCCCAAATCTAAACCTAAAATCTAAACCTAACCCCAAATCTAAACCTAAAATCTAAACCTAACCCCAAATCTAAACCAAAAATCTAAACCTAACCCTAAATCTAAACCTAAAATCTAAACCTAATCCCAAATCTAAACCTAACCCCAAATCCAAACCTAACCCCAAATCTAAACCTAAAATCTAAACCTAACCCCAAATCTAAACCTAAAATCTAAACCTAACCCCAAATCTAAACCAAAACTCTAAACCTAACCCCAAATCTAAACCTAAAATCTAAACCTAACCCCAAATCTAAACCAAAAATCTAAACCTAACCCCAAATCTAAACATAAAATCTAAACCTAACCCCAAATCTAAACCTAAAATCTAAACCTAACCCCAAATCTAAACCAAAAATCTAAACCTAACCCCAAATCTAAACCTAAAATCTAAACCTAACCCCAAATCTAAACCAAAAATCTAAACCTAACCCTAAATCTAAACCTAAAATCTAAACCTAATCCCAAATCTAAACCTAACCCCAAATCCAAACCTAACCCCAAATCTAAACCTAAAATCTAAACCTAACCCCAAATCTAAACCTAAAATCCAAACCTAACCCCAAATCTAAACCTAAAATCTAAACCTAACCCCAAATCTAAACCCCAAATCTAAACCTAACCCCAAATCTAAACCTCAAATCTAAACCTAACCCCAAATCTAAACCTAACCCCAAATCCAAATCTAACCCCAAATCTAAACCTAACATCTAAACCTAACCCCAAATCTAAACCTAAAATCTAAACCTAACCCCAAATCTAAACCTAAAATCTAAACCTAACCCTAAATCTAAACCTAACCCCAAATCTAAACCTAAAATGTAAACCTAACCCCAAATCTAAACCTAATCCCAAATCTAAACCTAAAATCTAAACCTAACCCCAAATCTAAACTTAGCCCCAAATCTAAACCTAAAATCTAAACCTAACCCCAAATCTAAACCAAAAATCTAAACCTAACCCCAAATCTAAACCTAAAATCTAAACCTAACCCCGAATCTAAACCTAAAATCTAAACCTAACCCCAAATCTAAACCTAACCCCAAATCTAAACCTAAAATCTAAACCTAACCCCAAATCTAATCCTAAAATCTAAACCTAACACCAAATCTAAACCTAAAATCTAAACCTAATCCCAAATCTAAACCTAACCCCAAATCTAAACCAAAAATCTAAACCTAACCCCAAATCTAAACCAAAAATCTAAACCTAACCCCAAATCTAAACCTAAAATCTAAACCTAACCCCAAATCTAAACCAAAAATCTAAACCTAACCCTAAATCTAAACCTAAAATCTAAACCTAATCCCAAATCTAAACCTAACCACAAATCTAAACCAAAAATCTAAACCTAACCCCAAATCTAAACCTAAAATCTAAACCTAACCCCAAATCTAAACCTAAAATCTAAACCTAACCCCAAATCTAAACCAAAAATCTAAACCTAACCCTAAATCTAAACCTAAAATCTAAACCTAATCCCAAATCTAAACCTAACCCCAAATCCAAACCTAACCCCAAATCTAAACCTAAAATCTAAACCTAACCCCAAATCTAAACCTAAAATCTAAACCTAACCCCAAATCTAAACCAAAACTCTAAACCTAACCCCAAATCTAAACCTAAAATCTAAACCTAACCCCAAATCTAAACCAAAAATCTAAACCTAACCCCAAATCTAAACCTAAAATCTAAACCTAACCCCAAATCTAAACCAAAAATCTAAACCTAACCCTAAATCTAAACCTAAAATCTAAACCTAATCCCAAATCTAAACCTAACCCCAAATCCAAACCTAACCCCAAATCTAAACCTAAAATCTAAACCTAACCCCAAATCTAAACCTAAAATCCAAACCTAACCCCAAATCTAAACCTAAAATCTAAACCTAACCCCAAATCTAAACCCCAAATCTAAACCTAACCCCAAATCTAAACCTCAAATCTAAACCTAACCCCAAATCTAAACCTAACCCCAAATCCAAATCTAACCCCAAATCTAAACCTAACATCTAAACCTAACCCCAAATCTAAACCTAAAATCTAAACCTAACCCCAAATCTAAACCTAAAATCTAAACCTAACCCTAAATCTAAACCTAACCCCAAATCTAAACCTAAAATGTAAACCTAACCCCAAATCTAAATCTAATCCCAAATCTAAACCTAAAATCTAAACCTAACCCCAAATCTAAACCTAAAATCCAAACCTAACCCCAAATCTAAACCTAAAATCTAAACCTAACCCCAAATCTAAACCCCAAATCTAAACCTAACCCCAAATCTAAACCTCAAATCTAAACCTAACCCCAAATCTAAACCTAACCCCAAATCCAAATCTAACCCCAAATCTAAACCTAACATCTAAACCTAACCCCAAATCTAAACCTAAAATCTAAACCTAACCCCAAATCTAAACCTAAAATCTAAACCTAACCCTAAATCTAAACCTAACCCCAAATCTAAACCTAAAATGTAAACCTAACCCCAAATCTAAACCTAATCCCAAATCTAAACCTAAAATCTAAACCTAACCCCAAATCTAAACTTAGCCCCAAATCTAAACCTAAAATCTAAACCTAACCCCAAATCTAAACCAAAAATCTAAACCTAACCCCAAATCTAAACCTAAAATCTAAACCTAACCCCGAATCTAAACCTAAAATCTAAACCTAACCCCAAATCTAAACCTAACCCCAAATCTAAACCTAAAATCTAAACCTAACCCCAAATCTAATCCTAAAATCTAAACCTAACACCAAATCTAAACCTAAAATCTAAACCTAATCCCAAATCTAAACCTAACCCCAAATCTAAACCAAAAATCTAAACCTAACCCCAAATCTAAACCAAAAATCTAAACCTAACCCCAAATCTAAACCTAAAATCTAAACCTAACCCCAAATCTAAACCAAAAATCTAAACCTAACCCTAAATCTAAACCTAAAATCTAAACCTAATCCCAAATCTAAACCTAACCACAAATCTAAACCAAAAATCTAAACCTAACCCCAAATCTAAACCTAAAATCTAAACCTAACCCCAAATCTAAACCTAAAATCTAAACCTAACCCCAAATCTAAACCAAAAATCTAAACCTAACCCTAAATCTAAACCTAAAATCTAAACCTAAACCCAAATCTAAACCTAACCCCAAATCCAAACCTAACCCCAAATCTAAACCTAAAATCTAAACCTAACCCCAAATCTAAACCTAAAATCTAAACCTAACCCCAAATCTAAACCAAAACTCTAAACCTAACCCCAAATCTAAACCTAAAATCTAAACCTAACCCCAAATCTAAACCAAAAATCTAAACCTAACCCCAAATCTAAACCTCAAATCTAAACCTAACCCCAAATCTAAACCAAAAATCTAAACCTAACCCTAAATCTAAACCTAAAATCTAAACCTAATCCCAAATCTAAACCTAACCACAAATCTAAACCAAAAATCTAAACCTAACCCCAAATCTAAACCTAAAATCTAAACCTAACCCCAAATCTAAACCAAAAATCTAAACCTAACCCTAAATCTAAACCTAAAATCTAAACCTAATCCCAAATCTAAACCTAACCCCAAATCCAAACCTAACCCCAAATCTAAACCTAAAATCTAAACCTAACCCCAAATCTAAACCTAAAATCTAAACCTAACCCCAAATCTAAACCAAAACTCTAAACCTAACCCCAAATCTAAACCTAAAATCTAAACCTAACCCCAAATCTAAACCCCAAATCTAAACCTAACCCCAAATCTAAACCTCAAATCTAAACCTAACCCCAAATCTAAACCTAACCCCAAATCCAAATCTAACCCCAAATCTAAACCTAACATCTAAACCTAACCCCAAATCTAAACCTAAAATCTAAACCTAACCCCAAATCTAAACCTAAAATCTAAACCTAACCCTAAATCTAAACCTAACCCCAAATCTAAACCTAAAATGTAAACCTAACCCCAAATCTAAACCTAATCCCAAATCTAAACCTAAAATCTAAACCTAACCCCAAATCTAAACTTAGCCCCAAATCTAAACCTAAAATCTAAACCTAACCCCAAATCTAAACCAAAAATCTAAACCTAACCCCAAATCTAAACCTAAAATCTAAACCTAACCCCGAATCTAAACCTAAAATCTAAACCTAACCCCAAATCTAAACCTAAAATCTAAACCTAACCCCAAATCTAATCCTAAAATCTAAACCTAACACCAAATCTAAACCTAAAATCTAAACCTAATCCCAAATCTAAACCTAACCCCAAATCTAAACCAAAAATCTAAACCTAACCCCAAATCTAAACCAAAAATCTAAACCTAACCCCAAATCTAAACCTAAAATCTAAACCTAACCCCAAATCTAAACCAAAAATCTAAACCTAACCCTAAATCTAAACCTAAAATCTAAACCTAATCCCAAATCTAAACCTAACCACAAATCTAAACCAAAAATCTAAACCTAACCCCAAATCTAAACCTAAAATCTAAACCTAACCCCAAATCTAAACCTAAAATCTAAACCTAACCCCAAATCTAAACCAAAAATCTAAACCTAACCCTAAATCTAAACCTAAAATCTAAACCTAATCCCAAATCTAAACCTAACCCCAAATCCAAACCTAACCCCAAATCTAAACCTAAAATCTAAACCTAACCCCAAATCTAAACCTAAAATCTAAACCTAACCCCAAATCTAAACCAAAACTCTAAACCTAACCCCAAATCTAAACCTAAAATCTAAACCTAACCCCAAATCTAAACCAAAAATCTAAACCTAACCCCAAATCTAAACCTAAAATCTAAACCTAACCCCAAATCTAAACCAAAAATCTAAACCTAACCCTAAATCTAAACCTAAAATCTAAACCTAATCCCAAATCTAAACCTAACCCCAAATCCAAACCTAACCCCAAATCTAAACCTAAAATCTAAACCTAACCCCAAATCTAAACCTAAAATCCAAACCTAACCCCAAATCTAAACCTAAAATCTAAACCTAACCCCAAATCTAAACCCCAAATCTAAACCTAACCCCAAATCTAAACCTCAAATCTAAACCTAACCCCAAATCTAAACCTAACCCCAAATCCAAATCTAACCCCAAATCTAAACCTAACATCTAAACCTAACCCCAAATCTAAACCTAAAATCTAAACCTAACCCCAAATCTAAACCTAAAATCTAAACCTAACCCTAAATCTAAACCTAACCCCAAATCTAAACCTAAAATGTAAACCTAACCCCAAATCTAAACCTAATCCCAAATCTAAACCTAAAATCTAAACCTAACCCCAAATCTAAACTTAGCCCCAAATCTAAACCTAAAATCTAAACCTAACCCCAAATCTAAACCAAAAATCTAAACCTAACCCCAAATCTAAACCTAAAATCTAAACCTAACCCCGAATCTAAACCTAAAATCTAAACCTAACCCCAAATCTAAACCTAACCACAAATCTGAACCTAAAATCTAAACCTAACCCCAAATCTGAACCTAAAATCTAAACCTAACCCCAAATCTGAACCTAAAATCTAAACCTAACCCCAAATCTAAACCTAAAATCTAAACCTAACCCCAAATCTAAACCTAACCCCAAATCTAAACCTAAAATCTAAACCTAACCCCAAATCTAAACCTAAAATCTAAACCTAACCCCAAATCTAAACCTAAAATCTAAACCTAACCCCAAATGTAAACCTAACCCCAAATCTAAACCTAAAATCTAAACCTAACCCCAAATCTAAACCAAAAATCTAAACCTAACCCCAAATCTAAACCAAAAATCTAAACCTAACCCCAAATCTAAACATAAAATCTAAACCTAACCCCAAATCTAAACCAAAAATCTAAACCTAACCCTAAATCTAAACCTAAAATCTAAACCTAATCCCAAATCTAAACCTAACCCCAAATCTAAACCTAAAATCTAAACCTAACCCCAAATCTAAACCTAAAATCTAAACCTAATCCCAAATCTAAACCTAACCCCAAATCTAAACCAAAAATCTAAACCTAACCCCAAATCTAAACCTAAAATCTAAACCTAACCCCAAATCTAAACCTAACCCCAAATCTAAACCAAAAATCTAAACCTAACCCCAAATCTAAACATAAAATCTAAACCTAACCCCAAATCTAAACCAAAAATCTAAACCTAACCCTAAATCTAAACCTAAAATCTAAACCTAATCCCAAATCTAAACCTAACCCCAAATCTAAACCTAAAATCTAAACCTAACCCCAAATCTAAACCTAAAATCTAAACCTAATCCCAAATCTAAACCTAACCCCAAATCTAAACCAAAAATCTAAACCTAACCCCAAATCTAAACCTAAAATCTAAACCTAACCCCAAATCTAAACTTAAAATCTAAACCTAAAATCTAAACCTAACCTAAAATATAAACCTAACCCCAAATCTAAACCTAAAATCTAAACCTAACCCCAAATCTAAACCTAACCCCAAATCTAAACCTAAAATCTAAACCTAACCCTAAATCTAAACCTAAAATCTAAACCTAACCCCAAATGTAAACCTAACCCCAAATCTAAACCTAAAATCTAAACCTAACCCCAAATCTAAACCTAAAATCTAAACCTAACCCCAAATCTAAACCTAACCCCAAATCTAAACCTAAAATCTAAACCTAACCCTAAATCTAAACCTAACCCCAAATCTAAACCGAACGCCAAATCTAAACCTAACGCCAAATCTAAACCTAACGCCAAATCTAAACCTAAAATCTATACCTAACCCCAAATCTAAACCTAAAATCTAAACCTAACACCAAATCTAAACCTAACCCCAAATCTAAACCTAAATCTAAACCTAACCCCAAATCTAAACCTAACCCCAAATCTAAACCTAACCCCAAATCTAAACCTAAAATCTAAACCTAACCCCAAATCTAAACCTAACCCCAAATCTAAACCTAAAATCTAAACCTAACCCCAAATCTAAACCTAAAATCTAAACCTAACCCCAAATCTAAACCTAACCCCAAGTCTAACCCTAAAATCTAAACCTAACCCCAAATCTCAACCTAAAATCTAAAGCTAACCCCAAATCTAAACCAAAAATCTAAACCTAACCCCAAACCTAACCCCAAATCTAAACCTAACCCCAAATCTAAACCTAAAATCTCAACCTAACCCCAAATCTAAACCTAACCCCAAATCTAACCCCAAATCTAAACCTAACCCCAAATCTAAACCTAAAATCTAAACCTAACCCCAAATCTAAACCTAAAATCTAAACCTAACCCCAAATCTAAACCTAAAATCTAAACCTAACCCCAAATCTAAACCTAAAATCTAAACCTAACCCCAAATCTAAACCTAACCCCAAATCTAAACCTAACTCCAAATCTAACCCTAAATCTAAACCTAACCCCAAATCTAAACCTAAAATCTAAACCTAACCCCAAATCAAAACCTAACCCCAATTCTAAACCCCAAATCTAAACCTAATCCCAAAACTAAACCTAAAATCTAAACCTAACCCCAAATCTAAACCAAAAATCTAAACCTAACCCCAAATCTAAACCAAAAATCTAAACCTAACCCCAAATCTAAACCTAAAATCTAAACCTAACCCCAAATCTAAACCTAACCCCAAATCCAAACCTAACCCAAAATCTAAACCTAAAATCTAAACCTAACCCCAAATCTAAACCTAAAATCTAAACCTAACCCTAAATCTAAACCTAACCCCAAATCTAAACCTAACCCCAAATCTAAACCTAAAATCTAAACCTAACCCCAAATCTAAACCTAAAATCTAAACCTAACACCAAATCTAAACCTAAAATCTAAACCTAACACCAAATCTAAACCTAAAATCTAAACCAAACCGCAAATCTAAACGTAAAATCTAAACCTAACCCCAAATCTAAACCTAACCCCAAATCTAACCTTAAATCTAAACCTAACCCCAAATCGAAACCTAAAATTTAAACCTAACCCCAAATCAAAACCTAACCCCAATTCTAAACCTAAACTCTAAACCTAACCCCAAATCTAAACCTAAAATCTAAACCTAACCCCAAATCTAAACCTAAAATCTAAACCTAACCCCAAATCTAAACCTAACCCCAAATCTAAACCCCAAATCTAAACCTAACCCTAAATCTAAACCTAAAATCTAAACCTAAGCCCAAATCTAAACCTAACCCCAAATCTAAACCTAAAATCTAAACCTAACTCCAAATCTAAACCTAAAATCTAAACCTAACCCCAAATCTAAACCTAACCCCAAACCTAAACCTAAAATCTAAACCTAACCCCAAATCTAAACTTAAAATCTAAACCTAAAATCTAAACCTAACCTAAAATCTAAACCTAACCCCAAATCTAAACCTAAAATCTAAACCTAACCCCAAATGTAAACCTAACCCCAAATCTAAACCTAAAATCTAAACCTAACCCCATATCTAAACCTAAAATCTAAACCTAACCCCAAATCTAAACCTAACCCCAAATCTAAACCTAAAATCTAAACCTTACCCTAAATCTAAACGTAATCCCAAATCTAAACCTAACGCCAAATCTAAACCTAACGCCAAATCTAAACCTAAAATCTATACCTAACCCCAAATCTAAACCTAAAATCTAAACCTAACACCAAATCTAAACCTAACCCCAAATCTAAACCTAAAATCTAAACCTAACCCCAAATCTAAACCTAAAATCTAAACCTAACCCCAAATCTAAACCTAACCCCAAGTCTAAACCTAAAATCTAAACCTAACCCCAAACCTAACCCCAAATCTAAACCTAACCCCAAATCTAAACCTAAAATCTAAACCTAACCCCAAATCTAAACCTAACCCCAAGTCTAAACCTAAAATCT
Source organism: Patagioenas fasciata (assembly GCF_037038585.1). NCBI lineage: Eukaryota > Metazoa > Chordata > Aves > Columbiformes > Columbidae > Patagioenas > Patagioenas fasciata. The sequence continues at coordinate 35,917 of NW_027288755.1, read as the reverse complement.
AAACCTAACCCCAAATCTAACCCCAAATCTAAACCTAACCCCAAATCTAAACCTAAAATCTAAACCTAACCCCAAATCTAAACCTAAAATCCAAACCTAACCCCAAATCTAAACCTAAAATCTAAACCTAACCCCAAATCTAAACCTAAAATCTAAACCTAACCCTAAATCTAAACCTAACCTTAAATCTAAACCTAACCCCAAATCTAAACCTAACTCCAAATCTAACCTTAAATCTAAACCTAACCCCAAATCGAAACCTAAAATCTAAACCTAACCCCAAATCAAAACCTAACCCCAATTCTAAACCTAAACTCTAAACCTAACCCCAAATCTAAACCTAAAATCTAAACCTAACCCCAAATGTAAACCTAAAATCTAAACCTAACCCCAAATCTAAACCTAAAATCTAAACCTAACCCCAAATCTAAACCTAACCCCAAATCTAAACCTAAAATCTAAACCTAACCCTAAATCTAAACCTAAAATCAAAACCTAACCCCAAATCTAAACCTAACCCCAAATCTAAACCTAAAATCTAAACCTAACCCCAAATCTAAACCTAAAATCTAAACCTAACCCCAAATCTAAACCTAACCCCAAATCTAAACCTAACCCCAAATCTAAACCTAAAATCTAAACCTAACCCCAAATCTAAACCTAACCCCAAATCTAAACCTAAAATCTAAACCTAACCCTAAATCTAAACCGAAAATCTAAACCTAACCCCAAATCTAAACCTAACCCCAAATCTAAACCTAAAATCTAAACCTAACCCCAAATCTAAACCTAAAATCTAAACCTAACCCCAAATCTAAACCTAACCCCAAATCTAAACCTAAAATCTAAACCTAACCCCAAATCTAAACTTAAAATCTAAACCTAAAATCTCAACCTAACCTAAAATCTAAACCTAACCCCAAATCTAAACCTAAAATCTAAACCTAACCCCAAATCTAAACCTAACCCCAAATCTAAACCTAAAATCTAAACCTAACCCTAAATCTAAACCTAAAATCTAAACCTAACCTCAAATGTAAACCTAACCCCAAATCTAAACCTAAAATCTAAACCTAACCCCAAATCTAAACCTAACCCCAAATCTAAACCTAAAATCTAAACCTAACCCCAAATCTAAACCTAACCCCAAATCTAAACCTAACGCCAAATCTAAACCTAACGCCAAATCTAAACCTAAAATCTATACCTAACCCCAAATCTAAACCTAAAATCTAAACCTAACACCAAATCTAAACCTAACCCCAAATCTAAACCTAAATCTAAACCTAACCCCAAATCTAAACCTAACCCCATATCTAAACCTAACCCCAAAACTAAACCTAAAATCTAAACCTAACCCCAAATCTAAACCTAACCCCAAATCTAAACCTAAAATCTAAACCAAAAATCTAAACCTAACCCCAAATCTAAACCTAACCCCAAATCCAAACCTAACCCAAAATCTAAACCTAAAATCTAAACCTAACCCCAAATCTAAACCTAAAATCTAAACCTAACCCCAAATCTAAACCTAACCCCAAATCTAAACCTAAAATCTAAACCTAACCCCAAATCTAAACCTAACCCCAAATCTAAAACTAAAATCTAAACCTAACCCTAAATCTAAACCTAAAATCTAAACCTAACCCCAAATGTAAACCTAACCCCAAATCTAAACCTAAAATCTAAACCTAACCCCAAATCTAAACCTAAAATCTAAACCTAACCCCAAATCTAAACCTAACCCCAAATCTAAACCTAAAATCTAAACCTAACCCCAAATCTAAACCTAACCCCAAATCTAAACCTAACGCCAAATCTAAACCTAACGCCAAATCTAAACCTAAAATCTATACCTAACCCCAAATCTAAACCTAAAATCTAAACCTAACACCAAATCTAAACCTAACTCCAAATCTAAACCTAAATCTAAACCTAACCCCAAATCTAAACCTAACCCCATATCTAAACCTAACCCCAAATCTAAACCTAAAATCTAAACCTAACCCCAAATCTAAACCTAACCCCAAATCTAAACCTAAAATCTAAACCTAACCCCAAATCTAAACCTAAAATCTAAACCTAACCCCAAATCTAAACCTAACCCCAAGTCTAAACCTAAAATCTAAACCTAACCCCAAATCTCAACCTAAAATCTAAACCTAACCCCAAATCTAAACGTAACCCCAAATCTAAACCAAAAATCTAAACCTAACCCGAAACCTAACCCCAAATCTAAACCTAACCCCAAATCTAAACCTAAAATCTCAACCTAACCCCAAATCTAAACCTAACCCCAAATCTAACCCCAAATCTAAACCTAACCCCAAATCTAAACCTAAAATCTAAACCTAACCCCAAATCTAAACCTAAAATCTAAACCTAACCCCAAATCTAAACCTAAAATCTAAACCTAACCCCAAATCTAAACCTAACCCCAAATCAAAACCTAACCCCAATTCTAAACCCCAAATCTAAACCTAACCCTAAAACTAAACCTAAAATCTAAACCTAACCCCAAATCTAAACCTAACCCCAAATCTAAACCTAAAATCTAAACCAAAAATCTAAACCTAACCCCAAATCTAAACCTAACCCCAAATCCAAACCTAACCCAAAATCTAAACCTAAAATCTAAACCTAACCCCAAATCTAAACCTAAAATCTAAACCTAACCCCAAATCTAAACCTAACCCCAAATCTAAACCTAACCCCAAATCTAAACCTAAAATCTAAACCTAACCCCAAATCTAAACCTAAAATCTAAACCTAACACCAAATCTAAACCTAACCCCAAATCTAAACCTAAAATCTAAAAATAACCCCAAATCTAAACCTAATCCCAAATCTAAACCTAAAATCTAAACCTAACCCCAAATCTAAACCTAAAATCTAAACCAAACGCCAAATCTAAACGTAAAATCTAAACCTAACCCCAAATCTAAACCTAACTTCAAATCTAAACCTAAAATCTAAACCTAACCCCAAATCTAAACCTAAAATCTAAACCTAACCCCAAATCAAAACCTAACCCCAATTCTAAACCTAAAATCTAAACCTAACCCCAAATCTAAACCTAAAATCTAAACCTAACCCCAAATCTAAACCTAACACCAAATCTAAACCTAAAATCTAAACCTAACCCCAAATCTAATCCTAACCCCAAATCTAAACCTAAAATCTAAACCTAACCCTAAATCTAAACCTAAAATCTAAACCTAACCCCAAATGTAAACCTAACCCCAAATCTAAACCTAAAATCTAAACCTAACCCCAAATCTAAACCTAAAATCTAAACCTAACCCCAAATCTAAACCTAACCCCAAATCTAAACCTAAAATCTAAACCTAACCCCAAATCTAATCCTAAAATCTAAACCTAACACCAAATCTAAACCTAAAATCTAAACCTAACCCCAAATCTAAACCTAACCCCAAATCTAAACCTAAATCTAAACCTAACCCCAAATCTAAACCTAAAATCTAAACCTAACCCCAAATCTAAACCTAACCCCAAATCTAAACCTAAAATCTAAACCTAACCCCAAATCTAAACCTAACCCCAAATCTAAACCTAAAATCTAAACCTAACCCCAAATCTAAACCTAACCCCAAATCTAAACCTAAAATCTAAACCTAACCCCAAATCTAAACCTAACCCCAAATCTAAACCTAAAATCTAAACCTAACCCTAAATCTAAACCTAAAATCTAAACCTAACCCCAAATCTAAACCTAAAATCTAAACCTAACCCCAAATCTAAACCTAAAATCTAAACCTAACCCCAAATCTAAACCTAACCCCAAATCTAAACCTAAAATCTAAACCTAACACCAAATCTAAACCTAACCCCAAATCTAAATCTAAAATCTAAACCTAACCCCAAATATAAACCTAAAATCTAAACCTAACACCAAATCTAAACCTAAAATCTAAACCTAACCCCAAATCTAAACCTAACCCCAAATCTAAACCTAAAATCTAAACCTAACCCCAAATCTAATCCTAAAATCTAAACCTAACACCAAATCTAAACCTAAAATCTAAACCTAACCCCAAATCTAAACCTAACCCCAAATCTAAACCTAAATCTAAACCTAACCCCAAATCTAAACCTAAAATCTAAACCTAACCCCAAATCTAAACCTAACCCCAATTCTAAACCTAAAATCTAAACCTAACCCCAAATCTAAACCTAAAATCTAAACCTAACCCCAAATCTAAACCTAACACCAAATCTAAACCTAAAATCTAAACCTAACCCCAAATCTAAACCTAAAATCTAAACCTAACCCTAAATCTAAACCTAAAATCTAAACCTAACCCCAAATGTAAACCTAACCCCAAATCTAAACCTAAAATCTAAACCTAACCCCAAATCTAAACCTAAAATCTAAACCTAACCCCAAATCTAAACCTAACCCCAAATCTAAACCTAAAATCTAAACCTAACCCCAAATCTAATCCTAAAATCTAAACCTAACACCAAATCTAAACCTAAAATCTAAACCTAACCCCAAATCTAAACCTAACCCCAAATCTAAACCTAAATCTAAACCTAACCCCAAATCTAAACCTAAAATCTAAACCTAACCCCAAATCTAAACCTAACCCCAAATCTAAACCTAAAATCTAAACCTAACCCCAAATCTAAACCTAACCCCAAATCTAAACCTAAAATCTAAACCTAACCCCAAATCTAAACCTAACCCCAAATCTAAACCTAAAATCTAAACCTAACCCCAAATCTAAACCTAACCCCAAATCTAAACCTAAAATCTAAACCTAACCCTAAATCTAAACCTAAAATCTAAACCTAACCCCAAATCTAAACCTAAAATCTAAACCTAACCCCAAATCTAAACCTAAAATCTAAACCTAACCCCAAATCTAAACCTAACCCCAAATCTAAACCTAAAATCTAAACCTAACACCAAATCTAAACCTAACCCCAAATCTAAATCTAAAATCTAAACCTAACCCCAAATATAAACCTAAAATCTAAACCTAACACCAAATCTAAACCTAAAATCTAAACCTAACCCCAAATCTAAACCTAAATCTAAACCTAACCCCAAATCTAAACCTAAAATCTAAACCTAACCCCAAATCTAAACCTAAAATCTAAACCTAACCTCAAATCTAAACCTAAAATCTAAACCTAACCCCAAATCTAAACCTAAAATCTAAACCTAACACCAAATCTAAACCTAACCCCAAATCAAAACCTAACCCCAATTCTAAACCCCAAATCTAAACCTAACCCCAAAACTAAACCTAAAATCTAAACCTAACCCCAAATCTAAACCTAAAATCTAAACCTAACCCCAAATCTAAACCTAACCCCAAATCCAAACCTAACCCAAAATCTAAACCTAAAATCTAAACCTAACCCCAAATCTAAACCTAAAATCTAAACCTAACCCCAAATCTAAACCTAACCCCAAATCTAAACCTAAAATCTAAACCTAACCCCAAATCTAAACCTAAAATCTAAAAATAACCCCAAATCTAAACCCAACCCCAAATCTAAACCTAAAATCTAAACCTAACCCCAAATCTAAACCTAAAATCTAAACCAAACCCCAAATCTAAACGTAAAATCTAAACCTAACCCCAAATCTAAACCTAACTCCAAATCTAAACCTAAAATCTAAACCTAACCCCAAATCTAAACCTAAAATCTAAACCTAACCCCAAATCAAAACCTAACCCCAATTCTAAACCTAAAATCTAAACCTAACCCCAAATCTAAACCTAAAATCTAAACCTAACCCCAAATCTAAACCCAAAATCTAAACCTAACCCCAAATCTAAACGCCAAATCTAAACCTAACCCCAAATCTAAACCCCAAATCTAAACCTAACCCCAAAACTAAACCTAAAATCTAAACCTAAACCCAAATCTAAACCTAACCCCAAATCTAAACCTAAAATCTAAACCTAACCCCAAATCTAAACCTAACCCCAAATCTAAACCTAAAATCTAAACCTAACCCCAAATCTAAACCTAAAATCTAAACCTAACACCAAATCTAAACCTAAAATCTAAACCTAACCCCAAATCTAAACCTAACCCCAAATCTAAACCTAAATCTAAACCTAACCCCAAATCTAAACCTAAAATCTAAACCTAACCCCAAATCTAAACCTAACCCCAAATCTAAACCTAAAATCTAAACCTAACCCCAAATCTAAACCTAACCCCAAATCTAAACCTAAAATCTAAACCTAACCCCAAATCTAAACCTAACCCCAAATCTAAACCTAAAATCTAAACCTAACCCCAAATCTAAACCTAACCCCAAATCTAAACCTAAAATCTAAACCTAACCCTAAATCTAAACCTAAAATATAAACCTAACCCCAAATGTAAACCTAACCCCAAATCTAAACATAAAATCTAAACCTAACCCCAAATCTAAACCTAAAATCTAAACCTAACCCCAAATCTAAACCTAACCCCAAATCTAAACCTAAAATCTAAACCTAACACCAAATCTAAACCTAACCCCAAATCTAAATCTAAAATCTAAACCTAACCCCAAATATAAACCTAAAATCTAAACCTAACACCAAATCTAAACCTAAAATCTAAACCTAACCCCAAATCTAAACCTAACCCCAAATCTAAACCTATATCTAAACCTAACCCCAAATCTAAACCTAAAATCTAAACCTAACCCCAAATCTAAACCTAAAATCTAAACCTAACCTCAAATCTAAACCTAAAATCTAAACCTAACCCCAAATCTAAACCTAAAATCTAAACCTAACACCAAATCTAAACCTAACCCCAAATCAAAACCTAACCCCAATTCTAAACCCCAAATCTAAACCTAACCCCAAAACTAAACCTAAAATCTAAACCTAACCCCAAATCTAAACCTAAAATCTAAACCTAACCCCAAATCTAAACCAAAAATCTAAACCTAACCCCAAATCTAAACCTAAAATCTAAACCTAACCCAAAATCTAAACCTAACCCCAAATCCAAACCTAACCCAAAATCTAAACCTAAAATCTAAACCTAACCCCAAATCTAAACCTAAAATCTAAACCTAACCCCAAATCTAAACCTAACCCCAAATCTAAACCTAAAATCTAAACCTAACCCCAAATCTAAACCTAAAATCTAAACCTAACCCCAAATCTAAACCTAACCCCAAATCTAAACCTAAAATCTAAAAATAACCCCAAATCTAAACCCAACCCCAAATCTAAACCTAAAATCTAAACCTAACCCCAAATCTAAACCTAAAATGTAAACCAAACCCCAAATCTAAACGTAAAATCTAAACCTAACCCCAAATCTAAACCTAACTCCAAATCTAAACCTAAAATCTAAACCTAACCCCAAATCTAAACCTAAAATCTAAACCTAACCCCAAATCAAAACCTAACCCCAATTCTAAACCTAAAATCTAAACCTAACCCCAAATCTAAACCTAAAATCTAAACCTAACCCCAAATCTAAACCCAAAATCTAAACCTAACCCCAAATCTAAACCCCAAATCTAAACCTAACCCCAAATCTAAACCCCAAATCTAAACCTAACCCCAAAACTAAACCTAAAATCTAAACCTAACCCCAAATCTAAACCTAACCCCAAATCTAAACCTAAAATCTAAACCTAACCCCAAACCTAAACCTAAAATCTAAACCCCAAATCTAAACCTAACCCCAAATCTAAACGCCAAATCTAAACCTAACCCCAAAACTAAACCTAAAATCTAAACCTAACCCCAAATCTAAACCTAAAATCTAAACCTAACCCCAAATCTAAACCTAAAATCTAAACCTAACACCAAATCTAAACCTAAAATCTAAACCTAACCCCAAATCTAAACCCCAAATCTAAACCTAACCCCAAATCTAAACCCCAAATCTAAACCTAACCCCAAAACTAAACCAAAAATCTAAACCTAACCCCAAATCTAAACCTAACCCCAAATCTAAACCTAAAATCTAAACCTAACCCCAAATCTAAACCTAAAATCTAAACCTAACCCCAAATCTAAACCTAACCCCAAATCAAAACCTAACCCCAAATCTAAACCTAAAATCTAAACCTAACCCCAAATCTAAACCTAAAATCTAAACCTAACCCTAAATCTAAACCTAAAATCTAAACCTAACCCCAAATCTAAACCTAACCCCAAATCTAAACCTAAAATCTAAACCTAACCCAAAATCTAAACCTAACCCCAAATCTAAACCTAAAATCTAAACCTAACCCCAAATCTAAACCTAAAATCTAAACCTAACCCCAAATCTAAACCTAACCCCAAATCTGAACCTAAAATCTAAACCTAACCCCAAATCTAAACCTAAAATCTAAACCTAACCCCAAATCTAAACCTAAACCCCAAATCTAAACCTAAAATCTAAACCTAACCCCAAATCTAAACCCCAAATCTAAACCTAACCCCAAATCTAAACCTCAAATCTAAACCTAACCCCAAATCTAAACCTAACCCCAAATCCAAATCTAACCCCAAATCTAAACCTAACATCTAAACCAAACCCCAAATCTAAACCTAAAATCCAAATCTAACCCCAAATCTAAACCTAACATCTAAACCTAACCCTAAATCTAAACCTAACCCCAAATCTAAACCTAAAATGTAAACCTAACCCCAAATCTAAACCTAATCCCAAATCTAAACCTAAAATCTAAACCTAACCCCAAATCTAAACCTAAAATCTAAACCTAACCCCAAATCTAAACTTAGCCCCAAATCTAAACCTAAAATCTAAACCTAACCCCAAATCTAAACCAAAAATCTAAACCTAACCCCAAATCTAAACCTAAAATCTAAACCTAACCCCGAATCTAAACCTAAAATCTAAACCTAACCCCAAATCTAAACCTAACCCCAAATCTGAACCTAAAATCTAAACCTAACCCCAAATGTGAACCTAAAATCTAAACCTAACCCCAAATCTAAACCTAAAATCTAAACCTAACCCCAAATCTAAACCTAACCCCAAATCTAAACCTAAAATCTAAACCTAACCCCAAATCTAAACCTAAAATCTAAACCTAACCCCAAATCTAAACCTAACCCCAAATCTAAACCGTAAATCTAAACCTAACCCCAAATCTAAACCTAAAATCTAAACCTAACCCCAAATCTAAACCTAAAATCTAAACCTAACCTAAAATCTAAACCTAACCCCAAATCTAAACCTAAAATCTAAACCTAACCCCAAATCTAAACCTAACCCCAAATCTAAACCTAAAATCTAAACCTAACCCCAAATCTAAACCAAAAATCTAAACCTAACCCCAAATGTAAACCTAACCCCAAATCTAAACCTAAAATCTAAACCTAACCCCAAATCTAAACCTAAAATCTAAACCTAACCCCAAATGTAAACCTAACCCCAAATCTAAACCTAAAATCTAAACCTAACCCCAAATCTAAACCAAAAATCTAAACCTAACCCCAAATCTAAACCTAAAATCTAAACCTAACCCCAAATCTAAACCAAAAATCTAAACCTAACCCTAAATCTAAACCTAAAATCTAAACCTAATCCCAAATCTAAACCTAACCCCAAATCTAAACCAAAAATCTAAACCTAACCCCAAATCTAAACCTAAAATCTAAACCTAACCCCAAATCTAAACCAAAAATCTAAACCTAACCCTAAATCTAAACCTAAAATCTAAACCTAATCCCAAATCTAAACCTAACCCCAAATCCAAACCTAACCCCAAATCTAAACCTAAAATCTAAACCTAACCCCAAATCTAAACCTAAAATCTAAACCTAACCCCAAATCTAAACCAAAACTCTAAACCTAACCCCAAATCTAAACCTAAAATCTAAACCTAACCCCAAATCTAAACCAAAAATCTAAACCTAACCCCAAATCTAAACCTAAAATCTAAACCTAACCCCAAATCTAAACCAAAAATCTAAACCTAACCCTAAATCTAAACCTAAAATCTAAACCTAACCCCAAATCTAAACCTAACCACAAATCTGAACCTAAAATCTAAACCTAACCCCAAATCTGAACCTAAAATCTAAACCTAACCCGAAATCTGAACCTAAAATCTAAACCTAACCCCAAATCTAAACCTAAAATCTAAACCTAACCCCAAATCTAAACCTAACCCCAAATCTAAACCTAAAATCTAAACCTAACCCCAAATCTAAACCTAAAATCTAAACCTAACCCCAAATCTAAACCTAACCCCAAATCTAAACCGTAAATCTAAACCTAACCCCAAATCTAAACCTAAAATCTAAACCTAACCCCAAATCTAAACGTAAAATCTAAACCTAACCCCAAATCTAAACCTAAAATCTAAACCTAACCCCAAATGTAAACCTAACCCCAAATCTAAACCTAAAATCTAAACCTAACCCCAAATCTAAACCAAAAATCTAAACCTAACCCCAAATGTAAACCTAACCCCAAATCTAAACCTAAAATCTAAACCTAACCCCAAATCTAAACCAAAAATCTAAACCTAACCCCAAATCTAAACCAAAAATCTAAACCTAACCCCAAATCTAAACATAAAATCTAAACCTAACCCCAAATCTAAACCAAAAATCTAAACCTAACCCTAAATCTAAACCTAAAATCTAAACCTAATCCCAAATCTAAACCTAACCCCAAATCTAAACCTAAAATCTAAACCTAACCCCAAATCTAAACCTAAAATCTAAACCTAATCCCAAATCTAAACCTAACCCCAAATCTAAACCAAAAATCTAAACCTAACCCCAAATCTAAATCAAAAATCTAAACCTAACCCCAAATCTAAACCTAAAATCTAAACCTAACCCCAAATCTAAACCTAAAATCTAAACCTAACCCCAAATCTAAACCAAAAATCTAAACCTAACCCTAAATCTAAACCTAAAATCTAAACCTAATCCCAAATCTAAACCTAACCCCAAATCTAAACCAAAAATCTAAACCTAACCCCAAATCTAAACCAAAAATCTAAACCTAACCCCAAATCTAAACCTAAAATCTAAACCTAACCCCAAATCTAAACCTAAAATCTAAACCTAACCCCAAATCTAAACCAAAAATCTAAACCTAACCCTAAATCTAAACCTAAAATCTAAACCTAATCCCAAATCTAAACCTAACCCCAAATCTAAACCAAAACTCTAAACCTAACCCCAAATCTAAACCTAAAATCTAAACCTAACCCCAAATCTAAACCAAAAATCTAAACCTAACCCCAAATCTAAACCTAAAATCTAAACCTAACCCCAAATCTAAACCAAAAATCTAAACCTAACCCTAAATCTAAACCTAAAATCTAAACCTAATCCCAAATCTAAACCTAACCCCAAATCCAAACCTAACCCCAAATCTAAACCTAAAATCTAAACCTAACCCCAAATCTAAACCTAAAATCCAAACCTAACCCCAAATCTAAACCTAAAATCTAAACCTAACCCCAAATCTAAACCCCAAATCTAAACCTAACCCCAAATCTAAACCTCAAATCTAAACCTAACCCCAAATCTAAACCTAACCCCAAATCCAAATCTAACCCCAAATCTAAACCTAACATCTAAACCTAACCCCAAATCTAAACCTAAAATCTAAACCTAACCCCAAATCTAAACCTAAAATCTAAACCTAACCCTAAATCTAAACCTAACCCCAAATCTAAACCTAAAATCTAAACCTAACCCCAAATCTAAACCTAATCCCAAATCTAAACCTAAAATCTAAACCTAACCCCAAATCTAAACCTAAAATCTAAACCTAACCCCAAATCTAAACTTAGCCCCAAATCTAAACCTAAAATCTAAACCTAACCCCAAATCTAAACCAAAAATCTAAACCTAACCCCAAATCTAAACCTAAAATCTAAACCTAACCCCGAATCTAAACCTAAAATCTAAACCTAACCCCAAATCTAAACCTAACCACAAATCTGAACCTAAAATCTAAACCTAACCCCAAATCTGAACCTAAAATCTAAACCTAACCCGAAATCTGAACCTAAAATCTAAACCTAACCCCAAATCTAAACCTAAAATCTAAACCTAACCCCAAATCTAAACCTAACCCCAAATCTAAACCTAAAATCTAAACCTAACCCCAAATCTAAACCTAAAATCTAAACCTAACCCCAAATCTAAACCTAACCCCAAATCTAAACCGTAAATCTAAACCTAACCCCAAATCTAAACCTAAAATCTAAACCTAACCCCAAATCTAAACGTAAAATCTAAACCTAACCTAAAATCTAAACCTAACCCCAAATCTAAACCTAAAATCTAAACCTAACCCCAAATGTAAACCTAACCCCAAATCTAAACCTAAAATCTAAACCTAACCCCAAATCTAAACCTAAAATCTAAACCTAACCCCAAATCTAAACCTAACCCCAAATCTAAACCTAAAATCTAAACCTAACACCAAATCTAAACCTAACCCCAAATCTAAACCTAAAATCTAAACCTAACCCCAAATCTAAACCTAAAATCTAAACCTAACCCCAAATCTAAACCTAACCCCAAATCTAAACCTAAAATCTAAACCTAATCCCAAATCTAAACCTAACCCCAAATCTAAACCTAACCCCAAATCTGAACCTAAAATCTCAACCTAACCCCAAATCTAAACCTAAAATCTAATCCTAACCCCAAATCTAAACCTAACCCCAAATCTAAACCTAAAATCTAACCCTAACCCCAAATCGAAACCTAATCCCAATTCTAAACCTAAAATCTAAACCTAACACCAAATCTAAACCTAACCCCAAATCTAAACCTAAAATCTAAACCTAACCCCAAATCTAAACCTAAAATCTAAACCTAACCCCAAATCTAAACCAAAAATCTAAACCTAACCCCAAATCTAAACCTAACCCCAAATCTAAACCTAACCCCAAATCTAATCCTAACCCCAAATCTAAACCTAAAATCTAAACCTAACCCCAAATCTAAACCTAGCCCCAAATCTAAACCTAAAATCTAAACCTAACCCCAAATCTAAACCTAAGCCCAAATCTAAACCTAAAATCTAAACCTAACCCCAAATCTAAACCTATAATCTAAACCTAACCCCAAATGTAAACCAAAAATCTAAACCTAACCCCATATCTAAACCTAAAATCTAAACCTAACCCCAAATCTAAACCTAAGCCCAAATCTAAACCTAAAATCTAAACCTAACCCCAAATCTAAACCTAAAATCTAAACCTAACACCAAATCTAAACCTAACCCCAAATCTAAACCTAAAATCTAAACCTAACCCCAAATCTAAACCTAAAATCTAAACCTAACCCCAAACCTAAACCTAAAATCTAAACCTAACCCCAAATCTAAACCTAACCCCAAATCTAAACCTAAAATCTAAACCTAACCCCAAATCTAAACCTAAAATCTAAACCTAACCCCAAATTTAAACCCCAAATCTAAACCTAACCCCAAATCTAAACCCCAAATCTAAACCTAACCCCAAAACTAAACCTAAAATCTAAACCTAACCCCAAATCTAAACCTAACCCCAAATCTAAACCTAAAATCTAAACCTAACCCCAAATCTAAACCTAAAATCTCAACCTAACCCCAAATCTAAACCTAACCCCAAATCAAAACCTAACCCCAAATCTAAACCTAAAATCTAAACCTAACCCCAAATCTAAACCTAAAATCTAAACCTAACCCCAAATCTAAACCTAACCCCAAATCTAAACCTAAAATCTAAACCTAACCCCAAATCTAAACGTAAAATCTAAACCTAACCCCAAATCTAAACCTAACCCCAAATCTAAACCTAAAATCTAAACCTAACCCCAAATCTAAACCTAAAATCTAAACCTAACACCAAATCTAAACCTAACCCCAAATCTAAACCTAAAATCTAAACCTAACCCCAAATCTAATCCCCAAATCTAAACCTAACCCCAAATCTAAACCCCAAATCTAAACCTAACCCCAAAACTAAACCTAAAATCTAAACCTAACCCCAAATCTAAACCTAACCCCAAATCTAAACCTAAAATCTAAACCTAACCCCAAATCTAAACCTAAAATCTAAACCAAACCCCAAATCTAAACCTAAAATCTAAATCTAACCCCAAATCTAAACCTAAAATCTAAACCTAACCCCAAATCTAAACCTAAAATCTAAACCTAACCCCAAATCTAAACCTAACCCCAAATCTAAACCTAAAATCTAAACCTAACCCCAAATCTAAACCTAAAATCTAAACCTAACACCAAATCTAAACCTAACCCCAAATCTAAACCTAAAATCTAAACCTAACCCCAAATCTAATCCCCAAATCTAAACCTAACCCCAAATCTAAACCCCAAATCTAAACCTAACCCCAAAACTAAACCTAAAATCTAAACCTAACCCCAAATCCAAACCTAACCCCAAATCTAAACCTAAAATCTAAACCTAACCCCAAATCTAAACCTAAAATCTAAACCTAACCCCAAATCTAAACCTAACCCCAAATCTAAACCTAACCCCAAATCCAAACCTAACCCCAAATCTAAACCTAAAATCTAAACCTAACCCTAAACCTAACCCCAAATCTAAACCTAACCCCAAATCTAAACCTAAAATCTAAACCTAACCCCAAATCTAAACCTAACCCCAAATCAAAACCTAACCCCAAATCTAAACCTAAAATCTAAACCTAACCCCAAATCTAAACCTAAAATCTAAACCAAACCCCAAATCTAAACCTAAAATCTAAATCTAACCCCAAATCTAAACCTAAAATCTAAACCTAACCCCAAATCTAAACCTAAAATCTAAACCTAACCCCAAATCTAAACCTAACCCCAAATCTAAACCTAAAATCTAAACCTAACCCCAAATCTAAACCTAAAATCTAAACCTAACCCCAAATCTAAACCTAAAATCTAAACCTAACACCAAATCTAAACCTAACCCCAAATCTAAACCTAAAATCTAAACCTAACCCCAAATCTAATCCCCAAATCTAAACCTAACCCCAAATCTAAACCCCAAATCTAAACCTAACCCCAAAACTAAACCTAAAATCTAAACCTAACCCCAAATCCAAACCTAACCCCAAATCTAAACCTAAAATCTAAACCTAACCCCAAATCTAAACCTAAAATCTAAACCTAACCCCAAATCTAAACCTAACCCCAAATCTAAACCTAACCCCAAATCCAAACCTAACCCCAAATCTAAACCTAAAATCTAAACCTAACCCCAAACCTAAACCTAAAATCTAAACCAAACCCCAAATCTAAACCTAAAATCTAAATCTAACCCCAAATCTAAACCTAAAATCTAAACCTAACCCCAAATATAAACCTAACCCCAAATCTAAAACTAAAATCTAAACCTAACCCCAAATCTAAACCTAAAATCTAAACCTAACCCCAAATCTAAACCTAAAATCTAAACCTAACCCCAAATCTAAACCTAAAATCTAAACCTAACCCCAAATCTAAACCTAACCCCAAATCTAAACCTAAAATCTAAACCTAACCCCAAATCTAAACCTAACCCCAAATCTAAACCGAAAATCTAAACCTAACCCCAAATCTAAACCTAACCCCAAATCTAAACCGAAAATCTAAACCTAACCCCAAATCTAAACCTAACCCCAAATCTAAACCTAAAATCTAAACCTAACACCAAATCTAAACCTAACCCCAAATCTAAACCTAAAATCTAAACCTAACCCCAAATCTAAACCTAACCCCAAATCTAAACCTAAAATCTAAACCTAACCCCAAATCTAAACCTAACCCCAAATCTAAACCGAAAATCTAAACCTAACCCCAAATCTAAACCTAAAATCTAAACCTAACCCCAAATCTAAACCTAACCCCAAATCTAAACCTAAAATCTAAACCTAACCCCAAATGTAAACCTAAAATCTAAACCTAACCCCAAATCTAAACCTAACCCCAAATCTAAACCTAAAATCTAAACCTAACCCCAAATCTAAACCTAACCCCAAATCTAAACCTAAAATCTAAACCTAACCCCAAATCTAAACCTAAAATCTAAACCTAACCCCAAATCTAAACCGAAAATCTAAACCTAACCCCAAATCTAAACCTAACCCCAAATCTAAAACTAACCCCAAATCTAAACCTAACCCCAAATCTAAACCCCAAATCTAATCCTAACTCTAAATCTAAACCTAAAATCTAAACCTAACCCCAAATCTAAACCTAAAATCTAAACCTAACCCCAAATCTAAACCTAACCCCAAATCTAAACCAAAAATCTAAACCTAACCCCAAATCTAAACCTAAAATCTAAACCTAACCCCAAATCTAAACCTAACCCCAAATCTAATCCTAACTCCAAATCTAACCCTAAATCTAAACCTAACCCCAAATCTAAACCTAAAATCTAAACCTAACCCCAAATCTAAACCTAATATCTAAACCTAACCCCAAATTTAAACCTAAAATCTAAACCTAACCCCAAATCTGAACCTAACCCCAAATCTAAACCTAAAATCTAAACCTAACCCCAAATCTAAACCTAATCCCAAATCTAAACCTAAAATCTAAACCTAACCCCAAATCTAAACCTAGCCCCAAATCTAAACCTAAAATCTAAACCTAACCCCAAATCTAAACCAAAAATCTAAACCTAACCCTAAATCTAAACCTAAAATCTAAACCTAACCCCAAATCTAAACCTAAAATCTAAACCTAACCCCAAATCTAAACCTAAAATCTAAACCTAACCCCAAATCTAAACCTAAAATCTAAACCTAACCCCAAATCTAAACCTAACCCCAAATCTAAACCTAACCCCAAATCTAAACCTAAAATCTAAACCAAACCCCAAATCTAAACCTAACCCCAAATCTAAACCTAACCCCAAATCTGAACCTAAAATCTCAACCTAACCCCAAATCTAAACCTAAAATCTAATCCTAACCCCAAATCTAAACCTAACCCCAAATCTAAACCTAAAATCTAAACCTAACCCCAAATCTAAACCTAATCCCAAATCTAAACCTAAAATCTAAACCTAACACCAAATCTAAACCTAACCCCAAATCTAAACCTAAAATCTAAACCTAACCCCAAATCTAAACCTAAAATCTAAACCTAACCCCAAATCTAAACCAAAAATCTAAACCTAACCCCAAATCTAAACCTAACTCCAAATCTAACCCTAAATCTAAACCTAACCCCAAATCTAAACCTAAAATCTAAACCTAACCCCAAATCTAAACCTAGCCCCAAATCTAAACCTAAAATCTAAACCTAACCCCAAATCTAAACCAAAAATCTAAACCTAACCCCAAATCTAAACCTAAGCCCAAATCTAAACCTAAAATCTAAACCTAACCCCAAATCTAAACCTAAAATCTAAACCTAACACCAAATCTAAACCCAACCCCAAATCTAAACCTAAAATCTAAACCTAACCCCAAATCTAAACCTAAAATCTAAACCTAACCTCAAATCTAAACCTAAAATCTAAACCTAACCCCAAATCTAAACCTAAAATCTAAACCTAATCCTAAATCTAAACCTAAAATCTAAACCTAACCCCAAATCTAAACCTAACCCCAAATCTAAACCTAAAATCTAAACCTAACCCCAAATCTAAACCTAACCCCAAATCTAAACCTAAAATCTAAACCTAATCCTAAATCTAAACCTAAAATCTAAACCTAACACCAAATCTAAACCTAACCCCAAATCTAAACCTAAAATCTAAACCTAACCCCAAATCTAAACCTAACCCCAAATCTAAACCTAAAATCTAAACCTAACCCCAAATCTAAACCTAACCCCAAATCTAAACCTAAAATCTAAACCTAACCCCAAATCTAAACCTAAAATCTAAACCTAACACCAAATCTAAACCTAAAATCTAAACCTAACCCCAAATCTAAACCTAAAATCTAAACCTAACCCCAAATCTAAACCTAAAATCTAAACCTAACCCCAAATCTAAACCTAACCCCAAATCTAAACCTAAAATCTAAACCTAACCCCAAATCTAAACCTAAAATCTAAACCTAACCCCAAATCTAAACCTAAAATCTAAACCTAACCTCAAATCTAAACCTAAAATCTAAACCTAACCCCAAATCTAAACCTAAAATCTAAACCTAATCCTAAATCTAAACCTAAAATCTAAACCTAACCCCAAATCAAAACCTAACCCCAAATCTAAACCTAAAATCTAAACCTAACCCCAAATCTAAACCTAACCCCAAATCTAAACCTAAAATCTAAACCTAATCCTAAATCTAAACCTAAAATCTAAACCTAACACCAAATCTAAACCTAACCCCAAATCTAAACCTAAAATCTAAACCTAACCCCAAATCTAAACCTAACCCCAAATCTAAACCTAAAATCTAAACCTAACCCCAAATCTAAACCTAACCCCAAATCTAAACCTAAAATCTAAACCTAACCCCAAATCTAAACCTAAAATCTCAACCTAACACCAAATCTAAACCTAAAATCTAAACCTAACCCCAAATCTAAACCTAAAATCTAAACCTAACCCCAAATCTAAACCTAAAATCTAAACCTAACCCCAAATCTAAACCTAACCCCAAATCTAAACCTAAAATCTAAACCTAACCCCAAATCTAAACCTAAAATCTAAACCTAACCCCAAATCTAAACCTAACCCCAAATCTAAACCTAAAATCTAAACCTAACCCCAAATCTAAACCTAAAATCTAAACCTAACCCCAAATCTAAACCTAACCCCAAATCTAAACCTAAAATCTAAACCTAACCCCAAATCTAAACCTAAAATCTAAACCTAATCCTAAATCTAAACCTAAAATCTAAACCTAACCCCAAATCTAAACCTAACCCCAAATCTAAACCTAAAATCTAAACCTAACCCCAAATCTAAACCTAAAATCTAAACCTAATCCTAAATCTAAACCTAAAATCTAAACCTAACCCCAAATCTAAACCTAACCCCAAATCTAAACCTAAAATCTAAACCTAACCCCAAATCTAAACCTAACCCCAAATCTAAACCTAAAATCTAAACCTAATCCTAAATCTAAACCTAAAATCTAAACCTAACACCAAATCTAAACCTAACCCCAAATCTAAACCTAAAATCTAAACCTAACCCCAAATCTAAACCTAACCCCAAATCTAAACCTAAAATCTAAACCTAACCCCAAATCTAAACCTAACCCCAAATCTAAACCTAAAATCTAAACCTAACCCCAAATCTAAACCTAAAATCTAAACCTAACCCCAAATCTAAACCTAAAATCTAAACCTAACCCCAAATCTAAACCTAACCCCAAATCTAAACCTAAAATCTAAACCTAACCCCAAATCTAAACCTAAAATCTAAACCTAACCCCAAATCTAAACCTAAAATCTAAACCTAACCTCAAATCTAAACCTAAAATCTAAACCTAACCCCAAATCTAAACCTAAAATCTAAACCTAATCCTAAATCTAAACCTAAAATCTAAACCTAACCCCAAATCTAAACCTAACCCCAAATCTAAACCTAAAATCTAAACCTAACCCCAAATCTAAACCTAACCCCAAATCTAAACCTAAAATCTAAACCTAATCCTAAATCTAAACCTAAAATCTAAACCTAACACCAAATCTAAACCTAACCCCAAATCTAAACCTAAAATCTAAACCTAACCCCAAATCTAAACCTAACCCCAAATCTAAACCTAAAATCTAAACCTAACCCCAAATCTAAACCTAACCCCAAATCTAAACCTAAAATCTAAACCTAACCCCAAATCTAAACCTAAAATCTAAACCTAACACCAAATCTAAACCTAAAATCTAAACCTAACCCCAAATCTAAACCTAAAATCTAAACCTAACCCCAAATCTAAACCTAAAATCTAAACCTAACCCCAAATCTAAACCTAACCCCAAATCTAAACCTAAAATCTAAACCTAACCCCAAATCTAAACCTAAAATCTAAACCTAACCCCAAATCTAAACCTAACCCCAAATCTAAACCTAAAATCTAAACCTAACCCCAAATCTAAACCTAAAATCTAAACCTAACCCCAAATCTAAACCTAACCCCAAATCTAAACCTAAAATCTAAACCTAACCCCAAATCTAAACCTAAAATCTAAACCTAACCCCAAATTTAAACCCCAAATCTAAACCTAACCCCAAATCTAAACCCCAAATCTAAACCTAACCCCAAAACTAAACCTAAAATCTAAACCTAACCCCAAATCTAAACCTAACCCCAAATCTAAACCTAAAATCTAAACCTAACCCCAAATCTAAACCTAAAATCTAAACCTAACCCCAAATCTAAACCTAACCCCAAATCTAAACCTAAAATCTAAACCCAACCCCAAATCTAAACGTAAAATCTAAACCTAACCCCAAATCTAAACCTAACCCCAAATCTAAACCGAAAATCTAAACCTAACCCCAAATCTAAACCTAAAATCTAAACCTAACCCCAAATCTAAACCTAAAATCTAAACCTAACCCCAAATCTAAACCTAACCCCAAATCTAAACCTAAAATCTAAACCTAACCCCAAATCTAAACCTAACCCCAAATCTAAACCTAAAATCTAAACCTAACCCCAAATCTAAACCTAAAATCTAAACCTAACACCAAATCTAAACCTAAAATCTAAACCTAACCCCAAATCTAAACCTAAAATCTAAACCTAACCCCAAATCTAAACCTAAAATCTAAACCTAACCCCAAATCTAAACCTAACCCCAAATCTAAACCTAAAATCTAAACCTAACCCCAAATCTAAACCTAAAATCTAAACCTAACCCCAAATCTAAACCTAACCCCAAATCTAAACCTAAAATCTAAACCTAACCCCAAATCTAAACCTAAAATCTAAACCTAACCCCAAATTTAAACCCCAAATCTAAACCTAACCCCAAATCTAAACCCCAAATCTAAACCTAACCCCAAAACTAAACCTAAAATCTAAACCTAACCCCAAATCTAAACCTAACCCCAAATCTAAACCTAAAATCTAAACCTAACCCCAAATCTAAACCTAAAATCTAAACCTAACCCCAAATCTAAACCTAACCCCAAATCTAAACCTAAAATCTAAACCCAACCCCAAATCTAAACGTAAAATCTAAACCTAACCCCAAATCTAAACCTAACCCCAAATCTAAACCGAAAATCTAAACCTAACCCCAAATCTAAACCTAAAATCTAAACCTAACCCCAAATCTAAACCTAAAATCTAAACCTAACCCCAAATCTAAACCTAAAATCTAAACCTAACACCAAATCTAAACCTAACCCCAAATCTAAACCTAAAATCTAAACCTAACCCCAAATCTAAACCTAACCCCAAATCTAAACCTAAAATCTAAACCTAACCCCAAATCTAAACCTAAAATCTAAACCTAACCCCAAATCTAAACCTAAACCCAAATCAAAACCTAACCCCAAATCTAAACCTAAAATCTAAACCTAACCCCAAATCTAAACCTAACCCCAAATCTAAACCTAAAATCTAAACCTAACCCCAAATCTAAACCTAACCCCAAATCTAAACCTAAAATCTAAACCTAACCCCAAATCTAAACCTAACCCCAAATCTAAACCTAAAATCTAAACCTAACCCCAAATCTAAACCTAAAATCTAAACCTAACCCCAAATCTAAACCTAACCCCAAATCTAAACCTAAAATCTAAACCCAACCCCAAATCTAAACGTAAAATCTAAACCTAACCCCAAATCTAAACCGAAAATCTAAACCTAACCCCAAATCTAAACCTAACCCCAAATCTAAACCTAAAATCTAAACCTAACACCAAATCTAAACCTAACCCCAAATCTAAACCTAAAATCTAAACCTAACCCCAAATCTAAACCTAACCCCAAATCTAAACCTAAAATCTAAACCTAACCTCAAATCTAAACCTAAAATCTAAACCTAACCCCAAATCTAAACCTAAAATCTAAACCTAATCCTAAATCTAAACCTAAAATCTAAACCTAACCCCAAATCTAAACCTAACCCCAAATCTAAACCTAAAATCTAAACCTAACCCCAAATCTAAACCTAACCCCAAATCTAAACCTTAATCTAAACCTAACCCCAAATCTAAACCTAAAATCTAAACCTAACCCCAAATCTAAACCTAACCCCCAAATCTAAAACCTAAAATCTAAACCCTAAACCTAAATCTAAACCTAAAATCTAAACCTAACACCAAATCTAAACCTAACCCCAAAGTCTAACCTAAAATCTAAACTAACCCCAAATCTAAACCTAACCCCAAATCTAAACCTAAAATCTAAACCTAACCCCAAAATCTAAACCTAAAATCTAAACCTAACCCCAAATCTAACTAAACCTAAACCTACCCCAATCTAAACCTAAACTAACAACCCCAAATCTAACCTAAATCTAACCTAACCCAATCTAAACCTACCCAGAATCAAACCAAATCTAACACTAACCCCAAATCTAAACCTAAAATCTAAACCTAACCCAATCTACCTAAATCTAAACCTAACCCAAATCTAAACCTAAAATCTAACCTAACCCCAAATCTAAACCTAAAATCTAAACCTAACCATAACCAAAATCTAAACCTAACCCCAAATCTAAACCTAACTCTAAACAGAAATCTAACCTCCAATCTAAAACCTAACCCCAAATCTAAACCTAAAATCTAAACCTAATCCTAAATCTAAACCTAAAATCTAAACCTAACATCAAATCTAAACCTAACCCCAAAACTAACCCTAAAATCTAAACCTAACCCAAATCTAAACCTAACCCCAAATCTAAACCTAAAATCTAAACCTAACCCCAAATCTAAACCTAACCCCAAATCTAAACCTAAAATCTAAACCTAACCCCAAATCTAAACCTATCTAAACCAACCCAAATCTAAACCTAAAATCTAAACCTAACCCCAAATCTAAACTAAAATCTAAACCTAACCCCAATCTAAACCTAAAATCTAAACCTAACCCCAAATCTAAAACCTAACCCCAATCTAAACCTAAAATCTAAACCTAACCCCAAATCTAAACCTAAAATCTAAACTAACCCCAAATCTAAACCTACCCAAATCTAAACCTAAATCTAAACCTAACCCCAAATCTAAACCTAAAATCTAAACCTAACCCCAAATCTAAACCTAACCCCAAATCTAAACCTAAAATCTAAAAACCTAACCCAAATCTAACCTAAATCTAAACCTAATCCTAAATCTAAACCTAAAATCTAAACCTAACCCCAAATCTAAACCTAACCCCAAATCTAAACCTAAAATCTAAACCTAACCCCAAATCTAAACCTAAAATCTAAACCTAATCCTAAATCTAAACCTAAAAATCTAACCTAACCCAAATCTAAACCTAACCCCAAATCTAAACCTAAAATCTAAACCTAACCCAAATCTAAACTAACCCCAAATCTAAACCTAAAATCTAAACCTAATCCTAAATCTAAACCTAAAATCTAAACCTAACACAAATCTAAACCTAACCCAATCTAAACCTAAAATCTAAACCTAACCCCAAATCTAAACCTAACCCCAAATCTAAACCTAAAATCTAAACCTAACCCCAAATCTAAACCTAACCCCAAATCTAAACCTAAAATCTAAACCTAACCCCAAATCTAAACCTAAAATCTAAACCTAACCCCAAATCTAAACCTAAATCTAAACCTAACCCCAAATCTAAACCTAAAATCTAAACCTAACCCCAAATCTAAACCTAAAATCTAAACCTAACCCCAAATCTAACCTAACCCCAAATCTAAACCTAAAATCTAAACCTAACCCCAAATCTAAACCTAAAATCTAAACCTAACCCCAAATCTAAACCTAACCCCAAATCTAAACCTAAAATCTAAACCTAACCCCAAATCTAAACCTAAAATCTAAACCTAACCCCAAATTTAAACCCCAAATCTAAACCTAACCCCAAATCTAAACCCCAAATCTAAACCTAACCCCAAAACTAAACCTAAAATCTAAACCTAACCCCAAATCTAAACCTAACCCCAAATCTAAACCTAAAATCTAAACCTAACCCCAAATCTAAACCTAAAATCTAAACCTAACCCCAAATCTAAACCTAACCCCAAATCTAAACCTAAAATCTAAACCCAACCCCAAATCTAAACGTAAAATCTAAACCTAACCCCAAATCTAAACCTAACCCCAAATCTAAACCGAAAATCTAAACCTAACCCCCAAATCTAAACCTAAAATCTAAACCTAACCCCAAATCTAAACCTAAAATCTAAACCTAACCCCAAATCTAAACCTAAAATCTAAACCTAACCCCAAATCTAAACCTAACCCCAAATCTAAACCTAAATCTAAACCTAACCCCAAATCTAACCTAACCCCAAATCTAAACCTAAAATCTAAACCTAACCCCAAATCTAAACCTAAAATCTAAACCTAACACCAAATCTAAACCTAAAATCTAACCTAACCCAAATCTAAACCTAAAATCTAAACCTAACCCCAAATCTAAACCTAAAATCTAAACCTAACCCCAAATCTAAACCTAACCCCAAATCTAAACCTAAAATCTAAACCTAACCCAAATCTAAACCTAAAATCTAAACCTAACCCCAAATCTAAACCTAACCCCAAATCTAAACTAAAATCTAAACCTAACCCCAAATCTAAACCTAAAATCTAAACCTAACCCCAAATTTAAACCCCAAATCTAAACCTAACCCCAAATCTAAACCCCAAATCTAAACCTAACCCCAAAACTAAACCTAAAATCTAAACCTAACCCCAAATCTAACCTAACCCCAATCTAAACCTAAAATCTAAACCTAACCCCAAATCTAAACCTAAAATCTAAACCTAACCCCAAATCTAAACCTAACCCCAAATCTAAACCTAAAATCTAAACCCAACCCCAAATCTAAACGTAAAATCTAAACCTAACCCCAAATCTAAACCTAACCCCAAATCTAAAACCGAAAATCTAAACCTAACCCCAAATCTAAACCCTAGAAATCTAAACCTAACCCCAAATCTAAACCTAAAATCTAAACCTAACCCCAAATCTAAACCTAAAATCTAAACCTAACACCAAATCTAAACCTAAAAATCTAAACCTAACACCAAATCTAAACCTAACCCCAAATCTAAACCTAAAATCTAAACCTAACCCCAATACTAAACCTAACCCCAAATCTAAACCTAAAATCTAAACCTAACCCCAAATCTAAACCTAAAATCTAACCTAACCCCAAATCTAAACCTAAACCAAATCAAAACCTAACCCCAAATCTAAACCTAAAATCTAAACCTAACCCCAAATCTAAACCTAACCCCAAATCTAAACCTAAAATCTAAACCTAACCCCAAATCTAAACCTAACCCCAAATCTAAACCTAAAATCTAAACCTAACCCCAAATCTAAACCTAACCCCAAATCTAAACCTAAAATCTAAACCTAACCCCAAATCTAAACCTAAAATCTAAACCTAACCCCAAATCTAAACCTAACCCCAAATTCTAAACCTAAAATCTAAACCCAACCCCAAATCTAAACGTAAAATCTAAACCTAACCCCAAATCTAAACCGAAAATCTAAACCTAACCCCAATCTAAACCTAACCCCAAATCTAAACCTAAAATCTAAACCTAACACCAAATCTAAACCTAACCCCAATCTAAACCTAAAATCTAAACCTAACCCAAATCTAAACCTAACCCCAAATCTAAACCTAAAATCTAAACCTAACCCCAAATCTAAACGTAACCCCAAATCTAAACCGAAAATCTAAACCTAACCCAAATCTAAACTAAAATCTAAACCTAACCCCAAATCTAAACCTAAAATCTAAACCTAACCCCAAATCTAAACCTAAAATCTAAACCTACCCCAAATCTAAACCTAAAATCTAAACCTAACCCCAAATCTAAACCTAAAATCTAAACCTAACCCAATCTAAACCTAAAATCTAAACCTAACCCCAAATCTAAACCTAACCCCAAATCTAAACCTAAAATCTAAACCTAACCCCAAATCTAAACCTAAAATCTAAACCTAACCCCAAATTTAAACCCCAAATCTAACCTAACCCCAAATCTAAACCCCAAATCTAAACCTAACCCCAAAACTAAACCTAAAATCTAAACCTAACCCCAAATCTAAACCTAACCCCAAATCTAAACCTAAAATCTAAACCTAACCCCAAATCTAAACCTAAAATCTAAACCTAACCCCAAATCTAAACCTAACCCCAAATCTAAACCTAAAATCTAAACCTAACCCCAAATCTAAACCTAAAATCTAAACCTAACCCCAAATCTAAACCTAAAATCTAAACCTAACCCCAAATCTAACCTAACCCCAAATCTAAACCTAAAATCTAAACCTAACCCCAAATCTAAACCTAACCCCAAATCTAAACCGAAAATCTAAACCTAACCCCAAATCTAAACCTAACACCAAATCTAAACCGAAAATCTAAACCTAACCCCAAATCTAAACCTAACCCCAAATCTAAACCTAAAATCTAAACCTAACACCAAATCTAAACCTAACCCCAAATCTAAACCTAAAATCTAAACCTAACCCCAAATCTAAACGTAACCCCAATCTAAACCTAAAATCTAAACCTAACCCCAAATCTAAACCTAACCCCAAATCTAAACCGAAAATCTAAACCTAACCCCAAATCTAAACCTAAAATCTAAACCTAACCCCAAATCTAAACCGAAAATCTAAACCTAACCCCAAATCTAAACCTAACCCCAAATCTAAAACTAACCCCAAATCTAAACCTAACCCCAAATCTAAACCCCAAATCTAAACCTAACTCTAATCTAAACCTAAAATCTAAACCTAACCCCAAATCTAAACCTAAAATCTAAACCTAACCCCTTAATCTAAACCTAACCCCAAATCTAAACCAAAAATCTAAACCTAACCCCAATGTAAACCTAAAATCTAAACCTAACCCCAATCTAAACCTAACCCCCAAATCTAATCCTAACTCCAAATCTAACCCTAAATCTAAACCTAACCCAAATCTAAACCTAAAATCTAAACCTAACCCCAAATCTAAACCTAAAATCTAAACCTAACCCCAAATCTGAACCTAACCCCAAATCTAAACTTAAAATCTAACCTAACCCCAAATCTAAACCTAATCCCAAATCTAAACCTAAAATCTAAACCTAACCCCAAATCTAAACCTAACCCCATATCTAAACCTAAAATCTAAACCTAACCCCAAATCTAAACCTAAGCCCAAATCTAAACCTAAAATCTAAACCTAACCCCAAATCTAAACCTAAAATCTAAACCTAACACCAAATCTAAACCTAACCCCAAATCTAAACCTAAAATCTAAACCTAACCCCAAATCTAAACCTAAAATCTAAACCTAACCCCAAACCTAAACCTAAAATCTAAACCTAACCCCAAATCTAAACCTAACCCCAAATCTAAACCTAAAATCTAAACCTAACCCCAAATCTAAACCTAAAATCTAAACCTAACCCCAAATTTAAACCCCAAATCTAAACCTAACCCCAAATCTAAACCCCAAATCTAAACCTAACCCCAAAAGTAAACCTAAAATCTAAACCTAACCCCAAATCTAAACCCTAACCCCAAATCTAAACCTAAAATCTAAACCTAACCCCAAATCTAAACCTAAAATCTCAACCTAACCCCAAATCTAAACCTAACCCCAAATCAAAACCTAACCCCAAATCTAAACCTAAAATCTAAACCTAACCCCAAATCTAAACCTAAAATCTAAACCTAACCCCAAATCTAAACCTAACCCCAAATCTAAACCTAAAATCTAAACCTAACCCCAAATCTAAACGTAAAAATCTAAACCTAACCCCAAATCTAAACCTAACCCCAAATCTAAACCTAAAATCTAAACTAACCCCAAATCTAAACCTAAAATCTAAACCTAACCCCAAATCTAAACCTAACCCCAAATCTAAACCAAAATCTAAACCTAAACCCCAAATCTAATCCCCAAATCTAAACCTAACCCCAAATCTAAACCCCAAATCTAAACCTAACCCCAAAACTAAACCTAAAATCTAAACCTAACCCCAAATCTAAACCCTAACCCCAATCTAAACCTAAAACTCTAAACCTAACCCCAAATCTAAACCTAAAATCTAAACCAAAACCCCAAATCTAAACCTAAAATCTAAATCTAACCCCAAATCTAAACCTAAAATCTAACCTAACCCCCAAATCTAAACCTAAAATCTAAACCTAACCCCAAATCTAAACCTAACCCCAAATCTAAACCTAAAATCTAAACCTAACCCCAAATCTAAACCTAAAATCTAAACCTAACACAAATCTAAACCTAACCCCAAATCTACACCTAAAATCTAAACCTAACCCAAATCTAATCCCCAAATCTAAACCTAACCCCAAATCTAAACCCCAAATCTAAACCTAACCCCAAAACTAAACCTAAAAATCTAAACCTAACCCCAAATCCAAACCTAACCCCAAATCTACAACCTAAAATCTAAACCTAACCCCAAATCTAAACCTAAAATCTAAACCTAACCCCAAATCTAAACCTAACCCCAAATCTAAACCTAACCCCAAATCCAAACCTAACCCCAAATCTAAACCTAAATCTAAACCTAACCCTAAACCTAACCCCAAATCTAAACCTAACCCCAAATCTAAACCTAAAATCTAAACCTAACCCCAAATCTAAACCTAACCCCAAATCAAAACCTAACCCCAAATCTAAACCTAAAATCTAAACCTAACCCCAAATCTAAACCTAAAATCTAAACCAAACCCCAAATCTAAACCTAAAATCTAAATCTAACCCCAAATCTAAACCTAAAATCTAAACCTAACCCCAAATCTAAACCTAAAATCTAAACCTAACCCCAAATCTAAACCTAACCCCAAATCTAAACCTAAAATCTAAACCTAACCCCAAATCTAACCTAAAATCTAAACCTAACCCCAATCTAAACCTAAAAATCTAAACCTAACACCAAATCTAAACCTAACCCCAAATCTAAACCTAAAATCTAAACCTAACCCAAATCTAATCCCCAAATCTAAACCTAACCCCAAATCTAAACCCCAAATCTAAACCTAACCCCAAAACTAAACCTAAAATCTAAACCTAACCCCAAATCCAAACCTAACCCCAAATCTAAACCTAAAATCTAAACCTAACCCCAAATCTAAACCTAAAATCTAACCTAACCCCAAATCTAAACCTAACCCCAAATCTAAACCTAACCCCAAATCCAAACCTAACCCCAAATCTAAACCTAAAATCTAAACCTAACCCCAAACCTAAACCTAAAATCTAACCAAACCCCAAATCTAAACCTAAAATCTAAATCTAACCCCAAATCTAAACCTAAAATCTAAACCTAACCCCAAATATAAACCTAACCCCAAATCTAAACTAAAATCTAAACCTAACCCCAAATCTAAACCTAAAATCTAAACCTAACCCCCAAATCTAAACCTAAAATCTAAACCTAACCCCAAATCTAAACCTAACCCCAAATCTAAAACCTAAAATCTAAACCTAACCCCAAATCTAAACCTAACCCCAAATCTAAACCTAAAATCTAACACCTAACCCCCAAATCTAAACCTAACCCCAAATCTAACCGAAAATCTAAACCTAACCCCAAATCTAAACCTAACCCAAATCTAAACCGAAAATCTAAACCTAACCCCAAATCTAAACCTAACCCCAAATCTAAACCTAAAATCTAAACCTAACACCAAATCTAAACCTAACCCCAAATCTAAACCTAAAATCTAAACCTAACCCCAAATCTAAACCTAACCCCAAATCTAAACCTAAAATCTAAACCTAACCCCAAATCTAAACCTAACCCCAAATCTAAACCGAAAATCTAAACCTAACCCCAAATCTAAACCTAAAATCTAAACCTAACCCCAAATCTAAACCTAACCCCAAATCTAAACCTAAAATCTAAACCTAACCCCAAATGTAAACCTAAAATCTAAACCTAACCCCAAATCTAAACCTAACCCCAAATCTAAACCTAAAATCTAAACCTAACCCCAAATCTAAACCTAACCCCAAATCTAAACCTAAAATCTAAACCTAACCCCAAATCTAAACCTAAAATCTAAACCTAACCCCAAATCTAAACCGAAAATCTAAACCTAACCCCAAATCTAAACCTAACCCCAAATCTAAAACTAACCCCAAATCTAAACCTAACCCCAAATCTAAACCCCAAATCTAAACCTAACTCTAAATCTAAACCTAAAATCTAAACCTAACCCCAAATCTAAACCTAAAATCTAAACCTAACCCCAAATCTAAACCTAACCCCAAATCTAAACCAAAAATCTAAACCTAACCCCAAATCTAAACCTAAAATCTAAACCTAACCCCAAATCTAAACCTAACCCCAAATCTAATCCTAACTCCAAATCTAACCCTAAATCTAAACCTAACCCCAAATCTAAACCTAAAATCTAAACCTAACCCCAAAATCTAAACCTAATATCTAAACCTATCCCCAAATTTAAACCTAAAATCTAAACCTAACCCCAAATCTGAACCTAACCCCAAATCTAAACCTAAAATCTAAACCTAACCCAAATCTAAACCTAATCCCAAATCTAAACCTAAAATCTAAACCTAACCCCAAATCTAAACCTAGCCCAAATCTAAACCTAAAATCTAAACCTAACCCCAAATCTAAACCAAAAATCTAAACCTAACCCTAAATCTAAACCTAAAATCTAAACCTAACCCCAAATCTAAACCTAAAATCTAAACCTAACCCCAAATCTAAACCTAAAATCTAAACCTAACCCCAAATCTAAACCTAAAATCTAAACCTAACCCCAAATCTAAACCTAACCCCAAATCTAAACCTAACCCCAAATCTAAACCTAAAATCTAAACCAAACCCCAAATCTAAACCTAACCCCAAATCTAAACCTAACCCCAAATCTGAACCTAAAATCTCAACCTAACCCCAAATCTAAACCTAAAATCTAATCCTAACCCCAAATCTAAACCTAACCCCAAATCTAAACCTAAAATCTAAACCTAACCCCAAATCTAAACCTAATCCCAAATCTAAACCTAAAATCTAAACCTAACACCAAATCTAAACCTAACCCCAAATCTAACCTAAAATCTAAACCTAACCCCAAATCTAACCTAAAATCTAAACCTAACCCCAAATCTAAACCAAAAATCTAAACCTAACCCCAAATCTAACCTAACTCCAAATCTAACCCTAAATCTAAACCTAACCCCAAATCTAAACCTAAAATCTAAACCTAACCCCAAATCTAAACCTAGCCCCAAAATCTAAACCTAAAATCTAAACCTAACCCAAATCTAAACCAAAAATCTAAACCTAACCCCAAATCTAAACCTAAAATCTAAACCTAACCCCAAATCTAAACCTAAGCCCAAATCTAAACCTAAAATCTAAACCTAACCCCAAATCTAAACCTAAAATCTAAACCTAACACCAAATCTAAACCTAACCCCAAATCTAAACCTAAAATCTAAACCTAACCCCAAATCTAAACCTAAAATCTAAACTAACCTCAAATCTAAACCTAAAATCTAAACCTAACCCCAAATCTAAACCTAAAATCTAAACCTAATCCTAAATCTAAACCTAAAATCTAAACCTAACCCCAAATCTAAACCTAACCCCAAATCTAAACCTAAAATCTAAACCTAACCCCAAATCTAACACCTAACCCCCAAATCTAAACCTAAAATCTAACCTAATCCTAAATCTAAACCTAAAATCTAAACCTAACACCAAATCTAAACCTAACCCCAAATCTAAACCTAAAATCTAACCTAACCCCAAATCTAAACCTAACCCCAAATCTAAACCTAAAATCTAAACCTAACCCCAAATCTAAACCTAACCCCAAATCTAAACCTAAAATCTAAACCTAACCCCAAATCTAAACCTAAAATCTAAACCTAACACCAAATCTAAACCCTAAAATCTAAACCTAACCCAAATCTAAACCTAAAATCTAAACCTAACCCCAAATCTAAACCTAAAATCTAAACCTAACCCCAAATCTAAACCTAACCCCAAATCTAAACCTAAAATCTAAACCTAACCCCCAAATCTAAACCTAAAATCTAAACCTAACCCAAATCTAAACCTAAAATCTAAACCTAACCTCAAATCTAAACCTAAAATCTAAACCTAACCCCAAATCTAAACCTAAAATCTAAACCTAATCCTAAATCTAAACCTAAAATCTAAACCTAACCCCAAATCTAAACCTAACCCCAAATCTAAACCTAAAATCTAAACCTAACCCCAAATCTAAACCTAACCCCCAAATCTAAACCTAAAATCTAAACCTAATCCTAAATCTAAACCTAAAATCTAAACCTAACACCAAATCTAAACCTAACCCCAAATCTAAACCTAAAATCTAAACCTAACCCCCAAATCTAAACCTAACCCCAAATCTAAACCTAAAATCTAAACCTAACCCAAATCTAAACCTAACCCCAAATCTAAACCTAAATCTAAACCTAACCCCAAATCTAAACCTAAAATCTAAACCTAACACCAAATCTAAACTAAAATCTAAACCTAACCCCAAATCTAAACCTAAAATCTAAACCTAACCCCAAATCTAAACCTAAAATCTAAACCTAACCCCCAAATCTAACCTAACCCCAAATCTAAACCTAAAATTCTAAACCTAACCCAAATCTAAACCTAAAATCTAAACCTAACCCCAAATCTAAACCTAACCCCAAATCTAAACCTAAAATCTAAACCTAACCCCCAAATCTAAACCTAAAATCTAAACCTAACCCCAAATCTAAACCTAACCCAAATCTAAAACCTAAAATCTAAACCTAACCCCAAATCTAAACCTAAAATCTAAACCTAATCCTAAATCTAAACCTAAAATCTAAACCTAACCCCAAATCTAAACCTAACCCCAAATCTAAAACTAAAATCTAAACCTAACCCCAAATCTAAACCTAAATCTAAACCTAATCCTAAATCTAACCTAAAATCTAAACCTAACCCCAAATCTAAACCTAACCCCAAATCTAAACCTAAAATCTAAACCTAACCCCAAAATCTAAACCTAAAATCTAAACCTAAAATCTAAACCTAATCCTAAATCTAAACCTAAAATCTAAACCTAACACCAAACTCTAAACCTAACCCCAAATCTAAACCTAAAATCTAAACCTAACCCCAAATCTAAACCTAACCCCAATCTAAACCTAAAATCTAAACCTAACCCCAAATCTAAACCTAACCCCAAATCTAAACCTAAAATCTAAACCTAACCCCAAATCTAAACCTAAAATCTAAACCTAACCCCAAATCTAAACCTAACCCCAAATCTAAACCTAAAATCTAAACCTAACCCCAAATCTAAACCTAAAATCTAAACCTAACCCCAAATCTAAACCTAAAATCTAAACCTAACCTCAAATCTAAACCTAAAATCTAAACCTAACCCCAAATCTAAACCTAAAATCTAAACCTAATCCTAAATCTAAACCTAAAATCTAAACCTAACCCCAAATCTAACCTAACCCCAAATCTAAACCTAAAATCTAAACTAACCCCAAATCTATAACCTAACCCCAAATCTAAACCTAAAATCTAAACCTATCCTAAATCTAAACCTAAAATCTAAACCTAACACCAAATCTAAACCTAACCCCAAATCTAAACCTAAAATCTAAACCTAACCCCAAATCTAAACCTAACCCCCAAATCTAACCTAAAATCTAAACCTAACCCCAAATCTAAACCTAACCCCAAATCTAAACCTAAAATCTAAACCTAACCCCAAATCTAAACCTAAAATCTAAACCTAACACCAAATCTAAACCTAAAATCTAACCTAACCCCAAATCTAAACCTAAAATCTAAACCTAACCCCAAATCTAAACCTAAAATCTAAACCTAACCCCAAATCTAACCTAACCCCAAATCTAAACCTAAAATCTAAACCTAACCCCAAATCTAAACCTAAAATCTAACCTAACCCCAAATCTAAACCTAACCCCAAATCTAAACCTAAAATCTAAACCTAACCCCAAATCTAAACCTAAAATCTAAACCTAACCCCAAATCTAAACCTAACCCCAAATCTAAACCTAAAATCTAAACCTAACCCCAAATCTAAACCTTAAATCTAAACCTAACCCCAAATTTAAACCCCAAATCTAAACCTAACCCCAAATCTAAACCCCAAATCTAAACCTAACCCCAAAACTAAACCTAAAATCTAAACCTAACCCCAAATCTAAACCTAACCCAAATCTAAACCTAAAATCTAAACCTAACCCCAAATCTAAACCTAAAATCTAAACCTAACCCCAAATCTAAACCTAACCCCAAATCTAAACCTAAAATCTAAACCCAACCCCAAATCTAAACGTAAAATCTAAACCTAACCCCAAATCTAAACCTAACCCCAAATCTAAACCGAAAATCTAAACCTAACCCCAAATCTAAACCTAAAATCTAACCTAACCCCAAATCTAAACCTAAAATCTAAACCTAACCCCAAATCTAAACCTAACCCCAAATCTAAACCTAAAATCTAAACCTAACCCCAAATCTAAACCTACCCCAAATCTAAACCTAAAATCTAAACCTAACCCCAAATCTAAACCTAAAATCTAAACCTAACACCAAATCTAACCTAAAATCTAAACCTAACCCCAAATCTAAACCTAAAATCTAAACCTAACCCCAAATCTAAACCTAAAATCTAAACCTAACCCCAAATCTAAACCTAACCCCAAATCTAAACCTAAAATCTAAACCTAACCCCAAATCTAAACCTAAAATCTAAACCTAACCCCAAATCTAAACCTAACCCCAAATCTAAACCTAAAATCTAAACCTAACCCCAAATCTAAACCTAAAATCTAAACCTAACCCCAAATTTAAACCCAAATCTAAACCTAACCCCAAATCTAAACCCCAAATCTAAACCTAACCCACAAACTAACCTAAAATCTAAACCTACCCCAAACTCAAAACCTAACCCCAAATCTAAACCTAAAATCTAAACCTAACCCCAAATCTAAACCTAAAATCTAAACCTAACCCCAAATCTAAACCTAACCCCAAATCTAAACCTAAAATCTAAACCCAACCCCAAATCTAAACGTAAAATCTAAACCTAACCCCAAATCTAACCTAACCCAAATCTAAACCGAAATCTAAACCTAACCCCAAATCTAAACCTAAAATCTAAACCTAACCCCAAATCTAAACCTAAAATCTAAACCTAACCCCAAATCTAACCTAAAATCTAAACCTAACACCAAATCTAAACCTAACCCCAAATCTAAACCTAAAATCTAAACCTAACCCCAAATCTAAACCCTAACCCCAAATCTAAACCTAAAATCTAAACCTAACCCCAAAATCTAAACCTAAAATCTAAACCTAACCCCAAATCTAAACCTAAACCCAAATCAAAACTAACCCCAAATCTAAACCTAAAATCTAAACCTAACCCCAAATCTAAACCTAACCCCAAATCTAAACCTAAAATCTAAACCTAACCCCAAATCTAACCTACACCCCAAATCTAAACCTAAAATCTAAACCTAACCCCAAATCTAAACCTAACCCCAAATCTAAACCTAAAATCTAAACCTAACCCCAAATCTAAACCTAAAATCTAAACCTAACCCCAAATCTAAACCTAACCCCAAATCTAAACCTAAAATCTAAACCCAACCCCAAATCTAAACGTAAAATCTAAACCTAACCCCAAATCTAAACCGAAAATCTAAACCTAACCCCAAATCTAAACCTAACCCAAATCTAAACCTAAAATCTAAACCTAACACCAAATCTAAACCTAACCCCAAATCTAAACCTAAAATCTAAACCTAACACCCAAATCTAAACCTAACCCCAAATCTAAACCTAAAATCTAAACCA